>NW_026262997.1:0-1200000 GCF_947179515.1 Apodemus sylvaticus
CCTCCATGAAAGAGGAACACTCCTCCACTGCTGGTGGGATTGCAAGATGGTGCAACCACTTTGGAAATCAGTATGGTTGTTCCTCAGAATACTGGGCATGTCACTTCCTGAGTACCGTGTTATACCACTTCTGGGCATATATCCAGAGGATTTTTCAGCATGCAATAAGCACACATGCTCCACTATGTTCATAACAGCCTTATTTGTAGTAGCCAGAAACTGGGAAGAACCTAGGTGTCCTTCAGCAGTCGATGGATTCAAAAAATGCGGTACATTTACACAATGGAGTACTATTCAGCCATTAGAAACAATGATTTCATGAAATTCTTAGACAAATAGATGGAGCTGGAGAACATCATACTAAGTGAGGTAAGCCAGTCTCAAAAGATCAGTCATGTTATGCACTCACTGATAAGTGGATATTAGCGTAAAACTTTGAATACCCTGGACATAATCCACAAATTAAATGATGTCCAAAAAGAATGGAGTAGTGTTCCCTTGTTCTGGAAAGACTCAGTGCAAGAGTATAGGGGAATTCCAGAACAGGGAAGTGGCAAGGGGTGTATGGAAGAGCAGGGGGATGGAGGAGGGCTTCTGGGAAATGCGGGGAGTAGGGACCCAGAAAAGGGGAAATCATTTGAAATGTATATAAAAATATATCAAGAAAAAAAATCTCCATGACCTCTGCATCAGCTCCTGCTTCCTGACCTGCTTGAGTTCCAGTCCAGACTGTCTTTAGTGATGAACTGCAATGTGGAAGTGTAAGCTCAATAAAACCTCCCCCACAAAAAAAGTGTTTCTTGTCATGATCTTTGTGAAGGAATAGAAAGCCTGACTAAGATATGTATATATACCACATTTTTTGCATCCATTCTTCTGTTGAGGTTCATCTGGGTTCTTTCTAGCTTCTGGCTATTATGAATAGGGCTGCTATGAACATATTGGAGCATGTATCTTTATTACATGCTGGGGAATCCTCTGGGTATATGCCCAGGAGTGGTATAGCAGGATCTTCCAGAAGTGAGGTGCTCAGTTTTCTGAGGAACTTCCAGACTGATTTCCAGAGTGGTTGTACCAATTTGCAACCCCATCAGCAGTGGAGGAGTGTTCCTGTTTCTCCACAACCTTGCCAACACCTGCTGTCTCCTGAATTTTTAATCTTAGCCATTCTGAATGCTGCCAGATGAAATTTCAGGGTTGTTTTGATTTCTTTTTCCCTGATGACTAATGAAGTTGAGCATTTTTTAAGATGCTTCTCTGCCATCCGAAGTTCTTCAGGTGAAAATTCTTTGTTTAACCCTGTACCCCATTTTTAATAGGGTTATTTGGTTTTCTGGTGTCTAACTTCTTGAGTTCTTTGTATATATTGTATATTAATCCTCTATCTGATGTAGGCTTGGTGAAGATCTTTTCCCAATTTGTTGGTTGCCGATTTGTCCTATTAATGGTGCCCTTTGCCTTACAGAAATTTTGTTACTTTCTGAGGTCCCATTTTTCAGTTATGATCTTAGAGCATTTACTATTGGTGATCTGTTCACAGACTTTCCCTCCTCTACAGATGTCCTCAAGGGTCTTCCCCAGTTTCTTTTCTATTAGCTTCAGAGTGTTTGGGTTTATGTATAGGTCCTTGATCCTTTTGGATTTGAGCTTAGTACAAGGAGACAAGGATGGATCAATTCTCATTCTTCTGCATGCTGGCCTCCAATTGAAACAGCACCATTTGTTGAAAAGGCTATCTTTTTGCCATTGGAGTTTTTTCAGCCCCTTTGTCGAAGATCAAGTGGCCATAGGTGTGTGGATTAATTTCTGGATTTTCAATCCTGTTCCATTGATCCACCTGCCTCTCATCTTGCCAATATCATGTAGTTTTGAACATTATTGTGCTGGAGTATTGCTTAACATCAGGGCTACTCGTTCCCCCACAATTTCTTTTGTTGTTGAGAATAGTTGTAGCTATCCTGGGTTTTTTTTTTCTAGATGAATTTGAGAACTGCTCTTTCTAACCCTATAAAGAATTGAGTTGGGATTTTGATGGGAATTGTGTTGAATCTGTATATTGCTTTTGGAAAAATGGCCATTTTAACTATATTAATCCTGCCGATCCCTGACCATGGGAGGTTTTTCCAATTTTTGAGGTCTTCTTCCATTTCCTTCTTCAGAATCTTGAAGTTCTTGTCATACAGATCATTTACTTGTTTGTTAAGAGTCACCCCAAGGTACTTTAAACTGTTTATGGCTATTGTGAAAGGTGTCATTTTCCTAATTTCTTTCTCAGCCTGCTTATCCATTAGGCTGCTAGTGTACGCTCTCTCAATTTTCTTTTTGGATGCACTCAGGGCTAAGCCTTTTCCTCTTAGCACTGCTTTGATTGTGTCCCAAAGATTTGGGTATGTTGTGCTTCATTTTCATTAAATTCTAAAAAGTCTCTGATTTCTTTTTTTTTTTTTATTTCTTCTTTGGCCAAGGTGTCATAGAGTAGAGTATGGTTCAGTCTCCATGTTTATGAGGGCTTTCTGTTGTTTTTGTTGCTATTGAAAACCACTCTTACTCTATAGTGATCTGAGACGAGGCATGGGATTAGTTCGATCTTCTTATATTTGTTGAGATCTGTCTTGTGACCAATTATACGGTCGATTTTGGAGAAGGTATCACGAGGTGCTGAGAAAAAGGTATATTCTTTTGCTTTAGGGTGAAATGTTCTATAAATATCAGTCAAATCCAATTGGTCCAAAGCTTCAATTAGTTTTACTGTGTCCCTGTTTAGTTTCTACTTTCATGATTGAGGAGATTGGGGTGTTGAAGTCACCCACAATTATTGTGTTAGTTGCAAGGTGTGCTTTGAGCTTTAGTAAAGTTTCTTTTACGAATGAAGGTGCCCTTGCATTTCGAGCATAGATGTTCAGAAGTGAATGTTCTTGTGGACTTTTGCTTTGACCAGCAAGAAGTGTTCTTCTGTGTCTCTTTTGATGACTTTATGCTGAAAGTCAATTTTATCTGATATTAGAATGGCTACTGTGGCTTGTCTCCTGAGACAATTGGCTTCTTAAATTGTCTTTCAGCCTTTTACTCTATGTTAGTTTCTATCTTTGACACTGAGGTGTGTCTCCTGTATGCAGCAAAATGTAGGGTCCTGTTTTCTTATCCCGAGTGTTAGTCTATGTCTATTTATTGGGGATTTGAGTCCTTTGATGTTAACAGATATTAAGGAATAGTGATTATTACTTCCTGTCATTTTTGATGTTATTTTTATATTTGAGTGGTTATCTTCTTTAGGGTTTGAAGAAAGAATCTGACTATTTTGCTTTTTCCAGTGTGTAGTTTCTCTCGTTTTATTGGAGTTTTCCTCCTATTATTCTTTGCAGAGTTGGGTTTGTGGAAAAATATAGTGTAAATTTGGTTTTGTCATGGAATAACTTGATATCTCCTTCTATGGTGATTGAAAGTTTTGTTGGCTATAGTAGCCTTGGCTGACATTTTTGTTCCCTTGGAGTCTGCATGAGATCTGCCCAGGATCTTCTAGCTTTCATGGTCTCTGCTGAGAAGGCTGGTGTGAGTCTGATAGTTCTTCTTTTATATGTTACTTGGCATTTTTCTCATATTGTCTTTAATATTCTTTCTTTGTTTAGTGCATTTGGGGTTTTGATTATTATGTGGCAGGATGTATTTCTGCTCAGGTCCATTCTGTTTGGAGTTCTATAGGCTTCTTGCATATTCATGGGCATCTCTCTCTTTAAATTGGGAAAGTTCTCTTCCATATTTTTTTGAAGATATTTGCTGGCCCTTTCATTTGTAAATCTTTACTCTAATTAATGCCTATAATCCTTAGGTTTGGTCTTCTCATTGTGTCCTGGATTTCCTGGATGTTCTAGCATACAAACTTTTTGGATTTTGCATTTTCTTTGACTGTTGAGTCCATAATTTCAACGGTATCTTCGGCATCTGAGATTCTTTCTTGCATATCTTTTATTCTGTTGTTGATATTTGCATCTATGTCCCCTGATTTCTTCTCAAGGTTTTCTATCTCCAAGTTATCTCTCTTTGTTATTTCTCAGTTGATTCCATTTCTGTTTTTAGATACAGGATAGTTTTGCTCAGTTCCTTCATTTGTTTGTTTGTGTTTTCCTTTAACTCTTAAGAGATTTTTGTGTTTCCTCTTTCATGACTTCCGCCTGTTGACTCAAATTTTCCTGCATTTCTTTATTTTATTTATTTATTTATTTATTTATTTATTTATTTATTTATTTATTTATTTATTTATTTATTTATTTAGCTTTTCTTCTTTATTGTTTTCTATCTCTTGGGACTTATTCTCCTGAATTTCTTTAAGAGATTTTGTGTTTCCATTATACATGTTTCTAATTTATTCAGGTTCCCCTGTATTTCTTTAAGAGATTCATTTATATCCTATTTGTGTTCTTCTAGAAGCATCATGAACATTGATTTTAAATCCAAATCCTGTTTCTCAGGTGTGTTGGCTTAACCAGGACTTGATGATGTTGGAAAGTTTTCTTCAGATGTTCCACTATTGCCCAGATATCTCTTAGTAGTGTTCCTGTATTTACTATTGGCCTATTTGTTCTCTGGCATTAGCTGGTCTTGTCTGTGGCTTGTTTTGAGACTCCTGTGAGGCTCTAGAGCTATTTCCACAACAATGGATGGCAGGGTTTCCCCTGTCACAGATTGCAGATGTGCTGTCCTCCTCTTGGGTGCCCTTGGATTCCCAGTGTGCCTTGCCCCAGATTGTTTCTGTGGACCAGGTGGTGCTCTTTTGCTCCATCAGAGAGTGCTGATGGGGTATGCTGCAGGACCTTTTCCAAGTGATGATCACTCTGCTGGTTAGCCGAACTCCCAAACGGGTTGGTGCACACGAGGCTAGCCTAGCAACTCAGGCCCCGAGTCTAGGGAAAAGCCTGCCTGGCCAAGGCCCTAGCAGAGTTCCCATTGGGCAATGAGTGTTAACAGGTTCTGTCAGGTGGCCAGGATGGTAATGTGCATGAACTCCTTGAAAGTGCCTGGAGAGTCTTCTGTGCTAACCACCTCCTGGCTGGGTTGGCACAAAGATGGCACACCAAGCAGCGCAGGTCCTGGGGGCAGTCAAGTGCCTGTCAGGCCTAGACCCCCGCTATGTTAGCCTTCGGCAAGGACTGTTAGCTGACTTTGCCTGGTAGACCTCTCTGGTGTCTGGTATCCAAAATGGTGGCATGTGCCAGGCTGGGAAAACAAATTCCTGTCCAGCTTGGAACACCAATGGGCCCCTGAAAAGCCCAGGGCCTGGGTGAAGACCAATGCCCGTTGGGCTTAAACCCCCATAATGTTGGCCTCTGGTTATGTTTGCATACCTCAGGCTGTCTGATCTCTCTGGCATCCCAGAACCAAGATGGAAGTGAGTCTCTCATAACTGATTGGCAGGGGGCATTTTTCTGATGTGGCTTCTGTTTGGTAAAAGGCACTGTAAATCAGCCACCGCTTGCATCCCGGCTGGCCAGCTATGGTCAATGCTGGTGGGAAGGCGCTGGGCCTGCCTGGATCCTGTCACCTTGGTTCCACTGCTGATGGCCCTCCCTCTGGACAAGTCACTGCTGCTGTTGCCACTTAGCAAGCACTTCCTGGCATCAGCATTAGTGTCAAAATGTTATTTGCAGAATTTGTTGTCAATTATTCACTACATCTTAGTAATTCTCACTAAAGCAAATAAGAATGTTATGTTGTATTTTAATTTACATTTTACTAAGAGATTTTTTATTCACTTTGGTTTCTGTAAATGGAATCGAAGGTCTTTGGATGGACTTTTACTTGATTCTCTAGTGCATATTTTGCCCCTGTATTTCCTTTGTATGGAAAAATTCTGGGGACAAAATAGAAAATTAGGAGTTAGGACAATCTCTTTACTGGGGGCCAAGTCTATTTTCTGGAAGTTTTCTTTACATGTTTTATATCCCATTTGACATGTTTCTTTTATTTTCTTTTTATTTTGAGTTTTTAAAATTTTTATGCATTTAATTTCATTTACAGTTCAAATTGCATCTGCATCCTGGTCTAACTTGTATCTTTAAGAACCTATACCTCCTCCCATACTGTCTCCATCAGAATTTCCACACCCTCAAACACCAAATGTTCTCACTCTCTGAGTTTCCCATTCTCTCAAAGGATAGATACATTTCATGCCTGAACGCACACCTGGCAATCTTTCTTCTATATGTTTAGGGGCCTCAGATCAGCTGGCATAGAATACTGACTGGTTGGTGGTCCGATGTCTCAGAAATATTTGGGATCCAGGTTCATTGAGACTCAAGGTCATCTTAAAGTTTTACCTTCACTTCAGGTTCTTTCAATCTTCCCCTAATTCAAGCACATAAATCATCAGATTGTGTCGACTGGTTGCATTTAAATACCTTCATCTGACTCATTCTCCTGCTCCTTGGACAGTTCAGATGACTGTAATTATAGGGCCCTTTTGTGACCATTCTATAGCCTCAGTACTAGCATCAAGACCTTGAGTACTTCCCTTGAGCTGTACTCCATGCTGAGTTGTCTCTGCCCTCCTTTTCCTTAGGCTCTTCTCCATTTCTTGTCCATGTTTTTTACCAACAGGAAAAATTTGAGTCATAATCTTTGACTGTGTGATGGCACACCCATCTCTCACTTGATGCCCTGTATTTCTGCTGGAAGTAGACTCTACAAATTCACTCTTACTGTTTGGCATTTCAACTAAGGATTCTCCCTTTGTTTCCTAAGAGACTCTCAACTCCCTGGTTTCTAGTACATTATCGAAGTTGCCTGGCCTTCTACCACCTGAAGTTGCTGTTTCCTTTCTTTCTGCTGGCTTTCATGTCTTCAGTGCTTTTCCCATATACAATATCTGATCATGGTTACTTACATTTTCTCTGGCCTATACCTTTTCTGACCCAGAATGCTCTCAGCCTCCCCCACTCCTATGATATCTATCATTTCTCTTACTTTTAGGCATTAGGCCCTACAAATCTTTATCCATTTTGAGTTCTTTGCACTATATCCTCTGATTTCTGCAATATTGGCAGTGGGAAAGGAATATACAGTCCTTTGAAAGCACACACTGGTATGTGAGGGCTCAATTTCTCTTTGAGCTTGTCAATTGAAAAATTTATTGTCAGTTCTATAGGTCTTAATCATACTGAGTAGACAAGATTGAATTCTTTTTATGTTTTATTTCAATTTACTTAATTTTTGATGATGTTTAGTAATAAATAAAACATTTCTTTACCATTATAAATTAAATACCAATCTAATCAGAACATAATAAATATTATTAAATTATTCAATATTATACTCAATTGAATATTTTAAGGTTTTGAATAATTAGATATAAATATTATATTAGAAGTATAGATGACATAGTCGGTTTGTCTTCCAGCCCACTGAAAATGGGATCTGTGTCCTGTCCAGAGAGCTGCAGAAGGAGAGAAGCCCTGTGGCCCTATTCGCTGCCTGCCAGGACAGAAAAGGATCAATAAATACTTTATCACCCTGAGCTTTAGATCACTGGTGGTGCAAACCGCCAGGGGTCTGCCTTCACTCAGGAACTGAGCACATAGGAGGTTTGTCTGCCAGCCTTCCAGGAGTGGGGCCTGTGTCCTGCCCAGAGAGCTACAGAAGGAGAGAAGCCCCATTGCCCTATTTGCTGTCTGCCAGAACAGAAAAGGATCACTAGATACTGTATCACCCTGAGCTTTAGATCACTGGCGGTGCAAACCACTTGGGGTCTACCTGCACTCAGGAACTGAGCACAAAAGAGGTTAGTCTGCCAGCCTGCCTGGAGTGGGGTCTGTGTCCTGCCCAGAGAGCTGCAGAAAGGGAGAAGACCTGCAGCCATATTCGCTGCCTGCTGGAACAGAGAAGGGTCACTAGGTACTGAATCACCCTAAACTTTAGAACTCTGGTGGTGCAAACCGCCAGGGGTCTGCCTGCACCAAGGAACTGAACACATATGCAATTTGTCTGCCATCCTGCCAGGCATGGGGCCTGTGTCCTTCCCAGAGAGCAGCAGAGGAAAAGATTCCCTGTGGCTATATTCGCTGCCTGCCAGGACAGAAAAGTGTCACTAGGTACTGGATTAACTGGAGCTTTAGATATCTGGGGGTGCAAATCTACAGAGATCTGCCTGCACTCACGAACTGAGCACATAGGCAGTTCACCTGCAAACCATTTCTTCTCAGGACCTGTGTCTTAGGCGAGAATCAACAGAGCGAGGGACCCGACCATGCCATCTTTGCTACATATAAGAGCAGACAGAGAACACCTGGTTGACCTTGACAACCTAAGTATAACACTGCTTGAATCAAGACTGAGCAGGGCTCCAAAGCAGACTGGTTACAGGACCCCACATTTTGTTGCATACAGGAAACACACCTCAGTGTCAAAGACAAAAACTACCTTAGAGTAAAAGGCTGGAAGACAATTCTACAAGCAAATTGTCCCAGGAAACAAGCCAGAGTTTCCATTCTTTTTTTTTTTAATATTTTTATTTTATATATTCTTTGTTTACATTCCAAATGATTTCCCCTTTCCCGGATACCCCGTCCCCATATGTCCCAAAAACTTTCTTTTCTCAATCCCTTCTCTTATCACCTCCCTCCTTTTTCTCTGTCCTTATATTCCCTTGCAATGCTAGATCAGTCCTTTCCAGGATCAGGACCCTCTCCATAATTCTTCATGGGTGTCATTTGATATGCAATTTGTGCCTTGGGTATTCAGGGCTTCTGGGCTAATTAATATCCACTCATCAGTGATTGCATTTCATGTGTATTCTTTCCTGATTTGTTTACCACGTTTCGGATGCTATTTTCCAGATCAAACCATTTGCCTAAAAATTTTGTGAATTCATTGTTTCTAATTGCTGAGTAGTATTCCATTGTGTAAATATACCACCTTTTCTGTATCCATTCATCTTTTGAGGGGCATCTGGGTTATTTCCAGCTTCTGGCTATTATAAATAAGGCTGCTATGAACATAATGGAGCATGTGCCTTTATTGCATGCCGGGGAATCCTTTTGGTATATGCCCAGGAGAGGTATAGCAGGGTACTCTGGAAGTCTCATGTCCCGTTTTCTGAGGAACCTCCAGACAGATTTCCACAGTAGTTGTAACATCATACAGCGCCAACAGCAGTGGGGGAGTGTTCTCTTTCTCCACATCCTCGCAACACCTGCTGTCTCCTGAGTTTTGACCTTAGCCATTCTGACTGGTGTAAGGTGAAATCTCAGGGTTGTTTTGATCTGCATTTCCATAATGACTAATGATGTTGAGCACGTCTTAATGTGCCTCTTGGCCATCCGAATTTCTTCAGGTGAAAATTCTTTGTTAAGATCTGTACCCCATTTTTTAATAGGGTTTTTTGGTTCCCAGTGGTCTAACCTTTGAGTTCTTTGTATATATTGGATATTATCCCTCTACCAGATGTGGGGTTGGTGAATACCCTTTCCCAATTTGATGGTTTCCGTTTTGTCCTTTTAACAGTAAATCCAGAATCCTTTCATGCTAAAAGTATTAGAAAGAACAGGAATTCAAGGCCCAGACCTAAACATCGTTAAAGCAATATACAGCAAAGCAGTAGCCAACATCAAACTAAATGCAGAGAAACTTGAAGCAATCCCACTAAAGTCAGGGAGTAGATAAGGCTGTCATCTCTCTCCATATCTTTTCAATATAGTACTTGAAGTTCTAGCTTGAGCAATTAGACAACATAAGGAAGTCAAGGGGATACAAATTGGAAAGGAAGAAGTCAAATTATCACCATTTGCAGATGACATGATAGTCTACTTAAATGACCCGAAAACCTCCACCAGAAAACTCCTACAGCTGATAAACAACTTCAGGAGAGTGGCTTGTTATAAAATCAACTCAAGCAGATCATTTACCTTCCTATACTTAAAGGATAAGCAGGCTGAGAAAGAAGTTAGGGGAATGACACCCTTCAAAATAGCCACAAACAATATAAAATATCTTGGTGTGTCTCTAACCAAACAAGAGAAAGATCTATATGACAAGAATTTCAGGTCTCTGAAGAAGGAAATCAAAGAAGACCTCAGAAAATGGAAAAATCTGCCATGCTCGTGGATTGGCAAGATTAATATTGCTAAAATGGCCATCTTGCCAAAAGCGATCTACAGATTTAACACAATCCCCATCAAAATCCCAACACAGTTCTTCACAGAGTTAGAAAAAGCAATTCTCTAAATAATGTGGAATAACAAGAAACCCAGGATAACTAAAACTATTCTCAACAACAAAAGACATTTTGAGGAAATCAGTATCCCTGACTTCAAGCAATACTACAGAGCAATAGTGTTAAAAAACAGCATGGTATTGGCACAGTGAAACACAAGTGTACCAATGGAATAAAATTGATGATCCAGAAATGAATCCATGCACCTATGGACACTTGATCATCGACAAAGGAGCCAAAAACATCCAGTGGAAAAAAGATAGCCTTTTCCACAAATGGTGCTGTTTCAATTGGAGGTCAGCATGCAGAAGAATGCGAATTGATCCATTCTTATCTCCATGTACTAAACTTCACTCCAAGTGGATCAAGGACCTCCATGTAAAACTAGACACACTGAAACTAATAGAAAAGAAACTGGGGAAGACCCTTGAGGACATGGGTACAGAGAAAATGTTCCTGAACAGATCACCAATAGCTTATGCTTAAAGATCAAGAATTGACAAGTGTGACTTCATCAAATTACAAAGTTTCTGTAAGGCAACGTAGTTGCTATTCTAATTTCAGATAAAATTGACTCTCAACCTAATGTCATCAAAAGAGACATGGAAGGTCACTTCTTGCTGGTCAAAGGAAAAATCCAACAAAGAAAACTCTCACTCCTGAACATCTATGTTCCAAATAAAAGGGCACCCTCATTCATAAAAGAAACTTTATTAAAACTCAAAGTACACATTGCACCTAACACAATAATTGTGGGTGACTTCAACACTCCACTCTTACCAATGGATTGATCAGGAAAACAGAAACTAAACAGGAAGACAGTGAAACTAATTGAAACTTTGAACCAATTGGGGTTAACAGACATATATAGGACTTTTCATCCCAAAGCAAAAGAATATACTTGTTTCTCAGCACCTCATGGTACCTTCTCCAAAATAGATCATATAGTTTGTCACAAGACGGACCTCAACCAATATATGAAGATTGAAATAATCCCATGCCTCCTATCAGATCACTATGGAGTAAAAGTGGTCTTTAATAACAGTAAAAACAACAGAAATTCCACATCCACATGAAAACTGACAAATACTCTACTCAATTATACCTTGGTCAAGGGGAAGAAGACAGGAAATCATCAAACTCAGGGCTGCAATCAATCAAGTTGAAACCAAGAGAAACATACAAAGAATCAACAAAACCAAAAGCTGGTTCTTTGAAAAAATCAACAAGATAGATAAACCCTTAGCCAGGCAAAGCAAAGGGCACAGAGAAAGTATCCAAATTAACTAAATTAGAAAAGAAAATGGAGATTTTACAACAGAAACTGAGAAAATTAAAAAAAAAAGAAATCATCAAATCCTACTACAAAAATCTGTACTCAACACAAGTGGAGAATGTGGAGGAAATGGACATTTTCTTAGACAGATACCAATTGCCAAAATTAAAGCAGGATCAAATAGACCATCTAATCAGGCACATATCCCCTCAAGAAATAGAAGGGGTCATAAATAGCCTTCCGACCAAAAAAGAACAGGACCAGATGGTTTCAGTGCAGAATTCTATCAGATCTTTAAAAAGACTTAACACCAATACTCTTCAAACTTTTCCACCAAATAGAAACAAAAGAACACTACCCTACTCCTACTTCGAAGCCACTATTACACTGATAACAAAACCACACAAAGTTCCAACTAAGAAAGAGAATTTCAGACAAAATTCCCTTATGATTATCGATGCAAAAATACTAAATAAAATTCTTGCCCACCGAATCCAAGAACACATCAAAAAGATCATCCAACATGATCAAGAAGGCTTCATCCCAGGGATGCAGGGAGGGTTCAATATAAGGAAATCCATATATGCTATCCACTACATAAATAAACTCAAAGAAAAAAAAAAAAAGAAAACACATGATCATTAGCAAAATTCAGCATTCTTCCTTGCTAAAAGTCTTGAAAGGACAGGAATTCAAGGCCCATACCTAAATATAATAAAAAGAATATACAGCAAACCAGTAGCCAACATCAAACTAAATGGAGAGAAACTTGAAGCAATCCCACTAAAATCAGGGACTAGACAAGGCTGCCCCCTCTCTCCATATATTTTCAATATATTTCTTGAAGTCCTAGCTAGAGCAATTAGACAACATAAGGAGATCAAACGGATGCAAATTGGAAAGGAAGAAGTCAAACTATCACTATTTGCAGATGATATGATAGAATACTTAAGTGACCCCAAAAACTCTACTAGAGAACTCCTACAGATGACAAACAACTTCAGCAAAGTGTCTGGCTATAAAATCAGTGCAAGCAAATCAGTAGCCTTCATATACTCAAAGCACAAGCAGACTGAGAAAGGAATTAGGGAAATAACTTCTTTCACAATAGCTACAAACAGCATTAAGTATCTTGGGGTGACTCTAACCAAACAAGTGAAAGACCTATATGACAAGAACTTCAGATCTCTGAAAAAGGAAATCGAAGAAGATCTCAGAAAATGGAAAAATCTCCCATGCTCGTGGATTGGCAGGATTAGTATAGTTAATATGGTCATCTTGCCTAAAGCAATCTACAGATTCAATGCTATCTCCATAAAAATCCCAACCCAGTTCTTCTTAGAGCTAGAAAGAGCAATTCTCAAACTCATCTGTAATAACAAAAATCCCAGGATAGCTAAAACTATTCTCTACTGTAAAAGAAATTCAGAGGGATTCAGTTTCCCAGATCTCAAACTTTACTACAGAGCAATAGTGATTAAAATCTGCATGGTATTGGTACAATGCCAGGGAAGCGGATCAATGGAATATAATTGAAGGCCCCAAAATGAACCAACACACCTAGGATCACTTGATCTTCCACAAAGGAGCTGAAAGCATCCAATGGGAAAAAAGATAGTCTTTTCAACAAATGGTGCTGTTTCAATTGGAGGTCAGCATGCAGAAGAAGGTCAATCGATCCATTCTTATCTCCATGTACCAAGCTCAACTCAAAATGGATCAAGGACCTCCACATAAAACCTGACACACTGAAACTAATAGAAAAGAAACTGGGGAAGACCCTTGAGGACATGGGCACATGGGAAAAGGTCCTGAATAGAACACCAATAGCTTATGGTCTAAGATCAAGAATTGAAAAATGAGACCTCATAAAACTAAAAAGTTTCTGTAAAGCAAAGGACACTGTCAAAAGGACAAAATGTCAACCAACAGATTTGGAAAGGATCTTCACCAACCCTAAATCTGACAGAGGGCTAATATCTAATTGATACAAAGAACTCAAGAAGGTAGATCCCAGAGAACCAAATAACCCCATTAAAAAGTTGGGTATGGAGCTAAACAAAGAATTTTCACGTGAAGAACTTCAGTGTGCTGAGAAACACCTTAAGAAATGTTCACCATCATTAAACATTAGGGAAATGCAAATCAAAGCAACTCTCAGATTTCACTTCACACCAGTCAGAATGGCTAAGGTCAAAAACTCAGGAGACAGCAGGTGTTGGTGAGGATGTCGCGAAAGAGGATCACTCCTCCACAACTGGTGGGATTGCAAGATGGTGCAACCACTTTGAATATCAGTCTGGCGGTTCCTCAGAAAACTGGCATGACACTTCTTGAGGACCCTATTATACCACTCCTGGGCATACACCCAGAGGATTCTTCAGCATGTTCCACTATGTTCATAGCTGCTCTATTTGTAGTAGCCAGAAGATGGAAATAACCCAGGTGTCCTTCAAGGGAGGAATGGATACAAAAAAAGGTGGTATATTTACACAATGGAGTACTATTCAGCCATTAGAAACAATGAATTCATGAAATTCTTAGACAAATGGATGGAGCTGAAGAACATCATACTAAGTGAGGGAACCCAGTCTCAAAAGATCAATCATGGTATGCTCTCACTGATAAGTGGATATTAGCCTAGAAACTTTGAGTACCCAAGACATAATCCACATATTAAATGATGTCCAAAAAGAATGGAGGATTGGCCCCTGGTTCTGGAAAGACTCAGTGCAAAAATATAGGGGAATTCTAGAACAGGGAAGTGGGAAGGGGTAGATGGAGGGGTAGGGGGAAGGAAGAGGGCTTCTGGGACTTGCGGGGAATGGGGACCCAGAAAAGGGGAAATCATTTGAAATGTAAACAAAAAATATATCTATAAAAATAATAGTAATTAAAAAAAGAAAAACACACACACAAAAAAAACAAAAAACAAACAAAAACAAAAACAAACAAACAAACAAACAAACAAATATAAAAGCTGACTTTTATTTTACAAGATTTACTTTTCCAAAATCATTTGTTGAGTTTGTTAGTCAGGGTTTCTATTCCTGCACAAACATCATGACCAAGAAGCAAGTTGGGGAGGAAAGGGTTTATTGATCTTATAATTCTATGCTGCGGTTCATCACTAAAGGAAATGATGACAGGAACATATCAGGTCAGGAAGCAGGAGCTAATGCAGAGGCCATGGAGGGATGTTACTTACTTGCTATTTCCCCTGGCTTTCTCAGACTGCTCTCTTACAGAAACCAAGAGCACCAGTCCATAGGTGGTACCACCCACAAGCACTCGTTGATTACTAATTGAGAAAATGCCCCACAGCTGGATCTCATGGAGCCACTTACCCTACTGAAGCTCCTATCTCTATGATAACTACAGCCTGTGTCCACTTGATACATAAAATCAGCCAGTACAAGTATGGTAGAATTTAATATTAGAAATTAAAATGTTATCCTACATTTTATTAAAAAGCTTTCAAATGTTATACTGAATACTTCCGGATATGTATGAAGATTTTTGAAAAAAAATCATAATTTCAGAATTAATGTAAACAATGCACAAATATTCCATTATAAAACTGCACAGAAAGTATAGAACTGAATAAAGAGAAAAATAAATACTTAAAACACGTTTATCCTTTTTACTTCAAAGATACCATTAATATCTAACATATAAAAGTCATGAAAATATTCATATTTGGTAATAATGAACAATTTACAATATTGTTTATGCTCTGATCAGATTGGTATATATTTAATAATTGTTTAGAAAATTTTTTAAATAAATAAACATTATTATTAATTAAGCAAGTTGAAAAATAACGTAAAAAAAATTCATCCTTGTTCATTCAGTATGACTAAGAGCTAGAAAATGGACATTGTTCAATTGAAATGCTAAAATAGAAATTGAGCCCTCAGTACTGGTAATATGTGCTTACAAAGGACTGTATATAGCACACCCTTAGACATAATGGCAGAATACCCAGGAAAGAGTCCACAGAACTCAAAAATGCTAAAAAAAAAAAAACATAGGGCCTAAAGCCTACATGGGAGAAGTAAAGATCAAAAAAGAGAAGATAAAAATCACAGGAGTGTGAAAGGCCAGGAATGTTCTAGGTCAGAAAAGGTACAGGCAGGATAAGAGGGGAACATGACAGATATTGGGTAGGGGAAAAGGCTTGAAGACCCTAGGCCCAGCAGAAAAAAGTAAACAGGCAACTTCAGGAGGTAGGAAGCCAGAAAACCTCCAAATAGTACTAGAAACCAGGGAGGTGAGAGACTCTAAGGACTCAAAGGGAGAAACCTTAGATGAAATGTTCTACAGATAGAGTAAGCATGTAGAGCCTACCACCACCAGAAATACAGGGCATCAAGTGACGGATGGGGATGCCATCCCACAGTCCAAAACTAGGACCCACAACTTGTCCAGTTGGTAAAACAACATGGACAAGAAATGGAGAAGAGCTTGAGGAAAAGGAGGGCAGAGAGAGTTCCACAGTGGGATACAGCTCAAGGGAAGGACCCAAGGCCTTGACACTCTTACTGATGCTGTGGAATCTTCACAAAAAGGAACCTATAATTACTGTCCTCTGAAAGATCCAACACAAAGGAGAATGAGTCCAATGAAGGTATTTAGACACAAGCAGGGCACAGAATCTGGTTACTCCTGTGCTTGAATTAGGGAAAGGCTGGAAGAAGCTGAGGTGGAGGCCACAGTTTTTAAGAGGACCTTGAATATGAATTAGCCAGATACAAAAGATTTATGAGACATTGGAACATCAAACAGGCAGCCTACTATAACAGCTGATCTAAGGTATCTAACACATATAGAACAAAGAACTTCCAGGTCTGGGTTAAGTCAAAAAAAATTTATCTATGCCTTGAGAAACTGGAAACCTCAGGGAGTGAAGATATTTCATGGACATGCATGTGGAAATTCTCACGGAGACAGGGTGAGGGAAGGTATGGGCTGTTAAACAGTCACAGTAAACCAGAATGCAGATAAAATTTGGACTGTTAAAAAATTTACATAAAATATAAAAAAAATCAAAGAAAATGAAAGAGGCAAAGGGAAGATAGAACCTGTGGAAACCACTTCCATTAGATAAGCATGTCGCACTTTTGAGGGACTGGGACACGTAAAGATTTCCAATTTTCATCCCAGAATTTTTCCATACAAAGCAAATACAGGGGTGAAATATGAAACAGTGATTCAAGGAAAATTCATCCATGGATCTTCCATCCCTTTTACAGAAACCAAAATGGAAAAAAATTCCTTAGTAATAAGTAAATTGATGTAAAAAATAATATTTTCATTTAGCTTCAGTGAGAATGATAAAGAAGAAGTGAAGAATTGACAAAAAATTCTGCAAATGACATTGTGAAGCTAATGCTGATGCCAAGAAGTGCTTGCTAACAGGAACAGGGTATGTCTGTCCCCTGAGAGACTCTGTATGTGACAGAGAACTAGAGATGCACATGTGTCCATCCAAACATCGGGCTGATCACAGGGACCTCATTGGGGAAGTTAGGGGACAGACTGTACTGACTGATGGAGATAAACCCCTATAAGTATAAAAAGTTAACTAACCAGACAACCCAGAGCACACAGAAACTAAACCCACCAACTAAAGTGTATACATACATGGAGTACTTCAGAGCTCTAGATACACAGAGAACAGAGTATGACCTTATCTCATATCAGTCTCAGAGAAGGTGTGTCTGGGATGTTGAATGTCACAACATAGGGTGATGCTAAAATCACAGTGAGGTGGGAGTCGATGGAAGAGCATCCTCATAGTGAAAAGCCAATGGGAAAGAGCAGGTATAGAATGAAAGGCAGCTGTACATGGGTAATTTAGACAAGGGGATATAAGTTGAAACATACACTAAAAGAAATGATCAATTAAAATATATATCAAAATAATAAAAATTACAAAGGAAATGCTGCTTAGAAAGTAGTATGTTTCTTGATAAATATGCCCTGAATCTGAGGGGAACAAAGTATGTGCTTAAAACTTGCAGATGTGTTTTTCTTTAAAGCAAAAAAAAAAAAAAAAAAAAAAAAAAAAACTTTAATATGATATTTGAAAATATGAAGCTCAGTAAGAAACAGCATCTTTTGGGCAAATAAAATTAGTAAGTCTTGTAGGACAAAATTTCTCTGTAGGTGTATGTCAATGGAAAGATGTGATGCAAAATGTCTGCTAAAATATGACTTTGAAATCTATTCCATGATAAAAAGTTTTACTTTAATATCATAATGACCCTGACTAATGCATTCTAAATGTCTAGAATACCACAGCATCTTGCTTCCTTGTCTGTTTAAACAGATATATGCATTTAATCACATATAAAATATCGGTAAAAAAATGGGAAGCGAGTTGAACACAAATCTTGAGAAGAACAAATACTTATGACTGTCAGGAATGAGCTACTCTGGTACTGGCCATTCAATTTAGATATGGATTATGAGATTGCCACCAAACAGCACTAACTATTCTCTGGAAAAATTTTGTATCATATTCATAATGAATATGTTGTTCCTTGTATCCTCCCCCCCCTGCAACTTAGTTGGCTAGCGGGCACCCAACTCTTCCGATGGCTACCTCCGGCCTTTGTTCTGTGAACAATAAGGCTCCACACCTCGGCTATCGACACCGCCCCCAAGACGGCGTTTACCTGAGCCACCAGGCTGAAGGCAGACGACCCGCTGGGACCTGGAGCCAGAGGATTCACAGCACTGCCTTTGAAGCTACCGACTTCTGGGGGGTTGGCCGATCCCCCAAATGTCTATATAACCTGTCTTAAATTTATTAAAACCAGTCTTGACCGGAATCCTCGCCTTGACTCAAATCCCTTTGTCTCTGTCCCTGTACCCCAAGATTCTCTCAACAGGTAACCTGGTTCACATGTAGCTGCTGGCGGTTACATAACTGGTGCCTGAACGTGGGAAGACCTGGCACGAGAGAATTTCCTGAGGTAGCCCTATCCAGCGAAGCTTCGCAGAAAAGGTAGTAAGAAGTAGTATCCACACGGTAAGCAACATAGAGGTCAAAACTAGCGCTAGTGAATTCGTGTCTATTGTTGTGAGTGTAGGAAGGATACTGTTTTTCAAGCATACTGTGCGGGCCCGGCACGGTGGCTGCTTGGGTTTAAAGGATAGGGAAAATGGGACAGGAAAGTTCGCGCGAAATCTGCGCACGCAACATTCAAGAGTTGCTTCAGGCAAAAGGGATTGGGTTTGAAGAGGAAAGATTAGAAGATTTCTTGGACCAGATATATTCCTGTTGTCCTTGGTTCCGAGAAAAACGAACGTTAAATGAGAGAACTTGGCTGAGAATTGGTAATTCGCTAAAGGCAGCCAAGGCAGACAATATCACCCTCTGCCTCTGGACTCTGATTAAGGACATCATAGATGAAGGGAGTTTGGAAGAATTAGGTGTTATTCATGAAAGTGAGGATTTTCAAGTAAAAGGCCATGTGGAGAGGATCCCTGTTATAGAAGATTCTCCACAAACTAAGTCTCGTGAACACAGAGACAGCTCTGATGAGCATATTGTAGGAAAAAAAAATAGCTCATCCCGAGAAAGGAGCGATTGAAGTTCATGGAGAAACTTGGCCCCCCGTAGCGCCATCTGCTCCGCCTGTGACCTTGATGGCAGAGGCCGAGATCCAGAAGGACATGCAATTACAAAAGTTAGAGTTTGAAATTAAATTGCAGAGATTGACTAATGAGTTACAGGAGCTAAAAAGGGTCTCTAATACTAGAGAGAACAATAACTCGGAGACCCGCCAGTCGCCATTAGAAAGAGTTATAAACCAGGCCCACGGGGAGGGGCAGGATACGTCAGAAATCTTAGCTTTTCCAGTCCTTGAGATAGAAGACCAGGACAATGTGGTCAGACAATATCAGACCTTGGAATTTAAGGTGATAAAAGAGTTAAAGCTAGCCGTAGCCCAGTACGGCCCGACAGCTCCCTTTACACAGGCGTTGTTGGATACTGTGATAGAGTCGAATCTAACTCCACAGGATTGGAAAACGCTGTGTAAAGCTACGTTGTCGGGGGGAGATTTCTTGCTTTGGAGTTCTGAATGGCATGAGGCTTGCAAAAGAACCGCCGCCACTAACACTCAAGCAGGCCATCCAGAATGGAATGCGGAGATGTTGTTGGGGGAAGGCCTATATGAAGGAAATAATAACCAGATTGGGTTTCCCATCGCAGTGTATGCGCAGATTGCGGTGGCCGCCCGCCGTGCTTGGACTCTGTTACCAGCTAAGGGAGATATTAGTGGAAATCTAACAGCTGTGAAACAGGCTCCCGACGAACTCTTTCAGGATTTCCTAGACAGATTGCTAAAAACGGCTAATAGAATTTTTGGAAACTCTCAGGCAGAGAATCCGCTGGTTACGCAACTAGCCTATGAGAATGCTAATGTGGCCTGCCGAGTGGCCATTAGACCCCAGAGGGGAAAGACAGACCTAGCCGGTTACATTCGCCTTTGTTCTGAGATCGGTCCATCCTATAATCAGGGTTTAGCTATAGCTGCAGCGCTGCAGGGAACAACTATTCAGGGGATTCTTTCACAAAGACGAGGAAATAGGAGATGTTTTAAATGAGGTAGTCTGGGTCATTTTAAAAGTGATTGGCCTGATAATAAGCCCAGTATAAACGGGCAATCAGGTGGTCCACCAGGAACGTGCCATAAGTGTAGAAAAGGAAATCAATGGGTTAAGAGAGACAAGTCAAAAAATAACTTCCAAGGTAGACCCGTGTTGGGAAACGGGGGGGAGGGGCCAGCCCCAGGCCCCAATGCATCAGACTGTCTGCAGGGCACAGCTACGGCCGAGCCAAGGAAATCCATCCTTGACCTCGCCAGAGCTACACCAGGAAGTACAGGGCTGGACCTCTGCTGCATGTGCCATGCTGTACTAGCTCCAGAGATGGGAGTTCAGGTTTTGCCCACGGGAGTCTTCGGACCATTACCCGAAGGTACTTGGGGATTGCTGTTAGGACGAAGCAGTTCTACTGTGAAGGGACTGTAGATTTATCCAGGAGTCATAGACAGTGATTATGAGGGAGAAATTAAAATTATGGCTGCTTCCTCTCGTGGTGTCATAACTATACCAGCTAATCAAAGAATTGCCCAGCTAGTCTTAGTTCCTTTACATCCACTGCCTTCCAAATTCATTAAAGAAAAAAGAGGAGAGGAGGGCTTTGGCTCCTCCGGAGTGTTCTGGGTTCAGTCTATTACTAATAAAAGACCTAACCTTAAATTGACTATTGAAGGAAGGAGTTTTGAAGGATTAATAGATACGGGAGCTGATGTTACAATTATTAAGGGACAGGACTGGCCCTGTAACTGGCCATTGAAAGAGACCCTAACGAATCTGCAGGGTATTGGTTACGCAAACAATCCTAAACAGAGCGCCAGACTTTTAACTTGGAAAGATGCAAATGGAAATTCAGGACAAATTCGGCCTTTTGTGATGCAGAAGTTGCCTACTACACTCTGGGGTAGAGACTTGCTATCTCAGATGAATTTAATTCTGTGTAATCCTAATGAAATTGCCTCTAAGCAAAAGACAGTGGCGGAGGAATCCGAACCTACTCAGGGGCTTGGAAATGAAGCACAAGGCACTAGGAAGCTTAAAAACCCCCAGGCAAACCCTAACTCTAGAAGTCTGGGGCATTTTCGGTAATGGCCACTATCTCGCCTGCACCCCACGCCGATAAAATCCAATGGCTTAGCGACATTCCAGTGTGGGTTGATCAGTGGCCTTTAACTAAAGAGAAATTGGAGGCTGCCTTTCTGCTGGTGCAGGAACAGTTAGAGGCAGGACATCTAATAGAGTCATTATCTCCATGGAACACGCCGATATTCGTAATTAAAAAGAAGTCCAGCAAATCGAGATTGTTACAGGATTTAAGAAAGGTAAATGAAACAATGTTGCCCATGGGAACCTTACAAGCGGGTCTTCCATCTCCCGTGGCTATTCCAAAAGGGTTTCATAAAATAGTCATAGATTTAAAAGATTGTTTCTTTACCATTCCTTTGCACCCTGAAGACTGCAAAAGGTTCGCGTTCAGTGTTCCTTCTATTAACTTTGCAGAGCCTATGAAAAGGTTTGAATGGACAGTGCTTCCCCAGGGTATGGCAAACAGCCCAGCCTTGTGCCAGAAATTCGTAGCACAGGCCATTCAACCTGTGAGACAGAAATGGCCAGATATTTACTTTATCCATTTCACAGATAATTTTCTAATTGCAGGAAAAAATCCTCAGACCTTGCTTTTATGTTTTAGAGATTTGCAGCAAGCCCTGGTCGCTAAAGGGCTGCAGATAGCTCCAGAGAAGGTTCAGATTCAGGAGCCATATAATAATCTGGGTTTTAAACTTACGGACCAGTCAATTTTTTCCCAGAAGATAATTATCCTCAGGGACAATTTGAAAACTTTAAATGATTTTCAGAAGTTATTGGGTGACATTAATTGGCTTCGGCCGTATTTAAAACTTACAACAGGGGAATTACAACCTTTATTTGATATTCTTAAAGGAAATGCTGATCCGACATCCCCTAGGGTATTAACTTCAGAAAGACTTTTGGCTTTACAGACAGTGGAGAAAGCTATTGAGAACCAATTTGTTACCTATATAGATTATTCCTTACCTCTGCATCTGCTAATTTTTAATACTACTCATTCGCCTACAGGATTATTATGGCAAAAGGCTCCTCTGATGTGGATTCATTTGAGGGTGTCTTCTAGGCGTAATATTTTGCCATATTTTGAGGCCGTGGCCCAAGTAATTATGCTTGGTAGAAAACAGGCGCTTACTTATTTCGGTAAGGAGCCGGACTTTATTATACAACCTTACAGTGTAAATCAGGATGAATGGCTAAAACAGCATAGCACAGATTGGCTGCTGGCTCAGATTGGTTTTAAAGGGTGTATAGACAATCATTATCCTCAAGACAAGTTAATAAAGTTTTTAAATATGCATGAGGTTGTATTTCCTAAAATGACATCTCTACAGCCGCTGCAGAATGCACTCCTAGTGTTCACAGATGGTTCATCAAAAGGAAAAGCCGGATATCGTGTTAACAATCAACAGGTGGTCGTAGAAACGCCTGGGTTATCTGCTCAGTTATCAGAGCTTACAGCAGTGCTGTGTGTTTTTCAAACTGTAAATAGTACGTTTAATCTCTTTACTGACAGTGCTTATGTTGCATTTTCTATACCTCAACTAGAAACCTGTGGCACGTTTAATTTTAATACGCCAGCTGGATCCTTGTTTTCACAATTGCAAGGTATCATTCTTGCTAGAAAAAATCCTTTTTATATAGGACATATTAGATCTCACTCGGGTCTCCCTGGACCTCTGGCTCAGGGCAATGAGTACATTGACAAAGCACTAATTGGTCAAGTCTTGGCACTCACACCCATAGAATTGGCAAAACGTGATCATGATAAATTTCATTTTTCTAGTCATACGTTGAGGCTCCGTCATAAAATCACAAAGGAGCAAGCTAGAATGATCGTAAAGCAATGCCCTAATTGTCTCACTTTAGCACCAGTGCCCCATTTAGGGGTTAACCCACGTGGCCTTGTGCCCAATCAAATTTGGCAAATGGATGTAACTCACTATGCGGAGTTTGGGAAATTAAAATTTATACATGTTTGCATTGATACGTGCTCAGGACTTATTTTTGCTTCCCTGCATACCGGAGAAGCCTCTAGAAATGTAATTGATCATTGTTTACAAGCCTTTAATACCATGGGGGTACCTAAGGTCATTAAGACAGACAATGGACCAGCCTACACTGGTAAGAACTTTATCTCATTTTGTAAAGAATTTAATATAAAACTTAAAACTGGAATTCCTTATAATCCAATGGGGCAAGGAATAGTGGAGCACGCCCATCGCACGCTTAAAAATTGGCTTATTAAAACTAAGAAGGGAAATTTATATCCCCCTCGGTCCCCAAAGTCACATCTTGCCTTTGTTCTATTCGTTTTAAATTTTCTCCAAACGGATGCGAAAGGCCAGTCTGCCGCTGACAGACATTGGCATCCGGCTACTTCCAATTCCTACGCCATGGTTAAGTGGCGGGATCCTTTAAATAATTCATGGAAAGGCCCAGACCCCGTTTTGATATGGGGAAGAGGCGCGGTATGCGTTTTCTCACAGGAACAGGATGAGGCGCGTTGGTTGCCAGAGAGATTGGTAAGACAAGTGGATTCGACCCCAAAAACGGTTGGTAAGTATATTTAGGTCAGAAGGCTGTTTTTCAAGCCGCCCCCCATTCATTTGGGGAGATATAGTTCCTTTGTGTTCTTGCAAATTAAGTTGCAAGCCAGGCCTCTTGCCTGAGTGGATTCCACCCCCAAAACTGTAGGTAAGTATAATTAATTCAAAGGCTGTTTTTCAAGCCACCTCCCATTCACTTGGGGAGACATAGTTCCTTTGTGTTCTTGCAAACTAAGTTGCAAGCCAGGCCTCTTCCCTGAGGCCACTGAATTTCAATTAAACAAAAACCGGTTTGAGCTCCCAAGACTAACCAGACAGGTTCTCTTAATCTCCTTTTATATTTTAAGCAGATAACACTCAGAAGACGAAATTCCTTCAGCAATGGCCCTAGGTGGAGGTTGAGGTGGAGGATGGGTAGCCCTTTCAGCTAGCCAGCGCTTAGCCGCAGAGAATTTACTCTGCCAGTGGAATTCCTCGGAGATGAGGCTGCATGATACTCGGAATCATGCGGGTTTGTTATCACAACAAACATGGGCATCAGTTGAGGTGCGAGGCGAGGCACCGCAAGGGAAAGGGAAAAAAATTCCTGGCTCCGAGTTTCCCTGAAAAGCACGCCCAGCTGCATGGGGGTTTGACATCGTAAGACTGTCCTAAAAAAGGCGGTCTAGCCCCCCCCCCCCGAAAAAGATGTCCGTAACGCTTAAGGGGGCTGAAGGCCAATGCTTTCACTCACTGATGAATGCCCGTCATCCATTGGATGAACTTAATCATTTCCACTGAGTGGTTTTAAATTAATAATTAAGGGGGAATTGTATCCTCCCCCCCCTGCAACTAAGTTGGCTAGCGGGCACCCAACTCTTCCGATGGCTACCTCCGGCCTTTGTTCTGTGAACAATAAGGCTCCACACCTCGGCTATCGATACCGCCCCCAAGCCTGCGTTTACCTGAGCCACCAGGCTGAAGGCAGACGACCCGCTGGGACCTGGAGCCAGAGGATTCACAGCACTGCCTTTGAAGCTACCGACTTCTGGGGGGTTGGCCGATCCCCCAAATGTCTATATAACCTGTCTTAAATTTATTAAAACCAGTCTTGACCGGAAGCCTCGCCTTGACTCAAATCCCTTTGTCTCTGTCCCTGTACCCCAAGATTCTCTCAACAGGTAACCTGGTTCACATGTAGCTGCTGGTGGTTACAGTTCCTTGTTGTGATGGAAGCATAAATGTTTTCTGAGAAAACTGGACAATCCTTACTATAGAGATGAAAAATTACAGAAAATTGTTTCTTTTGTGGAAAAGCTCGGGGTAGGAAAGTACAAGAAATAGCTTCATCTTTTAAGCTTTGTTCTTCTCATAGGCTTTACTGAAGAGAAAAGTTTGTCTTGCCTTCCAGTCAGTCTCAGTCACATTTAAACTGCTTAATGCAAGGATAGAGAGTACAAAAAAATTGAGCTGAAAAATTACAAAGGTAAAGAAACTCTGGGATAGCCTCAGGGTAGAATGGGATGTGTATAATATATTAATCAAATAGCTGTTTACTCTATTATGATGCCGTATTGAGAGTCCCAAAGAGAGGATATCTCTAGTAGTGTAAGTTGTATCCAGTAAAATTATTGCAAAAACATGGGTGGATAAAAGTGTTTGATGGAAGGATGGAGTCAGAGGATAAGAAAAATGAGATAACTTCAAATATTGAAATATAGTAATGTGACAACTTGGAATCTACTATCAAAGATATCTAGTGTACCATTTCTAGGTAAAAGAAATAGGGCTTTTGAGAGAGACCTGTGGAGAAATTCTAGAAGAAATAACATTGCACATTGCACAGTGAAAAGTGTCGGAAAACACCAACAGAAACAGATATTCAGTGGAAGTCAATAAGCTGGAGGAAGAGACTGTGTAAAATAGATAAGCAAACATTTCTTCCATTACCCTTAATTTTTTAGTCGCTTTCTCATTTCATGTAAGTGCAGAAAGAACAGGCATTTTCCTTTGTAGCTGTAACATTTATTCTTCCATTTTTTTCTTCATGATGGAGTTGGCAGGAGGATTTATTAAAAATTAAAGAATTTGGAGAAAATTATGTTTTTGAATATGTATTAGTGTATGACAAGAAAGATTGTAACACATTAAAGCATGATTTGAACTCAAATATAGTTAGAGAAAACAGGTCAACTTCCCCTCAGCACACTGAAAACATAACAGTGAGACACCTGTTAGTTTGTATCTGCATCCTTGCCTATTATTCTGAATTCACAAGGATCCATACATCACATACTCGAGATCCATAAAACACTGATTCTGGTTCATGGCAACAAATGGACCTAACAATACCTGTGTGTTCATGTGTGTGTGAGTGTGTGTCTGTGTGTGTGTGTTTGCTGTGTGTGAGTGTGTCCTCAATTTATGAATGATTGATTAAGGCTTTTTCTGTTTGTATTAGAAGCCTGTTCTGTCTATATTAGAATCCAAATTCAAGATGAGCAATCTTGAAATATTTTCCCTTGAAACTGACTTTGCTAAAAAAAAATGAGAATTTAATATATAGTAAATATGGAAATTACAAATAATGAATTATTCTAATAATCTGTCGCTTTTCATTTATACCACCTTTTGCATCCAACCAAACCAATAAGTTTGGACGTTTTTCATATAACTCCCTTCATGGTTTGGGAAATATGGGTCATTTCTAATTACTCTAAAATCTAGTTATCTTTGAGAATTTATGTTTTGCTTTTGTTCTCACTAAAAAGGTAATGGAGAATACTTTGCCTTAAGGATCAGAGATGATGCTGGTGGATATCACTGAACTTCAAAAGGTAAGACATTAAAATATGGTTTCCTTTATTTTCACTCTCTGTCTCTGATGGCCCTCCACACAATTACATCTATATCTCTTGTAAAAATTTTGGTCATTACCATAAAGAATATATAATGAGGGAGTTATTCCAATTTCTATGCTTCACATATGAAGACAGTTGCAATTTATTTTACAGATAACTCTGCAAGAAAGGTCAAGAAGTTAACATCTACAATAGAGTTAAGGACAACTCTTTGTCAGTCAAACAAGAACAATGATGCGACTCTTCCAGGCAACGTTTCAACCCTGTTATGATGATTACACTCCCATAGCCAATCTTTATATATAAGTGAATCCTAGTCGATCTGGATATGATTCAAAAGCAACTGTAATGAAGGAAAAATTTCTACCAATGATAAACCAACTTGGCCACATTAAGATTATGCAGTTACACTCCCTGAATCTTGCAACAGGCAGTGACTGATAAACCAGCAAACAAAATCTTTAATTATTTCAAATCATTTCCTTGTTGTAAGTGAGAATTATTTAAAACACCTCTCCACTCTGATATTCCAGATATGTATGATACCCACATATGTAAATAATTAATTATATGTATTTGACAATTTTTATGGGAAAAAAATAGGATCACCATACAAAAATATGAAATTCAAATTGTTGGGTATTTTCCACTAAGATGCATTTAATATGAGCTGAGATATCACAATCAGACTGCATATGGATTTTTAAATTTTCTGTAAGTGGTTGTAGCATGAAATTGTTACTGTCTACAGCTATTATAAATGTGAGAGGAATTAAACGAACCTGTTTTATATTAGAAAAATAAAGTTTCAATAAATGATCTTTTTTCGTGATGGCTATCCTTTACAATGATTAAGGTAATGTTAAAATTAGCTGTTCCTTTTTAATATATGTTTCATTGTAAATATACATGTCCTTTACTTTATTTATGGTTACACTGTGAAAAATGCAGATGTTTCAAATAAATTATATATTTTTAATAATTATATATATTTAATATATTATTATATATTTTAATTATATATTTTTAATAATTTACAATAAGATTATAAAATATATAATTACAGATTATATAAATTATAATCTATAATTTATAAAAAATATAAAATATATAATTACATATAATTATATAAAATATATAATTAGAGATTATATAATTTATATTTTATAAACAATTATAAGATATATAATTACAGATTAATTATATATTTTTAATAATTTACAATGTGTCATAACTATGCATATAGCAAAAGAATAGCCTATAACATTGGGACTTCGTAGAAATGTGATAATTAACCTTAAATGTACAAAAAGGCACTTTAGAGATCTGCCTGCCTAGTCGAATAGAAGACACAGAAAATACATTTATCTCAGGCTGGTGTTTAACCAATGAGGTCTTCTACATAATAGATCCTGAGAGCCAATGTCAAATAACAGGGTCCCAATTGGTCTTTGGTAGAATCATGGAAATGGTTTTGGAAATCTCCTGTGATTGAGTCTAAAGAACAAAGAATACTGAGAAATAATCTACCCCTTGAGTGAAAGCAGGGACTAAACACAATGTAAGGAAATATACAAGCAAATGGCTGCCACCCAAGAGATGTGACACAGGGCAAGTGTGTATTTATGTGATTCCTTGATTATCTTGTGATGGAATTAATCTGTCATCCAGGTCTGTATGCATGTCCTCTTCTCCTAACTTTTCTGACATATGCCTTCAGTCAGAGAAAATATGACTAGCAGTGTAGTTATATCAATGGAGAGTGAGATTGTGACAACCCCTGTTGTAAGTGAAGAAAATTCCCAATGTGGGCAGTGGCCATATGAGGGAAAAAAGAGTACTTTATTGGAAAAAATGTGCATGAACAAATGTGTTCATGAATGAAGGAATGAAGAAATGATGGAATAAATGAAGGAACATGTAAGAAATATTATAAAGATTCTTATTTCCTGTGATATTTAAAATAAAATCCCCATCCCTGGAAAGAATGTATCACAGTTAGCTAGAAAATATACCAAGAAAAGACATATTCTTCAATAGACAAAAGGTAATAAACTCACATATACTTTACTCACCTCTAAAGTGCACATTATGAAATCTTCAAAGATACTTTGAACAATAGCAAGGTTCATCAAAATATACAGTAACTGGTACAATGACCTCAAATCCCATATGTTCCTATTCCCAGGAGAATGCATGTTATGATCTTTAAGAATTTATTTTTAACCTGGAATCTCAATGGAAGAAACTAGGAAACTAGAAAATAATCACTTATATGAGAGATTAATATCTTCATATCCATGCTGATAGCAGTTAACTTATATAGTAATGTTGTGTTTGGTAAGGCTAACTTTCATTTCCCTATTGCCTGAATAATAATTAGTTTCAGAGCATGCCTGGTGTGGTTTTCTGCAGAGTATTGGGTATTTACATTCTACTTTCTCTATTTTTAAGGGTATACTGGACACACACACACACACACACACACACACACACTCCCACACACTTACAATTATTTTCAGGTGTGTTGGTTGTCTTCTTCAGTTATGTGATTTTAATTTCTTCCATTCATATGTTGGGCATCTCTCTGGATCATCTTTTCCTCTGGCTGGATGGTTCATTTCCATCCCTGAAATTATTTCAGATAAGAACACTAAGGTCAGAATTTTGATTTTGGAATGTACCCACTCTTCCTCATTTGATGCGCTCTATTCCTTCTAGAGGTGGGCTCTATTAATACCATCTCCCTATGGTCCAGCATTTCTGTAGGGTCCCTCTTTATTAGTCACATGATCTCTCACTTCCCAGTTCTCTGGTGTATTCTGGAGGGTCTCCTCAACCTCCTGTCCCCCAAGGTTGCCTGTTCCCCTTCTTTCTGCTGGCCCTTAGGGCTTCAGCCTTTTCCTTCACCCAATACCAGATGAGGTTACACTTACCTCTCACTTTCAAACCATGTCTACTATCCCTCCAAGGTTCCTCCCTTCTTGCTCACTTGTGATTGGTTTCTTCTTTCTACCAAGTGGGACTGATGAGTCCTCTCTTGGGAAATTCAGATTGTTTACCATTCTGATTTCTGTGGCTAATATTCACTTATTAGTGAGTACATACCATGCATGTTCCTTTGTTTCTATGTTACCTTACTCAGGGTGATATTTTGTATTTCCATTAATTTGCCTGAAAAATAAGCATCTTTAAAGTGCAAAGTCAGATTAATAGTTTTTACATCATACCTCTGTTGTATGTGTTCATTGTTTGTGCCATTTCAGTGCTTTTTTGTTTGTATACCACCATGCCATCACCCCTTGTTCTGCAGCTCTCCAATAAAATGAACCAGGATGATGATCAGTCAGGAAATATCATTGTTTATGTTTGGTCTAGTGCTGTGTATTATAATGCTAATTCTATAGTCAAATAGAGGATCAAGTGCTACACACACTTTTATCTTATTTTGTTTTAAACTTGCCAAATCATTCTAAAATATCAGTAAAATTGAATTGGCTACAGTCAACTGCTGGACGAATTAGATGTATGTGTATATAACTGTGTCCACACAGTTGGCTAAGGAGAAAGCAGAAAAGAAGAAGCTGACCTGGAAGAGGAGTCATGGGTTAGAAGTCAAGAGAATCTGGCCCTGATGATGTCCAGTTGTATTTAGGAGCAGCTTAGATTAAAAATATCATTAGTAATAAAAGAATATTGATAGAGTTAATAATGTCAGAAAAGTAAAATGGTTGAGAAGGTACATGTAAAGACAGGTCTTTTGACATTTGAGGGTTATTGTAATTAAAATATGTCTCTCTCTTTATTCCTAGGTATGTAATGAATGAGGTAGGGTCTAATCCTAGAATTGGAAATAAAATTTTCTACAATAGGGTGGCACCTCAACTTTAGGCACAATTACACCTTCTTTTAAAAACATAATTTCAGAATCTGGAACAGAAATATCTCCTGGTTCTTTTATGATCAAGATGTAGAGAGAATTATTTTCTTAGTAAAATTTAACTTGTAAGAAGCTGCCTCTGCAGGGTTTTTCTCATTGCCCTGCCGGTTATGATACAAAAGCAAAATAATGACTAATTTGGCATTTATGATTATTTGGCATATAGTATTCACAAAGACACATGTGCCACTATCTGCAACCAAAACAAACAGTGCATCAGGGACCAGCTCAATCTTCACCCTTGGATTTTCCCATAAGAATCTATGATGCCTTGGAGGTGAAATTTAATTGCAAATAGGATAGAAATCTCTGATAAACCATCCATCAAGAGAAGTCCAGCTCATAGTGTAGAATACAAGTCTTCATGCCTCTCACAATCAACATTAACTCAATCAAAATATGGGGAGAGAAAATAAATGCAATTTTAAGGCTACCATAAGAACATGGTTTCTTTAAATAATTGCTCCACTGAAATAGCAGAACTGCTTTGCTTAATACAAGAAAATTATGTTGACTTTAAAATAAGATTATAGAGAAATTGAAAGGAAATTTAAATAATGTTAAATTTGCAAAAGAATATTGGTTTGTTTCATGTAAGAATACAGTACACACATATACATGTAATAATCACCAAAGAATAGAAAAATAAATGAAAATGTTAAACATTTAAATATATAGAAGGCAGGAATATGTGCAATTAATGTAAAGGTATTCAATTGTGAAAACATGGATGATTGAACAAATCCAGGTTTTGATCTCACTGCTTAAGGAACAAACACAAGGAGAATTGAGGTTAAATAACAGTTGGGGTTCATTTCTGGGTCTTCAATTCTATTACATTGATCTAACGGCCTGTCATGCAGTTTTTGACACCAGGGCTGTAGTACTTCTTGAGGTCTGGAATACTGATTCTGCTAGAAGTTCTTATACTGTTGTGAATACCTTTAGGTATCCTGGCTTTTGTCTACCCAGATGGATTTGAGAATTGCTCTTTCTAACTCTATGAGAAACTGAGTTAGGATTTTGATGGGGATTGTAATGAATCTGTGTATTGCTTTTTCGCAAGATGGCCATTTTTGCTATGTTAATCCTGCCAATCAAAAAGCTTTTTTCCCTCTTCTGAGGTCATCTTAATTTCTTCCTTCAAAGAATTGAATTTCCTGTCATACAGATCTTTCTCTTGCTTGCTTAGAGTAACTGCAGGATTCTCTATATTGTTTGTGGCTCTTTTGAAGGGTGTTATTTCCCTAATTTCTTTCTCAGCCTGTTTACCCTTTGAGTATAGGAAGGCTACTGATTTGCTTAATTTTACTTTATATCCAGCCAATTTGCTGAAGTTGTTAATCAGCTGTAGGACTTCTCCAGTTGAGTTTTTTGGGTAGCTTAAGTATACTATCACTTCATCTGAAAATAGTGATATTTTGTCTTTGTCCTTTCCAATTTGGATCTCTTTGACCTACTTTTGTTGTCTAATTGCTCTAGCTAGGACTCCAAGACGTATATTGAATAAGTATGTAGATAGAGGTCAGGCTTGACTAGTTCATGCTTTTAGTGGTATTGCTTCACTTTTCTCTCCATTTATTTTGATGTTGGCTCATGGTTTTGTGTACATTGCTTTTACGGTGTTTAGGTAAGGGCCTTGAGTTCCTGTTCTTTCCAAGACTTTTGACATGAAAGTATGCGGAATTTTGTGAAATGTTTTTCCCAGCATCTATTGAAATGATTTTTTCTTTGAGTTTGTTTTTGGTAATAGATTTTTCATTGATATATTTCCATATATTGAACCATCCCTGCATCCTTGGGATGAAGCCGACTTGATCATGATTAATGATCCCTTTGTTGTGTTCTTATATTCCTTTGCCAAAACCGATTTTATTATGTATTTTGGAAGTAAGGGAATTGGGCTAAAGTTCTCATTCCTTGTTGGAAGTTTTGTCGTTTTGGCGTCAGAAAATTGTCACTGGGCTGGTTTTGAGGAAAGATACTGAATATATTCGTTTTTGTCACGAAATACCTTGTGTTCTCTATCTATGGTAATTGATAGATTTGCTGGATATTGCATTCTGGGTTGATATTTGTGTTCCCTTTGTGCGAGCCTGTCATCTGCCCATGCTCTTCTATCTGTCCTAGTCTCTGGTGAGAAGTCATGTGTAATTATGATAGATCTACGATTATATGTTACCTGACATTTTCTTCTTACAGCTTTTAATATTCCTTTTTTTTTAAAAGTACATTTGGTGTTTTAATCATTATATAATGGGAGGAATTTCTTTTCTGTTCAAATCTTTTTGACGTTTTGTAGGCTTCTTATATGTTCATGGACATCTGTTTCTTTAGAGTAGTGAAGTTTCTTCTATAAATTTGTTGAAGTTATTTTCTGGCCCATCAAGTAGCAAATCTTCACACTCTTTTGTACTGATAACCATTAGGCTGGGTCTCCTCATTTTGACCTGAATTTTCTGGATGTTTTTGTTCTGGAGATTTTTGCATTTTGCATTTTTGACTGTTTTATCAATGCTTTCTATTATATTTTCTGTAACTGAGATTTTCTCTTCTATCTTTTGTATTCTGTTGTTTATGCTTATATACATGACTTCTGTCTTTTTTCCCTAGGTTTTCTATATCCCTTTGTGTCTGTCTTTATGATTTCATTGTTGTTTCCAACACCTTCCTTAGATCCTGGGTGTCTTTGTTCATTTCCTTCACATGTTTTGTTGTGTTTTCCCATAGTTCTTCAAGGGTTTTTCATTTTTAGTAGAGTTCTCCTCTATTTCTTAAAGGGACCTTTTTATATCCACCTTGACGCCCTCCATGAAGCTCGCCATCAGCATTAAGCCCTGTGATTTTAAATCCAATTCTTGCATTCCAGAGGTGTTTGGGTATCCAGGACTTGTTGTTATGTGAGAATTGCGTATGGATGGTAACAAATACCTCGATTTTTGTGAGCACTTTTCTATTTTTTCCTTTTGCCATCTGGTTATCTCTGGTGATAGTTGGTCCTACTGTCAGTGTTTGGTGTTTGCCTGCAAGCCTGTCTCAGCAACTCAGGGTGAACTGCTTTCCCCAGAGATTCTTCCAGAGATTGCTTTGGTATTGTTGAGGTCCTGGTTGTAGGCAGAGTCCTGGAATGGGTTTGTCCCAAGAGATTCTCTACTCTGGTGATCCTTGCCTAACAGTATGACCCTCCAGAGTGTCACAGGAGCAAAGATAGTGGTGGCCTTACCTATGTACACAGGACTCCCTCTAATGGTGGGACTCCATGCAAGTGAATGCTTCCTTGCAAGACACTTGCCCAGATTGCTGTGGGTCTACTCAGCTCCTCACTGCAGGTGGGGACCTGGTGGACTCTGTCCTGAGTGATCTTCCACTCTGCTGTTCCCTGTGTACATGGCTCACCTGACTGACTGGTCACGAGAACAAAGATGGTAGGAACTTCACCTCTGTGTGCAGATCCTCCTCTAACCATGGGAGTACAAGCAAATATTAAGGACACATGACAAGTCCTTAATTTCCCTTTTTGGGGTGGAGGGAGGAAAGGGTTTATTCAGTTTACACTTCCAAATTGCAGTTCATCACCAATGGAAGTCAGAAATAGAAGTCAATCAGGTCAGGATACAAGAGTGTATGCAGAGGCAATGAAGGGATATTTCTTACTGATATGCTACCCCTGGCTTTCTCAGCTTGCCTTCTTATAGAACCCAAGACTACCAGCCCAGGGATGATACTACCCACAATGGGCCCTTCCCCTTGATCACTAATTGAGGAAATGCCTTACAGCTAGATCTCATGGAGGCCTTGTCTCAACCGAAGCTTCTTTCTCTGTGATAATTCCGGCTTTGTGTCAAATTGACACAAAGATAGCCAGTACAAGTCCCAAGATGTCTCCCTCGACATAGCTAATATCCTCTGAGAAGAAGAAAGTAATTGAGAAAATGAATCCATGAGATTCTTGTAGGCAAGTTTGTGAAGCATTTTCTTTTCTTTTTAACGTGGAAATCTTTTTATTTAGCAGAATCCCATTTTGTCCTACCCCATGATATTTCTTTATTAAGATTTTTATTTTCTATATTCTTTATTTACATTCCAAATGATTTCCCCTTTTCCGGTTCCCCCCTACCCATATGCCCCATAAACCTTCTTCTCTCCATTCCTTCTCCAATCACCTCCCTCCTTTTTCTCTGTCCTTATATTCCCTTCCAATGCTAAATCAATCCTTTCCAGGATCAGGACCCTCTCCATACTTCTTAATGGGAGTCACTTGATATGCAATTTGTTCCTTGGGTATTCAGGGCTTTTGGGCTAATTAATATCCACTTATCAGAGATTTCATTCCATGTGTATTCTTTTGTAAGTGGGTTACCTCACTTAGGATGATATTTTCCAGATCAAACCATTTGCCTAAAAATTGTGAGAATTCATTGTTCCTAATTGCTGTGTAGTATTCCACTGTGTAAATATACCACGTTTTCTGTATCCATTCCTCCTTTGAGGAACATCTGGTTTCTTTCCAGCTTCTGGCTATTATAAATAAGGCTGCTATGAACATAATGGAGCATGTGTCTTTATTGCATGCCGGGGAATCCTTTGGATATATGCCCAGGAGTGGTAGAGCAGGGTCCTGCGGAAGTGTCATTTCCAGTTTTCTGAGGAACAGCCAGACTGTTTTTCAGAGTGGTAGAATCAATTTGCAACCCCACCAGCAGTAGAGGTGTGTTCCTCTTTCTCCACATCCTCACCAACACCCGCTGTCTCTTGAATTTTTAATCTTAGCCATTCTGCATGGTGTATGGTAAGATCTCAGGGTTGTTTTGATTTGCATTTCCCCGATGACTAATGAAGTTGAGCATTTTTTAAGGTCCTTCTCTGCCATCCAAAATTCTTCAGGTGAAAATTCTTTGTTTAACTCTGTATCCCATTTTTAATAAGGTTATTTGGTTTTCTGAGGTCTAACTTCTAGAGTTCTTTGTATATATTGTATACCCTCTATCTGATGTAAGCTTGGTGAAGATCTTTTCCCAATTGTTGCCGAGTTGTCCTTTTGATGGTGTCTTTGCCTTACAGAAACTTTGTAATTTTATGAGGTCCCATTTGTCAATTCTTGATCTTACAGCATACACTATTGGTGATCTCTTCAGAAACTTTGTCCCTGTACCGATGTCCTCAAGGGTCTTCCCAGTTTCTTTTCTATTAGCTTCAGAGTGTCTGGGTTTACGTGTAGGTCCTTGATCCATTTAGAGTTGAGCTTAGGACAAGGAGACAAGGAGATCAATTCGCATTCTTCAGCATGCTGACCTACAGTTGAACCAGCAACATTTGTTGAAATGGCTATCTTTTTTCCATTGGAATTTTTCAGCGCTTTGTAGAGAATCAAGTGTCCATAGGTGTATGGGTTCTTTTGTGGATCTTCAATCCTGTTCCATTGATCCACCTGCCTTTCACCTTCCAATACCATGTAATTTTTTACACTACTGTGCTGTAGTATTGCTTGATATCAGGGCTACTCATTCCACCACAATTTCTTTTGTTGTTGAGAATAGTTTTAGCTATTCTGGATTTCTTGTTATTCCAGATGAATTTGAGAACTGCTCTATCTAACTCTGTGAAGAATTGAGTTGAGATTTTGATGGGTATTGCATTGAATCTGTATATTGCTTTTTAGCAAAATGGTCATTTTAACTATATTAATCCTACCGATCCATAAACATGGAAAGTTTTCCATTTTTTGAGTTCTTCTTCCATTTCCTTCTTCAGAATCTTGAATTTCTTGTCATACTGATCTTTCACTTGTTTGGGTAAGAGTCACCCCAGGTATTTTTTATTGTTTGTGGCTATTGTGAAGGGTGTCATTTCCCTAATTTCTTTCTCAGCCTGCTTATCCATTAAGCTGCTAGTGTATGCTCTCTCAATTTTCTTTTTGGAAGCACTCAGGACTATGAGTTTTCCTCTTAGCACTGCTTTGATTGTGTCCCAAAGATTTGGGTATGTTGTGCTTCATTTTCATTAAATTCTAGAAAGTCTCTCATTTCTTTCTTTCGTTCTTCTTTGGCCAAGGTGTCATTGGGTAGAATATTGTTCCGCCTCCATGTTTATGTGGGCTATGTTGTTTTTGTTTTTATTGAAACCCATTCTTACTCCCTAGTGATCTGATAGGACACATGGGATTAGTTCGATCTTCTTATATTTGTTGAGATCTGTCTTGTGACCAATTATATAGTTGATTTTGGAGAAGGTACAATGAGGTGCTGAGAAAAAGGTATATTCTTTTGCTTTAGGGTGAAATGTTCTGAAAATATCAGTCAAATGCAACTGGCCCAAACCTTTACGTAGTTTTACTGTATCCCTGTTTTGTTTCTGCTTTCCTGATTGGTCCATCGAGGTGATTGGCGTGTTGAAGTCGCCCACAATTATTGTGTTCGGTGCAATGTGTGCTTTGTGCTTTTAAAGTTTCTTTTATGAATGAAGGTGCCCTTGAATTTGGCGCATAGATGTTCAGAAGTGAATGAACTTCTTGTGTACTTTTCCTTTGAACAGCAAGAAGTGTCCTTCTGTGTCTCTTTTGATGACTTTATGTTGAAGGTCAATTTTACCTGATATGAGAATGGCTACTCTGGCTCTTTTCCTGAGACAATTGGCTTGTAAAATTGTCTTCCAGCCTTTTACTCTACCTTAGTTTTTGTCTTTCACTCTGAGGTGTGTCTCCTGTATGCAGCAAAATGTAGGGTCCTATTTCCTTATCCAGTCTGTTATTCTATGTCTTTTTTTGTGGGAATTGAGTCCATTGATGTTAAGAGATATCAAGGAATACCGAGTATTACTTCCTGTCATTTTTTGATGTCATTTTTATATTTGAATGGTTATCCTCTTTTGGGTTTGATGAAAGAATGCAACTATCTTTCTTTTTCCAGGGTGTAGTTTCACTCCTTGTATTGGAGTTTTCCTCCTATTATTCTTTGCAGAGCTTGATTTGTGAAAAAATATTGTGTAAATTTGATTTTGTCATGGATTATCTTGGTTTCTCCATCTATGGTGATTGAAAGTTTTGCTGGCTATAGTAGACTTTGTTGACATTTGTGTTTTATGGAATCTGCATGAGATCTTTGCCCAGGATCTTCTAGCTTTCATGGTCTCTGGTGATAAGGCTGGTGTGATTCTGATAGGTCTTCTTTTATATGTTACCTGGCCTTTTTCTCTTACTGCCTTTAATATTCTTTCTTGCTTTAGTGCATTTGGGGTTTTGATTATTATGTGGCAGGATGTATTTCTGCTCATTTCCAGTCTCTTTGGAGTTCTTTAGGCTTTTTGCATATTCATGGGCATCTCTCTCTTTAAATTGGGAAAGTTCTCTTCCAAAATTTTGTTGAAGATATTTGCTGGCCCTTTCATTTGTAAATCTTCACTCTTATCAATGCCTATAATCCTTAGGTTGGTCTTCTCATTGTGTCCTGGATTTCCTGGATGTTCATGGATACAAGCATTTTTGATTTTGCATTTAATTTGACTGTTGTGTTCATGGTTTCTAGGGTATCTTCGGCATCTGAGATTCTTTGTTCCATATCTTGTATTCTGTTGTTGATACTTGCATCTATGGCCCCTGATCTCTTCTCAAGGTTTTCTATATCCAAAGTTATCTCATTTGTGATTTCTTAGTTGTTTCTACCTCTGTTTTTAGATACAGGATGGTTTTGCTCAGTTCCTTCATTTGGTTGTTTGTGTTTTCCTTTAATTCTTTAAGGGATTTTTGTATTGCCTCTTTCATGACTTCTGCCTGCTGACTAAAATTCTCCTGCATTTCTTTAAGTTTTTTTTTTGTTGTTGTTGTTTTTTTTGTTGTTGTTTTGTTTTTTTTTTTGTTTTTTTTTGTTTGTTTGTTTTGTTTTGTTTTTGCGTTTCTTCTTTATTGGCTTCTATCTCTTGAGCTTTATTCTCATGAAATTCTTTAAGTGATTTTTTTTCCATTACACATTTTTCTAGTTTATTAATGTTCCCCTGTATTTCTTTAAGAGATTCATTTATGTCCTTTTTGTGTTCTTGTAACAGCATCATGACCATTGTTTTTAAATCCAAATCTTGTTTTTCTGGTGTGTTGGCATATCAAGGACTTGCTGATGTTGAAGAGTTTAGTTCAGACTCTGCCATATTGCCTAGATTTCTGTTAGCAGCATTCCTGCGTTTGCCCTTTGTTCTCTTGTTCTCTGGCATTAATTGGTTTTGTCTCTGGATGGTGTTTGAGCCTCCTTTGGGGCTCTAGAGCTATTACCGCAACACTAGATGGATGAGTTCTCCTTGTCACAGAATGCTGATATGCTGACCTCCTCTTGGGTGTTCTTGGATTCCTTGTGTGCCTTGACCCAGATTTTCTCTGTAGATGAGGTGGTGCTCTTTTGCTCCTTCAGAGAGTGCTGATGGGTATGCTACAGGACATTTCCTGAGTGATGATCACTCTGTTGTGTAGCCGAACTCCCACATGGGTAGGTGCACACAAGGGTAGCCTAGCAACTCAGGCTCTGAGTCTAGGCAAAATCCTGGCAGGACAAAGCCCTAGCAGAGTTTCCCCTGGGCTAGGAGTTTTAACTAGTTCTGTCAGGTTGCCAGGATGGCAGTGTGCAGGAGCTCCTTGAAAGTGCCTGGAGAGTCTGCTGCTCTAACCACCTCCTGGCTGGGTTGGCACACAGATGGCCCACCAAGAAGCCCAGGTCATGGGGGCAGTCCAGGCCCTGTTGGGCCTAGACCCCTGCTATGTTAAGACTCGGGCTATGACTGTTAGCTGACTTTGCCTGGTAGACCCCTCTGGTGACTGGTAGCCAAAATAGCGGCATATGCCATGCTGGGCAAACAACTTCTTCTCTGGGTTGGAACACAGATGGCCCCCTGAAAAGCCCAGGGCCTGGTTAAAGACCAACACCTTTTGGGCTTAAACCATTGTGATGTTGGCCTCAGGTTATGTTTGCACTCCTCAAGCTATCTTATCTCTCTGACATCCCAGAACCAAGATGGAGAGAGTCTCTCATAACAGACTGGCAGGAGGTTGATTTCTGATGTGGTTTCTTTGTGGTGAAAGGCACTGTAAATCAGCCACCGCTTGCAGCCCAGCTAGCCAGCAATAGTAGTGGTGTTGGGTGGGTGCAGGGCCTGCCTGGACCCTGCCACCTTGGTTCCCCTCTGATGGTCCTTCTTCTGGACAAGTCACTGCTGCTCTTGTCACTTATCAAGCAATTCTTGGCATCAGCATTAGTGTCAAAATGTCATTTGTAGGATTTGTTGTCAATTCTTCACTACATCTTAGTCATTCTCACTGAAGTAAATAAAAATGTTATGTTTTATTTCAATTTACTTTTTACTAAGAGATTTTTTTATTCATTTTGGTTTCTGTAAATGGAATCAAAGGTCCTTGGATGGACTTTCCTTGATTCTCTGGTGGATATTTTGCTCCTTTATTTCCTTTGTATGGAACAATTCTGGGATCAAAATAGGAAATTAGGAGTTAGGACAATCTCTTTACTGGGGGCCAAGTCTATTTTCTGGAAGTGGTCTTTACATGTTCAATATCCCATTTGACATGTTTCTATTATTTTCTTTTTATTTTGAGGTTTTTAATTTTTTTTTATGCATTTTTAATAGTTCAAATTGCATCTGTATCCTGGTCTAACTTGTAACTTTTAAGAACCCATACCTCCTTCCACCCTATCTCCATCAGAATTTTCACACCAACCACCAAAGGATCTCACTCTCTGTGGTTCCCATTCTCTCAAAGGATAGATACATTTCTTGACTGAACTCACACCTGGCAATCCTTTTTTCTATATATGTTGGAGCCTCAGATTAACTGGCAGAGAATGCTGCCTGGTTGGTGGCCCGTTGTCTCAGAAATAGTTGGGATCCAGGAGCATTGAGACTCAAGTTTGTCTTAAAGTTTTGCCCTCCACTTCAGGTTCTTTTAACTTTTTCTTAATTCAAGTACATGAAACATCAGATTGTGTTGACTAGCTGCATGTAAATACATTTATCTGTCTCATTCTCCTACTCATTGGACATTTCAGACGACAGTAATTATAGGGCCCGTTTTGTGACCATTCCATAGCCTCAATAATAGTATCAAGACCTTGGGTCCTTCCATTGAGCTGTATCCCACTGCGGAGTTGTCTCTGCCCTCCTTTTCCTCTGGCTCTTCTCCATTTCTTGTCCATGTTGTTTACCAACAGAAAAAAATTGGGTCATAATCTTTGACTGTGTGATGGAACACCCATCCCTTATTGATATTCTGTATTTCTGCAGGAAGTAGGCACTACAAGCTCATTCTCAGTGTAAGGCATTTCACATAAGGATTTTCTCATTGTGTCCTAAGAGACTCTCAACTCCCTGATTTCTAGTACATTTTGGAGGTTGACTGGCCTCCTACCTCCTGAAGTTGCTGTTTCCTTTCTTTCTGTTGGCCTTAGGTCTTCAGTGCTTATCCCCTATCCAATATCTGACCATGTTTACTTTCCTCTTCTCTGGCCTGTACCTTTGCTGTCCCAGAATGCTCTCAGCCTCCTCCACTCCTATGATATCTATCTTTTTTCTCCATAGTAGGCATGAGGCCCTACAGGCGTCCATCCTTGTTGAGTTCTTTGCAATATATCCTGGTATTCTGCAATTTTGCCTGTGGGAATGGAACATACAGTCCTTTGAAAGCACAGATTGGTATGTGAGGACTCAATTTCTCTTTGAGCTTGTCCATTGAAAAATTTATTGGCAGTTCTATAGGTCTTAATCACACTGAGTAGGCAAGACTGAATTCTTTTTTTTTGTTTGTTTTATTTCAATTTACTTAATTATTGATGAAGTTTATTAATTTATAAAATATATCTTTACAATTATAAATTAGATGCGAATCTAATCAGACCAAAATAAATATTATTAATCAATTCAATATTATATTAAATTGAATACTTTCAGGTCTTTGAATAATTAGATATTAATATTATATTAGAAGCATAGGTGACATAGGCGGTTTGTCTACCAGCCCGCCGAGAGTGTTACCTGTGTCCTGCCCAGAGAACTGCCGAAGGAATGAAGCCCTGCATCCATATTTGCTGCCTGTCAGGACAGAAAAGATCATTAGGTACTGTATCACCCTGAGTTTTAGATCTCTGGGGGTGCAAATCTTCAGGGGTCTGCCTGCACTCAGGAACTAAGCACATAGCAATTCATCTGAAAGCCAGTCCGTTGCATGACCTGTGTCCTAGGTGAGAATCAACAGAGAGAGTGACCCCCACTACACCATCTTTGCTCCATAATAGGGCAGACAAAGAACACCTGGTTGACCTTGACAACTTAGTATAGCATTGCTTGAGCCAAGACTGAGCAGGGCTCCAAAGGCACAAAAGAGGAAGGCAGCATATCAGTAATCTGTGCCAGAGGAAACCCAGTCATCCAGTGTTGCAGAAATTACCTTAAAGATCCACAGTAGTTTGAAGCACCTGCCAGTGACATTAAGACGATCTAACTCCTGGGAGAACCAGATGGCTAAAGGCAAACTTAGGAATGTTACTAACAGAAACCAAGGCATTTTGGCAACATCTGAACCCAAAACTCCAACAATAGCAAGTCCTGGATACCCCAACACACCATAATAACAAGATTTGGATTTAAAATCACTGGTCACGATGCTGGTACAGGAACACATCAAGGACATACTTAAAGAAATTCAGGAGAAAATGGATCAAAAATTAGAAGCCCTTACATGGGAAACACAAAAATAATTGAAAGAAATTCAGGAGAATACAAAACCGAATAAGGAAGAAATGCAAAAATGACTAAAAAAAATACAGGAGAACTGATCACCGGGGAAAAGGCATAAAAGAGGAAACAATAAAATCTCTTAAATAAGTAGAGGAAAACACAAACAAGCAAAGGACAGGACTGACAAAAAACTTCCTGGATCTAAAACCAGAAGTAGAAGCAAATAAGAAAGCACAAAGCGAGACAACTTTGGAGATAGAAAAACTTGGGAAGAAATCAGGGACCATAGAAGCAAATATCAACAACAGAATACAAGAGATAGAAGAAAGACCCTCATATGCTGAAGATATCATAGAAACCATGGACTCAACAGTTAAAGAAAATGCAAAATGCAAAAAGCTTGTAACCCAAAACATCCAGGAAATGCAGGACACAATGAGAACACCAAATTTAAGGATTATAAACATTGATGAGAGTGAAGATTTACAACTTAAAGAGCCAGCAAAAATCTTCAACAAAATTATGGAAGAAAACTTCACTAACCTAAAGAGAGAGATACCTATGAACATACAAGAATCCTACAGAACTCCAAAAAGACTGGACCAGACCAGAAATACCTCCGGTCGCATAATAATCAAAACCCAAAATGTACGAACCGAAGAAAGAATACTTAGGGCAGTAAGAGAAAAAGGGCAAGTAACATATAAAGGAAGACCTATCAGAATTACACCAGATTTCTCAACAGAGACCATGAAATCTAGAAGATCCTGGGCAGAGCTCATGCAGACTCTAAGAGAACACAAATGCCAGTGGAGACTACTATATCCAGCGAAACTCTCTATTACCATAGATGGAGAAATCAAGATATTCCATGACAAAACCAAATTTACACAATATCTTTCCACAAACCCAGCCCTACAAAGGATAATAGGGGAAAACCACCATTACAACCAGGGAAACTATACCCTGGAAAAAGCAGGACATTAAGTTTCTTTCATCAAACCCAAAGAAGATAATCACACACATGTAAAATTATAATGAAAAATGATTGGAAGCAATAACCACTACTACTTAATATCTCTTAACATCAATGGGTTCAATTCCCCAATAAAAAGACATAGACTAACAGACTGGTTATGTAAACAAGATCCTACATTTTGCTGCATACAGGAAACAACACTTCAGTTTCAAAGACAAAAACTACCTTAGAGTAAAAGGCTGGAAGACAATTCTACAAGCAAATGGTCCCAGGAAACAAGCCGGAGTTGCCATTCTAATTTCAGATAAAATTGACTTTCAACCTAATGTCATCAAAAGAGACATGGAAGGTGACTACTTGCTGGTCAAAGTAAAAATCCAACAAGAAGAACTCTCAACCCTGAACATCTATGCCCCAAATACAAGGGCACCCTCATTCATAAAAGAAACTTCATTAAAGCTCAAAGTACACATTGCAGCTAACACAATAATTGTGGGTGATTTCAACACTCCACTCTCACCAAATGGACTGATCAGGAAAACAGAAACTAAATAGGGAGACAGTGAAACTAATTGAAGGTTTGAACCAATTGGAGATAACAGATATATAAAGAACATTTCATCCCAAAGCAAACGAATATACGTTTTTCTCACCACTTCATGGTACCTTCTCCAAAATAGATCATATAGTAGGTCACAAGACAGACCTCAACAAATATAAGAAGATTGAAAAAATCCCATGCCTCCTATCAAATCACTATTTAGTAAAATTGGTCTTTAATAACAGCAAAAATAACAGAAATTCCACATACACATGGAAACTGAACAATACTCTACTCAATGATACCTTGGTCAAAGAAAAAATAAAGAAAGACATCAAAGATTTCTTAAAATTTAATGAAAATGAAGGCACAACATACACAAATCTATGAGACACCATGAAAGCAGTGCTAAGAGGAAAGCTCATAGCTTTGAGTGACTCCACAAAGAAATTAGAGAGAGTATACACTAGAAGATTACAGGAACAACTGAAAGCCCTGGAACAAGAAGAAGATGAGAAGATAATTCACCCAGGAGGAGATGAAAATAGAAAATCATCAAACTCAGGGCCGAAATCAATCAAGTAGAAACCAAGAGAACCATACAATGAGTCAACAAAACCAAAAGCTGGTTCTTTGAAAAAATCAACAAGATACATAATCCCTTAGACAGACTAACCAAAGGGCACAGAGAAAGGATCCAAAGTAACAAAATTAGAAATGAAAATGGAGATATTACAACAGAAACCAAGGAAATTCAAAAATTCATCAGATGCTAATACAAAAACATATACTCCACACAAGTGGAGAATCTGGAGGAAATGGACATTTTCTTAGACAGATACCAATTACCAAAATTAAAGCAGGGTCAAATAGACCATCTAAACAGACCCATGAAACCTAAAGAAATAGAAGGCGTCATAAATAGGCTTCTGACCAAAAAAAAAAAAAAAAAAAAAAAAAAAAAAAAAAAAAAAAAAGAAAGAAAAAAAAACACAGGAAAAGATGGTTTCAGTGCAGAATTCAATCAGACCTTCAAAGAAGATTTAACACCAATACTCTTCAAACTTTTCCACCAAATAGAAATAGAAGGATCACTACCCAACTCCTTCTTTGAAGGCACTATTACGCTGATACCAAAACCACACAAAATCCAACTAAGAAAGAGAATTTTAGGATAAATTCCCTTATGAATAACGATGCAAAAATACTAAATAAAATTCTTGCCCACCGAATCCAAGTACACATCAAAAAGATCATCCACCATGATCAAGAAGGCTTCATTCTAGGGATGCAGGGATGATTCAATATTAGGAAATCCATAAATACAATACACTACATAAAGAAACTCAATGAAAAAGAACACATCATCTTTTCATTAAATGCTGAAAAGCATTTGACAAAATTCAGCATCTTTCATGCTAAAAGTCTTGGAAAGGACAGGAATTTGAGGACCATACTTAAACATAGTAAAAGCAATATACAGCAAACAGGTAGCCAACATCAAACAAAATGGAGAGAAAGTTGAAGTAGTCCCACTAAAATCAGGGACTACACAAAGCTCCCCCCCTCCCAATATCTTTTCAATACAGTTCATGAAGTCTTAGCTAGAGCAGTTAGACAACATAAGGACATCAAAAGGATACAATTTGGAAAGGAAAAAGTCAACCTATTACTATTTGCAGATGATATGATAGTATACTTAAGTGACCCTACAAACTCTACTAGAGAAATCCTACACCTGATAAACAACTTCAGCAACGTGGCTGGCTACAAAATCAATGCAAGCCAAGTAGTAGCCTTCATATGCTCAAAGGTCAAGCAGACTGAGAAAGAATTTAGGGAAATGACTCCCTTCACAATAGCTACAAACAGCATAAAATATCTTGGGGTGACTCTAACCAAAGAAGTGAAAGACCTATATGACAAGAACTTCAGATCTCTGAAAAAGTAAATCGAAGAAGATCTCAGAAAATGGAAAAATCTTCCATGCTCTTGGATAAGCAGTATTAATTTAGCTAAAATGGCGATCTTGCCAAAGGCAATCTACATATTCAATGCTATCCCCATAAATATCCTAACGCAGTTCTTCTTAGAGCTAGAAAGAGCAATTCTCAAATTCGTCTCGAACAACAAAAAAAAAAAAAAAAACAAGGATAGCTATAACAATACAAGGAGATCAATTCGCATTCTTTGGCATGCTGACCTACAGTTGAACCAGCACCATTTGTTGAAAAGGCTATCTTTTTGCCATTGGAGGTTTTTCAGCCTTTTTGTCGAAGATCAAGCGGCGATAGGTGTGTGGGTTCATTTCTGGAACTTCAATCCTGTTCCATTGATCCAACTGCCTGTCATCTTGCCAATATTATGTAGTTTTTAACAATATTTTGCTGGAGAATTGCTTAACATCAGGGCTACTCATTCCCCCACAATTTCTTTTGTTGTTGGTAATAGTTTTAGCTGTCCTGGGTTTTTTGTTTTTCCAGATGAATTTGAGAACTGCTCTTTCTAACCCTATGAAGAATTGAGTTGGGATTTTGATGGGAATTGTGTTGAATCTGTATATTGCTTTTGGAAAAATGGCAATTTTAACTATATTAATCCTGCCGATCCCTGACCATGGGAGGTTTTTTCCATTTTTTTGTGGTCTTATTCCATTTCCTTCTTCAGAATCTTGAAGTTCTTATCATACAGATCTTTTACTTGTTTGGTAAGAGTCACCCCAAGGTATTTATACTGTTTATGGCTATTGTAAAGGGTGTCATTCTCCTAATTTCTTTCTCAGCCTGCTTATCCATCAGGCTGCTAGTGTATGCTCTCTCAATTTTCTTTTTGGAGGCACTCAGGGCTAAGAGTTTTTCTCTTAGCACTGCTTTCATTGTATCCCAAAGATTTGGGTATGTTGTGCCTTCATTTTCATTAAATTCTAAAAAGTCTCTGATTTCTTTTTTTATTTCTTCTTTGGCCAAGGTTTCATTGAATAGAGTATGGTTCAGTCTCCATGTTTATGCGGGCTTTCTGTAATTTTTGTTGCTATTGAAAACCACTCTTTCTCTATAGTGATCTGAGACGAGGCATGGGATTAGTTCGATCTTATATTTGTTGAGATCTGTCTTGTGACCAATTATACGGTCGATTTTGGAGAAGGTATCACGTGGTGCTGAGAAAAAGGTATATTCTTTTGCTTTAGGGTGAAATGTTCTATAAATATCAGTCAAATCCAATTGGTCCAAAGCTTCAATTAGTTTTACTGTGTCCCTGTTTAGTTTCTGCTTTCCTGAATGAGGAGATTGGGGTGTTGAAGTCACCCACAATTATTGTGTTAGGTGCAAGATGTGTTTTGAGCTTTAGTAAAATTTCTTTTACGAATGAAGGTGCCCTTGCATTTCGAGTACAGATGTTCAGAAGTGAATATTCTTCTTGTGGGCTTTTGCTTTGACCAGCAAGAAGTGTCCTTTTGTGTCCCTTTTGATGACTTTATGTTGAAAGTCAATTTTATCTGATATTAGAATGGCTACTGTGGCTTGTGTCCTGAGACAATTGGCTTTTTAAATTGTCTTCCATCCTTTTACTCTAAGTTAGTTTCTGTCTTTGACACTGAGGTGTGTCTCCTGTATGCAGCAAAATGTAGGGTCCTGTTTCCTTATCCAGAGTGTTAGTCTATGTCTTTTTATTGGGGAATTGAGTCCATTGATATTTACAGATATTAAGGAATAGTGATTATTACTTCCTGTCATTTTTGATGTTATTTTTATATTTGAGTGGTTATCTTCTTTTGGGTTTGATGAAAGAATGTGACTATCTTGCTTTTTCCAAGGTGTAGTTTCTCTCGTTTTATTGGAATTTTCCTCCTATTATTCTTTGCAGAGTTGGGTTTGTGGAAATATATAGTGTAAATTTGGTTTTGTCATGGAATATCTTGGTATCTCCTTCTATGGTTATTGAAAGTTTTGTTGGCTATAGTAGCCTTGGCTGACATTTTTGTTCTCTTGGAGTCTGCATGAGATCTGCCCAGGATCTTCTAGCTTTCATGGTCTCTGCTGAGAAGGCTGGTGTGAATCTGATAGTTCTTCTTTTATATGTCACTTGGCCTTTTTCTCATATTGTCTTTAATATTCTTTCTTTGTTTAGTGCATTTGGGGTTTTGATTATTATGTGACAGGATGTATTTCTGCTCAGGTCCATTCTGTTTGGAGTTCTATAGGCTTCTTACATATTCATTGGCATCTCTCTCTTTAAATTGGGAAAGTTCTCGTCCATAATTTTTTTGAAGATATTTGCTGGCCCTTTCACTTGTAAATCTTCACTCTCATCAATGCCTATAATCCTTAGGTTTGGTCTTCTCATTCTGTCCTGGATTTCCTGGATGTTCTAGGATACAAAATTTTTGGATTTTGAATTTTCTTTGACTGTTGAGTCCATAGTTTCAACGATATCTTCGGCATCTGAGATTCTTTCTTGCATATTTGTATTCTGTTGTTGATATTTGCATCTATGGCCCCTGATTTCTTCTCAAGGTTTCCTATCTCCAAAGATATCTCCCTTTGTGATTTCTCAGTTGATATCATTTCTGTTTTGAGATCCAAAATGGTTTTGCTCAGTTCCTTCATATGTTTGTTTGTGTTTTCCTTTAATTCTTTAAGAGATTTTTGTGTTTTCCCTTTCATGACTTCTGACTGTTGACTCAAATTCTCCTGCATTTCTTTAATTTTTTTCATTTTTATTTATTTATTTATTTATTTATTTATTTATTTATTTATTTATTTATTTATTTAATTATTTATTTTGTTTTTCTTCTTTATTGGCTTCTATCTCTTGGGCCTTATTCTCCTGAATTTCTTTAAGAGATTTTTGTGTTTCCATTTTACATGTTTCTAAAAGAAGTTAGGTAAATGACACCCTTCAAAAAAGAAGTTAGGTAAATGACACCCTTCAAAATAGCCACAAACAATAGAAAATATCTTGGTGTGTCTCTAACCAAACAAGTGAAAGATCTATATGACAAGAACTTCAGGTCTCTGAAGAAGGAAATCAAAGAAGACCTCAGAATATGGAAAAATCTGCCATGCTCATGGATTGGCAGGATTAATATTGTTAAACTGGCCATCTTGCCAAAAGCAATCTACAGATTCAATGCCATCCCCATCAAAATCCCAACACAGTTCTTCACAGAGTTAGAAAAAGCAATTCTCAAAATCATGTGGAATAACAGGAAACCCAGGATAGCTAAAACTATTCTCAACAACAAAAGAAATTTTGAGGAAATCAGTATCCCTGACTTCAAGCAGTACTACAGAGCAATAGTGTTAAAAACAGCATGGTATTGGCACAGTGAAACACAAGTGGACCAATGGAATAGAATTGAAGATCCAGAAATGAATCCATGCACCTATGGTCACTTGATCTTCGCAAAGGAGCCAAAAACATCCAGTGGAAAAAAGATAGCCTTTTCAACAAATAGTGCTGTTTCAATTGGAGGTCAGCATGCAGAAGAATGCGAATTGATCCATTCTTATCTCCATGTACTAATCTTCACTCCAAGTGGATCAAGGACGTCCATGTAAAACCAGACACACTAAAACTAATAGAAAAGAAACTGGGGAAGACCCTTGAGGACATGGGTACAGAGAAAAAGTTCCTGAACAGATCACCAATAACTGATGCGTTAAGATCAAGAGTGGACAAGTGAGACCTCATCAAATTACAGTTTCTCTAAGGCAACGGAGTTGCTATTCTAATTTCAGATAAAATTGACTCTCAGCCTAATGTCATCAAAAGAGACATGGAAGGTCACTTCTTGCTGGTCAAAGGAAAAATCCAACAAAGAAGAACTCTCAATCCTGAACATCTATGCTTCAAATGAAAGGGCACCCTCATTCATAAAAGAAACTTTATTAAAGCTCAAAGTACACATTGCACCTAACACAAAAATTGTGGGTGATTTCAACACTCCACATTCACAAATGGACAGATCAGGAAAACAGAAACTAAACATGAAGACAGTGAAACTAATTGAAGCTTTGAACCAATTGGAGTTAACAGACATATATAGAACTTTTCATCCCAAAGCAAAAGAATATAATTTTTTCTCAGCACCTCAAGGTACCTTCTCCAAAATAGATCATATAGTTTCTCACAAGACGGACTTCAACAAATATAAGAAGATTGAAATAATCCCATGCCTCCTATCAGATCACTATGGAGTAAAAGTGGTCTTTAATAACAGTAAAAACAACAGAAATTCCAAATTCACATGAAAACTGAACAATACTCTACTCAATTATACCTTGGTCAAGGAAGAAATAAAAAAAGAAATCAAAGATTTCTTAGAATTTAATGAAAATAAAGGCACAACATGAACAAATCCATGGGACACAATGAAAGCAGTGCTAAGAGAAAAACTCATAGCTTCGAGTGCCTCTAAAAAGAAATTTGAGAGAGCATACATTAGAAGATTAACAGAACAAGTGAAAGCCCTGGAACAAGAAGAAGATAATTCACCCAGGAGGGGAAGAAGACAGGAAATCATCAAACTCAGGGTTGCAAGCAATCAAGTAGAAACCAAGAGAACCATACAAAGAATCAACAAAACCAAAAGCTGGTTCTTTGAAAACATCAACAAGATAGATAAACCCTTAGCCAGACAAAGCAAAGGGCACAGAGAAAGTATCCAAATTAACAAAATTAGAAAAGAAAACGGAGATATTACAAAAGAAACCGAGAAAATTAAAAAAAAAATCATCAAATCCTACTACAAAATTGATCCATCCTTATCTCCTTGTACTAAGCTCAACTCCAAATGGATCAAGGACCTACACATAAACCAAGACACACTGAAACTTAAAGAATAGAAACTGGGGAAGACCCTTGAGGACATGGGCACATGGGAAAAGTTCCTGAATAGAACACCCATAGCTTACCCTCTAAGATCAAGAATTGACAAATGGGACCTCATAAAACTACAAAGTTTCTCTAAGACAAAGGACACTGTCAAATGGAAAAATCGTCAACCAACAGATTGGGAAAGGATCTTCACCAACCCTAAATCTGACAGAGGGCTGATATCTAATATATACAAAGAACTCAAGAAGGTAGATCCCAGAGAAACAAATAACTCCATTAAAAAGTGGGGTATGGAGCTAAACAAAGAATTTTCACATGAAGAACTTTGGAGGGCTGAAAAACACCTTAAGAAATGTTCAATATCATTAATCCTTAGGGACATGGAGATCAAAAGAACCCTGAGATTCCACCTCACACCATTCAGAATGGCTAAGGTCAAAAACTCAGGAGACAGCAGGTGTTGGCAAGGATGTGGAGAAAGAAGAACCCTCCTCCACTCCTGGTGGGATTGCAAGATGGTGTAACCACTTTGGAAATCAGTCTGTGTCGCGTCCACCCTCGTCGGCAAGGAATGACGCAACACAGGAAGATCTTCTTCAAGCAGTTTACTCAGGACCCTTGTACTTCTTCTCCTTCTTCTCCCTCTTCTGACCCCGAGAGAATCAGCCCAGCCCTTAAATACTAATAGCCAGCCAATCAGGCTTAGCCATGTGGGCATTGCTGATAGGTTGTATCCACGTGGGAGGCGCAAGACTCAACAGACTCCACCCAAATAAGGACTTGTTAACAGTTAGCGACAGTTAATGGCAGTTAACTGGCAAGCAGCTCCCTACAGTTCCTCCTTTTTCTTTTTAAACACGCATTCAGGCGAGAGTAGAGGTTTGACCTCTGATATATCATTTGCCCATCGGGTGGACTCATGGACTTTGTTTCGACGCCCTTCTGAGCCATCAGCCCAGTGGATTTCGTCAAACCCATCCGGTACCTTTTGCTCAGAGACGGGTTCTGGGGTACCAACCCGTGTGCAGTCAAACATGCTCCCCTCAAGGGCACTCCAATCATGGGCCCCTGAATGCAGTGCTTAGCCTCACATCCTGAGCGTGGAAAGCATCTTATTAGGCTTTCATGGCTGCCAGCCAGGCCTAGGAGGACTGTCCAGCTTCAATGGCTGTGAATGCCTGTACCATCATTGCAACCTGTCTTTGTTGGATACACCTCATCCTGCAGATGCACCACAGGCAAACAATTGAAAGTACTATCAAAAGAATGGCAAGGGCATAGTTTTCATTTACACTTCCCTCCTCTTTAAAGGTGAATAAGGTATATCAAGAGACTTGTTAGAACTAGAAAGACAAGGAAACAGCTTAGTATCATGGCGTATCGGCATGGGTCTCGGGAACACCTACAAGATCGCGCATCTTGGCTCCATCTACACCAGCATCAACGTCTCGCCGAGAACTAGTAACAGCAGGAGGATCTTCATTTTTATTGCAGCGTCTGGTCAGCCGCTCGGCACCCACAGTGGATCTTGTTGAGTCTGAGGAAACACACAAACAGAACCTCTCGCCCACGCCAACACTGGATCAGGGCCATGCCATAATCCAGTAAGCACATCCTTCCATTTAACATAACCCTTCAAGGTATTATTAGGGCATTGGTGCCGATCAGCTGCAGCCAAACCATCATTATCCAGATTCAAAAAATTTAAAGTAAATAATGCCAATGAAAGTCGTTCTTTGGGTGTTCTACCATACCCAATTCCCTCTTTTTGTTTTGTTAAACATTCCTTAAGGGTACGATGAGCACGTTCAACAATGCCTTGGGCCTGAGGATTATAGGGTAGACCATGATTCAAGATTATATTCATTTTCCTGCAAAAGGATTGAAAAGACTGGGCTATATAGGCAGGACCATTGTCTGTCTTAGGCTGTTGAGGTTGCCCCCAAGCCGCCCATGCTTCAAGGCAATGTGTAATAACATTACGTGTCTTTTCTCCACTCAAGGCTGTAGCATGAATGATGCCAGAACAAGTATCCACAGAAATATGAACATATTTTAAAGTTCCAAATTCAAAAATATGAGTAATATCCATTTGCCAAATTTTTAAAGGTAGCAAACCTCTTGGATTAATTCCTAAACTAGGGGGATGATTATAAACAGCACATTGTTGACATTCGAGCACAATGTGTCTGGCAACTGCTCGGGATAATCCAAACCTTTGTTGCAAGGTCTTTGAAGGAATATGAAATTGCTTATGAAAAATTCGGCAATTTCCAAAACAGAACTCAAAAAGGCATATTCCATTCTAGTGCAACGATCAACCAGATCATTTCCTTCACTTATTGGGCCAGGTAAGCCTGTATGAGCTCGAATATGTTGTATAAAAAATTTTGACTCTCTCAGCCAAATGATCATTTGTAACTCTCTTAGTAATTGACAAACAGTACTGCTTTGTTTTATAGGTCCGGCTACCTCTAGAATTTTTACAGAATTTACCACATATGCCGAATCGGAAAGCAAATTAAAGGGAAAAAGGCATTTTTTAAAGACTTCCAAGACAATTTGCAACTCAACCACCTGTGGAGAATTTGGCTGGAATTGATACAGGACTGGTTTCTGATGTTCTACCATATACACCCCACATCCAGTTTTTGATCCATCTGTAAATATATTGGGAGCATCTGGCAAAGGATTTTGTGCAGTTACTTTTGGAAACACAACAGGATATTCTTTTAAAAAGGAAAGCAAAGGGTGCTTGGTATAATGATTATCTATAATACCATGGAAACTACAACGCAATATGCCCCAGTCATCAATTGCTCCACATAATATTTGCACTTGAAAAGCAGTATATGGAATAATCAGGGAGGCTGGATATCTCCCAAAAAACTGCACACACTGTTGTATTCCATTAAAGGCCAATTTTGCAACAGCAGTGGGGTAATGCTCTATAGATTTTGCTGGTGAGGCTTTAGGATGAATCCATAATAAGGGTCCTGCCTGCCATAACAGCCCTGTAGGCAGCAAAAAGGTAGGCAGAATGCACAGGATAATATCCAAGTCCTCTGTGCAACGATATAGTACTGCATCCTGTAGTCCTTGCTCTACCTTCCTCAAGGCCACTCGAGCCTCCTTAGTTAGTTGTCTAGGAGAATCCAGGGCTGAATCACCGGCCAAAAGATTGAATAATGGCCTTAATTCATAATTAGGTATTTTCAAATAGCTTCGGATCCAGTTTATATCACCCAACAACTTCTGGAAGTCATTAAGTGTCTTGAGATTATCCTTTCTAATTTCAATCTTTTGTGGAACTACTGTAAGAGGATCCAATCTTGCTCCTAAATAAGAGACTACACTGGTTTTTTGAACATTATCAGGGGCAACAAACAATTGCTTTCTTCTCAATAATCTTATTAGCTCTTCATAAGCCTGATCCAAAACCTTCTCATCTTTATTACTCAGAAGGATATCATCCATGTAGTGGATGCATCTTACTCTGGAATATTGCTCTCTTAGAGGAGTGATGACAGCACTCACAAATACTTGACACATAGTGGGGCTATTAGCCATGCCTTGAGGTAACACTTTCCATTCATACCTCTTATCAGGTTCCTCATGATTACAGGAAGGGATGGTAAATGCAATCCGCTCCCTATCTTTAATGCAGAGGGGGATTGAAAAGAAACAGTCTTTTATATCGATTACTTTGACTGGCCAATGGCTAGGTAAGGCAGACAACAAGGGAAGGCCTCGCTGCACTGGACCCATCACTTGCATTTGTTGATTAATAGCGCGGAGGTCATGAAGCAGCCTCCATTTTCCTGTTTTCTTTTTTATAACGAAAACGGGTGTGTTCCAAGGAGATACTGAGGTTTCAATGTGCCCAAGAGAGAGCTGTTCACTTACTAAGGAATGAGCTGCTGCAAGCTTTTCAGAGGAAAGGGGCCATTGAGGAACCCACACCGGTTCCTCTGTCTTCCATGTAATGGGAATACCCTCCTCAATGGCCCCTAGGAAAAACCCAGACCTTGCCAATAGGGTCTTTGTTGAGCAACAACTGGGCTAGTTCTTCCTTGTAAAAATTTCCCAATGCCCCTTCCGGGGTAATGCCCCATCTGCTTCATGAGTTGTTGCAAGACTTCCGAATATTCATTGGTTAATTTATAGCCCATATTCTTCAGCAAATCCCTCCCCCATAGGGTGATTGGCAAATCTACAACATAGGGCTGTATCACGCAAGAGTGTCCTTCCTGATCTTGCCACTTGAGCTGTCTTGCACTAATATCCGGGGCCTTTGCATAACCCAAGCCCTGTAATGTTTGAGAGGAGATCTGGATTGGCCACCTTGCCGGCCAATCCTTTTTAGCTATTATGCTTTTGTCAGCTCCAGTGTCCAGTAGTCCCTGAATTTGTCTATTTTCAATTTGCAATTCTACAATGGGGCGCTGGTCTAAATCCAGTGCCAAAAATGTAAGGTCATTGCCAGTGGATCCGAACCCTTTTTTCCCCCTATTTATTTTCTGAGCTGGAAACTTTGCATGCAAACTAGGGAGCACAATAAGCTGAGCTATTCTATCTCCTGAGGAAATAACTGTAATTCCTTTTGGGGACTCTGCCATTATCTTGACTACTCCTTTGAAATCTGGATCAATAATCCCCGGGTGCACTATTAAGCCTCTCAAAGCAGTGGATGATCTACCAATGAGTAGGCACACGGTATCAGGGTCAAGGGATCCTTTAAAATCAGTATCAATTATTTGGACTCCCATTTGAGGAGTTAATACGAGCCTGGAGGTGGAGCAGAGGTCCAATCCTGCAGAACCAGCAGTGGCTCTCCACGGTCCCTTGGATGGCGAAGGGACGGCCATCTCTCTGATGTGGGACTGGTGGTTTGTTCCTCTATGGCCCCATATATTTGTGGGCCCTGGGGACAAGGGCCCCGCTGGCCGTTTTTTGGCCGAGCACCTGAATAGCCAGACGGAAGGGGCTGTCCATGTATGTCCTTAAAGGACCTACACTCATTAGCCCAATGATTTCCCTTTTTGCACTTGGGACACAACCCAGGTTGTCTAGGGTGTAGAAAAATTTCACCTGTGCCTGTGCTTCCTCTTTCCAGACATTGTTTTTTAAGATGGCCCAGCTTTCCACACCTGAAGCAAGCTCCTGACTGTGGCTTCCTGTTCTCTGTTAATTGCACCACAGCCGCAGCAAGACCTGCATTAGTCAGCGGCCCTCCTAACTCTCTGCACGCTTTCATCCATTCCTCTATCCCCTTTTTTTTTGAACGGGGTTATAGCTGCACGGCACTCCTTTGTGCATTGTTCAAAAACAAGCTGCTTTATTAGGGGCCCTGCCAAATCCATATTGCCAAAAATTCTGGTGGCAGTCTCGAGGAGTCGAGCAACAAAATCAGAGAAATGCTCCATAGGCTCTTGAATAACCTTGGTAAGATTTCCTGTTACCTCCCCTTTATTGGGGAGGGACTTCCAAGCTTTTATAGAAATATCATTGACTTGATTGTATACTTGCACCGGATAACCAGTCTGTTGCTTGGCGTACCTTCCTTGACCCAGGAGCATATCCCTATCCCATTGTGGGTTGCCCACCGCTATGTTAACTGCCTCCTGCTCAGTTGCAAGTTCTATAAGGAATGCTCTCCAGTCAAGTTATTGTCCTGGGCTTAGTCAGGAACGAACCAATGAACTCCAATCCCCAGGAGTCATACAGTGCCTAGTGAGAGTCTCAACTTGAGCCACCGTGAAGGCAGCGGATGTTCCATAATTTCGAACTGATTCGGCCAGAGATTTAATAACTTTAAAGTCTAAAGGCTCATGACTCCTTTGCCCTTGTGGATTCTGAAACACTGGATAAGCTAAAGAGAACTCGGTGCGAACCTGTGACCAAACTTGTGGACAAAAGGAACTCCCTGTATACTGGGTAGTCTCTAGATGAGGTGTAGGAGTGGAAGGTGCTGGCAGGGTGGGGACGGCCACACCCATTGATGGCACTGCCACCCCTGACTTATCTCTAAGTTTCTTCCTCTGTTTTAGGCTTGCTCCCTCCAACTGTTCAACCAGAGCATGTATCTCCTCCTCCTCAAGATCAGGATCTTCCGAACTGAAATCTCCTAACCCTTCTGAGGCAGGGTAGAGAGACTTTGCCCCTTTTTCCTTAACACTCTCTGCCTTTTCTGATCTTTCCTCTTGTAAGATTTCTAAAGCAGTTTGTCCATCCTCTACGGCCTTACAGCATTTTTTAATCTTCTAAACAGCCCCTAACAAGCTTCTAAATAGGTTTTACTCCTCCTTTGAGTGTGCTCTGATCCCAGGCTAAGTCCAGATCCTTCCCTAACCTATCCCAGCAGGCGACCGTTAGACTGCCATAAACAGTGAACCAGGGTGCCACTGTATTACATTCATTAAGAAATCTCTCTAAGGTCGATTTCTTGATCTTTAAATTCTTTGATAAAAGCAGCTCCTGAAAAGCCAGAAAAATTGGATGAGACTGTGAGGTCCCCATTTTCAAAATTAAGGCTCTAAGTCCTGTTACAAAAAGAAAGCAGAAAAAAATGTAGGACACTGCTATCAGAGCAGGGTCCATAAATTGTAACTCTTTACTTTTTACTAGGTTGCTAATCTGCGAACTTAAACCTCCACAGACATTACTTTCACTTTCAGTTTGCCTTCTGCAAACTTTCCCCTCCCTCTTTGTTTACAGAGAGGAACAGGCTGTCCGTTTTTAACGTTTTTAATGGTTCCTTTTGTCCCACCTTGCCTGGGAACTTTATTGTCTCTCAGGAGAACTTTATTGTCCCATTTAACCGGGAACTTTATTGTCCCATTTAACCAGGAACTTTATTGTCCCATTTAACCGGGAACTTACCAGCGTGCTACCCTGACTGTGAGAAGTTCTGATCTACCAACCCCACGAACGAGGAGAGTTTCTTGTCATGGGTTTCGGCACCAGTTGGCGCGTCCACCCTCGTCGGCAAGGAATGACGCAACACAGGAAGATCTTCTTCAAGCAGTTTACTCAGGACCCTTGTACTTCTTCTCCTTCATTTCCCTCTTCTACTACTTCTCTCTCCTGTACTTCTTCTTCTTCTGACCACGAGAGAATCAGCCCAGCCCTTAAATACTAATAGCCAGCCAATCAGGCTTAGCCATGTGGGCATTGCTGATAGGTTGTATCCACGTGGGAGGCGCAAGACTCAACAGGCTCCACCCAAATAAGGACTTGTTAACAGTTAACGACAGTTAATGGCAGTTAACTGGCAAGCAGCTCCCTACAAGTCTGGAGGTTCATCAGAAAACTGGGACTGACATTTCCTGATGACCTTGTTATACTGTTCCTGGGCATATTCCTAGTGGATTCTTCAGCATGTACCACTATGTTCATAGCAGCCCTATTTGTAGTATCCAGAAGCTTGGAAGAATCCAGGTGTCCTTCAGCGGAGGAGTGGATACAAAAAAAATGTGGTATTTTTACACAATGGAGTACTATTCAGCCATTAGAAACTATGAATTCATGAAATTCTTAGACAAATGGATGGAGCTGAAGAGCATCACACTAAGTGAGGTAACTCAAAAGATCAATCATGGTATGCACTCACTGATAAGTCGATAGTAGCCTAGAAACTTTGAGATGCCAAGAAATAATCTACATATTAAATGATGTCCAAAAAGAATGGAGGAGTGGCCCCTGGTTCTGGAAAGACTCAGTGCAAGTGTATAGGGGAATTCCAGAACAGGGAAATAGGAATTGGTAGATGGATGGGAAGCGGGAAGGAAGAGGGCTTATGGGACTTGCGGGTAGTGGGGACCCAGAAAAGGGAAAGTCATTTGAAACATAAAAAATAAATATATATCAATAAAATTAATAATAAAAATAGAAACAAAACAAAAAACAAAAACAAAACAAAAAAAAAAAGAGAGAGAAAGCTGACTTTTATTTTACAACATTTACTTTTCCAAAATCGTTTGTTGAGTGTAAATATATATATTTTTTGATATATATATATCAATAAAAATAATAATAAAAAGAAAAACAAAACTAAACAAAAACAAAAACAAAAAAAAAAAAGAGAGAGAGAAAGCCGACTTTTATTTTACAAGATTTACTTTTCCAAAATCGTTTGTTGAGTGTCTTAGTCAGGGTTTCTATTCCTGCACAAACATCATGACCAAGAAGCAAGTTGGGGTGGAAAGGATTTATTGATGTTACAGTTCAATGCTGCTGTTCATCACTAAAGGAAATGAGGACTGGAACTCAGCAGGTCATGAAGCAGGAACTGATGCAGAGGACATGGAGGGATGTTACTTATTTGCTTTTTCCCCTGGCTTTCTTAAACTGCTCTCTTACATAACCCAAGAGCACCAGTACAGAGGTGGTACCACCCACAGGCACCCCTTGATTACTAATTGAGAAAATGTCCCACAGCTGGATCTAATGGAGGCACTTACCCAACTGAAGCTCCTTTCTCTGTGATAACTACAGCCAGTGTCAAGGTGACACCCAAAATCAGCCAGTACAGGAGTGGTAGAATTTCTTTTTCTTCTCTTTTTTTTCTTTTCTTTTTTTTTTCTCTGTTTTTTCTCTTTTTTTATTTTATTCGATATATTTTTTATTTACATTTCAAATAATTTCCCTTTTTCTGGTTCCACACTCCCCGAAAATCACATAAGCCACCTTCCCTCCCTCTGTTCTCCCACCAATCCCATCCAACTTCCCTGTTCTGGTTTTGTCTTGTACTCCTACAGTGGGTCTTTCCCGAACTAATATTAGACAATAAAATGTTATCCTACTTTTTATTAAAAAGCTTTCAAATGTTATACTGAATACTTCCGGATATTTATGAAAACTTTAGAAAAAATCATTATTTCAGAATTAATGCAAACAATGCACAAATATTCCAGTATGAAACTGAACAACTTCTGCACAGAAAGTAAAGACCTGAATAAAAAGAAAAATACATACTTAAAACACGTTTATTCTTTATAATTCAAAATTACCATCAATATATAATATATAAAAGTCCTGATAATATTCATATTTGGTAATAATGAACAAATTAAAACATTGTTTATGCTCTGATCAGATTGGTATATATTTAATAATTGATTAGAACGTTTTTAAATAAATGAACATTATTATTATTTAAGCAAGATTAAATAAAACATAAAATAAAATCAACCTTATCCATTCAGTATGACTAAGGACTAGACAATGGACAATAAATTCTTCAATTGAAAAGCTAAAATAGAAATTGAGCCCTCAGTATTGGTAATATGTGCTTACAATGGACTGCATATATCACGCCCTGAGACATAATGGCAGAATACCCAGGAAATAATCCACAGAACTCAAACATGCTAAAAAACATAGGGCCTAAAGCCTACATGGGAGAAGTAAAGATCAAAAAGAGAAGATAAAAATCACAGGACTGTGAAAGACCACGAATGTCCTGGGTCAGAAAACATACAGGGTGGAGAAGAGGGGAACATGACAGATCTTGGGTAGGGGAAAAGGATGGAAGCCCTGAAGGCCAGTAGAAAAAAGGAAACAGGTAACTTCAGGAGGTAGGAAGCCAGAAAACCTCCAAATAGTACTAGAAACCAGGGAGGTGAGAGACTCTAAGGACTCAAAGAGAGAATCCTTAGATGAAATGTTCCACAGTGAGAGTAATCTTGTAGAGCCTACCACCACCAGAAATACAGGGCATCAAGTGAGGGATGGGGGTGCCAGCCCACAGTCCTAAACTATGACACACAACTTTTCCAGTTGGTAAAACAACATGGACAAGAAATGGAGAAGACCTTGAGGAAAAGGAGGACAGAGAGAGTTCCACAGTGGGATACAGCTCAAGGGAATGACCCAAGGCCTTGACACTATTACTGACGCTATGGAATCTTCACAAAAAGGAGCCTATAATTACTGTTCTCTGAAAGATCCAACCAACAGAAGAATGAATCCAATGAAGATATTTATACACAAGCAGTGTACAAAATCTGGTAACTCCTGTGCTTGAATTAGGGAAAGGCTTTAAGAAGCTGAGGTGGAGTCCAAAATCTTTAAGAGGACTTTGAGTATAAATTAGCCTGGATACAAAAGATGTATGAGACATGGGATCACCAACCAGGTAGCATACAATAACAGCTGATCTAAGGTATCTAACACATATATAGAACAAAGAACTTCCAGGTCTGGGACCAGTCAAAAAATATTATCTATCCCTTGAGAAACTGGAATCTTCAGGGATGCAGATATTTCAAGGTTGGGCATGTGGAAATTGTCATGGATATAGGGTGGGGAGAGGTATGGGCTGTTAAACATTCACAAAGTAAACCAGGATGCAGATAAAAATTTGGACTGTAAGAAAAATTTACCTAAAATAAAAAAATCATCGAAAATAAAAGAGGCAACAAAGGAAAGATAGAACCCATGAAAACCACTACCAGTAGATAGGTATGGCACACAGTTGAGGGACTGGGACACCTAATGATTTCCAATTTTCATCCCCGAATTTTTCCATACAAATCAAATACAGGGGCGAAATATGCACCAGTGATTCAAGGAAATTCTATCTAGGGATCTTCCATCCTATTTACAGGAACCAAAATGAATAAAAAATCCCTTAGTAATAAGTAAATTGAAATAAAACATAACATTTTCATTTTGCTTCAGTCAGAATGAGTAAGATGTAGTGAAGAATTGACAAGAAATTCTGCAAATGACATTGTGACACTAATGCTGATGCCAAGAAGTACTTGCTAACAGGAACAGGGTATATCTGTCACCTGAGAGAATCTGTAAGTGACAGACAACTAGTGAAGCAGATGTGTATAACCAATCACTGGGCTGATCAAACCAACCTCAATGGGGAAGTTAGGGGACACACTGCAGTGGCTGATGGAGATGAAACCCTATAAGATTAAGAAAGTTAACTAGCCAGACAACCCAGACACCCAGAGACTAAACCGACCAACTAAAGTGTATATATACATGGAGTACTTCAGAGCTCCAGATACACATAGAGCAGAGTATGGCCTTATCTCATATCAGTCTCAGAATAGGCTCTGTGTCTGGGATGCTGGATGTCACAGCATAGGGTGATGCTAGAGTCACAGTGAGATGGAAGTTGGTGGAAGAACACCCTCATAGTGAAAAAGCCAATGGGGAAGAGCAGGTATAGAATGAAAGGCAGCTGTGCATGGGGAATTTAGACAAGGGGATATAATTTGAAACATTCACTAATACAAATCATCAATTAAAATATATATCAAAATAATAAAAATACAAACTAAATGCTGCTTAGAAAGTAGTATGTGGGTTGATAAATATGCTATGAATCTGAGGGGAACAAAGTATATGCTTAAAACTTGCAGATGTGTTTTTTTTTAAGCAAAAAAAAATCTATTTTTTATTGATATACTTTTTATTTACATTTCAAATGATATCCCCTTTCCCCAGTATGATATTTGAAAATACAAAGCACATTAAAAAAGAGCATCCCTTGGGATAATAAAATTAGTAAGGCTTGTGGGACAAAACTTCTTTGTAGATATATGCCAATGGAAAGATGTGATGCAAGGTGTCTGCTAAAATATGAATTTGAAATCTATTCCATGATAAAATTATTACTTTAATATCATATTGATCCTGAATAATGCATTCTAAATGTCTAGAATACCACAGCATCTGGCTTGCTTGTCGGTTTAAACAGATATGTGCAATTAAATTACAAATAAAATATTGGTTTAAAAAAAGGGAAGGGAGTTGAACAGAAATCTTGAGAAAACAAGACATTTATGACTGTCAGGAATGAACTACTCTGGTATTGGCCATTCAATTTAGATATGGATTATGAGATGTGCCACCTAACAGCACTAATGTTCTCTGGAAAAATTTAGTGTCATATTCATAATGAATAAGTTGTTTCAGGGTGTGATGGAAGCATAAATGTTTTCTGAGAAACCTGGACATTCCTTACTCTAGAGATTAAAAATTACAAAAGTAAAGGAACTCGGGGATAGCATCAGTGTGGAATGGGATGTGTATAATATATTAATCAAATAGCTGCGTTTACTCTATTATGATGCCATATTGAGGTTCCCAAAGAGAGGATATCTCTAGTAGTGTCAGTTGGATCCAGTAAAATTATCGCAAAATATGGACTGATAAAAGTGTTTGGATGCAAGGATGGAGTCAGAGGATAAGAAAAATGAAATAACTTCAAATATTGGAATATAATAATGTGATAACTTGGAATCCACTATCAAAAAAATCTAGTGTACCATTTCTAGGTAAAAGAAATAGGGCTTATGAGAGAGACCTGTCGAGAAATTCTAGAAGAAATAATATTGCACAATGCACAGTGAAAAGTGTTGGCAAACACCAACAGAAACAGATATTCAGTGGACATCAGTAATCTGGAGGAAGAGATTGTGTAAAATACACAAGCAAACATTTCATCCATTACCCCTAAATCTTTAGTCTCTTTCTCATTTCATGTAAGTGCAGTAAAAACAGGTATTTACCTTTGTAGGCACTCAGTTGTAAAAGTTTTCTTCATTTTTTTCTTCATGATGGAGTTTCCAGGAAGATTTCCTAAAAATTAAAGAAATTGGAGAAAATTATGTATTTGAATATGTATTAGTGTAGGACAAGAAAGAGTGTAACCCATTAAAGAATGATTTGAATTCAAATATATTTAGAGAATACAGGTCAACGTCCCCTCAGCACACTGAAAACATAACACTGAGTCACCTCTTAGTTTGCATCTGCATCCTTGCCTATTATTCTGAATTCATAATGATCCATACATCACATTCTCTAGATCCATAAAACACTGATTCTGGTTCATGGCAAAAAATGGACTTAAAATACCTGTGTGTGTTTTTGTGTTTGTGTGTGTGTGTTTGTGTGTGTGTGTGTGTGTGTGTGTCTGTGGTGTGTGTGTGTGTCTTCAATGAATGACGGGTATTGCAGCAAAGAAAAGAATTTTGAAAGCAAAAGAAACTAATATTTTTGTTGCAGATATCACAGCTATGTTTGTGATGAGTATCCCTTTAAGCATTTTTCAGATGATACCCCATAACCTTTAATTGTCTATCTCTCCATCATTTTGAATCTGTTCTACATTGAGTAAGGTTATCTTCCTGTGGACCAGTATTAACTTGGAAGTTGTACCGAAGTGGATTATGAGGTCAGGCTTGTTTAACAAACGATATATTGTGACCTCACAAGCAGTATATAAAGGTAGGCAGCAAGCAGATTATGCCAGTGATCATCAGGAAGGGTAAAGCAAATAGGTTAGTAAAGACAGTTCCAGCTTGATTGATATAACTTCTATTGGCAAATTTCACGATATAGCAGTATATATTGAGCTACCATGAGCCTTGAGTTTATGTTTCTTGGGAGTGTCGTGTTTGCATTCATTTTCTTCATCCTAAAAATTTTAATACAGGTGAGTGGTACACAGGTGATTGTTTTCTCATTAACATAACACAGTAAGTGGGTGGACATATTTTGGAAGACTATGGAATCAATTCAGGTACTTCTGAATATATTTAAGTTGGAGCCTTCTTGTCCTAAATATTTTTTTGACACTTGGTATGTTCCTTCCCAGAAATATTTAAGTTTTTATTAATGTTTAATAGTTGTCATTGGTTAGAAATATGTATAGGTTATTAAGCATGTGCTGAACTCTAGAGAACATTCCTTTCCGCATGATTAACAAGGATGCTTAATATACCCAGTCTCCAAGAGTGTATCATTTTAAAAATGCATTAGTTCTCTTGAATTCTTTCTCTACTATGATGAATTTGTATCAAAAGGAGAAGTCCTTTTTATATGCCTAAAGCCATAAGCATAAGGATGTTACAATTGAATTTTGACCCCAATCAAATTCTTATGATTTCTTCATATATTGTAGGGTAACACTTTACTGATAAATTTCCTTTTTGTGTAAGACCATTTAGTCACAGGTGGTTACATTTATTGATTAATGCTCTTTCTGTTTATATTAGAATCCTGTTTTGTCTATATTAGGATCCAAAATCAAGATGAGCAATCTTGAAATATTTTCCCTTGAAACTGATTATGCTGAAAAAAAGAGAATTTAATATATAGTAAATATGGAAATTACAAATAATGAATTATTTTAATAATGTGTTGCTTTTCATTTATTTGACCTTTTGCGTCCTACTGAAGCAATAAGTTGGGACATTTTTCACATAACTCCGTTCATGGTTTGGGAAATGTGGGTCATTTCTAATTACTCTAAAATCTAGTTATATGTGAGAATTTATGTTTTGCTTTTGTTTTCACTAAAAAGGTAATGGAGGATACTTTGCCTTAAAGATCAGAGATGTTGCTGGTGGATATCACTGAACTTCAAAAGGTAAGACATTAATATATGGTTTCCTTTATTTTAATTCTCTGTCAATGATGCCCTTCCACATAATTACATCTATATCTCTTGTAAAAATTTTGGTCATTACGTAAAGAATATATAATGAGGGAGTTATTCCAATTTCTATGCTTCACATATCAAGATAGTTGAAATTTCTTTTACAGATAACTCTGCATGAAAGGCAAAGAAGTTAACATCTACAATAGAGTTAACGACAACTCTTTGTCAGTCAAACAAGAACAATGATGTGACTCTAACAGGCAACGATTTCAACCCTGTCATGATGATTACACTCCCATATCCAATCTTTATATATAAGTGAATCCTAGATGATCTGGATATGATTCAAAAGCAACTGTAATGAAGGAAAAATTTCTATCTATGAGAAACCCACTTGGCCACAGTAAGATTATGCAGTTACACTCCCTGAATCTTGCAACAGTGACTGATAAACCAGCAAATAAAATCTTTAATTATTTCAAATCATTTCCTTGTTGTAAATTATTATTATTTAGAACACCTCTTCACTCTGATATTCCTGATACTTATAATACCCTATATGTAAATAATTAATTATATGTATTGGATAATTTTCATGGGAAAAGAAATTAGGATCACCATACAAAAATATGAAATTCAAATTGTTGGGTATTTTCCACTAAGATGCACTTAATTGAGCTGAGATATCACAATCAGATAGCATATGGGTTTTTAAATTTTCTGTAAGTGATAGTAGCATGAAATTGTTACTATTTACAACTTTTACTAATATGAGGGGAATTCAATGATCCTGTTTTCTATTAGAAAATGTAAAGTTTCAATAAATGATCTTTTTTCATGATCGCTATCCTTTACAATGATTAATGTATTTTTAAAATTAGCTGTTCCTTTTTAAAATATGTTTCATTGTAATTATACATGTCTGTAACTTTTTTATGTTCACACTGTGAAAAATGCAGATGCTTCAAATCAATAAGAATTAATTATATATTTTTAATAATTTACAATGTGTCATATCTATGCATATAGCAAAAGAATAGTCTATAACATTTGGACTTCTTAGAAATGTGATTATTTACCTGAAATGTACAAAAAAAGGCACAATAGAGCTGTGCCTGCTTAGTCCAATTTGAAGACACAGAATATACTTTTTTGTCTCAAGCTGGTATTTAACCAATGAGACCTTCTACAAAATAGATCCTGAGAGCCAGAGCCAAACAACAGGGTACCAAATGCTCTTTGGAAGAATCCTGGCAATGGTTATGGAAATTTCCTGTGATTGAGTCTAAAGAACATCGAATACTGAGAAATAATCTACCCCTTGAGTTTAATCAGGGACTAATCACACAGTAAGGAAGCATACAAGCAAAGGACTCCCACCCAGTAAATATGACACAAGTGTGTATTTATGTGAGTCCATGAATATTTTGTGATGGAATTAATGTCATCCAGGTCTGTATGCTTGTCCTTTTCGCCTAATGAAGGAATAAATGAAGGAACATGCAAGAAATATTATAAAGATTCATATGTCCTGTGATATTCAAAATAAAATATCTATCACTGGAAAGAATGTATCACAGTTAGCTAGAAAATATATCAACAGAAGACATATGTTTAATAGACAAAAGGTAATAAACTCACATATACTTTATTCATCTCTAAAGTGCATATTATGATACCTTCAACGATACTTTGAAAAATAGCAAGGTTCATCAAAATGCACAGTAAATAGCACAATGAACTCAAAACCCACTTGTTCCTATTCCTAGGTGAATGCATGTTACAAACTTTAAGAATTTATTATTAAACTGGAATCTCAATGGAAGAAACCAGTAACTAGAAAATAATCACATGTGTGAGAGATTAATATCTCCACATCCATGCTGATAGCAGTTAACTTAAATAGTAATGTTTTGTTTGGTAACGCTAATTTTTGTTTCCCTATTGCCTGAATAATAATTAGTTTCAGATCATGCCTGTGTGGTTTTCTACATAGAATTGGGTATTTACATTCTACTTTCTCTATTTTTACTGGTAGAGTGGACACACACACATACACACTCACATACACTTAAAATTATTTTCAGGTGTGTTGGTTGTCTTCTTCAGTTATGTGATTTTAACTTGGACCATCCATATTTTGGGCCTCTCTCTCGATCATCTTTTCCTCTGTCTGCTGTTCATTTCCATCCCTGTAATTATTTCAAATAGCATCAATTAGGGTCAGAATTTTGACTTTGGAATGTTACTACTCTTCCTCATTTGATGCCTTCTATTCCATATGGAGGTGGGCTCTATTAATACCCTCTCCCTATGGTCCAGCATTTCCTGTAGGACCCGTCTTTATTAGTCACAGGAGTCTCATTTCCCAGTTCTCTGGTGTTGTCTGGAGGGTCTCCTCAAACTCCTGTCCCCCGAGGTTGCCTGTTACCCTTCTTTCTGCTGGCCCTTAGGGCTTCAGTCTTTCCCTTCACCCAATACCTGATGAGATTCCACTTACTTCTCACTTCCAAACCCTGTACACTATCTATGTAAGGTTCCTCCCTTCCTGCCCACCTGTGATTGGTTTCTTCTTTATACCAAGTGGGAGTGATGAGTTCTCTCTTGGGAAATTTGGGTTGTTTACCATTCTGATTTCTGTGGCTAATATTCACTTATTAGTGAGTACTTAACATGCATGTCCCTTTGTTTCTATGTTACCTTTCTCAGGGTGATATTTTGTACTTCCATCAATTTGCCCGAAAAATAAGCATCTTTAAAGTGCAAAGTGAGACTAAGTTTTTACATCACACCTCTGTTGGATGTGTTTATACTTTGTGCCATTTCAGTGCAATTTTTTTTTTTTTTTTTTGGTATTCCACCATGCCATCACACCTTGTTCTGCAGCTCTGATTCAATAAAATAAACTAGGCTGATGAGCAGTCAGGAAATATCCATGTTTATGTTTGGTGTAGTGGTGTGTATTATAATGCTAATTTCTATAGGTAAAGGGAAGATCTAGTGCTACACACCTTTTTATCTTATTTTGTTTTAAACTTTCCTATTAATTCTAAAACACCAGTAAAATTTAATTGGCTAGAGCCAACTGCTGGACTAATTAGATGTATGTGTATATAACTGTGTGAACACAGTTGGAGAAGGTGAAACCAGCAAAAAAGTAGCTGGCATGGAAGAGGAGTCATGGGTTAGAAGTCAAGACAATGTGTCCCCAATGATGTCCAGTTGTATTTACAAGCAGCTTAGATTAAACTTATAATTAATAACATAAGTATGTTGATAGGAAAGGAATAATATCAGGAAAGGAAAATGGCTGAGAGGGTAGATGTATACACAGGTCTTTTGGCATTTGAGGGTTATTGTAACTAAAAGATGTCTCTCTATTTTTTCCTAGGTATGGAATGAATGAGGCAGGGTCTAATCCTAAATTGGAAATAAAATTTTCTACAATAGTGTGGCACCTCAACTTTAGGCAAAAATACACTTTATTTTTAAAACATAATTTCAGAATCTGGAACCAAAGTATCTCCTGGTTCTTTTATGATCAGGATGTAGAGTGAATTATTTTCTCAGTAAAATTGAATTTTTAAGAAGCTGCTTCAGCAGGGTTTTTCTCATTACATTGCTGGTTATGTTACAAAGGCAAAATAATGACTAATTTGGCTTTTATGATTATTAGGTATATAGTATTCACAAAGACACATGTGCAACTGCCTCAATCCAAACCAAACAATGGATCAGGGACCAACTCAATATTCACCCTTGGATTTTCCCATAAGAATTCTATGATGCCTTGGAAGTGAAATTTAATTGCAAGGAGGATAGAAGTCTCTGATACACCATCCATTAAGAGAAGTCTAGCTCATAGTGTGGAATACAACTCTTCATGACTCTCACAATCAACATTAACCCAATCCAAATATGGAGGAGAGAAAATAAATGAAATTTTAAGGCTACCATAAGAACATGGTTTCTTTAAAAAATTGCTCCACAGAAATAGCAGAACTGCTTTGCTTAATACAAGAAAATTATGTGGGCTTTAGAATAAGATTATAGAGAAATTGAAAGGAAATTTAAATGAATTTAAATTTCCAAACGAATATTGGTTTGATTCATGTAATGAATACAGTATACACATATACATGTAATGATCACAAAATAATAGAAAAATAAATGAAAATGTTAAGAATTTAAATATATAGAAGGCAGGAATATGTGCAATTAATGTAAATGTACTCAATTGAGAAAACCTGGATGACTGAACAAATCCAGGTTTTGATCTCACTGCTTAAGGAACAAAGACAAGGAGAGTTGAGGTTCCATAAATATTGATGTTCATTTCTGGGTGTTCAATTCTATTCCATTGATCTAACGACCTGTCATGCAGTTTTTGACACCTGGCCCATAGTACTGCTGGAGGTCTGGAATACTGATTCTGCCAGAAGTTCTTTTTTTTTTTTTTTAATTCGATATATATTTATTTACATTTCAAATGATTTCCCATTTTCTAGCCCCCCCCCGAAAGTCCCATAAGCACCCTTCTCTCCCCCTGTCCTCCCATCCTCCCCTTCCCACTTTCCCATTCTGGTTTTGCCAAATACTGCTTCACTAAGTCTTTCCAGAACAAGGGGCCACTCCTCCCTTCTTCTTGTACCTCATTTGATGTATGGATTATGTTTTGGGTATTCCAATTTTCTAGGTTAATATCCACTTATTAGTGAGTGCATACCATGATTCACCTTTTGAGTTGGGTTACCTCACTTAGTATGATGTTCTCTAGCTCCATCCATTTGCCTAAGAATTTCATGAATTCATTGTTCCTAATGGCTGAATAGTACTCCATTGTGTAGATATACCACATTTTTTGCATCCACTCTTGAGGGATACCTGGGTACTTTCCAGCATCTGGCAATTATAAATAGGGCTGCTATGAACATAGTAGAGCATGTATCCTTATTACATGGTGGGGAATCTTCTGGGTATATGCCCAGGAGTGGTATAGCAGGGTCTTCTGGAAGTGAGGTGCCCAGTTTTCGGAGGAACCGCCAGACTGATTTCTAGAGTGGTTGTACTAATTTGCAACCCCACCAGCAGTGGAGGAGTGTTCCTCTTTCTCCACACCCTCTCCAACACCTGCTGTCTCCTGAATTTTAATCTTATCCATTCTGACTGGTGTAAGATGAAATCTCAGCGTTGTTTTGATTTGCATTTCCCTAATGACTAATGTAGTTGAGCATTTTTTAAGATGCTTCTCCACCATCCGAAGTTCTTCAGGTGAGAATTCTTTGTTTAACTCTGTACCCCTTTTTTTAATAGGGTTGTTTGGTTTTCTGGAGTCTAACTTCTTGAGTTCTTTATATATATTGGATATTAGCCCTCTATCTGATGTAGGATTGGTGAAGATCTTTTCCCAATGTGTTGGTTGCCGATTAAATTCTGACTGGTGTAAGGTGAAATCTGAGGGTTGTTTTTGATTTGCATTTCCCTAACGACAAATGAACTTGAGCATTTTTTAAGATGCTTCTCCACCATCCAAAGTCCTTAGCGTGAGAATTCTTTGATTAACTCTGTACCCCATTTTTTAAAAGGGTTGTTTGGTTTTCTGGAGTCTAACTTCTTGAGGTCTTTATATATATTGGATATTAGCCCTCTATCTGATGTAGGATTGGTGAAGATCTTTTCCCAATTTGTTGGTTGCCGGTTTGTCCTTTTAATGGTGTCCTTTGCCATACAGAAACTTTGTAATTTTATGAGGTCCCATTTGTCAAATTTTGATCTTAGAGCATACGCTATTGGTGTTTTGTTCAGAATCTTTCTACCTGTACCGATGTCCTCAAGGGTCTTCCCCAGTTTCTTTTTTATTAGCTTCAGAGTGTCTGGCTTTATGTGGAGGTCCTTGATCCATTTGGATTTGAGGTTAGTGCTAGGAGACAAGGATGGATCAATTCGCAATCTTCTGCATGCTGACCTCCAGTTGAACCAGCACCATTTGTTGGAAAGGCTATCTTTTTTTCCATTGGATGTTTTCAGCCCCTTTGTCGAAGATCAAGTGGCCATACGTGTGTGGATTCATTTATGCATCTTCAATCCTGTTCCATTTATCTGCCTGCCTGTCACTGTACCAATACCATGAAGTTTTTAACACTACTGCTCTGTAGTATTGCTTGAGGTCAGGAATACTGATTCCCCCAGAATTTCTTTTGTTGCTGAGAATAGTTTTAGCTATCCCTGGTTTTTTTGTCATTCCAGATGAATTTGATAATTGCTCTTCCTAACTCTGTGAAGAATTGAGTTGGTATTTTGATGGGTATTGCATTGAATCTGTATATTGCTTTTAACAAAATGGCGAATTTTACTATTTTGATTATACCGATCCATGAGCATGGGAGGTTTTCCCATTTTTTGAGGTCTTCTTCCATTTCCTTCTTCAGAGTCTTGAAGTTCTTGTCATACAGATCATTCACATATTTGGTATGAGTCATCCCAAGTTACGTTATACTGTTTGTGGATATTGTGAAGTGGGTCATTTCCCTAATTTCTTTCTCAGCCTGCTTATCCTTTGAGTATAGAAATGCCACTAATTTGTTTGAGTTGATTTTATATCCTGCCACTTTGCCGAAGTTGTTTATCAGCTGTAGGTGTTCTCTCTTGGAGTTTTTTGGGTCACTTAAGTACACTATCTTGTCATCTGCAAATAATGATAGTTTGACTTCTTCCTTTCCAGTTTGTATCCCTTTGACCTCCTTATGTTGTCGAATTGCCCGAGCTAGTACCTAAAGTACCATATTGAAAAGATAAGGAGAAAGGGGGGCAGCCTGTCTAGTCCCTGATTTTAGTGGGATTGTTTCAAGTTTCTCTCCATTTAATTTGATGTTGGCTACCGGTTTGCTGTATATTGCTTTTACTACGTTTAGGTATGGGCCTTGAATTCCTGTTCTTTCCAAGACTTTATGCATGAAAGATGCTGAATTTTGTCAAATGCTTTTTCAACATCCAATGAAATGACCATGTGGTTTTTCTCTTTGAGTTTGTTTATGAAGTGGATTGCATTGATGGATTTCCGTATATTGAACCAATCTTGCATTCCTGGGATAAAGCCTACTTGATCATGGTGGATGATCATTTTGATGTGTTCTAAAATTCGGTTGGCAAGAATTGTATTGAGTATTTTTGCATCGATGTTCATAAAGGAAATTGGCCTGAAGTTCTCTGTCTTTGTTGGCTCTTTGTGTGGTTTTTGTATCAGTGTAATTGTCACTTCGTAGAAGGAATTGGGTAGTATTCCTTCTGTTTTTATTTTGTGGAATAGTTTGAAGAGTATTGGTCTTAGGTCTTCTTTGAAGGTCTGATGGAATTCTTCACTGAAACCATCTGGTACTGTGCTTTTTTTGGTTGGAAGACTGTCTATGACTCTTTCCATTTCATTAGGCATTATGGGATTGTTTAGATGATCTATTTGTTCCTGATTTAATTTTGGTATTTGGTATCTGTCAAGGAAATTGTCCATTTCCTCCAGATTCTCCAGTTGTGTTGAGCATATGCTCTTGTAGCAGCATCTGATGATTTTTTGGATTTCCTCAGTTTCTGTTGTTATATCTCCCTTTTCATTTCTAAGTTTGTTAATTTGGATACTTTCTCTGTGACCTCTGGTCAGTCTGGCTAAGGGTTTATCTATCTTGTTGATATTCTCAAAGAACAAGCTCCTGGATTCGTTCAATCTTTGTACAGTTTTCTTTGCTTCCAAGTGATTGATTTCAGCCCTGAGTTTGATGATTTCCTGTTTCTACTACTCCTTGGTGAGTTGGCTTCTTTTTGTTCCAGGACTTTCAGGTGTGTCGTTAAGCTGCTAGTGTATGCTCTCTCCATTTTTTTGGAGGCACTCAGGGCTATGAGTTTTCCTATTAGCACTGCTTTAATTGTGGCCCAAAGATTTGGGTATGTTCTGCCTTCATTTTCATTAAATTCTAAAACGTCTCTGATTTCTTTCTTTATTTCTTCTTTGGCCAAGGTGTCACTGAGTAGAGTATTGTTCAGCCTCCATGTGTATGTGGGCTTTCTGTTGTTTTTGTTGCTATTGAAAACCACTCTTCCTCCATAGTGATCTGATAAGGGGCATGGGATTAGTTCGATCTTATATTTATTGAGGTCTGTCTTGTGACCAATTATATGGTCGATTTTGAAGAAGGAACGATGAGGTGCTGAGAGAAAAGTATATTCTTTTGCATTAGCGTGAAATATTCTATAAATATCAGTCAAATCCAATTGGTCTAAAGCTTCAATTAGTTTTACTGTGTCCCTGTTTAGTTTCTGTTTTACCGATCGGCCCATTGAGGAGAGTGGAGTGTCGAAGGCCTCCACAATTATTGTTTAAGGTGCAAGGTCTTCTTTTAGCTTTAATAAAGTTTTTTTTACGAATGAGTGTGCCCTTTCATTTGATGCATAGATGTTCAGAACTGAACGTTTTTCTTGCTGGATTTTTCCTTTGACCAGCAAGAAGTGTTCTTCTGTGTCTCTTTTGATGACATTAGGTTGAAAGTCAATTTTATCTGATATTAGAATAGCTAGAAGAGCAATTATCAAATTCATCTAGAACAACAAAAAATCCAGGATAGCTAAAACTATTCTCAGCAACAAAAGAAAATCTGGGGGAATCAGTATCCCTGACCTCAAGCAATACTACAGAGCAGTAGTGTTAAAAACTGCATGGTATTGGTACAGTGAGAGGCAGGAGGATCAATGGAACAAGATTGAAGATCCAGAAATGAACCCACACACCTATGGCCACTTGAACCTTGACAAAGAGGCTGAAAACATCCAATGGAAAAAAGATAGCCTTTTCAACAAATGGTGCTGGTTCAACTGGAAGGCAGCATGCAGAAGAATGCGAATTGAACCATCCTTGTCTCCTTGTACTAAGCTCAAATCCAAATGGATCAAAGACCTCCACATAAAGCCAGACACTCTGAAGCTAATAGAAAAGAAACTGGGGAAGACCCTTGTGGACAGCGGTACAGGGAAAAAGTTTCTGAACAGAACACCAATAGCGTATGCTCTAAGAGCAAGAATTGACAAATGGGACCTCATAAAATTACAAAGTTTCTGTATGGCAAAGGACACCATCAAGAGGAGAAATCGGCAACCAACAAATTGGGAAAAGATCTTCACCAATCCAACATCAGATAGAGGGCTAATATCCAATATATATAAAGAACTCAAGAAGTTAGACTCCAGAAAACCAAACAGCCTATTAAAAAATGGGGTAGAGAGTTAAACAAAGAATTCTCACCTGAAGAACTTCGGATGGCGGAGAAGCATCTTGAAAAATGCTCAACTTCATTAGTCATTAGGGAAATGCAAATCAAAACAAGCCTAAGATTTCATCTACACCAGTCAGAATGGCTAAGATTAAAAATTCAGGAGAGAGCAGGGGTTGGAGAGGGTGTGGAGAAAGAGGAACACTCCTCCACTGCTGGTGGGGTTGCAAATTTTTACAACCACTCTGGAAATCAGTCTGGCGATTCCTCCGAAAACTGGGCACCTCACTTTCAGAAGATCCTGCTATACCACTCCTGGGCATATACCCAGAGGATTCCCCACCATATAATAAGGATACATGCTCTACTATGTTCATAGCAGCCCTATTTATAATTGCCAGTTGCTGGAAAGAACCCAGGTATCCCTCAACAGAAGAGTGGATGCAAAAAATGTGGTATATCTACACAATGGAGTACTATTCAGCCGTTAGAAACAATGAATTCATGAAATTCTTAGGCAAATGGATGGAGCTAGAGAACATCATACTAAGTGAGGTAATCCAGACTCAAAAGGTTAATCATGGTATACACTCACTAATAAGTGGATATTAACCTAGAAAACTGGAATACCCAAAACATAATCCACACATCAAATGAGGTACAAGAAGAAAGGAGGAGTGGTCCCTGGTTCTGGAAAGACTCAGTGAAGCAGTATTCGACAAAACCAGAACGGGGAAGTGGGAAGGGGTGGGTGGGAGGACAGGGGAAAAGAAGGGGGCTTACAGGGCTTTCAGGGAGTGGGGTGCTAGAAAAGGGGAAATCATTTGAAATGTAAATAAATTATATGGAATAAAAAAAATTTAAAAAAAAAAAAAAAGAATAGCTACTCCTGCTCATTACCTGTGACCATTGGCTTATAAGATTGTCTTCCAGCCTTTTAGTCTAAGATATTTTGTATCTTTGACACTGAGGTGTGTCTCCTGTATGCAGCAAATTTTAGGGTCCTGTTTCCTTATCAAGTCTGTTAGTCTATGCCTTTTTATTGGGGAATTGAGACCATTGACATTAAGAGATATTAAGGAATAGTGATTATTACTTCCTGTCATTTTTGATGTTCTTTTTATATTTGAGTGGTTATTTTCTTTTGGGTTTGATGATGGAAGGTAACTATCTTGCTTTTCCCAGGATGTAGTTTCACTCCTTGTATTGGAGTTTTCCTCCTATTATTCTTTGCAGAGCTGGGTTTGTGGAAAGATATTGGGTAAATTTGGTTTTGTCATGGAATATCTTGGTTTCTTCATCTATGGTGAATGAGAGTTTTGCTGGGTATAGTAGTCTTGGCTGACATTTGTGTTCTCTTAGAGTCTGAATGAGATCTGCCCAGGAATATCTAGCTTTCATGGTCTCTGATGAGAAGTCGTGTGATTCTGATAGGTCTTCCTTTATATGTTACTTGGCCTATTTCTCTTACTGCCTTTAATATTCTTTCTTTGTTTAGTGCATTGGGGGTTTTGATTATTATGTGATGGGAGGTATTTCTGCTCAGGTCCAGTCTGTTTGGAGTTGTGTAGGCTTCTTGTATATTCATAGGCATATCTTTCTGTAGGTTAGGGAAGTTTTCTTCCAAAATTTTATTGAAGATATTTGCTGGCCCTTTCTGTTGTAAATATTCACTCTCTTCTATACCTATAATTCTTAGGTTTGCTCTTCTCATTGTATCCTGGATGTTCTGGGATACAACCTTTTTGCATTATGCATTTTCTTTGTCATTTGAGTCAATGGTTTCTATGGTATCTTCAGCATCTGAGATTCTTTCTTCCATCTCTAATATTATGTTGTTTATATTCGCATCTATGGCCCCTGATTTCTTCTCAAGGTTTTCTATCTCCAAAGTTGTCTCCCTTTGTGATTTCTTAGTTATTTATGCTTCTGTTTTTAGATCCTGGATGGTTTTGCTCAGTTCCATCATCTGTTTGTTTGTGTTATCATTTAATTCTTTAAGAGATTTTTATGTTTCCTCTTTCATGACTTCTGCTTGTTGACACAAGTTTTCCTGCATTTCTTTAAGGTTTTTTTTTTTTTTTTTTTTTTTTTTTTTTTTTTTTTTTTTTGAGTTTCTTCTTTTTTGGCTTCTATCTCTTGGGCCTTATTCTCCTGAATTTCTTTAAGAGATTTTTGTGTTTCCATTATACGGGTTTCTATCTTATTCATGTTCCCCTGTATTTCTTTAAGAGATTCATTCATGTCCTTTTTGTGTTCTTCTAGCAGCATCATGACCAGTGATTTTAAATCAAATCTTGTTTCTCTGGTGTGTTGGCATACTAGGACTTGCTGATGTGGGGGAGTTTGGTTCAGATGCTGCCACATTGCATAGATTTCTGTTTGTAGCATTCCTGCTTTTGCCCTTTGCCATCTTGTTCTCTGGAGGTAGTTGGTCTTGTCTCTGACTGGTGTTTCAGCCTCCTGAGAGGCTCTAGGGCTCTTTCTGCAACACTGGATGGCAGGGTTTCCCCTGTTGCAGATTGTTGATGTGCTGTCCTCCTCTTGGGTGCTTTTGCAGCCCTAGTGTATTTTGCCCCAGATTGTGACTGTGAACCAGATGGTGCCCGTTTGCTCCTTCAGGGAGTGCTGAAGGGTGTATGCTGTGGGGACCTTTTCTGTGTGCTGATCACTCTGCTGGCCAGCGGAACTCCCAACCGAGTTGGTGCACACAAGGCTTACCTAGCTGCTCAGGCCCTGAGTGTAGGCAAAAGCCTGGCAGGCCAATGTCTGAGCAAAGTTCCCCTCAGTTGTGAGTGTTAATTGGGTCTGTCAGGTGGCCAGGATGGCAGTGTGTGCGTGCTCCCTGAGAGTGCTTGGAGAGTCTGCTGGGCTAACAACCTCCTGGCCGGGTCCGCACACAGGTGGCCCATCGAGTAGCTCAGGGCTTGGGGACAGTCCAGGGCCTGACCTTCTTAAACCCCAGCTATGTCAGACTCGGGCTATGACTGTTAGCCAGTTTTGCCTGCTAGGACTCTCTGGCTTCCTGTAGGCAAAATGGCGGCAGCGCTCGCAGGAGCATGTGCTGGCCTTGGCTAACAACATCCTAGCCTGGTCGGCACACAGATGGCCCACTGAGCAGCCCAGGGCCTGGGGGCAGTCCAGGTCCTGACCGTCTGAGACCCCTGCTATGTCAACCTCGGGGTATGCCTGTTAGCTGGTTTGGTTTTGCCTGCTAGGATTCTCTGGCTTCCCGTAGACAAAATGGCGGGGGACACACGCACTGGCCCGGGCAAACAACCTCCTGGCCAGGTTTGCACACTGGTGGCCCCCTGACCAGCCCAGGGCCTGGGTGCAGGCCAACACCTGTCGTCCTTAGGAGCCCCCACCCCCCCCCCCCCCGCAATGTTGGTCTCGGGTTGTATTTGCATACCTCAGTCTGTCTGATTTCTCTGGTGTCCAATAACCAATATGGAGGCCTAGTATCTGACTGGCGGGAGGCAGATTTCTGAAGTGGCTGCTGGGTGGTGAAAGGCACTGTAAATCCTCAGCGGCTTGCAGCCCGGTTCACCAGCGATGGCCAGTGGTCGTGGGCACAGGGTCTGCTTGGACCCTGTCAGCCAGGTTCTACTGCTGATGGCCCTTTCTCTGGACCAGCCGCTGCTGCTGTTGCTGCTGCAGCCACCGCTCCCACCGCCCTCTGCCAGAAGTTCTTATACTGTTGAGAATAACTTTAGGTATCCTGGCTTTTGTCATCCCAGATGAATTTGAGAATTGCTCTTTCTAACTCTATGAGAAACTGAATTGGGATTTTGATGATGATTGTAATGAATCTGTATATTGTTTTTCGCAAAAAGGCCATTTTTGCTATATTAATCCTGCCAATCAAAAAGCGTTTTTCTATCTTCTGAGGTCATTTTTAATGTCTTCCTTCAAAGACTTGAAGTTCCTCTCATACAGATCTTTTTCTTGCTTGCTTAGAGTCATGACAAGATTCTCTGTATTGTTTGTGGTTATTTTGAAGGGTGTTATTTCCCTAATTTCTTTCTCAGCCAGTTTACCCTTTGAGTATAGGAAGGCTACTGATTTGCTTGATTTAACTTTATATCCAGCCACTTTGCTGAAGTGGTTTATCAGCTGTAGGAGTTCTCTGGTTGAGTTTTTTGGGTTGCTTAAGTATATTATCATATCATCTGAAAATAGTGATATTTTGACTTTGTCTTTTCCAATTTGTATTCAGTTGACCTACTTTTGTTGTCTAATTGCTCTAGCTAGGACTCCAAGTACTGTATTGAATAAGTATGTAGATAGAGGTCAGCCTTGACTAGCTCATGCTTTTAGTGGGTTTGCTTCACTTTTCTCTCCATTTATTTTGATGTTGGCTCATGGTTTTGTGTACATTGCATTTACTATGTTTAGGTATGGGCTTTGATTTCCTGTTCTTTCCAAGACTTTTACCCTGAAAGTATGCGGAATTTTATCAAATACTTTTCCAGCATCTATTCAAATGACCATTTTTTTTTCTTTGAGTGTGTTTCTGTTGTGGATTTTTCATTGATGTATTTCCATATGTTGAACCATCCATGTATCCTTGGGATAAACCTACTTGATCATGATTAATGATCCTTTTGTTGTGTTGTTGGATTCATTTGGCAAAAACGATTTTATTGTGTATTTTGCAGCTACAGGAATTGGGCTAAAGTTCTTGTTCCTTGTTGGATCTTTGTGCGGTTTTGGAGTCAGAAAATTGTCATTTCATCCAATCACTATGCTTCAATTCATTGTGTTTGTATATTCTAGACTAGTTTGAATAGTATTTTTGTTTGGAAGTCTTGGAAGTTCTAAAAAATTTTGCGCTAAACCATCTGGTCCTGTGCTATTTTTTGTTGGGAGATGGTCAATGACCACATCTATTCCTTAGGGCTTATAGTTCCATTTAGATGGTCTATCTGATTCTGATTAAACTTTGGTAGTTGGTATCTGTCTTGGAAATTGCCCATTTGCCCCAGATTTTGCTGTTGTGTTGATTATAGCCTTTTGTGATATGATCTGATAATTTTTTGACTCTCCCCAGTTTCTGCTGCCATTTCTCCATTTTCATTTTGGATTTTATTAATTTTGCTACAGTCACTGTGCCATCTGCTTAGCCAGGCTAAAGGTTTATCCATCTTGTTCATATTCTCAAAGAACCAGCTCCTGGTTCTGTTGATTCTTTGTATGGTTCTCTGTAGTTCTATTTGGTTGATTTCAGCCCTGAGTTTGAAGCTTTCCTGCCTCCTGCTCCTCTTGGTTGAATTAGCTTCTTTCTGTTCCAAAGCATTCAGATGAGCCATTATGCTGGTACTGTATACTCTCTCCAGCTTCATTTTGGAGGCACTCAGGGTTATGAGATTTCCTCTTAGCACTGCTTTCATTGTGTCCCATAAATTTGGGTATGCTATGACTTCATTTTCACTAAATTCCAAAATGGTTTGGTATCTTTCCTTATTTCTTCCTTGTCCATGCTATCATTGTGTATTCTTCAGCTTCCATGTGTTTGTGGGCTTTGTTTTGCTTTTGCTCTTTTGAAGACCATCTTTACTCCATAATGATCTGACAGGAGGCATGGGATTAGTTTGACCTTCTCCTATCTGTTGAGTTATGTTCAATTTTAGAGAAGGTTCCATGAGGCGCTGAGAAGAAGGTATATTCTTTTGATTTTGAATGAAATGTTCTATAGATATATATGAAAGCCATTTGGTCCAAAACTACTGTAATTTTCACTGTGTCTCTGTTTAGTTTGTGTTTCTCTGATCTTTCAGTTGGGGACCATGACATGTTGGAGTCACCCACAGCTAGTGTCTGTTCTGGGATGTGTGCTTTAAGCTTTAGTAAATTCCTTTACAAATGTATGTGCTCATTTATTTGGAGCATAGGTGTTCAGAATTGAGAGTTCTTCCTGGTAGATTTTTCCTTTAATAAATATAAAGTGTCCTTCTGTATATTTTTTGATGAAATTGGTTGAAAGTCTTTTTTATCTGATATTAGAATGGCTACTCCAGCTTGTTTATTGGACCATTTGCTTGGAAAACTGTTTTCCAGACTTTAACACTGAAGTAGTCTTAGGCTTTGACAGTAAGATGTGCTTTCTGTATGACAACATATGTTGGGTCTTGCTTGCATATCCAGTCTTTTAATATATGTTTTAAATTGAGTAATTGAATTAATTGATGTTAAGCAATATTAAGGCATAGTGATAGTTGCTTTCTACTATTTTTGATGTAATTTTTATGTTTGTGTGGATATCTTATTTTGGATTTGTTGAAGGAAGATTAATTTTTTTATTTTTTTGGTGTTTTCCATTCATTATACTATGTAGGGATGGCTTTAAAGAAAAATACTGAGTAAATTAGTTTTTTATCATGAAATACCTTGTTTCTCTATCTATGGCAATTGATAGATTTGCTGGATATTTCAATTGCATTCTGGGTATTATTTGTTGTTCTTTAGTTTCTGTCTGTCATCTGCCCATGCTCTTCTGTCTGTCCTAGTCTCTGGTGAAAAGTCATGTGTAATTCTGATAGATCTACGTTTATATGTTACTTGACATTTTCTTCTTACAGCTTTTAATATTTTTTTTTGTACATTTGGTGTGTTTTTTTTTTATATTTTTATTTTCTGTATTCTTTGTTTGCATTCCAAATGATTTCCCCTTTCCCAGATCCCCTCTCCCCTTATGTCCGATAAACCTTCTTCTCTCCATCAATTCTCCAATCACCTCCCTCCTTTTTCTCTGTCCTTATATTCCCTTCCCATGCTAGATCATTCCTTTCCAGGATCTGGACACTCTCCATATTCTTCATGGGAGTCGTTTGTTTTGCAATTTGTGTCTTGGGTATTCAGAGCTTCTGGGCTAATTAATATTCACTAATCTGAGATTGCATTCCATGTGTATTCTTTTGTGTTTTGGTTACCTCACTTAGGATGATATCTTCCAGATCAAACCATTTGTCTAAAAATTTTTTTGAAATCGTTGTTTCTAATTGCTGGGTAGTATTCCATTGTGTAAATATACCACATTTTCTGTATCCATTCCTCTTTTGAGGGGCATCTGGGATCTTTCCAGCTTCTGGCTATTATAAATAAGGCTGCTATGAACATAATGGAGCATGTGTCTTTATTGCATGCCGGGGAATCCTTTGGGTATATGCCCAGGAGAGGTATAGCATTGTCCTCTGTAAGTCTCATGTCCAGTTTTCTGAGGAACCTCCAGACTGATTTCCACAGTGGTTGTACCATCTTACAGCCCCACCAGCAGTGGAGGAATGTTCCTCTTTCTCCACATCCTCGCCAACTCCTGCTGTCTCCTGAGTTTTTGACCTTAGCTATTCCTACTGGTGTAAGGTGAAATCTCAGGGTTATTTTGATCTGTATTTCCCTAATGACTAATGATGTTGTGCACTTCTTAAGGTGTCCCTTGGCCATCCTAATTTCTTCAGGTGAAAATTCTTTTTAAGATCTGTACCCCATTTTTAATAGGGTTATTTGGTTCCCTGGGTCTAACTTCTTGAGTTCTTTTTATATATTGGATATTATCCCTCTATCAGATGTGGGGTTGGTGAATATCCTTTCCCAATTTGATCGTTGCTGTTTTGTCCTATTAACACTGTCCTTTGCCTTACAGAAACTTTGTAATTTTATGAGGTCCCATTTGTCAATTCTTTATCTTAAAGCATAATCTATTGGTGATCTGTTCAGGAACTTTTCCCCTCTGCCATGTCCTCAAGGGTCTTCCCCAGTTTCTTTTCTATTAGTTTCAGTGTGTCTGGTTTTACATGGAGGTCCTTGATCCACTTGGAGTGAAGTTTACTTCATTGTCATTATATCATAGGAGGGATTTCTTTTTTGTTCAAACCTCTTCGGAGTTTTGTAGGCTTCTCATATGTTCATGGACATCTGTTTCTTTAGATTAGGGATGTTTTCTTCTATAATTTTGTTGAAGACATTTACTGGCTCATTAAATTAGAAATTTTCAAATTCTTCTAAACCTATAATCTTAACGCTTGGTCTTCTCATTTTGTCCTATATTTCCTGAATGTTTTGGTTCAGGATATTTTTGCATTTTGCATTTTCAACTGTTTTATCAATGCTTTCTCTTATATCTTTTGTAACTGAGATTTTCTCTTCTATCTCTTATATTCTGTTGTTGATGCTGATAAACATGACTTCTTTTTTTCCCCTAGGTTTTCTATGTCGTTTTGTGTCTGCCTTTGTGATTTCATTATTGTTTCCACCTCCTTCCTTAGATCCTGGGTGTCTTTGTTCATTTCTTTCACCTCTTTTGTTGTGTTTTTCCATAGTTCTTCAAGGGCTTATCCATGTTTACTTGTGTTCTCCTGTATTTCTTAAAGGGAGCTTTTTATATCCTCCTTGAAGCCCTCCATCTAGCTCTCCATCAGCATCAAGCTTTGTGATTTAAAATCCAAGTCTTTTATTCCTGGTGTTCTTGGGTATCCAGGATTTGCTGTTGTGGGAGTATTGGGTTTTTGTGGTGCCAAATCGCCTTGATTTATGTTAGCAATTTTCCTATTTTTGCATTTGCCATCTGGTTATCTCTGGTGGTAGTTGGTCCTGCTTTCAGTGGCTGGTGTTTGCCTTCAAGCCTATCTCAGCAACCCAGGGTGAACTGCTTTCCCCTGGAAGAGATTGCTGTGGTACTGTTGAGGTCCTGGGTGTAGGCAGAGTCCCGGCATGGGTGTGTCCCAAGAGATTCTCTTCTCTGGTGATCCGTGCCGACCAGTATGACCCTCTACACTGCCACAGGAGCAAAGATAGTTGTGGCCTTACCTCTGTACACAGGACTTCCTCTAATGGTGGGACTCTGTGCAAGTCAATGCTTCCTTGCAAGATACTTGCCCAGACTGCTGTGGGTTTACTCATCTCCTCACTGCAGGTGGAGCCCTTGTGGGTTGTTTCCTGAGTGATCTTACATACTGCTGTTCCCTGTATACATGGCAGACCTGACTGACTGGTCACAAGTACAAAGATGGTAGGAACTTCATCTCTGAGTGCAGATCCTCCTCTAACCATGGGACTACAAGCAAAAATTAAGAACATATGATGATTCCTTAATTTCTTTTGACATCAATGAACCCAATGCCCCATTAAAAAGACATGGATAGTTCAACATGACCCAAAATTTTGATGCATACAATAAACAAATATGTACAGAGAACTTTGTCTTACCAGCTTTACAATTTTTTTTTTTCTAAAAGGGATGGTATTTTTTTAATGAATTTCATATTATCAAATGTGAAACTAGAGTTTGTTGCTAAAAAGAAAAACACCACTTTAGGTTGTAAGTACCTACTTTGTTCCCCTCACAGTCCTAGCATCTTGTTCAACCCACATACTTCTTTCTAAGCAGCATTTCCTTTGTATTTTTTATTATTTTGATTATATATATATATATATATATGTATATATATATATATATATATATATATACATATATATATATATATATATTTAATTCATCATTTGAATTAGTTCATGTTTCAAATTATATATATATACATATATTTAATTGATCATTTGAATTAGTCACATTTCAAATTATATCCCCTAGTCTAAGCTACCCATGCACAGGTGCCTTTCATTCTATACCTGATCTTCCACATTGGCTATTTCACTATGAGGGTGCTCCTCTACCAACTTCCACCTCACTATGACTCTAGCATCACCCTATGCTGTGACATCTAGCATCCCAGACCCATAGCCTACTCTGAGACTGATATACGATAAACCATAATCTGTTCTATGTGTATCTGGAACTCCATGCACATATACTCTTTAGTTGGTAGATTTAGTCTCTGGGTTCTCTGGGTTGTCTGGATAGTTAACTTTCTTATCCTTATAGGATTACATCCCCATCAACCAGTACAGTCTGTCCCCTAACTCCTCCATAGAGGTCCCTGTGGTCAGCCCAATGGTTGGTTTCACACATGTGCATCTCTAGTTGTCTTTCACAGAGTATCTCAGGGGACAACCATACACTGTTCCTGTTAGCAAGCACTTATTTTCTTTTTTTATTCAATATATTTTTTATTTACCTTTCAAATGGTTGCCACTTTTCTGGACCCCCACTCCCTGAAAGTCCCATAAGCCTCCTTCCCTTCCGCTGTTCTTACACTCTCCCCTTTGCACTTCCCTCTTCTAGTTTTGCCATATACTTCTAAACTGAGTCTTTTAAGAACAAGGGGCCACTCCTCCGTTCTTCTTGTGCTTCATTTGATGTTTTGGGAATTCCAGCTTTCTAGGTTAATATCCACTGATATTCACCTAGAAAAGGTAAGGCCACCACTATCCTTGCATACCAGGATTCATCTCTTGAGACTGGGTTACCTCACTTAGTATGATGTTCTCCAACTCCATCCATCATTGCCTAAGAATTTCATGAATTCATTGTTTCTAATGACTGAATAGTACTCCATTGCGTACTCCATTGTGTACCACCATAGTGGGGTATTCCTGAGACAACCTGACCATGTTTTGGGGAGGACTGTGGAAGGACTTTGGAACTTTGAGCTAGAAAAGCCATTAGAATATTAAGAGCTGAATGGAAAGTTCTGTAGGAGCTTGGAAGACAATTTTAAGAAGAGTGCAGATGATGGAGGCCTGGCTTGTGAAATTTCAGAGGGAAGATTAAAAACTCGTACAGTGGCCATGTTTTGAATGTTAAAATTCTGTGGCTTTGGTTAGCTGGAGATAAAGAATCAGGTGTGAGTAAGAAGATACCAGAACTACTAAAGCAAACCTTTGTGTTACTGCGACTATTGATGCTGGTAAGCTAGAGCTAAGAAATTAGCGGTGATTAAGAAGAGACCCGCATCACTGAGGTGAAATCTTCTTGTTAGTGTTTTCTGAGAGTACAGAGAGTGTGTTCCATAGATAGCCACAGTTGTAATTTATGCTGTGTCTGTACTTGGTTCTGTGTAAGATTCACCCAGATGGAATTGGATTTGAAAGCATGAAGGGCTCATGAAGAGCAGCTGCGACTCTTGTCACAGTGAGAGGCCACAGAAGGCAATTGGTGAAGGTACAGCCTCAGTTGCAATTAATGGCCCAGGACTTGAAGGGATCATGCATAGGAGCAGAGGCTTGTCACCCTGATGATATCCTATGGAAGGCTTTTGGTGAAGCCTAATTACAGCAGAAGTCTGTAGTATTTTGGAGATGACAGTACCATGTGATGACCACCAAAAGCAGCAGCAGCAGTGGAGTACAGGCATCTGGAGCCTAGAAGACGAGCTGTGTGCTGCACAGGGCAGAGCTGAATAAGTGACTAAAGCCCTTGGAGGAACCCAGAAGATCGTGAATTGGATCCCAGACATTGAACCATTGGAAGTTGAGTTTAGGTTTTGGTTGAGACTGTGCCCTGATATGTTTCCCTTCTGAAGAAAAAAAGGATTTTAGTGGAACTCACATTTGAGAGTTTCTATTTTTAAAAGACTTAGGTATTGAAAGATGTTGGACATTTTATGGTGATTGATCTTTTAATATGTAAAGACTGTCGGATTTTTAAAGTTATTTAGATCTTGGGAATGAATAATAAAGTAAGGGTTGAGGCTTAATAGTGATGTGTTTATGTGTCAAGTTGACAAGGGGTCAATTGTACTGGCTAGTTTTGTGTGTCAACTTGACACAAGCTTGAGTTATCACAGAGAAAGGAGCTTTAGTTTGGGAAATGCCTCAATGACTTCCAGCTGTGGCGCATTTTCTCAATTAGTGATCAAGTGTGGAGGGCCCCTTTTGGGTGGTACTTCTGTGGGGCTGGTCCTTTTGCATTCTATAAGAGAGGAAGCTGAGCAAGCAAGTAAGCCAGTAAGAAACAACCTCCATGAAAGACGAACACTCCTCCACTGCTGGTGGGATTGCAAGATGGTTCAACTACTTTGGAAATCAGTCTGGCGGTTCCTCAGAATACTGGGCATGACACGTCCTGAGGACCCTGTTATACCACTCCTGTGCATATATCCAGAGGATTCTTCAGCATGCAATAAGCATACATGCTCCACTATGTTCATAGCAGACTTATTTGTAGTAGCCAGAAACTGGGAAGAACCTAGGTGTCCTTCAACGGAGGAATGGATACAAAAAATGTGGTACATTTACACAATGGAGTACTATTCAGCCATTAGAAACAATGAATTCATGAAATTCTTAGACAAATGGATGGAGCTGGAGAACATCATACTAAATGAGGTAAGCCAGTCTCAAAAGATCAGTCATGTTATGCACTCACTGATAAGTGGATATTAGCCTAGAAACTTTGAATACCCAGGACATAATCCACAAATTAAATGATGTCCAAAAAGAATGGAGTAGTGTTCCCTGGTTCTGGAAAGACTCAGTGCAAGAGTATAGGGGAATTCCAGAACAGGGAAGTGGGAAGGGGTGTATGGAAGAGCAGGGGGACAGAGGAGAGCTTCTGGGAATTGCGGGGAATGGGGACCCAGAAAAGGTGAAATCATTTGAAATGTATATAAAAATATATCAAGAAAAGAAAAAAACATTCTCCATGACTGTAGGGAGCTGCTTGCCCGTTAACTGTCGTTAACTGTTAACAAGTCCTTATTTGGGTGGAGCCTATTGAGTCTTGCGCCTTCCATGTGGATACAACCTATCAGCAATGCCCACGGGGCTAAGCCTGATTGGCTGGCTATTAGTATTTAAGGGCTGGGCTGATTCTCTTGGGGTCAGAAGAAGAAGAAGTACAGGAGAGAGAAGTAGTAGAAGAGGGAGAAGAAGGAGAAGAAGTACAAGGGTCCTGAGTAAACTGCTTGAAGAAGATCTTCCTGTGTTGCCTCATTCCTTGCGGGCAAGGGTGGACAAGACACCTGGTGCGGAAACCCAGGCTACGAAACTCTCTTCGTTCATGGGGTTTGAAGATCAGAACTTCTCACTGTCAGGGTAGAGCGCTGGTAAGTTCCCGGTTAAATGAGACAATAAAGTTCCCTGTTAAATGGGACAATAAAGTTCCAGGTAAAATGGGACAATAAAGTTCCCGGTTAAATGGGACAATAAAGTTCTCGGTGAGAGACAATAAAGTTTCCAGGCAAGGTGGGACAAAGGGGACCATTAAAAATGGACAGCCTGTTCCTCTCTGTAAACAAAGAGGGAGGGAAAAGTTTGCAGAAGGCAAAAGGAAAGTGAAAGTAAAGTCCACTGAGGTTTAAGTTCGCAGATTAGCAACCTAGTGAAAAGTAAAGAGTTACAATTTATAGCAACCTAGTGAAAAGTAAAGAGTTACAATTTATGGACCCTGCTCTGATAGCAGTGTCCTACATTTTTTTCTGCTTTCCTTTTGTAAAAGGACTTAGAGCCTTAATTTTGAAAATGGGGACCTCACAGTCTCATCCAATTTTTCTGGCTCTTCAGGAGCTGCTTTTATCAAAGAATTTAAAGATCAAGAAATCGACCTTAGAGAGATTTCTTAATGAATGTAATACCGTGGCACCCTGGTTCGCTGTTTATGGCAGCCTAACAGTGGCCTGCTGGGATAGGTTAGGGAAGGATCTGGACTTAGCCTGGGATCAGGGCACACTCAAAGGAGGAGTAAAACCTATTTGGAAGCTTGTTAGGGGCTGTTTAGAAGATAAGAAACGCTGTAAAGCCGTAGAGAATGGACAAACTGCTTTAGAAATCTTACAAGAGGAAAGATCAGAAAAGGCAGAGAGTGTTAAGGAAAAAGGGGCAGAGTCTCTCTACCATGCCTCAGAAGGGTTAGGAGATTTCAGTTCGGAAGATTCTGATCTTGAGGAGGAGGAGATACATGCTCTGGTTGAACAGTTGGAGGGAGCCTAAAACAGAGGAAGAAACTTAGAGATAAGTCAGGGGTGGCAGTGCCATCAATGGGTGTGGCCGTCCCCACCCTGCCAGCACCTCCCACTCCTACACCTAATCTAGAGACTACCCAGTATACAGGGAATTCCTTTTGTCCACGAGTTTGGTCACAGGTTCGCACCGAGTCTCTTTAGCTTATCCAGTGTTTCAGAATCCACAAGGGCAAAGGAGTCATGAGCCTTTAGGTTTTAAAGTTATTAAATCTCTGGCTAAATCAGTTCGAAATTATGGAACATCTGCTGCATTCACGGTGGCTCAAGTTGAGGCTCTCACTAGGTACTGTATGATTCCTAGGGATTGGAGTTCATTGGTTCATGCCTGCCTAAGCCCAGGACAATACCTTGATTGGAGAGCATTTGTTATAGAATTTGCAACTGAGCAGGAGGCAGTTAACATAGCGGCGGGCAACCCACAATGGGATAGGGATATGCTCCTGGGTCAATGAAGGTATGCCAACCAACAGACTGGTTATCCGGTGCAAGTATACAATCAAGTCAATGATATTTCTATAAAAGCTTGGAAGTCCCTCCCCAATAAAGGGGAGGTAAGAGGAAATATTACCAATGTTATTCAAGGGCCTATGGAGCCTTTCTCTGATTTTGTTGCTCGACTCCTGTAGACTGCCACCAGAATTTTTGGCAATGTGGATTTGGCAGGGCCCCTAATAAAGCAGCTTGCTTTTGAACAATGCACAAAGGAGTGCCGTGCAGCTATAACCCCGTTCAAAAACAAGGGAATAGAGGAATGGATGAAAGCGTGCAGAGAGTTAGGAAGGCTGCTAACTAATGCAGGTCTTGTTGCGGCTGTGATGCAATTAACACAGAACAGGAAACCACAGTCAGGAGCTTGCTTCAGGTGTGGAAAGCTGGGCCATCTTAAAAAACAATGTCTGGAAAGAAGAAGCACAGGCACAGGTGAAAATTTTCTACACCCTAGACAACCTGGATTGTGTCCCAAGTGCAAAAAGGGAAATCATTGGGCTAATGAGTGTAGGTCCTTTAAGGACATACATGGACAGCCCCTTCTGTCTGGCTATGGAGGTGCTCGGCCAAAAAACGGCCAGCGGGGCCCTTGAATCCAGAGCCCACATATATATGGGGCCATAGAGGAACAAACCACCAGTCCCACATCAGAGAGATGGCCGTCCCTTCACCATCCAAGGGACCGTGGAGAGCCACTGCTGGTTCTGCAGGATTGGACCTCTGCTCCACCTCCAGGCTCGTATTAACTCCTCAAATGGGAGTCCAAATAATTGATACTGATTTTAAAGACCCCTTGAACCTGATACCGTGGGCCTACTCATTGGTAGATCATCCACTGCTTTGAGAGGCTTAATAGTGCACCCGGGGATTATTGATCCAGATTTCAGAGGAATAGTCAAGATAATGGTAGAGTCCCCAAAAGGAATTACAGTTATTTCCGCAGGAGATAGAATAGCTCGGCTCATTGTGCTCCCTAGTTTGCATGCAAAGTTTCCAGTTCAGAAAATAAATAGGGGGAAAAAAGGGTTCGGATCCACTGGCAATGAGCTTACATTTTTGGCACTGGATTTAGACCAGCGCCCCATTGTAGAATTGCAAATTGAAAATAGACAAATTCAGGGACTACTGGACACTGGAGCTGAGAAAACCATAATAGCTTAAAAGGATTGGCCGGCAAGCTGGCCAATCCAGATCTCCTCTCAAACATTACAGGGGTTGGGTTATGCAAAGGCCCCGGATATTAGTGCAAGACAGCTCAAGTGGCAAGATCAGGAAGGACACTCTGGCGTGATACAGCCCTATGTCCTAGATTTGACATTCACCCTATGGGGGAGGGATTTGCTGAAGAATATGGGCTATAAATTAACCAATGAATATTCGGAAGTCTCGCAACAACTCATGAAGCAGATGGGGCATTACCCCGGAAGGGGCATTGGGAAATTTTTAAAAGGAAGAACTAGCCCAGTTGTTGCTCAACAAAGACCCGATTGACAAGGTCTGGGTTTTTCCTAGGGGCCATTGAGGAGGGCATTCCCATCACATGGAAGACAGAGGAACCGGTGTGGGTTCCTCAATAGCCCCTTTCCTCTGAAAAGCTTACAGCAGCTCATTCCTTTGTAAGTGAACAGCTCTCTCTTGGGCACATTGAAACCTCAGTATCTCCTTGGAAGACACCCGTTTTCGTTATAAAAAAGAAAACAGGAAAATTGAGGCTGCTCCATGACCTCCGCGCTATTAATCAACAAATGCAAGTGATGGATCCAGTGCAGCGAGGCCTTCCCTTGTTGTCTGCCTTACCTAGCCATTTGCCAGTCATAGTAATCGATATAAAATACTGTTTCTTTTCAATCGCCCTTTGCATTAAAGACAGGGAGCGGTTTGCATTTACCATCCCTTCCTGTAATCACGAGGGACCTGATAAGAGGTATGAATGGAAAGTGTTACCCCAGGGCATGGCTAATAGCCCCACTATGTGTCAAGCATTTGTGAGTGCTGTCATCGCTCCTCTAAGAGAACAATATTCTAGAGTAAGATGCATCCACTACATGGATGATATCCTTCTGAGTAATAAAGATGAGAAGGTTTTGGATCAGGCTTATAAAGAGCTAATAAGATTATTGAGAAGAAAGCAATTGTTTGTTGCCCCTGATAAGGTTCAAAAACCAGTGTAGTCTCTTATTTGGGAGCAAAATTGGATCCTCTTACAATAGTCCCACAAAAAATTGAAATTAGAAAGGATAATCTCAAGACACCTAATGACTTTCAGAAGTTGTTGGGTGATATAAACTGGATCCGAAGCTATTTGAAAATACCTAATTATGAATTAAAGCCATTATTCAATCTTTTGGCCTGTGATTGAGCCCTGGATTCTCCTAGACAACTAACAAAGGAGGCTCGAGTTGCCTTGAGGAAGGTAGAGCAAGGACTACAGGATGCAGTACTATATCGTTGCACAGAGGACTTGGATATTATCCTGTGCATTCTGCCTACCTTTTTGCTGCCTACAGGGCTGTTATGGCAGGCAGGACACTTATTATGGATTCATCCTAAAGCCTCACCAGCAAAATCCATAGAGCATTACCCCACTGCTGTTGCAAAATTGGCCTTTAATGGAATACAACAGTGTGTGAAGTTTTTTGGGAGATATCCAGCCTCCCTGATTATTCCATATACTGCTTTTCAAGTGCAAATATTATGTGGAGCAATTGATGACTGGGCCATATTGCGCTGTAGTTTCCATGGTATTATAGATAATCATTATACCAAGCACACTTTGCTTTTTTTTTAAAGAACATCCTGTTGCGTTTCCAAAAGTAACTGCACAAAATCCTTTGCCAGATGCTCCCAATATATTTACAGATGGATCAAAAACTGGATGTCGGGTGTATATGGTAGAACATCAGAAACCAGTCCTGTATCAATTCCAGCCAAATTCTCCACAGGTGGTTGAGACGCAAATTGTCTTGGATATCTTTAAAAAATGCCTTTTTCCCTTTAATTTTATTTCTGATTCGGCATATGTGGTAAATGTTGTAAAAATTCTAGAGGTACCCGGACCTATAAAACAAAGTAGTACTGTTTGTCAATTACTGAGAGAGTTATAAAAGATCATTTGGCTGAGAGAGTCAAATTTTTTTATACAACCTATTCGAGCTCATACAGGCTTACCTGGCCCATTAAGTGAAGGAAATGATCTGGTTGATCGTTGCACTAGAATGGAATATGCCTTTTTGAGTTCTGTTTTGGAAAATGCCCGAATTTTTCATAAGCAATTTCATATTCCTTCAAAGACCTAGCAACGAAGGTTTGGATTATCCCGAGCAGATGCTAGACAAATTGTGCTTGAATGTCAACAATGTGCTGTTTATAATCATCCCCCTAGTTTAGGAATTAATCCAAGAGGTTTGCTACCTTTAAAAATTTGGCAAATGGATATTACTCATATTTTTGAATTTGCAACTTTAAAATATGTTCATGTTTCTGTGGATACTTTTTCTGGCATCATTCATGCTACAGCCTTGAGTGGAGAGAAGACACGTAACGTTATTACACATTGCCTTGAAGCATGGGCAGCTTGGGGGCAACCTCATCAGCTTAAGACAGACAATGGCCCTGCCTATACAGCTCAGTCTTTTCAATCCTTTTGCAAGCAAATGAATATAATCTTGAATCATGGTCTACCTTATAATCCTCAGGGCCAAGGCATTGTTGAACGTGCTCATCGTACCCTTAAGGAATGTTTAACAAAATAAAAAGAGGGAATTGGGTATGGTAGAACACACAAAGAACGAATTTCATTGGCATTATTTACTTTAATTTTTTTTTAATCTGGATAATGATGGTTTGGCTGCAGCTGATCTGCACCAATGCCCTAATAATACCTTGAAGGGTTATGTTAAATGGAAAGATGTGCTTACTGGATTATGGCATAGCCCTGATCCAGTGTTGGCGTGGGCGAGAGGTTCTGTTTGTGTGTTTCCTCAGACTCAACAAGGTCCACTGTGGGTGCCTGAGCGGCTGACCAGACGCTGCAATAAAAATGAAGATCATCTTGCTGTTACTGATTCTCGGCGAGACATTGATGCTGGTGTAGATGGAGCGAAGATGGGCGATCTTGTCGGTGTTCCCGAGACCAATGCCGATACGCCATGATACTAAGCTGTTTCCTTGTCTTTTAGTTCTAACAAGTCTCTTGATATACCTTATTCACCTTTAAAGAGGAGGAAGTGTAAATGAAAACTATGCCCTTGCCATCCTTTTAATAGTACTTTCAATTGTTTGCCTGTGGTGCATCTGCAAGATGAGTTGGATCCAACAAAGACAGGTTGCAATGATGGTACAGGCATTCACAGCCATTGAAGCTGGACAGTCCTCCTAGGCCTGGCTGGCATCCATGAAGGCCTAATAAGATGCTTTCCACGCTCAGGATGCGAGGCTAAGCACTGCACTCAGGGGCCCATGATTGGAGAGCCCTTGAGGGGAGCATGTTTGACTGCACACGGGTTGGTACGCCAGAACCCGTCTCTGAGCAAAAGGTACCGGACGGGTTTGACGAAATCCACTGGGCTGATGGCTCAGAAGGGCATCGAAACAAGGTCCATTAGTCCACCTGATGGGCAAATGATATATCAGAGGTCAAACCTCTACTCTAGTCTGAATGCGTGTTTAAAAAGAAAAGGAGGAACTGTAGGGAGCTGCTTGCCCATTAACTGTTGTTAACTGTCGTTAACTGTCATTAACTGTTAACAAGTCCTTATTTGGGTGGAGCCTGTTGAGTCTTGCGCCTTCCACGTGGATACAACCTATCAGCAATGCCCACGTGGCTAAGCCTGATTGGATGTCTATTAGTATTTAAGGGCTGGGCTGATTCTCTCGGGGTTAGAAGAAGAAGAAGTACAGGAGGGAGAATTAGTAGAAGAGGGAGAAGAAGGAGAAGAAGTACAAGGGTCCTGAGTAAACTGCTTGAAGAAGATCTTCCTGTGTTGCGTCATTCCTTTCCAGCGAGGGTGGCCCCGACACATGACCTCTGCATCAGCTCGTGCTTCCTGACCTGCTTGAGTTCCAGTCCAGACTGTCTTTAGTGATGAACTGCAATGTGGAAGTGTAAGCTCAATAAAAGTGTTTCTTGGTCATGATGTTTGTGAAGGAATAGAAAGCCTGACTAAGATATGTATATAAACCACATTTTTTGCATCCATTCTTCTGTTGAGGTTCATCTGGGTTCTTTCCAGCTTCTGGCTATTATAAATAGCGCTGCTATGAACATATTGGAGCATGTATCTTTATTACATGCTGGGGAATCCTCTGGGTATATGCCCAGGAGTGGTATAGCAGGATCTTCCAGAAATGAGGTGCTTAGGTTTCTGAGGAACTTCCAGACTGATTTCCAGAGTGGTTCTACCAATTTGCAACCCCACCAGCAGTGGAGGAGTGTTCCTCTTTCTCCACAACCTTACCAACACCTGCTGTCTCCTGAATTTTTAATCTTAACCATTCTGAATGCTGCCAGATGAAATTTCAGGGTTGTTTTGATTTCGTTTTCCCTGATGACTAATGAAGTTGAGCATTTTTTAAGATGCTTCTCTGCCATCCGAAGTTCTTCATGTGAAAATTCATTTTTTAACCCTGTACCCCATTTTTAATAGGGCTATTTGGTTTTCTGGTGTCTAACTTCTTGATTTTTTGTATATATTATATATTAATCCTCTGTCTGATGTAGGGTTGGTGAAGATCTTTTCCCAGTTTGTTGGTTGCCGATTTGTCCTATTAATGGTGCCCTTTGCCTTACAGAAATTTTGTTACTTTCTGAGGTCCCATTTGTCAATTCTTGCTCTTAGAGCATACGCTATTGGTGTTCTGTTCATAAACTTTCCCTCCTCTACAGATGTCCTCAAGGGTCTTCCCCAGTTTCTTTTCTATTAGCTTCAGAGTGTCTGGGTTTATTTATAGGTCCTTGATCCATTTGGATTTGAGCTTATTACAAGGAGACAAGGATGGGTCAATTCTCATTCTTCAGCATGCTGACCTACAGTTGAACCAGCAACATTTGTTGAAAAGGCTATCTTTTTTTCATTGGATGTTTTCAGCCCCTTTGTCGAGGATCAAGTGGCCATAGGTGTGTGGGTTCATTTCTGGATCTTCAATCCTGTTCCATTGATCCTCCTGCCTGTCACTGTACCAATACCATGCAGTTTTTAACACTATTGCTCTGTAGTATTGCTTGAGGTCAGGGATACTGACATGCCAAAGCCCTAGCAGAGTTTCCCCTGGGCTAGGAGTTTTAACTAGTTCTGCCAGGTTGCCAGGATGGCAGTGTGCATGAGCTCCTTGAAAGTGCCTGGAGTGTCTGCTGCTCTAACCACCTCCTGGCTGGGTTGGCACACAGATGGCCCACCATGAAGCCCAGGTCATGGAGGCAGTCCAGGCCCTGTTGGGCCTAGACCCCTGCTGTTTAGACTCGGGCTATAACTGTTAAATGACTTTGCCTGGTAGACCCCTCTGGTGACTGGTAGCCAAAATGGCGGCATATGCCATGCTGGGCAAACAGCTTCTTCTCTGGGTTAGAACACAGATGGCCCCCTGAAAAGCCCAGGGCCTGGTTGAAGACCAACGCCTGTTGGGCTTAAACCCCTGTGATGTTGGCCTCAGGTTATGTTTGCACACCTCAATCTATCTGATCTCTCTGGCATCCCAGAACCAAGATGGAGAGAGTCTCTCATAACTGACTGGCAGGAGGCTGGTTTCTGATGTGGTTTCTTTGTGGTGAAAGGCAGTGTAAATCAGCCACCGCTTGCAGCCCAGCTAGCCAGCAATGGTAGTGGTGTTGGGTGGGTGCAGGGCCTGCCTGGACCCTGCCACCTTGGTTCCCCTGCTGATGGTCCTTCTTCTGGACAAGTCACTGCTGCTCTTGTCACTTATCAAGCAATTCTTGGCATCAGCATTAGTGTCAAAATGTCATTTGTAGAATTTGGTGTCAATTCTTCACTACATCTTAGTCATTCTCACTGATGCAAATAAAAATGTTATGTTTTCTTTCAATTTACTTTTTACTAAGAGATTTTTTTATTCACTTTGGTTTCTGTAAAAGGAATCAAAGGTCCTTGGATGGACTTTCCTTGATTCTCTGGTGCATATTTTTCCCCTTTATTTCCTTTGTATGGAACAATTCTGGGGTCAAAATAGGAAATTAGGAGTTAGGACAATCTCTTTACTGGGGGCCAAGTCTATTTTCTGGAAGTTGTCTTTACAGGTTCTTTATCCCATTTGACATGTTTCTATTCTTTTCTTTTTATTTTGAGTTTTTTAAATTTATTATGCATTTTTTAATAGTTCAAATTGCATCTGCATCCTGGTCTAACTTGTAACTTTTAAGAACCCATACCTCCTTCCACGCTATCTCCATCAGAATTTTCACACCAACCACCAAATGATCTCACTCTCTGAGGTTCCCATTCTCTCAAAGGATAGATACATTTCTTGACTTAACGCACACCTGGCAATCCTTTTTTCTATATGTGTAGGGGCCTCAGATCAACTGGCATAGAATGCTGCCTGGTTGGTGGCCCGTTGTCTCAGAAATAGTTGAGATCCAGGAGCATTGAGACTCAAGTTTGTCTTAAAGTTTGGCCCTCCACTTCAGGTTCTTTTAACTTTTTCCTAATTCAAGTACATGAAACATCAGATTGTTTTGACTAGCTGCATGTAAATACCTTCATCTGTCTCATTCTCCTACTCATTGGACATTTCAGACGACAGTAATTATAGGGCGCTTTTTGTGACCATTCCATAGCCTCAATAATAGTATCAAGACCTTGGGTCCTTCCCTTGAGCTGTATCCCACTGCGGAGTTGTCTCTGCCCTCCTTTTCCTCTGGCTCTTCTCCATTTCTTGTCCATGTTGTTTACCAACAGAAAAAAATTTGGGTCATAATCTTTGACTGTGTGATGGAACACCCATCCCTTATTGATATCCTGTATTTCTGCAGGAAGTAGGCTCTAAAAGCTCATTCTCAGTGTAAGGCATTTCACATAAGGATTTTCTCGTTGTGTCCTAAGAGACTCTCAACTCCCTGGTTTCTAGTACATTTTGGAGGTTGCCTTGCCTCCTACCTCCTGAAGTTGCTGTTTCCTTTCTTTCTGCTGACCTTAGGTCTTCAGTGCTTTTCCCATATCCAATATCTGATCATGTTTACTTTCCTCTTCTCTGGCCTGTACCTTTGCTGTCCCAGAATGCTCTCAGCCTCCTCCACTCCTATGATATCTATCTTTTTTCTCCATAGTAGGCATGAGGCCCTACAGACCTCCATCCTTGTTGAGTTCTTTGCAATAAATCCTGGTATTCTGCAATTTTGCCTGTGGGAATGGAATATACAGTCCTTTGAAAGCACAGATTGGTATGTGAGGACTCAATTTCTCTTTGAGCTTGTCCTTTGAAAAATTTATTGGCAGTTCTATAGGTCTTAATCACACTGAGTAGGCAAGACTGAATTCTTTTTTTTGTTTTATTTCTATTTACTTAATTATTGATGAAGTTTATTAATTTATAAAATATATCTTTACAATTACAAATTAGATACGAATCTAATCAGACCATAATAAATATTATTAATCTATTCAAAATTATATTAAATTGAATACTTTCAGGTCTTTGAATAATTAGATATTAATATTATATTAGAAGCATAGATGACATAGGCAGTTTTTCTACCAGCCCGCCGGGAGTGGTACCCGTGTCCTGCCCAGAGAACTGCAGAAGGAATGAAGCCCTGCAGCCATATTTGCTGCTTGTCAGGACAGAAAAGGTCACTAGGTACTCTATCACCCTGAGCTTTAGATCTCTTGGGGTGCAAATCTTCAGGGATCTGCCTGCACTCAGGAACTAAGCACATAGCAATTCATCTGAAAGCCAATCCGTTGCATGACCTGTATCCTAGTTGAGAATCAACAGAGGGAGTGACCCCCACTACACCATCTTGCTTCATAATACGGCAGACAAAGAACACCTGGTTGACCTTGACAACTTAAGTATAGCATTGCTTGAGCCAAGACTGAGCAGGGCTCCAAAGGCACAAAAGAGGAAGGCAGCATATCAATAATCTGTGCCAGAGGAAACCCAGTCATCCAGTGTTGCAGAAATTACCTTAAAGATCCACAGTAGTTTGAAGCACCTGCCAGTGATTATAAGACCATCTAACTCCTGGAAGAACCAGATGGCTAAAGGCAAACTTAGGAATGTTACTAACAGAAACCAAGGCATTTTGGCAACATCTGACCCCAAAACTCCAACAATAGCAAGTCCTAGATAACACAACACACCATAATAAAAAGATTTGAATTTAAAATCACTGGTCACGATGCTGGTACAGGAACACATCAAGGACATACTTAAAGAAATTCAGGAGAAAATGGATCAAAAATTAGAAGCCCTTACAAGGGAAGCACAAAAATAATTGAAAGAAATTCAGGAGAATACAAAAGCCAATCAGGAAGAAATGCAAAAATGACTGAAAAAAATACAGGAGAACTGATCACCGGGGAAAAGGCATAAAAGAGGAAACAATAAAATCTCTTAAATAATTAGAGGAAAACACAAACAAGCAAATGACAGGATTGAGAAAAAAACTTCCAGGATCTAAAACCAGAAGTAGAAACAAATAAGAAAGCACAAAGGGAGACAACTTTGGAGATAGAAAAACTTGGGAAGAAATCAGGGACCATAGACGCAAATATCAACAACAGAATACAAGAGATAGAAGAAAGAATCTCATATGCTGAAGATACCATAGAAACCATGGATTCAACAGTTAAAGAAAATGCAAAATGCAAAAAGCTTGTAACCCAAAACATCCAGGAAATACAGGACACAATGAGAACACCAAATTTAAGGATTATAAACATTGATGAGAGTGAAGATTTGCAACTTAAAGAGCCAGCAAAAATCTTCAACAAACTTATGGAAGAAAACTTCCCTAACCTAAAGAGAGAGATACCTATGAACATACAAGAAGCCTACAGAACTCCAAAAAGACTGGACCAGAACAGAAATACCCCCGGTCACATAATAATCAATACCACAAATGTACGAACCGAAGAAAGAATACTTAGGGCAGTAAGAGAAAAAGAGCAAGTAACATATAAAGGAAGACCTATCAGAATTACACCAGATTTCTCAACAGAGACCATGAAATCTAGAAGATCCTGGGCAGGGCTCATGCAGATTCTAAGAGAACACAAATGCCAGTGGAGACTACTATATCCAGCGAAACTCTCTATTACCATAGATGGAGAAACCAAGATATTCCATGACAAAACCAAATTTACACAATGTCTTTCCACAAACCCAGCCCTACAAAGGATAATAGGGGAAAAACACCATTACAACCAGGGAAACTATAACCTGGAAAAAGCAGGACATTAAGCTTCTTTCATTAAACCCAAAGAAGATAACCACACACATATAAAATTATAATGAAAAATGATAGGAAGCAATAACCACTACTCCTTAATATCTCTTAACATCAATGGGTTCAATTCCCCAATAAAAAGACATAGACTAACAGACTGGTTATGTAAACAGGACCCTACATTTTGCTGCATACAGGAAACAACACTTCAGTTTCAAAGACAAAAACTACCTTAGAGTAAAAGGCTGGAAGACAATTCTACAAGCAAATGGTCCCAGGAAACAAGCCGGAGTTGCCATTCTAATTTCAGATAAATTTGACTTTCAACCTAATGTCATCAAAAGAGACATGGAAGGTGACTACTTGCTGGTCAAAGAAAAAATCCAACAAGAAGAACTCTCAACCCTGAACATCTATGCCCCAAATAAAAGGGCACCCTCATTCATAAAAGAAACTTCATTAAAGCTCAAAGTACACATTGCCGCTAACACAACAATTGTGGGTGATTTCAACACTCCACTCTCACCAAATGGACTGATCAGGAAAGCAGAAACTAAATAGGGAGACAGTGAAACTAATTGAAGGTTTGAACCAATTGGAGATAACAGATATATAAAGAACATTTCATCCCAAAGCAAACGAATATACCTTTTTCTCACCACTTCATGGTACCTTCTCCAAAATAGATCATATAGTAGGTCACAAGACAGACCTCAACAAATATAAGAAGATTGAAAAAAATCCCATGCCTCCTATCAGATCACTATTTAGTAAAAATGGTCTTTAATAACAGCAAAAACAACAGAAATTCCACATACACATGGAAACTGAACAATGCTCTACTCAATGATACCTTGGTCAAAGAAAAAATAAAGAAAGACATCAAAGATTTCTTAAAATTTAATGAAAATGAAGGCACAACATACACAAATCGATGAGACACCATGAAAGCAGTGCTAAGAGGAAAGCTCATAGCTTTGAGTGCCTCTACAAAGAAATTAGAGAGAGTATACACTAGAAGATTACAGGAACAACTGAAAGCTCTGGAACAAGAAGAAGATGAGAAGATAATTCAACCAGGAGGAGATGAAGATAGAAAATCATCAAACTCAGTGCAGAAATCAATCAAGTAGAAACCAAGAGAACGATAGAAAGAATCAAAAAGCAAAAGCAAAAGCTGGTTCTTTGAAAAAATCAACAAGATAGATAATCCCTTAGACAGACTAAACAAAGGACACAGAGAAAGGATCCAAATTAACAAAATTAGAAATGAAAATGGAGATATTACAACAGAAACCAAGGAAATTCAAAAATTCATCAGATGCTAATACAAAAACATATACTCCACACAAGTGGAGAATCTGGAGGAAATGGACATTTTCTTAGACAGATATCAATTACCAAAATTAAACCAGGATCAAATTTACCATCTAAACAGACCCATAAACCCTAAAGAAATAGAAGGCATCATAAATAGGCTTCCGACCAAAAAAAAAAAAAAAAAAAAAAAAAAAAAAAAAAAAAAAAAAAAAAAAAACACAGGAAAAGATGGTTTCAGTGCAGAATTCAATCAGACCTTCAAAGAAGAGTTAACACCAATACTCTTCAAACTTTTCCACCAAATAGAAATAGAAGGATCACTACTCAACTCCTTCTTCGAAGCCACTATTACGCTGATACCAAAACCACACAAAGATCCAACTAAGAAAGAGAATTTTAGGACAAATTCCCTTATGAATAACGATGCAAAAATACTAAATAAAATTCTTGTCCCCCGAATCCAAGTACACATCAAAAAGATCATCCACCATGATCAAGAAGGCTTCATTCTAGGGATGCAGGGATGATTCAATATTAGGAAATCCATAAATGCTATACACTACATAAACAACCTCAATGAAAAAAAAACACATCATCATTTCATTAAATGATGAAAAGCATTTGACAAAATTCAGCATCCTTTCATGCTAAAACTCTTGGAAAGGACAGGAATTCGAGGACCATACTTAAACATAGTAAAAGCAATATACAGCAAACAGGTAGCCAACATCAAACAAAATGGAGAGAAAGTTGAAGCAGTCCCACTAAAGTCAGGGACTAGACAAAGCTCCCCCCTCCCAATATCTTTTCAATACAGTTCTTGAAGTCTTAGCTAGAGCAGTTAGACAACATAAGGACATCAAAATGATACAAATTGGAAAGGAAGAAGTCAACCTATTACTATTTGCAGATGATATGATAGTATACTTAAGAGACCCTACAAACTCTACTATAGAACTCCTACACCTGATAAACAATTTCAGCAATGTGGCTGGCTACAAAATCAATGCATGCAAAGTAGTAGCCTTCATATACTCAAAGGACAAGCAGACTGAGAAAGAATTTAGGGAAATGACTCCCTTCACAATAGCTACAAACAGCATAAAATATCTTAGGGTGACTCTAACCAAAGAAGTGAAAGAACTATATGACAAGAACTTCAGATCTCTGAAAAAGTAAATCGAAGAAGATCTCAGAAAATGGAAAAATCTTCCATGCTCTTGGATAGGCAGTATTAATATAGTTAAAATGGCGATCTTGCCAAAGGCAATCTACATATTCAATGCTATCCCCATAAATATCCTAACCCAGTTCTTCTTAGAGCTAGAAAGAGCAATTCTCAAATTCATCTCGAACAACAACATGTGCCAGGCTGGGATAACAACCTCCTGTCCAGGTTGGAACACCGATGGGCCCCTGAAAAGCCCAGGGCCTGGGTGAAGACCAATGCCCGTTGGGCTTAAACCACCGTAATGTTGGCCTCGGGTTATGTGTGCATACCTCAGGCTGTCTGATCTCTCTGGCATCCCAGAACCCAGATGGAAGTGAGTCTCTCATAACTGACTGGCAGGGGGCAGATTTCTGATGTAGCTTCTGTGTGGTGAAAGGCACTGTAAATCAGCCACCGCTTGTAGCCGGGCTGGCCAGCTATGATCAATGCTGGTGGGAAGGCGCAGGGGCTACCTGAACCCTGTCACCTTGGTTCCACTGCTGATGGCCCTCCCTCTGGACAAGTCACTGCTGCTGCTGCCACTTATCAAGCACTTCCTGGCATCAGCATTAGTGTCAAAATGTCATTTGCAGAATCTGTTGTCAATTATCCACTACATCTTAGTAATTCTCACAGAAGCAAATAAAAATGTTATGTTGTATTTCAATTTACGTTTTACTAAGAGATTTTTTTATTCACTTTGGTTTCTGTAAATGGAATCGAAGGTCTTTGGATGGACTTTACTTGATTCTCTGGTGCATATTTTGCCCCTGTATTTCCTTTGTATGGAACAATTCTGGGATCAAAATACAAAATTAGGAGTTAGAACAATCTCTTTACTGGGGGCCAAGTCTATTTTCTGGAAGTAATCTTTACATATTCTATATCGCATTTGACAAGTTTCTTTTATTTTCTATTTATTTTGAGTTTTTAAATTTTTTATGCATTTATTTTTATTTACAGTTCAAATTGCATCTGCATCCTGGTCTAGCTTGTAAGTTTTAAGAAACCATACCTCCTCCCACACTGTCTCCATCAGAATTTCCATACCCTCAAAGACCAAATGTTCTCACTCTCTGAGGTTCCGATTCTCTCAAAGGATAGATACATTTCTTGCCAGAACGCACACCTGGCAATCTTTCTTCTATATGTATAGGGGCCTCAGATCAGCTGTCATAGAATACTGACTGGTTGGTGGTCCAATGTCTCAGAAATATTTGGGATCCAGGTTCATTGAGACTCAAGGTCATCTTAAAGTTTTGCCTCCACTTCAGGTTCTTTCAATCTTTCCCTAATTCAAGCACATGAATCATATTGTGTCGACTGGTTGCATGTAAATACCTTCATCTGACTCATTCTCCTGCTCCTTGGACAGTTCAGATGACAGTAATTATAGGGCCCTTTTGTGACCATTCTATAGCCTCAGTACTAGCATCAAGACCTTGAGTACTTCCCTTGAGCTGTATCCCATGCAGAGTTGTCTCTGCCCTCCTTTTCCTCAGGCTCTTCTCCATCTCTTGTCCATGTTGTTTACCAACAGGAAAAATTTGGGTCATAATCTTTGACTGTGTGATGGCACACCCATCCCTCACTTGATGCCCTGTATTTCTGCTGGAAGTAGACTCTACAAGTTCACTCTCACTGTTTGGCATTTCAACTAAGGATTCTCCCTTTGTTTCCTAAGAGACTCTACCTCTCTGGTTTCTAGTACATTTTGGAGGTTGCCTGGCCTCCTACCTCCTGAAGTTGCTGTTTCCTTTCTTTTTGCTGGCCTTCAGGTCTTCAGTGCTTTTCCCATATCCAATATCTGATCATGTTTACTTACATCTTCTCTGGCCTATACCTTTTCTGACCCAGAATGCTCTCAGCCTCCCCCACTCCTATGATATCTATCATTTCTCTTTCTTGTAGGCATGAGGCCCTACAGATCTTTATCCATTTTGAGTTCTTTGCACTATATCCTCTGATTTCTGCAATTTTGGCTGTGGGAATGGAATATACATTCCTTTGAAAGCATACACTGCTATGTGAGGGCTCAGTTTCTCTTTGAGCTTGTCAATTGAATAATTTATTGTCAGTTCTATAGGTCTTAATCATACTGAGTAGACAAGATTGAATTCTTTTTCTGTTTTAGTTCAATTTACTTAATTTTTGATGATGTTTATTAATATATAAAATATTTCTTTACCATTATAAATTAGATACCAATCTAATCAGAACATAATAAATATTATTAATTTATTCAATATTATACTCAATTGAATACTTTAAGGTTTTGAACAATTAGATAAAAATATTATATTAGAAGTATAGTTGACATAGGCGGTTTGTCTTCCAGCCCACTGGAAGTGGGATCTGTGTCCTGTCCAGAGAACTGCAGAAGGAGAGAAGCCCTGTGCCCCTATTGGCTGCCTGCCAGCACAGGAAAGAATCAATAAGTACGTTATCACCCTGAGCTTCAGATCACTGGTGGTGCAAACCGCCAGGGGTCTTCCTTCACTCAGGAACTGAGCACATAGGAGGTTTGTCTGCCAGCCTTCCAGGAGTGGGGCCTGTGTCCTGCCCAGAGAGCTACAGAAAGAGAGAAGCCCCATTACCGTATTTGCTGTCTGCCAAAACAGAAAAGGATCACTAGGTACTGTATCACCCTGAACATTAGATCACTGGCGGTGCAAACCAACAGGAGTATGCCTGCACTCAGGAACTGAGCACAAAAGTGGTTTGTCTGCCAGCCTGCCAGGAGTGGGGACTGTGTCCTGCCCAGAGAGCTGCAGAAGGGGAGAAGCCCCGCAGCCATATTCGCTGCCTGCTGGAACAGAGAAGGGTCACTAGGTATTGCATCACCCTGAGCTTTAGATCTCTGGTGGTGCATACAGCCAGGGATCTGCCTGCACCAAGGAACTGAACACATAGGCAATTTGTCTGCGATCCTGCCGGGCATGGGGCCTGTGTCCTTCCCAGAGAGCAGCAGAGGAAATGATTCCCTGTGGCTATATTCGCTGCCTGCTGGGATGGAAAAGTGTCACTAGGTACTGGATTATCCAGAGCTTTAGATCTCTGGGGGTGCAAATCTCCAGTGATCTGCCTTCACTCAGGAACTGAGCACACAGGCAGTTCACCTGCAAGCCAGTCCATCTCAGGACCTGTGTCCTAGGCGAGAATCCACAGAGCAAGTGACCCGACCACACCATCTTCGCTCCATAAAAGAGCAGACAGAGAACACCTGATTGACCTTGACAACCTAAGTATAACACTGCTTGAGTCAAGACTGAGCAGGGCTACAAAGCAGACTGGTTACAGGAACCTACATTTTGCTGCATACAGGAAACACACCTCAGTGTCAAAGACAAAAACTACCTTAAAGTAAAAGGCTGGAAGAAAATTCTACAAGCAAATTGTACCAGGAAACAAGCCAGAGTTTCCATTCTTTTTTTTTTTTAATATTTTTATTTTCTATATTCTTTGTTTACATTCCAAATGATTTCCCCTTTCCCGGATGCCCCCTCCCCATATGTCCCATAAACCTTCTTTTCTCCATTATTTCTCCAATCACCTCCCTCCTTTTTCTCTGTCCTTATATTCCCTTGCAATGCTAGATCAAACCTTTCCAGGTTCCGGACCCTCTCCATAATTCTTCATGGGTGTCATTTGATATGCAATTTGTGCCTTGGGTATTCAGGGCTTCTGGGCTAATTAATATCCACTTATCAGTGATTGCATTTCACGTGTGTTCTTTTGTGATTGGGTTACCTTGCTTCGGATGATATTTTTCAGATCAAACCATTTGCCTAAAAATTTTGTGAATTCATTGTTTATAATTGCTGAGTAGTATTCCATTGTGTAAATATACCACATTTTCTGTATCCATTCATCTTTTGAGGGACATCTGGGTTATTTCCATCTTCTGGCTATTATAAAAAAGGTTGCTATGAACATAATGGAGCATGTGTGTTTAATGCATGCCGGGGAATCCTTTTTGTATATGTGAAGGAGCAGTATAGCAGGGTCCTCTGGAAGCCTCATGTCCAGTTTTCTGAGGAACCTCCAGACTTATTTCCACAGTAGTTGTAACATCTTACAGCACTACCAGCAGTGAAGGAGTGTTCTCTTTCTCCACATCCTCTCCAACTCCTGCTGTCTCCTCAGTTTTTGACCTTAGCCATTCTGACTGGTGTAAGGTGAAATCTCAGGGTTGTTTTGATCTGCATTTCCCTAATGGCTAATACTGTTGAGCACTTCTTAATGTGCCTCTTGGCCATCCGAATTTCTTCAGGTGAAAATTCTTTGTTAAGATCTGTACCCCATTTTTTAATAGGGTTATTTGGTTCCCTGTGGTCTAACTTTTGAGTTCTTTGTATATATTGGATATTATCCCTCAACAGATGTGGGGTTGGTGAATATCCTTTCCCAATTTGATGGTTTCTGTTTTGTCCTTTTAACAGTAAATCCAGAATCCTTTCATACTAAAAGTATTAGAAAGAACAGTAAAGGCCCAGACCTAAACATCGTTAAAGCAATATACAACAAAGCAGTAGCCAACATCAAAATAAATGCAGAGAAACTTGAAGCAATCCCACTAAAATCAGGGACTAGACAAGGCTTTCCTCTCTCTCCATATCTATTCAAGATAGTTCTTGAAGTTCTAGCTTGAGCAATTAGACAACATAAGAAGGTCAAGGGGATACAAATTCCAAAGGAAGAAGTCAAATTATCACAATTTTCAGATGACACGATAGTCTACTTAACTGACCCGAAAACCTCCAAGAGAGTACTCCTATAGCTGATAAACAACTTCAGCAGAGTGCCTTGTTATAAAATCATCTCAAGCAGATCAGTTACCTTCCTATACTTAAAAGATAAGCAGGCTGAGAAAGAAGTTAGGGAAATGACCCCCTTCAAAATAGCCACAAACAATATAAAATATCTTGGTGTGTCTCTAACCAAACAAGAGAAAGATCTATATGACAAGAACTTCAGGTCTCTGAAGAAGGAAATCAAAGAAGACCTCAGAATATGGAAAAATCTGCCATGCTCGTGGATTTGCAGGATTAATATTGTTAAACTGGCCATCTTGCCAAAAGCAATCTACAGATTCAATGCCATCCCCATCAAAATCCCAACACAGTTCTTCACAGAGTTAGAAAAAGCAATTCTCAAAATCATGTGGAATAACAAGAAACCCTGGATAGCTAAAACTATTCTCAACAACAAAAGAAATTTTGAGGAAATCAGTATCCCTGACTTCAAGCAGTACTACAGAGCAATAGTGTTAAAAACAGCATGGTATTGGCACAGTGAAACACAAGTGGACCAATGGAATAGAATTGAAGATCCAGAAATGAATCCATGCACCTATGGTCACTTGATCTTCGCAAAGGAGCCAAAAACATCCAGTGGAAAAAAGATAGCCTTTTCAACAAATAGTGCTGTTTCAATTGGAGGTCAGCATGCAGAAGAATGCGAATTGATCCATTCTTATCTCCATGTACTAATCTTCACTCCAAGTGGATCAAGGACGTCCATGTAAAACCAGACACACTAAAACTAATAGAAAAGAAACTGGGGAAGACCCTTGAGGACATAGGTACAGAGAAAAAGTTCCTGAACAGATCACCAATAGCTTATGCGTTAAGATCAAGAATGGACAAGTGGAACCTCATCAAATTACAAAGTTTCTGTAAGGCAACGGAGTTGCTATTCTATTTTCAGATAAAATTGACTCTCAACGTAATGTCATCAAAAGAGACGTGGAAGGTCACTTCTTGCTGGTCCAAGAAAAAATTCAACAAAGAAGAACGCTCAGTCCTGAACATCTATGCTTCAAATGAAAGTGCACCCTCATTCATAAAAGAAACTTTATTAAATCTCAAAGTACACATTGCACCTAACACAAAAATTGTGGGTGATTTCAACACTCCACACTCACCAATGGACTGATCAGGAAAACAGAAACTAAACAGGAAGACAGTGAAACTAATTGAAGCTTTGAACAAATTGGAGTTAACAGACATATATAGAACTTTTCATCCCAAAGCAAAAGAATATAATTTTTTGTCAGCACCTCATGGTACCTTCTCCAAAATAGATCATATAGTTTCTCACAAGACGGACCTCAACAAATATAAGAAGATTGAAATAATCCCATGCCTCCTATCAGATCACTATGGAGTAAAAGTGGTCTTTAATAACAGTAAAAACAACAGAAAATCCAAATTTACATGAAAACTGAACAATACTCTACTCAATTATACCTTGGTCAAGGAAGAAATAAAAAAAGAAATCAAAGATTTCTTAGAATTTAATGAAAATAAAGGCACAACATGAACAAATCCATTCGACACAATGAAAGCAGTGCTAAGAGAAAAACTCATAGCTTCGAGTACCTCTAAAAAGAAATTTGAGAGAGCATACACTAGAAGATTAACAGAACAAGTGAAAGCCCTGGAACAAGAAAAAGATAATTCACCCAGGAAGGGAAGAAGACAGGAAATCATCAAACTCAGGGCTGCAATCAATCAAGTAGAAACCAAGAGAACCATACAAAGAATCAACAAAACCAAAATCTGGTTCTTTGAAAACATCAACAAGATAGATAAACCCTTAGCCAGACAAAGCAAAGGGCACAGAGAAAGTATCCAAATTAACAAAATTAGAAAAGAAAATGGAGATATTACAAAAGAAACCGAGAAAATTAAAATAAAATAAATCATCAAATCCTACTACAAAAACCTGTATTCAACACAAGTGGAAATGTGGAGGAAATGGACATTTTCTTAGACAGATATAAATTACCAAAATTAAAGCAGGATCAAATAGACCATCTAATCAGACACATAACCCCTGAAGAAATAGAAGAGGTCATAAATAGTCTTCCGACCAAAAAAAGAACAGGATCAGATGGTTTCAGTGCAGAATTCTATCAGATCTTAAAAACACTTAACACCAATACTCTTCAAAATTTTCCACCAAATAGAAACAGAAGAACAACTCCTTCTTCGAAGCCACTATTACACTGATACCAAAACCACACAAAGTTCCAACTAAGAAAGAAAATTTCAGACAAAATTCCCTTATGAATATCGATGCAAAAATACTAAATAAAATTCTTGCCCACCGAATCCAAGAACACATCAAAAAGATCATCGACTATGATTAAGAAGGCTTCATTCTAGGGATGCAGGGATGGTTCAATATAAGGAAATCCATAAATGCTATCCACTTCATAAATAAACTCAATGAAAAAAAAAACACATCATCATTTCATTAAATGCTGAAAAAGCATTTGACAAAATTCAGCATCCCTTCATGCTAAAAGTCTTGGAAAGGACAGGAATTCGAGTCCCATACTTAAACATAGTAAAAGCAATATACAGCAAACAGGTAGCCAACATCAAACAAAATGGATGAAAGCAAATTAGTAGCCTTCATATACTCAAAGGACAAGGAGACTCAGAAAGAAATTAGGTAAATGACTCCCTTCACAATAGCTACAAACAGCATAAAGTATCTTGGGGTGACTCTAACCAAAGAAGTGAAAGACCTATATGACAAGAACTTCAGATCTCTGAAAAAGAAAATCGAAGAAGATCTCCGAAAATGGAAAAATCTTCCATGCTCTTGGATTGGAAGTATTAATATAGTTAAAATGGTGATCTTGCCAAAGGCATTCTACATATTCAATGCTATCCCCATAAATATCCTAACCCAGTACTTCTTAGAGCTAGAAAGAGCAATTCTCAAATTCATCTGGAATAACAAAAAAAACCAACGATAGCTATAACTATTTTCAACAGTAAAAGAACTTCAGGTGGATTCAGTTTCCCAGACCTCAAACTTTACTACATAGCAATAGTGATAAAAACTGCATGGTATTGGTAAAATGCCGGGCAAGCGGATCAATGGAATAGAACTGAAAACCCCGAAATGAACCAAGACACCTATTGTCACTTGATCTTCGACCAAGTTGTTGAAAGCATCCAGGGGGGAAAAAGACAGGCATTTCAACAAATGGTGATGGTTCAACTGGAGGTCAGCATGCAGAAGAATGTGAATTGATCCATCCTTATCTCCTTGTACTAAGCTCAACTCCAAATGGATCAAGGACCTACACATAAACCCAGACACTCTGAAACTAAAAGAATAGAAACTGGGGAAGACCCTTGAGGACATGGGTACATGGGAAAAGTTCCTGAATAGAACACCCATAGCTTACGCTCTAAGATCAAGAATTGACAAATGGGACCTCACAAAACTACAAAGTTTCTCTAAGACAAAGGACACTGTCAATAGGAAAAATCGTCAACCAACAGATTGGGAAAGGATCTTCACCAACCCTAAATCTGACAGAGGGCTGATATCTAATATATACAAAGAACTCAAGAAGGTACATCCCAGAGAAACAAATAACTCCATTAAAATGTGGGGTATGGAGCTAAACAAAGAATTTTCACATGAAGAACTTTGGAGGGCTGAAAAACACCTTAAGAAATGTTCAACATCATTAATCCTTAGGGACATGCAGATCAAAAGAACCCTGAGATTCCACCTCACACCATTCAGAATGGCTAAGGTCAAAAACTCAGGAGACAGCAGGTGTTGGCAAGGATGTGGAGAAAGAAGAACCCTCCTCCACTCCTGGTGGGATTGCAAGGTGGTGCAACCACTTTGGAAATCAGTCTAGAGGTTCATCAGAAAACTGGGCCTGACATTTCCTGATGACCTTGTTATACTGTTCCTGGGCATATACCTAGTGGATTCTTCAGCATGTTCCACTATGTTCATAGCAGCCCTATTTGTAGTATCCAGATGCTTGGAAGAATCCAGGTGTCCTTCAGCGGAGGAGTGGATACAAAAAAAAATGTGGTATTTTTACACAATGGAGTACTATTCAGCCATTAGAAACTATGAATTCATGAAATTCTTAGACAAATGGATGGAGCTGAAGAGCATTACACTAAGTGAGGTAACTCAAAAGATCAATCATGGTATGCACTCACTGATAAGTCGATAGTACCCTAGAAACTTTGAGATGCCAAGAAATAATATACATATTAAATGATGTCCAAAAAGAATGGAGGAGTGGCCCCTGGTTCTGGAAAGACTCAGTGCAAGTGTATAGGGGAATTCCAGAACAGGGAAATAGGAATTGGTAGATGGATGGGTAGCGGGAAGGAAGAGGGCTTATGGGACTTGCGGGTAGTGGGGACCCAGAAAAGGGAAAATCATTTGAGACATAAATATATATATATATATAAATATATAATAAAAAGAGAAACAAAACAAAAACAAAAGCAAAACAAAAAAAAGAGAGAAAGGTGACTTTTATTTTACAACATTTACTTTTCCAAAATCGTTTGTTGAGTGTAAATATATATATATATATATATATATATATATCAATAAAAATAATAAAAAAAGAAAAACAAAACAAAAACAAAAACAAAAACAAAAACAAAAAAAGAGAGAGAAAGCGGACTTTTATTTTACAAGATGTACTTTTACAAAATCGTTTGTTGAGTGTCTTAGTCAGGGTTTCTATTCCTGCACAAACATCATGACCAAGAAGCAAGTTGGGGTGGAAAGGATTTATTGATGTTACAGTTCAATGCTGCTGTTCATCACTAAAGGAAATGAGGACTGGAACTCAGCAGGTCAGGAAGAAGGAGCTGATGCAGAGGCCATGGAGGGATGCTACTTATTTGCTTTTTCCCCTGGCTTTCTTAAACTGTTCTCTTACATAACCCAAGAGCACCAGTACAGAGGTGGTACCACCCACAGGCACCCCTTGATTACTAATTGAGAAAATGCCCCACAGCTGGATCTCATGGAGGCACTTCCCCAACTGAAGCTCCTTTCTCGGTGATAACTACAGCCTGTGTCAAGGTGACACCCAAAATCAGCCAGTACAGGAGTGGTAGAATTTCTTTTTCTTTACTTTTTTTTTTTCTTTTCTTTTTTTTTCTCTGTTTTTTTTTTTTTTTAATTTTATTCGATATATTTTTTATTTACATTTCAAATGATTTCCCTTTTTCTGGTTCCACACTCCCTGAAAATCACATAAGCTCCCTTCCCTCCCGCTGTTCTCCCAACAATCCCTTCCAACTTCCCTGTTCTGGTTTTGTCTTGTACTCCTACAGTGGGTCTTTCCCGAACTAATATTAGACAATAAAATGTTATCCTACTTTTTATTAAAAAGCTTTCAAATGTTATACTGAATACTTCTGGATATGTATGAAAACTTTAGAAAAAAATCATTATTTCAGAATAAATGCAAACAATGCACAAATATTCCAGTATGAAACTGAACAACATCTGCACAGAAAGTAAAGACCTGAATAAAGAGAAAAATACATACTTAAAACAGGTTTATCCTTTATAATTCAAAATTACCATCAATATATAATATATAAAAGTCCTGATAATATTCATATTTGGTAATAATGAACAAATTAAAACATTGTTTATGCTCTGATCAGATTGGTATATATTTACTAATTGATTAGAACGTTTTTAAATAAATGAACATTATTATTATTTAAGCAAGATTAAATAAAACATAAGATAAAATCAACCTTATCCATTCAGTATGACTAAGAACTAGACAATGGACAATAAATTCTTCAATTGAAAAGCTAAAATAGAAACTGAGCCCTCAGTATTGGTAATATGTGCTTACAATGGACTGTATATAGCACGCCCTTAGACATAATGGCAGAATATCCAGGAAATAGTCCACTGAACTCAAACATGCTAAAAAACATAGGGCCTAAAGCCTACATGGGAGAAGTAAAGATCAAAAAGAGAAGATAAAAATCACAGGACTGTGAAAGACCACGAATATCCTGTGTCAGAAAAGATAGAGGCTGGAGAAGAGGGGAACATGACAGATCTTGGGTAGGGGAAAAGGCTTGAAGCCCTGAAGGCCAGCAGAAAAAAGGAAACAGGCAACTTCAGGAAGAAGCTATATACAGTCCATTGTAGGAAGCCAGACAACCTCCAAATAGTACTAGAAACCAGGGAGGTGAGAGACTCTAAGGACTCAAAGGGAGAATCCTTAGATGAAATGTTTCACAGTGAGAGTAATCTTGTAGAGCCTACCACCACCAGAAATACAGGGCATCAAGTGAGGGATGGGGGTGCCAGCCCACAGTCCAAAACTATGACCCACAACTTTTCCAGTTGGTAAAACAACATGGACAAGAAATGGAGAAGACCTTGAAGAAAAGGAGGGCAGAGAGAGTTCCACAGTGGGATACAGCTCAAGGGAAGTACCCAAGGCGTTGACACTATTACTGACGCTATAGAATCTTCACAAAAAGGAGCCTATAATTACTGTTCTCGGAAAGATCCAACCAACAGAAGAATGAATCCCATGAAGATATTTATACACAAGCAGTGTACAGAATCTGGTAACTCCTGTGCTTGAATTAGGGAAAGGCTTTAAGAAGCTGAGGTGGAGGCCAAAATCTTTAAGAGGACTTTGAGTATAAATTAGCCTGGATACAAAAGATGTGTGAGACATTGGATCACCAACCAGGTAGCATACAATAACAGTTGATCTAAGGTATCTAACACATATATAGAACAAAGAACTGCCAGGTCTGGGATCAGTCAAAAAATATTATCTATCCCTTGAGAAACTGGAAACTTCAGGGATGCAGATATTTCAAGGTTGGGCATGTGGAAATTGTCATGGGTATAGGGTGGGGAGAGGTATGGGCTGTTAAACATTCACAAAGTAAACGAGGATGCAGATAAAAATTTGGACTGTAAGAAAAATTTACTTAAAATAAAAAAATCAACGAAAATAAAAGAGGCAACAAAGGAAAGATAGAACCCGTGAAAACCACTACCAGTAGATAGGTATGGCACACAATTGAGGGACTGGGACACCTAGAGATTTCCAATTTTCATCCCCGAATTTTTCCATACAAAGCAAATACAGGGGCGAAATATGCACCAGTGATTCAAGGAAATTCTATCTAGGGATCTTCCATCCTATTTACAGTAACCAAAATGAATAAAAAATCCCTTAGTAATAAGTAAATTGAAATAAAACATAACATTTTCATTTTGCTTCAGTCAGAATGAGTAAGATGCAGTGAAGAATTGACAAGAAATTCTGCAAATGACATTGTGACACTAATGCTGATGCTAAGAAGTGCTTGCTAACAGGAACAGGGTATATCTGTCACCTGAGAGAATCTGTAAGTGACAGACAACTAGAGAAGCAGATGTGTATAGCCAATCATTGGGCTGATCAAACCGACCACAGTGGGGAAGTTAGGGGACACACTGCAGTGGCTGATGGAGATGAAACCCTAAAAGATTAAGAAAGTTAACTAGCCAGACAACCCAGACACCCAGAGACTAAACCGACCAACTAAAGTGTATATATACATGGAGTACTTCAGAGCTCCAGATACACATAGAGCAGAGTATGGCCTTATCTCATATCAGTCTCAGAGTAGGCTCTGTGTCTGGGATGCTGGATGTCACAGCATAGGGTGATGCTAGAGTCACAGTGAGATGGAAGTTGGTGGAAGAACACCCTCATAGTGAAAAAGCCAATGGGTAAGAGCAGGTATAGAATGAAAGGCAGCTGTGCATGGGTAATTTAGACAAGGGGACATAATTTGAAACATTCATTAATACAAACATAATACAAATCATCAATTAAAATATATATCAAAATAATAAAAAATACAAACTAAATGCTGCTTAGAAAGTAGTATGTGGGTTGATAAATATGCTATGACACTGAGGGGAACAAAGTATATGCTTAAAACTTGCAGATGTGTTTTTTTTTTAAGCAAAAAAATCTATTTTTTATTGATATACTTTTTATTTACATTTCAAATGATATCCCCTTTTCCCCGGTATGAAATTTGAAAATACAAAGCACATTAAAAAAGAACATCCCTTGGGAAAATAAAATTATTAAGGCTTGTGGGAAAAAACTTCACTGTAGATATATGCCAATGGAAAGATGTGATGCAAAATGTCTGCTAAAATATGAATTTGAAATCTATTCCATGATAAAATTATTACTTTAATATCATAGTGATCCTGAATAATGCATTCTAAATGTCTAGAATACCACAGCATCTGGCTTCCTTGTCGGTTTAAACAGATATGTGCAATTAAATTACAAATAAAATATTGGTTTAAAAAAAGGGAAGGGAGTTGAACAGAAATCTTGAGAAAAGAAGACATTTATGACTGTCAGGAATGAACTACTCTGGTACTGGCCATTCAATTTAGGTATGGATTATGAGATGTGCCACCTAACAGCACTAATGTTCTCTGGAAAAATTTAGTATCATATTCATAATGAATAAGTTGTTTCAGGGTGTGATGGAAGCATAAATGTTTTCTGAGAAACATGGACATTCCTTACTATAGAGATGAAAATTTACAAAAGTAAAGGAACTCGGGGATTGCCTTAGTGTGGAATGGGATGTGTTTATTATATTAATCAAATAGCTGCTTTTACTCTATTATGATGCCATATTGAGGGTCCCAAAGAGAGGATATCTCTAGTAGTGTCAGTTGGATCCAGTAAAATTATTGCAAAATATGGACTGATAAAAGTGTTTGGATGCAAGGATGGAGTCAGAGGATAAGAAAAATGAAATAACTTCAAATATTGGAATATAATAATGTGATAACTTGGAATCCACTATCAAAAAAAATCTAGTGTACCATTTCTAGGTAAAAGAAATAGGGCTTATGAGAGAGACCTGTCGAGAAATTCTAGAAGAAATAATATTGCACAATGCACAATGAAAAGTGTTGGCAAACATCAACAGAAGCAGATATTCAGTGGAAGTCAGTAATCTGGAGGAAGAGACAGTGCAAAATAGACAAGCAAACATTTCATCCATTACCCCTAAATCTTTATCCTCTTTCTCATTTCATGTAAGTGCAGTAAAAACAGGTATTTACCTTTGTAGGCACTCAGTTGTAAAAGTTTTCTTCATTTTTTTCTTCATGATGGAGTTTCCAGGAAGATTTCCTAAAAATTAAAGAAATTGGAGAAAATTATGTATTTGAATATGTATTAGTGTAGGACAAGAAAGAGTGTACCCCATTAAAGAATGATTTGAATTCAAATATATTTAGAGAATACAGGTCAACGTCCCCTCAGCACACTGAAAACATAACACTGAGTCACCTCTTAGTTTGCATCTGCATCCTTGCCTATTATTCTGAATTCATAATGATCCATACATCACATTCTCTAGATCCATAAAACACTGATTCTGGTTCATGGCAATAAATGGACTTAAAATACCTGTGTGTGTGTTTTTGTTTGTGTGTGTGTGTGTGTGTGTGTGTGTGTGTCTGTGTTGTGTGTGTGTTTGTGTGTGTCTGTGTCTTCAATGAATGATGGGTATTGCAGCAAAGAAAAGAATTTTGAAAGCAAAAGAAACTTACTAATATTTTTGTTTCAGATATCACAGCTATGTTTGTGATGAGTAACCCTTTAAGCATTTTTCAGATGATACCCCATAACCTCTAATTGTCTATCTCTCCATCATTTTGAACCTGTTCTATAATGAGTAAGGTTATAACCAGATCTCATATGTCTTCCTGTGGACAAGTATTATCTTGGAAGTTGTACCGAAGTTGATTATGAGGTCAGGCTTGTTTAACAAACGACATATTGTGACCTCACAAGCAGTATATAAAGCTAGGTCGCAAGCAGATTATGCCAGTGATCATCAGGAAGGGTAAAGCAAATATGTTAGTAAAGACAGTTCCAGCTTGATTGATCTAACTTCTATTGGCAAATTTCACGATATAGCAGTATATATTGAGCTACCATGAGCCTTGAGTTTATGTTTCTTGGGAGTGTCGTATTTGCATTCATTTTCTTCATCCTAAAAATTTTAATACAGGTGAGTTGTACACAGGTGATTGTTTTCTCATTAACATAACACAGTAAGTGGGTGGACATATTTTGGAAGACTATGGAATCAATTAAGGTACTTCTGAATATATTTAAGTTGGAGCCTTCTTGTCCTAAATATTTTTTGACATTTGGTATGTTCCTTCCTAGAAATATTTAAGTTTTTATTAATGTTTAATAGTTGTCATTGGTTAGAAATATGTATAGGTTATTAAGCATGTGCTGAACACTAGAGAACATTTCTTTCAGCATGATTAACAAGGATGCTTAATATACCCAGTCTCCAAGAGTGTATCATTTTAAAAATGCATTAGTTCTCTTGAATTCTTTCTCTACTATGATGAATTTGTATCAAAAGGAGAAGTCCTTTCTATATGCCTAAAGTCATAAGCATAAGGATTTTACAATTGAATTTTGACCCCAATCAAATTCTTATGATTTCTTCATATATTGTAGGGTAACACTTTACTGATAAATTTCCTTTTTGTGTAAGACCATTTAGTCACAGGTGGTTACATTTATTGATTAAAGCTCTTTCTGTTTATATTAGAATCCTGTTCTGTCTATATTAGAATCCAAAATCAAGATGAGCAATCTTGAAATATTTTCCCTTGAAACTGATTATGCTGAAAAAAAGAGAATTTAATATATAGTAAATATGGAAATTACAAATAATGAATTATTTTAATAATGTGTTGCTTTTCATTTATTTGACCTTTTGCGTCCTACTGAAGCAATAAGTTGGGACATTTTTCACATAACTCCGTTTATGGTTTGGGAAATGTGGGTCATTTCTAATTACTCTAAAATCTAGTTATATGTGAGAATTTATGTTTTGCTTTTGTTTTCACTAAAAAGGTAATGGAGGATACTTTGCCTTAAAGATCAGAGTTGTTGCTGGTGGATATCACTGAACTTCAAAAGGTAAGACATTAATATATGGTTTACTTTATTTTAATTCTCTGTCAATGATGCCCCTCCACATAATTACATCTATATCTCTTGTAAAAATTTTGGTCATTACGTAAAGAATATATAATGAGGGAGTTATTCCAATTTCTATGCTTCACATATCAAGATAGTTGAAATTTCTTTTACAGATAACTCTGCATGAAAGGCCAAGAAGTTTACATCTACAGTAGAGTTGACAACTCTTTGTCAGTCAAACAAGAACAATGATGTGACTCTTACAGGCAACGATTTCAACCCTGTCATGATGATTACACTCCCATATCCAATCTTTATATATAAGTGAATCCTAGATGATCTGGATATGATTCAAAAGCAACTGTAATGAAGGAAAAATTTCTATCTATGAGAAACCTACTTGGCCACAGTAAGATTATGCAGTTACACTCCCTGAATCTTGCAACAGTGACTGATAAACCAGCAAATAAAATCTTTAATTGTTTCAAATCATTTCCTTGTTGTAAATTAGTATTATTTCGAACACCTCTCCACTCTGATATTCCTGATACTTATAATACCCCTATATGTAAATAATTAATTATATGTATTGGATAATTTTCATGGGAAAAGAAATTAGGATCACCATACAATAATATGAAATTCAAATTGTTGGGTGTTTTCCACTAAGATGCATTTAATTGAGCTGAGATATCACAATCAGACAGCATATGGCTTTTTAAATTTTCTGTAAGTGATTGTAGCATGAAATTGTTACTATCTACAACTTTTACTAATATGAGAGGAATTCAATGAACCTGTTTTCTATTAGAAAATGTAAAGTTTCAATAAATGATCTTTTTTCGTGATCGCTATCCTTTACAATGATTAATGTATTTTTAAAATTAGCTGTTCCTTTTTAATATATGTTTCATTATAATTATACATGTCTGTAACTTTTTTATGGTCACACTGTGAAAAATGCAGATGCTTCAAATCAATAAGCATTAATTATATATTTTTAATAATTTACAATGTGTCATATCTATGCATATAGCAAAAGAATAGGCTATAACATTTGGACTTCTTAGAAATGTGATTATTAACCTGAAATGTACAAAAAAGGCACAATAGAGCTGTGCCTGCTTAATCCAATTTGAAGACACAGAATATACATTTATCTCTCAAGCTGGTATTTAACCAATGAGGCCTTCTACAAAATAGATCCTGAGATCCAGAGCCAAACAACAGGGTACCAAATGCTCTTTGGAAGAATCCTGGCAATGGTTATGGAAATTTCCTGTGATTGAGTCTAAAGAACATCGAATACTGAGAAATAATCTACCCCTTGAGTGAAATCAGGGACTAAACACACAGTAAGGAAGCATACAAGCAAAGGACTCCCACCCAGTAAATATGACACAAGTGTGTATTTATGTGAGTCCATGAATATCTTGTGATGGAATTAATGTCATCAGGTCTGTATGCATGTCCTCTTCTCCTAATTTTTCTGCCATATGCCTTCAATCAGAGATAATGTGACTAGCAGTGTAGTTCTATCAATGGGGAGGAATATTTTGAAACAAGGTAGTACCCTGTTGTCAGTGAAGAAAATTCCCAATATGGGAAGTGGCCGTATGCGGGAAAAATAGAGTACTTTACTGGAAAAAGATGTGCATGGACAAATATGTTCATGAATGAAGGAATGAAGAAATGAAGGAATAAATGAAGGAACATGCAAGAAATATTATAAAGATTCATATTTCCTGTGATATTCAAAATAAAATATCTATCACTGGAAAGAATGTATCACAGTTAGCTAGAAAATATATCAACAGAAGGCATATGTTTAATAGACAAAAGGTAATAAACTCACATATACTTTACTCATCTCTAAAGTGCATATTATGATACCTTCAAAGATACTTTGAACAATAGCAAGGTTCATCAAAATGCACAGTAAATGGTACAATGAACTCAAAACCCACCTATTCCTAGGTGAATGCATGTTACAAAATTTAAGAATTTATTTTTAAACTGGAATCTCAATGGAAGAAACCAGGAAACTAGAAAATAATCACATATATGAGAGATTAATATCTCCACATCCATGCTGATAGCAGTTAACTTATATAGTAATGTTTTGTTTGGTAACGCTAATTTTTGTTTCCCTATTGCCTGAATAATAATTAGTTTCAGAGCATGCCTGTGTGGTTTTCTACATAGAATTGGGTATTTACATTCTACTTTCTCTATTTTTACTGGTAGAGTGGACACACACACACACACACACACACATACACACTCACATACACTTAAAATTATTTTCAGGTGTGTTGGTTGTCTTCTTCAGTTATGTGATTTTAACTTGGACCATCCATATTTTGGGCCTCTCTCTCGATCATCTTTTCCTCTGTCTGCTGTTCATTTCCATCCCTGTAATTATTTCAAATAGCATCAATTAGGGTCAGAATTTTGACTTTGGAATGTTCCTACTCTTCCTCATTTGATGCCCACTATTCCATATGGAGGTGGGTTCTATTAATACCCTCTCCCTATGGTCCAGCATTTCCTGTAAGGCCCCTCTTTATTAGTCACAGGAGTCTCATTTCCCAGTTCTCTGGTGTTGTCTGGAGGGTCTCCTCAACTTCCTGTCCCCCGAGGTTGCCTGTTACCCTTCTTTCTGCTGGCCCTTAGGGCTTCAGTCTTTCCCTTCACCCAATACCAGATGAGGTTCCACTTACTTCTCACTTCCAAACCCTGTACACTATCTACGCAAGGTTCCTCCCTTCCTGCCCACCTGTGATTGGTTTCTTCTTTATACCAAGTGGGAGTGATGAGTTCTCTCTTGGGAAATTTGGATTGTTTACCATTCTGATTTCTGTGGCTAATATTCACTTAATAGTGAGTACATACCATGCATGTCCCTTTGTTTCTATGTTACCTTACTCAGGGTGATATTTTGTACTTCCATCAAGTTGCCCGAAAAATAAGCATCTTTAAAGTGCAAAGTCAGACTAATAGTTTTTACATCACACCTCTGTTGGATGTGTTTATAGTTTGTGCCATTTCAGTGCATTGTTTTGGTATTCCACCATGCCATCACACCTTGTTCTGCAGCTCTGATTCAATAAAATCAACCAGGCTGATGAGCAGTCAGGAAATATCCATGTTTATGTTTGGTGTAGTGGTATGTATTATAATGCTAATTTCTATAGGCAAAGGGAAGATCTAGTGCTACACACCTTTTTATCTTATTTTGTTTTAAACTTTCCTATTCATTCTAAAACACCAGTAAAATTTAATTGGCTAGAGCCAACTGCTGGACTAATTAGATGTATGTGTATATAACTGTGTGAACACAGTTGGAGAAGGTGAAACCAGCAAAAAAGAAGCTGGCATGGAAGAGGATTCATGGGTTAGAAGTCAAGACAATGTGTCACCAATGATGTCCAGTTGTATTTACAAGCAGCTTAGATTAAACTTACAATTAATAACATAAGTATGTTGATAGGAAAGGAATAATATCAGGAAAGGAAAATGGCTGAGAGGGTAGATGTATAGACAGGTCTTTTGGCATTTGAGGGTTATTGTAACTAAAAGATGTCTCTCTATTTTTTCCTAGGTATGGAATGAATGAGGCAGGGTCTAATCCTAAATTGCAAATAAAATTTTCTACAATAGGGTGGCACCTCAACTTTAGGCAAAAATACACTTTATTTTTAAAACATAATTTCAGAATCTGGAACCGAAGTATCTCCTGGTTCTTTTATGATCAGGATGTAGAGAGAATTATTTTCTCAGTAAAATTGAATTTTTAAGAAGCTGCTTCAGCAGGGTTTTTCTCATTATATTGCTGGTTATGTTACAAAGGCAAAATAATGACTAATTTGGCATTTATGATTATTAGGTATATAGTATTCACAAAGACACATGTGCAACTGCCTCAATCCAAACCAAACAATGGGTCAGGGACCAACTCAATATTCACCCTTGGATTTTCCCATAAGAATTCTATGATGCCTTGGAAGTGAAATTTAATTGCAAGGAGGATAGAAGTCTCTGATACACCATCCATTAAGAGAAATCTAGCTCATAGTGTGGAATACAACTCTTCATGACTCTCACAATCAACAGTAACCCAGTCCAAATATGGAGGAGAGAAAAGAAATGAAATTTTAAGGCTACCTTAAGAACATGGTTTCTTTAAAAAATTGCTCCACTGAAAGAGCAGAACTGCTTTGCTTAATACAAGAAAATTATGTGGGCTTTAGAATAAGATTATATAGAAATTGAAAGGAAATTTAGATGAAGTTAAATTTCCAAACGAATATAGGTTTGATTCATGTAATGAATACAGTATACACATATACATGTAATGATCACAAAATAATAGAAAAATAAATGAAAATGTTAAGAATTTAAATATACAGAAGGCAGGAATATGTGCAATTAATGTAAATGTACTCAATTGTGAAAACCTGGATGATTGAACAAAACCAGGTTTTGATATCACTGCTTAAGGAACAAAGACAAGGAGAGTTGAGGTTCCATAACTATTGATGTTCATTTCTGGGTGTTCAATTCTATTCCATTGATCTAACGACCTGTCATCCAGTTTTTGACACCTGGCCCATAGTACTGCTGGAGGTCTGGAATACTGATTCTGCCAGAAGTTCTTTTTTTTTTTAATTCGATATATTTTTATTTACATTTAAATGATTTCCCCTTTTCTAGCCCCCCACCCCCGAAAGTCCCATAAGCACACTTCTCTCCCCCTGTCCTCCCATCCTCCCCTTCCCACTTTCCCATTCTAGTTTTGCCAAATACTGCTTCACTAAGTCTTTCCAGAAAAAGGGTCCACTCCTCCTTTCTTCTTGTACCTCATTTGATGTATGGATTATGTTTTGGGTATTCCAATTTTTTAGGTTAATATCCACTTATTAGTGAGTGCATACCATGATTCACCTTTTGAGTCTGGGTTACCTCACTTAGTATGATGTTCTCTAGCTCCATCCATTAGCCTAAGAATTTCATGAATTCATTGTTTTTAATGGATGAATAGTACTCTATTGTGTAGATATACCACATTTTTTGCATCCACTACTCTGTTGAGGGATACTTGGGTTCTTTCCAGCATCTGGCCGTTATAAATAGGGCTGCTATGAACATATTAGAGCATGTATCCTTATTACATGGTAGGGAATCCTCTGGGTATATGCCCAGGAGTGGTATAGCAGGATCTTCTGGAAGTGAGGTGCCCAGTTTTCGGAGGAACCTCAGACTGATTTCTAGAGTGGTTGTACTAATTTGCAACCCACCAGCAGTGGAGGAGTGTTGCTCTTTCTTCACATCCTCACCAACACCTGCTGTTTCCTGAATTTTTAATCGTAGAAATTCTGACTGATGTAAGGTGAAATCTCTGGGTTGTTTTGATTTGCATTTCCCTAACAACAAATGAACTTGAGCATTTTTTAAGATGCTTCTCCACCATCCGAAGTCCTTCGGGTGAGAATTCTTTGTTTAACTCTGTACCCCATTTTTTAAAAGGGTTGTTTGGTTTTCTGGAGTCTAACTTCTTGAGGTCTTTATATATATTGGATATTAGCCCTCTATCGGATGTAGGATTGGTGAAGATCTTTTCCCAATTTGTTGGTTGCCGATTTGTCCTTTTAATGGTGTCCTTTGCCATACAGAATCTTTGTAATTTTATGAGGTCCCATTTGTCAAATTTTGATCTTAGAGCATACGCTATTGGTGTTCTGTTCAGAAACTTTCTACCTGTACCGATGTCCTCAAGGGTCTTCCCCAGTTTCTTTTTTATTAGGTTCAGAGTGTCTGGCTTTATGTGGAGGTCCTTGATCCATTTGGATTTGAGCTTAGTGCTAGGAGACAAGGATGGATCAATTCGCATTCTTCTGCATGCTGACCTCCAGTTGAAACAGCACCATTTGTTGGAAAGGCTATCTTTTTTCCATTGGATGTTTTCAGCCCCTTTGTCGAGGATCAAGTGGCCATACGTGTGTGGGTTTATACCTGGATCTTCAATCCTGTTCCATTTATCTGCCTGCCTGTCACTGTACCAATACCATGCAGTTTTTAACACTATTGCTCTGTAGTATTGCTTGAGGTCAGGAATACTGATTCCCCCAGAATTTCTCTTGTTGCTGAGAATAGTTTTAGCTATCCTTGGTTTTTTGTCATTCCAGATGAATTTGATAATTGCTCTTCCTAACTCTGTGAAGAATTGAGTTGGGATTTTGATGGGTATTGCATTGAATCTGTATATGGCTTTTGACATAATGGCCAATTTAACTATTTTGATTATACCGATCCATGAGCATGGGAGGTTTTCCCATTTTTTGAGGTCTTCTTCCATTTCCTTCTTCAGAGTCTTGAAGTTCTTGTCATACAGATCATTCACATGTTTGGTATGAGTCATCCCAAGTTACGTTATACTGTTTGTGGATATTGTGAAGTGGGTCATTTCCCTAATTTCTTTCTCAGCCTGCTTATCCTTTGAGTATAGAAATGCCACTAATTTGTTTGAGTTGATTTTATATCCTGCCTCTTTGCTGAAGCTGTTTATCAGCTGTAGGAGTTCTCTAGTGGAGTTTTTTGGGTCACTTAGGTGCACTATCTTGTCATCTGCAAATAATGATAGTTTGACTTCTTCCTTTCCAATTTGTATCCCTTTGACCTCCTTATGTTGTCGAATTGCCCGAGCTAGTACCTCAAGTACAATATTGAAAAGATAAGGAGAAAGGGGGGCAGCCCTGTCAAGTCCCTGATTTTAGTGGGATTGTTTCAAGTTTCTCTCCATTTAATTTGATGTTGGCTACCGGTTAGCTATATATTGCTTTTACTACGTTTAAGTATGCGCCTTGAATTCCTGTTCTTTCCAAGACTTTATGCATGAAAGAATGCTGAATTTTGTCAAATGCTTTTTCAACATCCAATGAAATGACCGTGTTTTTTTGCTCTTTGAGTTTGTTTATGTAGTGGATTGCATTGATGGATTTCCATATATTGAACCAACCCTGCATTCCTGGGATAAAGCCTACTTGATCATGGTGGATGATCGTTTTGATGTGTTCTCAAATTCGGTTGGCAAGAATTGAATTGAGTATTTTTGCATCGATGTTCATAAGGGAAATTGGCCTGAAGTTCTCTTTCTTTGTTGGCTCTTTGTGTGGTTTTGTATCAGTGTAATTGTCACTTCGTAGAAGGAATTGGGTAGCATTCCTTCTGTTTCTATTTTGTGGAATAGTTTGAAGAGTATTTGTCTTAAGTCTTCTTTGAAGGACTGATGGAATTCTGCACTGAAACCATCTGGTACTGTGCTTTTTTTGGTTGGAAGATTGTCTATGACACTTTCCATTTCATTAGGCATTATGGGACTGTTTAGATGATCTATTTGTTCCTGATTTAATTTAGGTATTTGGTATCTGTCAAGGAAATTGTGAATTTCTTACAGATTCTCCAGTTGTGTTGAGCATAGGCTCTTCTAGCAGCATCTGATGATTTTTTGGATTTCCTCAGTTTCTGTTGCTATATCTCCCTTTTCATTTCTCAGTTTCTTAATTTGGATACTTTCTCTGGGACCTTTGGTCAGTCTGGCTAAGGGTTTATCTATCTTGTTGATAAACAAGCTCCTGGATTCGTTGAATCTTTGTACAATTTTCTTTGTTTCCAATTGATTGATTTCAACCCTGAGTTTGATGATTTCCTGTTTCTACTCCTCCTTGGTGAGTTGGCTACTTTTTGTTCCAGGACTTTCAGGTGTGTCGTTAAGCTGCTAGTGTATGCTCTCTCCATTTTTTTTTGGAGGCACTCAGGGCTATGAGTTTTCCTATTAGCACTGCTGTAATTGTGTCCCAAAGATTTGGGATGTTCTGCCTTCATTTTCATTAAATTCTAAAACGTCTCGGATTTCTTTCTTTATTTCTTCTTTGGCCAAGCTGTCATTGAGTAGAGTATTGTTCAGCCTCCATGTGTATGTGGGCTTTCTGTTGTTTTTGTTGCTATTGAAAACCACTCTTCCTCCATAGTGATCTGATAAGCGGCATGGGATTAGTTTGATCTTATATTTATTGAGGTCTGTCTTGTGACCAATTATATGGTCGATTTTGAAGAAGGAACGATGAGGTGCTGAGAGAAAGGTATATTCTTTTGCTTTAGGGTGAAATATTCTATAAATATCAGTCAAATCCAATTGGTGTAAAGCTTCAATTAGTTTTACTGTGTCCCTGTTTAGTTTCTGTTTTCCCGATCGGTCCATTGTGGAGAGTGGAGTGTGGAAGGCCTCCACAATTATTGTTTTAGGTGTAAGGTCTTCTTTGAGCTTTAATAAAGTTTCTTTTACGAATGAGAGCGCCCTTGCATTTGATGCATAGATGTTCAGAACTGAAAGTTTTTCTGGAGGGATTTTTCCTTTGACCAGCAAGAAGTGTTCTTCTGTGTCTCTTTGATGACTTTAGGTTGAAAGTCAATTATATCTGATATTAGAATAGCTAGAAAGAGCAATTTTCAAATTCATCTAGAACAAAAAAAAATCCAGGATAGCTAAAACTATTCTCAGCAACAAAAGAAAGTCTGGGGGAATCAGTATCCCTGACCTCAAGCAATACTACAGATCAATAGTGTTAAAAACTGCATGGTATTGGTACAGTGACCGGCAGGAGGATCAATGGAACAGGATTGAAGATCCAGAAATGAACCCACACACCTATGGCCACTTGAACCTCGACAAAGAGGCTGAAAACATCCAATGGAAAAAAGATAGCCTTTTCAACAAATGGTGCTGGTTCAACTGGAGGGCAGCATGCAGAAGAATGCGAATTGATCCATCCTTGTCTCCTTGTACTAAGCTCAAATCCAAATGGATCAAGGACCTCCACATAAAGGCAGACACTCTGAAGCTAATAGAAAAGAAACTGGGGAAGACCCTTGAGGACAGCGGTACAGGGAGAAAGTTTCTGAACAGAACACCAATAGCTTATGCTCTAAGAGCAAGAATTGTCAAATGGGACCTCATAAAATTACAAAGTTTCTGTATGGCAAAGAACACCATCAAGAGGACAAATCGGCAACCAACAAATTGGGAATAGATCTTCACCAATCCTACATCAGATAGAGGGCTTATATCCAATATATATAAAGAACTCAAGAAGTTAGACTCCAGAAAACCAAACAACCTATTAAAAAATGGGGTACAGAGTTAAACAAAGAATTCTCACCTGAAGAACTTCGGATGGCGGAGAAGCATTTTGAAAAATGCTCAACTCCATTAGTCATTAGGGAAATGCAAATCAAAACAACCCTGAGATTTCATCTACACCAGTCAGAATGGCTAAGATTAAAAATTCAGGAGACAGCAGGTGTTGGAGAGGGTGTGGAGAAAGAGGAACACTCCTCCACTGCTGGTGTGGTTGCAAATTTTTACAACCACTCTGGAAATCAGTCTGGCGATTCCTCCGAAAACTGGGCACCTCACTTCCAGAAGATCCTGCTATACCACTCCTGGGCATAAACCCAGAGGATTCCCCACCATGTAATAAGGATACATGCTCTACTATGTTCAAAGCAGCCCTATTTATAATTGCCAGATGCTGGAAAGAACCCAGGTATCCCTCAACAGAAGAGTGGATGCAAAAAATGTGGTATATCTACACAATGGAGTACTATTCAGCCATTAGAAACAATGAATTCATGAAATTCTTAGGCAAATGGATGGAGCTAGAGAACATCATACTAAGTGAGGTAACCCAGACTCAAAAGGTGAATCATGGTATGCACTCACTAATAAGTGGATATTAACCTAGAAACCTGGAATACCCAAAACATAATCCACACATCAAATGAGGTACAAGAAGAAAGGAGGAGTGGCCCTTGGTTCTGGAAAGACTCAATGAAGCAGTATTGGACAAAACCAGAACGGGGAAGTGGGAAGGGGTAGGTGGGAGGACAGGGGAAGAGAAGGGGGCTTACAGGGCTTTCAGGGAGTGGGGGGCTAGAAAAGGGGAAATCATTTGAAATGTAAATAAATTATATCGAATAAAAAAAAAGTATAGCTACTCCTGCTCATTACCTGTGACCATTGGCTTGTAAGATTGTCTTCCAGCCTTTTAGTCTAAGATATTTTGTATCTTTGACACTGAGGTGTGTCTCCTGTATGCAGCAAATTTTAGGGTCCTGTTTCCTTATCCAGTCTGTTAGTCTATGCCTTTTTATTGGGGAATTGAGATCATTGACATTAAGAGATATTAAGGAATAGTGATTATTTCTTCCTGTCATTTTTGATGTTCTTTTTATATTTGAGTGGTTATCTTCTTTTGGGTTTGATGAAGGAAGGTAACTATCTTGCTTTTCCCAGGATGGAGTTTCACTCCCTGTATTGGAGTTTTCCTCCTATTATTCTTTGCAGAGCTGGGTTTGTGGAAAGATATTGGGTAAATTTGGTTTTGTCATGGAATATCTTGTTTTCTCCATCTATGGTGAATGAGAGCTTTGCTGGGTATAGTAGTCTTGGCTGACATTTGTGTTCTCTTAGAGTCTGAATGAGATCTGCCCAGGATTATCAAGCTTTCATGTTCTCTGGTGAGAAATCTGGTGTGATGCTGGTAGGTCTTCCTTTATATGTTACTTGGCCTACTTCTCTTACTGCCTTTAATATTCTTTCTTTGTTTAGTGCATTGAGGGTTTTGATTATTATGTGATGGGAGGTATTTCTGCTCAGGTCCAGTCTGTTTGGAGTTGTGTAGGCTTCTTGTATATTCATAGGCATCTCTTTCTTTAGGTTAGGGAAGTTTTCTTCCAAAATTTTATTGAAGATATTTGCTGGCCCTTTCTGTTGTAAATATTCACTCTCATCTATACCTATAATCCTTAGGTTTGCTCTTCTCATTGTATCCTGGATGTTCTGGGATACAAGCTTTTTGCATTATGCATTTTCTTTGACAGTTGAGTCAATGGTTTCTATGGTATCTTCAGCATCTGAGATTCTTTCTTCCATCTCAAGTATTATGTTGTTTATATTTGCATCTATGGCCCCTGATTTTTTCTCAAGGTGTTCTATCTCCAAAGTTGTCTCCCTTTGTGATTTCTTAGTTATTTATGCTTCTGTTTTTAGATCCTGGATGGTTTTGCTCAGTTCCATCATTTGTTTGTTTGTGTTATCATTTAATTCTTTAAGAGATTTTTGTGTTTCCTCTTTCATGACTTCTGATTGTTGACGCAAGTTTTCCTGCATTTCTTTAAGGTTTTTTTTTTTTTTTTTTTTTTTTTTTTTTTTTTTTTTTTGCGTTTCTTCTTTATTGGCTTCTATCTCTTGGGACTTATTCTCCTGAATTTCTTTAAGAGATTTTTGTGTTTCCATTATACGGGTTTCTAGCTTATTCATGTTCCCCTGTATTTCTTTAAAAGATTAATTCATGTCCTTTTTGTGTTCTTCTAGTAGCATCATGACCAGTGATTTTAAATCCAAATCTTGTTTCTCTGGTGTGTTGGCATACTAGGACTTGCTGATGTGGGAGAGTTTGGTTCAGATGCTGCCACATTGCCTAGATTTCTGTTTGTAGCATTCCTGCTTTTGCCCTTTGCCATCTTGTTCTCTGGAGGTAGTTGGTCTTGTCTCTGACTGGTGTTTCAGCCTCCTGAGAGGCTCTAGGGCTCTTTCTGCAACACTGGATGGCAGGGTTTCCCCTGTTGCAGATTGTTGATGTGCTGTCCTCCTCTTGGGTGCTTTTGCAGCCCTAGTGTATTTTGCCCCAGATTGTGACTGTGAACCAGATGGTGCCTGTTTGCTCCTTCCGGGAGTGCTGAAGGGTGTATGCTGTGGGGACCTTTTCTGTGTGCTGATCACTCTGCTGGCCAGCGGAACTCCCAACCGAGTTGGTGCACACAAGGCTTACCTAGCTGCTCAGGCCCTGAGTGTAGGCAAAAGCCTGGCAGGCCAATGTCTGAGCAAAGTTCCCCTCAGTTGTGAGTGTTAATTGGGTCTGTCAGGTAGTCAGGATGGCAGTGTGTGCGTGCTCCCTGAGAGTGCTTGGAGAGTCTGCTGGGCTAACAACCTCCTGGCTGGGTGCACACACAGGTGGACCATCGAGCAGCTCAGGGCTTGGGGGCAATCCAGGGCCTGACCTTCTTAGACCCCAGCTATGTCAGCCTTGTGCTATGACTCTTAGCCAGTTTTGCCTGATAGGATTCTCTGGCTTCCTGTAGGCAAAATGGCAGCAGCGCTCCCAGGAGCAAGTACTGGCCTTGGCTAACAACATCCTAGCCGGGTCAGCACACAGATGGCCCACTGAGCAGCCCAGGGCCTGGGGGCAGTCCAGGGCCTGACCGTCTGAGACCCCTGCTATGTCCACCTCGGGCTATGCCTGTTAGCTGGTTTGGTTTTGCCTGCTAGAACTCTCTGGCTTCCCGTAGGCAAAATGGTGGGGGGCACACGCACTGGCCTCGGGCAAACAACCTCCTGGCCAGGTTTGCACACTGGTGGCCCCCTGACCAGCCCAGGGCCTGGTTGCAGGCCAGCACCTGTCGGCCTTAGGATCCCCCCCCCCTGCAATGTTGGTCTCGGGTTGTATTTGCATACCTCAGTCTGTCTGATTTCTCTGGTGTCCAAGAACCAATATAGAGGCTTAGTATCTGACTGGCGGGAGGCAGATTTCTGAAGTGGCTTCTGGGTGGTGAAAGGCGCTGTAAATCCTCAGCGGCTTGCAGCCCGGCTCACCAGCGATGGTCAGTGGTCGTGGGCACAAGGTCTGCCTGGACCCTGTCATCTTGTTTCTACTGCTGATGGCCCTTCCTCTGGACCAGCCACTGCTGCTGTTGCTGCTGCAGCCACCACTCCCACCGCCCTCTGCCAGAAGTTCTTATACTGTTGAGAATAACTTTAGGTATCCTGGCTTTTGTCATCCCAGGTGAATTTGAGAATTGCTCTTTCTAACTCTATGAGAAACTGAATTGGGATTTTGATGATGATTGTAATGAATCTGTACATTGTTTTTCGCAAAAAGGCCATTTTTGCTATATTAATCATGCCAATCAAAAAGCGTTTTTCTATCTTCTGAGGTCATCTTTAATGTCTTCCTTCAAAGACTTGAAGTTCCTGTCATACAGATCTTTCTCTTGCTTGCTTAGAGTCATGACAAGATTCTCTGTATTGTTTGTGGTTATTTTGAAGGGTGTTATTTCCCTAATTTCTTTCTCAGCCAGTTTACCCTTTGAGTATAGGAAGGCTACTGATTTGCTTGATTTAATTTTATAGCCAGCCACTTTGCTGAAGTGGTTTATCAGCTGTAGGAGTTCTCTGGTTGAGTTTTTTGGGTTGCTTAAGTATATTATCATATTATCTGAAAATAGTGATATTTTGACTTTGTCCTTTCCAATTTGTATTCGGTTGACCTACTTTTGTTGTCTAATTGCTCTAGCTAGGACATCAAGTACTGTATTGAATAAGTATGTAGATAGAGGTCAGCCTTGACTAGCTCATGCTTTTAGTGGGTTTGCTTCACTTTTCTCTCCATTTATTTTGATGTTGGCTCATGGTTTTGTGTACATTGCTTTTACTATGTTTAGATATGGGCTTTGATTTCCTGTTCTTTCCAAGACCTTTACCCTGAAAGTATGCGGAATTTTATCAAATACTTTTCCAGCATCTATTCAAATGACCATTTTTTCTTTTGAGTGTGTTTTTGTTGTGGATTTTTCATTGATGTATTTCCATATGTTGAACCATCCATGTATCCTTGGGATAAAGCCTACTTGATCATGATTAATGATCCTTTTGTTGTGTTCTTGGATTCGTTTGGCAAAAACGATTTTATTGTGTATTTTGCAGCTACAGGAATTGGGCTAAAGATCTTGTTCCTTGTTGGATCTTTGTGTGGTTTTGGAGTGAGAAAATTGTCATTTCATCCAATCACTATGCTGCAATTCATTGTGTTTGTATATTCTGGACTAGTTTGAATAGTATTTTTGTTTGGAATTCTTGGAAGTTCTAAAAAAGTGTGCACTAAACCATCTGGTCCTGTGTTATTTTTTTGTTGGGAGATGGTCAATGACCACATCTATTCCTTAGGGCTTATAGTTCCATTTAGATGGTCTATCTGATTCTGATTAAACTTTGGTAGTTGGTATCTGTCTTGGAAATTGCCCATTTGCTCCAGATTTTGCTGTTGTGTTGAGTATAGCCTTTTGTGATATGATCTGATAATTTTTTGACTCTCCCCAGTCACTATGCCACCTGCTTAGCCAGGCTAAAGGTTTATCCATCTTGTTCATATTCTCTAACAACCAGCTCCTGGTTCTATTGATTCTTTGTATGGTTCTCTGTAGTTCTATTTGGTTGATTTCAGCCCTGAGTTTGAAGCTTTCCTGCCTCCTGCTCCTCTTGGTTGAATCAGTTTCTTTCTGTTCCAAAGCATTCAGATGCGCCATTATGCTGGTACTGTATACTCTCTCCACCTTCATTTTGGAGGCACTCAGGGCTATGAGATTTCCTCTTAGCACTGCTTTCATTGTGTCCCATAAATTTGGGTATGCTATGCCTTCATTTTCACTAAATTCCAAAATGGTTTTGGTATCTTTCCTTATTTCTTCCTTGACCATGCTATCATTGTGTATTCTTCAGCGTCCATGTGTTTGTGGGCTTTGTTTTGCTTTTGCTCTTTTGAAGACCATCTTTACTCCATAATGATCTGACAGGAGGCATGGAATTAGTTTGACCTTCTCCTATCTGTTGAGTTATGTTCGATTTTAGAGAAGGTTCCATGAGGCGCTGAGAAGAAGGTATATTCTTTTGATTTTGAATGAAATGTTCTATAGATATATATGAAAGCCATTTGGTCCAAAACTACTGTAATTTTCACTGTGTCTCTGTTTAGTTTGTGTTTCTCTGATCTTTCAATTGAGGACCATGACATGTTGGAGTCACCCACAGCTAGTGTCTGTCGTGGGATGTGTGCTTTAAGCTTTAGTAAATTCCTTTACAAATGTATGTGCTCATGTATTTGGAGCATAGGTGTTCAGAATTGAGAGTTCTTCCTGGTAGATTTTTCCTTTAATGAGTATAAAGTGTCCTTCTGTACCTTTTTTGATGAAATTGGTTGAAAGTCTTTTTTATCTGATATAAGAATGGCTACCTTGTTTATTGGACCATTTGCTTGGAAAACTGTTTTCCAGACTTTAACACTGAAGTAGTCTTAGTCATTGACAGCAAGATGTGCTTCCTGTATGAAGACAAATGTTGGGTCTTGCTTGCATATCCAGTCTGTTAATCTATGTTTTAAATTGATTAATTGAATTCACTGATGTTAATCAATATTAATGCATAGAGATAGTTGCTTTCTACTATTTTTGATGTAATTTTTATGTTTGTGTGGATATCTTCTTTTGGATTTGTTGAAGGAAGATTAATTTTTTACTTTTTTGGTGTTTTCCATTCATTATACTATGTAGGGATGGCTTTAAGGAAAGATACTGAGTAAATTAGTTTTTTATCATGAAATACCTTGTTTCTCTATCTATGGTAATTGATAGATTTGCTGGATATTACAATTGCATTCTGGGTATTATTTGTGGTTCTTTAGTTTCTGCCTGTCATCTGCCCATGCTCTTCTGTCTGTCCTAGTCTCTGGTGAAAAGTCATGTGTAATTCTGATAGATCTAAGTTTATATGTTACTTGACATTTTCTTCTTACAGCTTTTAATATTTTTTTGTACATTTAGTGTGTTTTTTTTTATATTTTTATTTTCTGTATTCTTTGTTTGCATTCCAAATGATTTCCCCTTTCCCAGATCCCCCCTCCCCATTTGTCCGATAAACCTTCTTCTCTCCATCAATTCTCCAATCATCTCCCTCCTTTTTCTCTGTCCTTATATTCCCTTCCCATGCTAGATCAATCCATTCCAGGATCTGGACCCTCTCCATATTTCTTCATGGGAGTCATTTGTTATGCAATTTGTGTCTTGGGTATTCAGAGCTTCTGGGCTAATTAATATCCACTAAACAGAGATTGCATTCTATGTGTATTCTTTTGTGTTTGGGTTACCTCACTTAGGATGATATCTTCCAGATCAAACCATTTGCCTAAAAATTTTTGAATTCGTTGTTTCTAATTGCTGGGTAGTATTCCATTGTGTAAATATACCACATTTTCTGTATCCATTCCTCTTTTGAGGGGCATCTGGGATCTTTCCAGCTTCTGGCTATTATAAATAAGGCTGCTGTGAACATAATGGAGCATGTGTCTTTATTGCATGCCGGGGAATCCTTTGGGTATATGCCCAGGAGAGGTATAGCATGGTCCTCTGTAAGTCTCATGTCCAGTTTTCTGAGGAACCTCCAGACTGATTTCCACAGTGGTTGTACCATCTTACAGCCCCACCAGCAGTGGAGGAATGTTCCTCTTTCTCCAAATCCTCGCCAACTCCTGCTGTCTCCTGAGTTTTTGACCTTAGCTATTCCTACTGGTGTAAGGTGAAATCTCAGGGTTATATTGATCTGTATTTCCCTAATGAATAATGATGTTGTGCACTTCTTAAGGTGTCTCATGGCCATCCAAATTTCTTCAGGTGAAAATTCTTTTTAAGATCTGTACCCCATTTTTAATAGGGTTATTTGGTTCCCTGGGGTCTAACTTCTTGAGTTCTTTTTATATATTTGATATTATCCCTCTATCAGATGTGGGGTTGGTGAATATCCTTTCCCAATTTGATGGTTGCTGTTTTGTCCTATTAACCGTGTCCTTTGCCTTACAGAAACTTTGTAATTTTATGAGGTCCCATTTGTCAATTCTTTATCTTAACGCATAATCTATTGGTGATCTGTTCAGGAACTTTTCCCCTCTGCCATGTCCTCAAGGGTCTTCCCCAGTTTCTTTTTTATTAGTTTCAGTGTGTCTGGTTTTACATGGAGTTCCTTGATCCACTTGGAGTGAAGTTTACTACATTGTCATTACATCATAGGAGGGATTTCTTTTTTGTTCAAACCTCTTTGGAGTTTTGTAGTCTTCTCATATGTTCATGGACATCTGTTTCTTTAGATTAGGGATGTTTTCTTCTATAATTTTGTTGAAGACATTTAATGGCTCATTAAATTAGAAATTTTCAAATTCTTTTAAACCTATAATCTTAACGTTTGGTCTTCTCATTTTGTCCTATATTTCCTGCATATTTTGGTTCAGGATACTTTTGTATTTTGCATTTTCGACTGTTTTATCAATGCTTTCTCTAATATCTTTTGTAACTGAGATTTTCTCTTCTATCTCTTGTATTCTGTTGTTGATGCTGATATACATGACTTCTTTTTTTTCCCTTAGGTTTTCTATGTCCTTTTGTGTCTGCCTTTGTGATTTCATTATTGTTTCCACCTCCTTCCTTAGATCCTGGGTGTCTGTGTTCATTTCCTTCACCTGTTTTGTTGTGTTTTTCCATAGTTCTTCAAGGGCTTCTCCATGTTTACTAGTGTTCTCCTGTATTTCTTAAAGGGAGCTTTTTATATCCTCCTTGGAGCCCTCGATCTAGCTCACCATCAGCATCAAGCTTTGTGATTTAAAATCCAAGTCTTGCATTCCTGGTGTTCTTGGGTATCCAGGACTTGCTGTTGTGGGAGTATTGGGTTTTTGAGGTGCCAAATCGCCTTGATTTATGTTAGCAATTTTCCTATTTTTGCATTTGCCATCTGGTTATCTCTGGTGGTAGTTGGTCTTGCTTTCAGTGGCTGGTGTTTGCCTGCAAGCCTATCTCAGCAACCCAGGGTGAACTGCTTTCCCCTGGAAGAGATTGCTGTGGTACTGTTGAGGTTCTGGGTTTAGGCAGAGTCCTGGCATGGGTGTGTCCCAAGAGATTCTCTACTCTGGTGATCCGTGCCGACCAGTATGACCCTCTACACTGTCACAGGAGCAAAGATAGTTGTGGCCTTACCTCTCTACACAGGACTTCCTCAAATGGTGGGACTCTGTGCAAGTCAATGCTTCCTTGCCTGATACTTGCCCAGACTGCTGTGGGTTTACTCATCTCCTCACTGCAGGTGGGACCCTTGTGGGTTGTTTCCTGAGTGATCTTACATACTGCTGTTCCCTGTATACATGGCTGTTCCCTGTATACATGGCTGTTCCCTGTATACATATGTACATATATATATATGTACATATGTATATATATATGTATACATGTATATATACATATATATGTTTAATTCATCATTTGAATTAGTTCATGTTTTAAATTATATATATATATTAAATTATATATATATATATATATATATATATATATATATATATATATATATTTAATTGACCATTTGAATTAGTCACATTTCAAATTATATCCCCTCGTCTAAGTTACCCATGCACAGGTGCCTTTCAGTCTATACCTGATCTTCCACATTGGCTCTTTCACTTTGAGTGTGCTCCTCTACCAACTTCCACCTAACTGTGACACTAGCATCACCCTATGCTGTGACATCCAGCATCCCACAACCATAGCCTACTCTGAGACTGATATAAGATAAACCATACTCTGTTCTATGTGTATCTGGAACTCCATGCACATATACACTTTAGTTGGTAGATTTAGTCTCTGGGTTCTCTGGGTTGTCTGGATAGCTAACTTTCTTATCCTTATAGGATTGCATCCCCATCAACCAGTACAGTCTGTCCCCTAACTCCTCCATAGAGGTCCCTGTGGTCAGCCCAATGGTTGGTTGCACACATGTGCATCTCTAGTTGTCTTTCACAGAGGATCTCAGCGGACAACCATACCCTGTTCCTGCTAGCAAGCACTAATTTTCTTTTTTTATTCAATATATTTTTTATTTACCTTTCAAATGATTGCCCCTTTTCTGGACCCCCACTCCCTGAAAGTCCCATATGCCCCCTTCCCTTCCGCTGTTCTCACACCCTCCTCTTTGCACTCCCCTCTTCTGGTTTTGCCATATACTTCTAAACTGAGCCTTTTAAGAACAAGGGGACACTCCTCTGTTCTTCTTGTGCCTCATTTGATGTGTGGATTATGTTTTGGGAATTCCAGCTTTCTAGGTTAATATGCACTGATATTAACCTAGAAAAGGTAAGGCCACCACTATCTTTGCATACCAGGATTCATCTCTTGAGACTGGGTTACCTCACTTAGTATGATGTTCTCCAACTCCTTCCATCATTGCCTAAGAATTTCATGAATTCATTGTTTCTAATGACTGAATAGTACTCCATTGCGTACTCCATTGTGTACCACCATAGTGGGGTAATCCTGTGACAACCTAACCATGTTTAGGGGAGGACTGTGGAAGGACTTTGGAACTTTGAGCTAGAAAAGCCATTAGAATATTAAGAGCTGGATGGAAAGTTCTGTAGGAGCTTGGAAGACAATGTTAAGAAGGAGATGGAGGCCTGGCTTGTGAAATTTCAGAGGGAAGATTAAAAACTCGTACAGTGGCCATGTTTTGATTGTTAAAATTCTGTGGCTTTGGTTAGCTGGAGATAAAGAATCAGGTGTGAGTAACAAGATACCAGAACTACTAAAGCAAACCTTTGTGTTACTGCGACTATTGATGCTGGTTAGCTAGAGCTAAGAAATTAGCGGTGATTAAGAAGAGACACGCATCACTGAGATGAAATCTTCTTTTTAGTGTTTTCTGAGAGTACAGAGAGTGTGTTCCATAGATAGCCACAGTTGTAATTTATGCTGTATCTGTACTTGGTTCTGTGTAAGATTCACCCAGATGGAATTGGATTTGAAAGCATGAAGGGCTCATGAAGAGCAGCTGCGACTCTTGTCACAGTGAGAGGCCACAGAAGGCAATTGGTGAAGGTACAGCCTCAGTTGCAATTAATGGCCCAGGACTTGAAGGGGTCATGCATAGGAGCAGAGGCTTGTCACCCTGATGAGATCCTATGGAAGCCTTTTGGTGAAGCCTAATTACAGCAGAAGTCTGTAGTACTTTGGAGATTACAGTACCATGTGATGACCACCAATAGCAGCAGCAGCAGTGGAGTACAGGCATCTGGAGCCTAGAAGACGAGCTGTGTGCTGCACAGGGCAGAGCTGAATAAGTGACTAAAGCCCTTGGAGGAACCCAGAAGATCGTGAGCTGGATCCCAGATATTGAACCATTGGAAGTTGAGTTTAGGTTTTGGTTGTGACTGGGCCCTGACATGTTTCCCTCCTGAAGGAAAAAAGTATTTTAGTGGAACTCACATTTGAGAGTTTCTATTTTTAAAAGACTTAGATATTGAAAGATGTTGGACATTTTATGGTGATTGATCTTTTTATATGTAAAGACTGTCGGACTTTTAAAGTTATTTAGATCTTGTGAATGAATAATAAAGTAAGGGTTGAGGATTAATAGTGATGTGTTTATGTGTCAAGTTGACAAGGGGTCAATTGTACTGGCTAGTTTTGTGTGTCAACTTGACACAAGCTTGAGTTATCACAGAGAAAGGAGCTTTAGTTCGGGAAGCGCCTCCATGACATCCAGCTGTGGCACATTTTCTCAATTAGTGATCAAGTGGGGAGGGCCCCTTTTGGGTGGTACTTCTGTGGGGCTGGTCCTTTTGCATTCTATAAGAGAGCAAGCTGAGCAAGCAAGTAAGCCAGTAAGAAACAACCTCCATGAAAGACGAACACTCCTCCACTGCTGGTGGGATTGCAAGATGGTGCAACCACTTTGGAAATCAGTATGGTGGTTCCTCAGAATACTGGGCATGTCACTTCCTGAGGACCCTGTTTTACCACTCCCGGGCATATATCCAGAGGATCCTTCAGCATGCAATAAGCACACATGCTCCACTATGTTCATAGAAGACTTATTTGTAGTAGCCAGAAACAGGGAAGAACCTAGGTGTCCTTCAACAGAGGAATGGATACAAAAAATGTGGTACATTTACACAATAGAGTACTATTCAGCCATTAGAATTAATGAATTCATGAAATTCTTAGACAAATGGATGGAGCTGGAGAACATCATACTAAGTGAGGTAAGCCAGTCTCAAAAGATCAGTCATGTTATGCACTCACTGATAAGTGGATATTAGCCTAGAAACTTTGAATAACCAGGACATAATCCACAAATTAAATGATGTCCAAAAAGAATGGAGTAGTGTTCCCTGGTTCTGGAATGACTCAGTGCAAGAGTATAGGGGAATTCCAGAACAGGGAAGTGGGAAGGGGTGTATGGAAGAGCAGGGGGACGGAGGAGGGCTTCTGGGAATTGCGGGGAATGGGTACCCAGAAAAGGGGAAATCATTTGAAATGTATATAAAAATATATCAAGAAAGAAAAAAAAAAAAACAATATCCATGACTGTAGTGAGCTGCTTGCCCGTTAACTGTTGTTAACTGTTAACAAGTCCTTATTTAGGTGGAGCCTCTTGAGTCTTGCGCCTTCCACATGGATACAACCTATCAGCAATGCCCACATGGCTAAGCCTGATTGGCTGGCTATTAGTATTTAAGGGCTGGGCTGATTCTCTCGTGGTCAGAAGAAGAAGAAGTACAGGAGAGAGAAGTAGTAGAAGAGGGAGAAGAAGGAGAAGAAGTACAAGGGTCCTGAGTAAACTGCTTGAAGAAGATCTTCCTGTGTTGCGTCATTCCTTGCCGGCGAGGGTAGACACGACAACTGGTGCGGAAACCCGGGACAAGAAACTCTCCTCATTCGTGGGGTTTGAAGATCAGAACTTCTCGCAGTAATGGTAGCGCGCTGGTAAGTTCCCGGTTAAATGGGACAATAAAGTGATGGGTCCAGTGCAGCGAGGCTTTCCCTTGTTGTCTGCCTTCCCTACCCATTTGCCAGTCATAGTAATCGATATAAAAGACTGTTTCTTTTCAATCGCCCTCTGCATTAAAGACAGGGAGCGGTTTGCATTTACCATCCCTTCCTGTAATCAGGAGGAACCTGATAAGAAGTATGAATGGAAACTGTTACCCCAGGGCATGGCTAATAGCCCCACTATGTGTCAAGTATTTGTGAGTGCTGTCATCGCTCCTCTAAGAGAGCAATATTCTAGAGTAAGATGCATACACTACATGGATGATATCCTTCTGAGTAATAAAGATGAGAAGGTTTTGGATCAGGCTTATGAAGAGCTAATAATATTATTGAGAAGAAAGCAATTGTTTGTTGCACCTGATAAGGTTCAAAAAACCAGTGTAGTCTCTTATTTGGGAGCAAGATTGGATCCTCTTACAGTAGTCCCACAAAAAATTGAAATTAGAAAGGATAATCTCAAGACACTTAATGACTTTCAGAAGTTGTTGGATGATATAAACTGGATCCGAAGCTATTTGAAAATACCTAATTATGAATTAAAGCCATTATTCAATCTTTTGGCCAGTGATTCAGCCCTGGATTCTCCTAGACAACTAACTAAGGAGGCTCGAGTGGCCTTGAGGAAGGTAGAACAAGGACTACAGGATGCAGTACTATATCGTTGCACAGAGGAATTGGATATTATCCTGTGCATTCTGCCTACCTTTTTGCAGCCTACAGGGCTGTTATGGCAGGCAGGACACTTATTATGGATTAATCCTAAAGCCTCACCAGCAAAATGCATAGAGCATTACACCACTGCTATTGCAAAAATGGCCTTTAATGGAATACAAAAGTGTGTGCAGTTTTTTGTGAGTTATCCAGCCTCCCTGATTATTCCATATACTGCTTTTCAAGTGCAAATATTATGTGGAGCAATTGATGACTGGGCCATATTGCGCTGTAGTTTCCATGGTATTATAGATAATCATTATCCCAAGCACACTTTGCTTTTCTTTTTTAAAGAACATCCTGTTGTGTTTCCAAAAGTAACTGCACAAAATCCTTTGCCAGATGCTCCCAATATATTTACAGATGGATCAAAAACTGGATGTGGGGTGTATATGGTAGAACATCAGAAACCAGTCCTGTATCAATTCCAGCCTAATTCTCCACAGGTGGTTGAGTCGCAAATTGTCTTGGAAATCTTTAAAAAATGCTTTTTTCCCTTTAATTTGCTTTCCGATTCGGCATATGTGGTAAATGTTGTAAAAATTCTAGAGGTAGCCGGACCTATAAAACAAAGCAGTACTGGTTGTCACTTACTGAGAGAGTTACAAATGATCATTTGGCTGAGAGAGACAAAAATTTTGATACAACATATTCGAGCTCATACAGGCTTACCTGGCCCATTAAGTGAAGGAAATGATCTGATTGATCGTTGCACTAGAATGGAATATGCCTTTTTGAGTTCTGTTTTGGAAAATGCCCGAATTTTTCATAAGCAATTTCATATTCCTTCAATGATCTTGCAACGAAGGTTTGGATTATCCCGAGCAGATGCCAGACAAATTGTGCTCGAATGTCAACAGTGTGCTGTTTATAATCATCCCCCTAGTTTAGGAATTAATCAAAGAGGTTTGCTACATTTAAAAATTTGGCAAATGGATATTACTCATATTTTTGAATTTGGAACTTTAAAATATGTTCATGTTTCTGTGGATACTTGTTCTGACATCATTCATGCTACAGCCTTGAGTGGAGAAAAGACACGTAACGTTATTACACATTGCCTTGAAGCATGGGCGGCTTGGGGGCAACCTCAACAGCTTAAGACAGACAATGGCCCTGCCTATACAGCTCAGTCTTTCAATCCTTTTGCAAGCAAATGAATATAATCTTTAATCATGGTCTACCTTATAAACCTCAGGGCCAAGGCATTGTTGAACGTGCTCATCGTACCCTTAAGGAATTTTTAACAAAACAAAAGAGGGAATTGGGTATGGTAGAACACCCAAAGAACGACTTTCATTGGCATTATTTACTTTAAATTTTTTGAATCTGGATAATGATGGTTTGGCTGCAGCTGATCAGCACCAATGCCCTAATAATACCTTGAAGGGTTATGTTAAATGGAAAGATGTGCTTACTGGATTATGGCATGGGCCTGATCCAGTGTTGGCGTGGGCGAGAGGTTCTGTTTGTGTGTTTCCTCAGACTCAACAAGATCCACTGTGGGTGCCTGAGCGGCTGACCAGACGCTGCAATAAAATGAAGATCCTCTTGCTGTTACTGATTCTCGGCAAGACATTGATGCTGGTGTAGATGGAGCCAAGAAGGGCGATCTTGTCGGTGTTCCCGAGACCAATGCCGATATGCCATGATACTAAGCTGTTTCCTTGTCTTTTAGTTCTAACAAGTCTCTTGATATACCTTATTCACCTTTAAAGAGGAGGGAGTGTAAATGAAAACTATGCCCTTGCCATCCTTTTGATAGTACTTTCAATTGTTTGCCTGTGGTGCATCTGCAGGATGAGGTGTATCCAACAAAGACAGGTTGCAATGATGGTACAGGCATTCACAGCCATTGAAGCTGGACAGTCCTCCTAGGCCTGGCTGGCAGCCATGAAAGCCTAATAAGATGCTTTCCACGCTCAGGATGCGAGGCTAAGCACTGCACTAAGGGGCCCATGATTGGAGAGCCCTTGAGGGGAGCATGCTTGACTGCACACGGGTTGGTACACCAGAACCCGTCTCTGAGCAAAAGGTACCGGACGGGTTTGACAAAATCCACTGGGCTGATGGCTCAGAAGGGCACCGAAACAAGGTCCATGAGTCCACCCGATGGGCAAATGATATATCAGAGGTCAAACCTCTACTCTCGCCTGAATGCGTGTTTAAAAAGAAAAAGGAGGAACTGTAGGGAGCTGCTTGCCCATTAACTGTTGTTAACTGTCATTAACTGTCGTTAACTGTTAACAAGTCCTTATTTGGGTGGAGCCTGTTGAGTCTTGCGCCTTCCATGTGGATACAACCTATCAGCAATGCCCAAGTGGCTAAGCCTGATTGGCTGTCTATTAGTATTTAAGGGCTGGGCTGATTCTCTCGGGGTCAGAAGAAGAAGTACAGGAGGGAGAAGTAGTAGAAGAGGGAGAAGAAGGAGAACAAGTACATGGGTCCTGAAGAAGAAGTACAGGAGGGAGAAGTAGTAGAAGAGGGAGAAGAAGGAGAACAAGTACATGGGTCCTGAGTTAACTGCTTGAAGAAGATCTTCCTGTGTTGTGTCATTCCTTGCCGGCAAGGGTGGATGCGACACATGACCTCTGCATCAGCTTGTGCTTCCTGACCTGCTTGAGTTCCAGTCTAGACTGTCTTATGTGATGAACTGCACAGTGGAAGTGTAAGCTCAATAAAACCTCCCCCCCCCAAAAAAGTGTTTCTTGGTCATGATGTTTGTGAAGGAATAGAAAGCCTGACTAAGATATGTATATATACAACATTTTTTTGCATCCATTCTTCTGTTGAGGTTCATCTGGGTTCTTTCCAGCTTCTGGCTTTTATAAATAGCGCTGCTATGAACATATTGGGCATGTATCTTTATTACATGCTGGGGAATCCTCTGGGTATATGCCCAGGAGTGGTATAGCAGGATCTTCCAGAAATGAGGTGCTAAGGTTTCTGAGGAACTTCCAGACTGATTTCCAGAGAGGTTCTAACAATTTGCAACCCCGCCAGCAGTGGAGGAGTGTTCCTCTTTCTCCACAACCTTACCAACACCTGCTGTCTCCTGAATTTTTAATCTTAACCATTCTGAATGCTGTAAGATGAAATTTCAGGGTTGTTTTGATTTCTTTTTCCCTGATGACTAATGAAGTTGAGCATGTTTTAAGATGCTTCTCTGCCATCCGAAGATCTTCATGTGAAAACTCTTTGTTTAACCCTGTACCCCATTTTTAATAGGGTTATTTGGTTTTCTGGTGTCTAACTTCTTGATTTTTTGTATATATTGTATATTAATCCTCTATCTGATGGAGGGTTGGTGAAGATCTTTTCCCAGTTTGTTGGTTGCCGATTTCTCCTATTAATGGTGCCCTTTGCCTTACAGAAATTTTGTTACTTTCTGAGGTCCCATTTTTCAGTTATGATCTTAGAGCATTCACTATTGGTGATCTGTTCACAGACTTTCCCTCCTCTACAGATGTCCTCAAGGGTCTTCCCCAGTTTCTTTTCTATTAGCTTCAGAGTGTCTGGGTTTATGTATAGGTCCTTGATCCATTTGGATTTGAGCTTAGTACAAGGAAACAAGGATGGATCAATTCTCATTCTTCTGCATGCTGACCTCCAGTTGAAACAGCACCATTTGTTGAAAAGCTATCTTTTTGCCATTGGAGTTTTTTCAGCCCCTTTGTCGAAGATCAAGTGGCCATAGGTGTGTGGGTTCATTTCTGGATCTTCAATCCTGTTCCTTTGATCCACCTGCCTGTCATCTTGCCAATATCATGTAGTTTTGACCATTATTGTGCTGGAGTATTGCTTAACATCAGAGCTACTCATTCCCCCACAATTTCTTTTGTTGTTGAGAATAGTTTTAACTATCCTGTGTTTTTTTGTTTTTCCAGATGAATTTGAGAACTGCTCTTTCTAACCCTATGAAGAATTGAGCTGGGATTTTGATGGGAATTGTGCTGAATTTGTATATTGCTTTTGGAAAAATGGCCATTTTAACTATATTAATCCTGCCTATCCCTGACGATGGGAGGTTTTTCCATTTTTGGACGTCTTCTTCCATTTCCTTCTTCAGAATCTTGAAGTTCTTGTCATACAGATCTTTTACGTGTTTGTTAAGAGTCTCCCCATGGTACTTTATTCTGTTTATGGCTATTGAGAAGGGTGTCGTTTTCCTAATTTCTTTCTCAGCCTGCTTATCCATTAGGCTGCTAGTGTATGCTCTCTCAATTTTCTTTTTGGAGATACTCAGGGCTAAGAGTTTTCCTCTTAGCACTGCTTTCATTGTGTCCCAAAGATTTGGGTATGTTGTGCCTTCATTTTCTTTAAATTCTAAAAAGTCTCTGATTTCTTTTTTTTTTTATTTCTTCTTTGGATAAGGTGTCATTGAGTAGCGTATTGTTCAGCCTCCGTGTTTATGCGGGCTTTCTGTTGTTTTTGTTGCTATTGAAAACCACTCTTACTCCACAGTGTTCTGAGAGGAGGCATGGGATTAGTTCGATCTTCTTATATTTGTTGAGATCTGTCTTGCGACCAATTGTGGTTGATTTTGGAGAAAGTATCACTAGGTGCTGAGAAAAAGGTATATTCTTTTGCTTTAGGGTGAAATGTTCTATAAATATCAGTCAAATCCAATTGGTCCAAAGCTTCAATTAGTTTTACTGTGTCCCTGTTTAGTTTCTGCTTTCCTGATTGAGAGATTGGGGTGTTGAAGTCACCCACAATTATTGTGTTAGGTGCAAGGTGTGCTTTGAGCTTTAGTAAAGTTTCTTGTACGAATGAAGCTGCCCTTGCATTTCGAACATAGATGTTCAGAAGTGAATGTTCTTCTTGTGGACTTTTGCTTTGACCAGCAAGAATGTCCTTCTGTGTCTCTTTTGATGACTTTATGTTGAAAGTCAATTTTATCTGATATTAGATTGGCTACTGTGGCTTGTCTCCTGAGACCATTGGCTTCTTAAATTGTCTTGCATCCTTTTACTCTAAGTTAGTTTCTGTCTTTGACACTGAGGTGTGTCTCCTGTATGCAGCAAAATGTAGGGTCCTGTTTCCTTATCCAGTCTGTTAGTCTGTGTATTTTTATTGGGGAATTTCGTCCATTGATATTAACAGATATTAAGGAATAGTGATTATTACATCCTATCATTCTTGATGTTATTTTTATATTTGAGGGGTTATCTTTTTTTGGGTTTGATGAAAGAATGTGACTATCTTGATTTTTCCAGGGGGTAGTTTCTCTCGTTTTATTCAAGTTTTTTTTTCCTATTATTCTTTGCAGAGCTGGGTTTGTGGAAAAATATAATTTGGTGTAAATTTGGTTTTGTCATGGAATATCTTGGTATCTCTTTCTATGGTGATTGAAAGTTTTTTTTGGCTATAGTAGCCTTGGCTGACATTTGTGTTCTCTTGGAGTCTGCATGAGATCTGCCCAGGATCTTCTAGCTTTCATGGTTTCTACTGAGAAGGCTGGTGTGAGTCTGATAGCTCTTCTTTTATATGTTACTTGGCCTTTTTCTCATATTGTCTTTAATATTCTTTCTCTGTTTAGTGCATTTGGGGTTTTGATTATTATATGGCAGGATGTATTTCTGCTCAGGTCCATTCTGTTTGGAGTTCTATAGGCTTCTTGCATATTCATGGGCATCTCTCTCTTTAAATTGGGAAAGTTCTCTTCCATAATTTTTTTGAAGGTATTTGCTGGCCCTTTCAATTGTAAATCTTCACTCTCATTAATGCCTATAATCCTTAGGTTTGGTCTTCTCATTGTGTCCTATATTTCCTGGATGTTCTAGCATACAAACTTTTTGGATTTTGCATTATCTTTGACTGTTGAGTCCATAGTTTCAACGGTATCTTCGGCATCTGAGATTCTTTCTTCCATATCTTGTATTTTCTTGTTTATATTTGCATCTATGTCCCCTGATTTCTTCTCAAGGTTTTCTATCTCTAGAGTTATCTCCCTTTGTTATTACTCAGTTGATTCCATTCCTGTTTTTAGATCCAGGATAGTTTTGCTCAGTTCCTTCATTTGTTTGTTTGTGTTTTCCTTTAATTCTTTAAGAGATTTTTGTGTTTCCTCTTTCATGACTTCCACCTGTTTACTCAAATTCTCTTGCATTTCTTTAAATTTTTTTCATTTTATTTATTTATTTATTTATTTATTTATTTATATTTATCTATTTATCTATTTATCTATTTATCTATTTATCTATTTATCTATTTATCCATTTATCTATTTATTTATTTATTTATGTATTTATTTATTTATTTATTTAGTGTTTCTTCTTTATTGACTTCTATCTCTTGGGCTTTATTCTCCAGAATTTCTTTAAGAGATTTTTGTGTTTCCATTATACATGTTTCTAATTTATTCAGGTGCCCCTCTATTTCTTTAAGAGATTCCTTTATTTCCTTTTTGTGTTCTTCTAGCAGCATCATGAACATTGATTTTAAATCCAAATCCTGTTTCTCAGGTGTCTTGGCATAATCCTAACTTGCTGATGTTGGACAGTTTTCTTCAGATGCTCCACTGTTGCCTAGATTTCTGTTAGGGGCGTTCCTGCATTTACTATTTGCCATTTTGTTCTCTGGCATTAGCAGGTCTTTTCTCTGGCTTGTATTTGAGCCTCCTGTGAGGCTCTAGAGCTATTTCCACAACAATGGATGGCAGGGTTTCCCCTGTCACAGATTACAGATGTGCAGTCTTCCTCTTGGGTGCCCTTGGATTCCTAGTGTGCCTTGCCCCAGATTGTCTCTGTTTACCAGGTAGTGCTCTTTTGCTCCATCAGAGAGTGCTGATGGGGTATGCTGCCGGACTTTTTCCAAGTGATGATCACTCTCCTGGTTAGCTGATCTCCCAAACGGGTTGGTGCACACAAGGATAGCCTAGCAACTCAGGCCCTGAGTCTAGGCAAAAGCCTGCCTGGCCAAGGCCCTAGCAGAGTTTCCCTTGGGCAATGAGTGTTAAATGGTTCTGTCAGGTGGCCAGGATGGCAGGGTGCATAAGCTCTTCGAAAGTGCCTGGAGAGTCTGCTGTGCTAACCTCCTCCTGGCTAGGTTGACACACAGATGGCCCACCAAGCAGCGCAGGTCCTGGAGCAGTCAAGGGCCTGTCAGGCCTAGAGCCCCCGCTATGTTAGCCTTAGGCAATGACTGTTAGCTGACTTTGCCTGGTAGACCTCTCTGGTGTCTGGTAGCCAAAATAGCGGCATGTGCCAGGCTGGGAAAACAACCTCCTGTCCAGGTTGGAACACCGATGGGCCCCTGAAAAGCCCAGGGCCTGGGTGAAGACCAATGCCTATTGGGCTTAAACCCCCGTAATGTTGGCCCCGGGTTAAATCTGCATACCTCAGGCTGTCTAATACCTCTGGTATCCCAGAATCAAGATGGAAGTGAGTCTCTCATAACTGACTGGCAGGGGGCAGATTTCTGATGTGGCTTCTGGTGGGGAAAGGCACTGTAATTCAGCCACCGCTTGTAGCCCGGCTGGCTAGCTGTGGTCAATGCTGGTGGGAAGGTGCAGGGCCTGCCTGGATCCAGTCCTCTTGGTTCCACTGCTGATGGCCCTCCCTATGGACAAGTCACTGCTGCTGCTGCCACTTATCAAGCACTTCCTGGCATCAGCATTAGTGTCAAAATGTCATTTGCAGAATTTGTTGTCAATTATTCACTACATCTTAGTAATTCTCACTGAAGCAAATAAAAATGTTATGTTATATTTCAATTTATGTTTTACTAAGAGATTTTTTATTCACTTTGGTTTCTGTAAATGGATTCGAAGGTCTTTGAATTTACTTTACTTGATTTTCTAGTGCATATTTTGCCCCTGTTTATTTCCTTTGTATGGAACAATTCTGGGATCAAAATAGATAATTAGGAGTTAGGACAATCTCTTTACTGGGGGCCAAGTCTATTTTCTGGAAGTTATCTTTACATGTTCTATATCCCATTTGACATGTTTCTTTTATTTTCTTTTTATTTTGAGTTTTTAATTTTTTTATGCATTTATTTTTATTTACATTTCAAATTGCATCTGCATCCTGGTCTAACTTGTAAGTTTTAAGAACCCATACCTCCTCCCACACTGCCTCCATCAGAATTTCCATACCCTCAAACACCAAATGTTCTCACTCTCTGAGGTTCCTATTCTCTCAAAGGATAGATACATTTCTTGCCAGAACGCACACCTGGCAATCTTTCTTCTATATGTATAGGGGCCTCAGATCAGCTGGCATAGAATACTGACTGGATGGTGGTCCGATGTCTCAGAAATATTTGGGATCCAGGTTCATTGAGACTCAAGGTCATCTTAAAGTTTTGCCTCCACTTCAGGTTCTTTCAATCTTTCCCTAATTCAACCACATGAATCAAATTTTGTCGACTGGTTGCATGTAAATACCTTCATCTGACTCATTCTCCTGCTCCTTGGACAGTTCAGATGACAGTAATTATAGGGCCCTATTGTGACCATTCTATAGCCTCAGTACTAGCATCAAGACCTTGAGTACTTCCCTTGACCTGTATCCCATGCAGAGTTGTCTCTGCCCTCCTTTTACTCAGGCTCTTCTCCATTTCTTGTCCATGTTGTTTACCAACAGGAAAAATTTGGGTCATAATCTTTGACTGTGTGATGGCACACACATCCCTCACTTGATGCCCTGTATTTCTGCTGGAAGTAGACTCTACAAGTTCACTCTCACTGTTTGGCATTTCAACTAAGAATTCTCCCTTTGTTTTTTAAGAGACTCTCACCTCCCTGGTCTCTAGTACATTTTGGAGGTTGCCTGGCCTCCTACCTCCTGAAGTTGCTGTTTCCTTTCTTTCTGCTGCCCTTCAGGTCTTCCTGATCGCATATCCAATATCTGATCATGTTTACTTACCTCTTCTCTGGCCTATACCTTTTCTGACACAGAATGCTCTCAACCTCCCCCACTCCTATGATTTCTATCATTTCTCTTTCTTGTAGGCTTGAGGCCCTACAGATCTTTATCCATTTTGAGTTCTTTGCACTATATCCTCTGGTTTCCGCAACTTTGGCTGTGGGAATGGAATATACAGTCCTTTGGAAGCACACACTGGTATGTGAGGGCTCAATATCTCGTTACCTTGTCAATTGAAAAATTTATTGGCAGTTCTATAGGTCTTAATCATACTGAGTAGACAAGATTGAATTCGTTTTATGTTTTATTTCAATTTACTTAATTTTTGATGATGTTTATTAATAAATAAACATTTCTTTACCATTATAAATTAGATACCAATCTAATCAGAACATAATAAATATTATTAATTTATTCAATATTATACTCAATTGAATACTTTAAGGTTTTGAATAATTAGATATACATATTATATTAGAAGTATAGATGACATAGGTGGTTTGTCTTCCAGCCCACTGGGAGTGGGACCTGTGTCCTGTTCAAAGAGCTGAAGAAGGAGAGAAGCCCTGTGGCCCTATTCGCTACCTGCCAGGACAGGAAAGAATCAATAAGTACTTTATCACCCTGAGCTTTAGATCACTGGTGGTGCAAACCGCGAGGAATCTGCCTTCACTCAGGAAATGAGCACATAGGAGGTTTGTCTGCCAGCCTTCCAGGAGTGGGGCCTGTGTCCTGCCCAGAGAGCTACAGAAGGAGAGAAGCCCCATTGCCATATTTGCTGTCTGCCAGAACAGAAAAGGATCACTAGATACTGTATCACCCTGAGCTTTAGATCACTGGAGGTGAAAACCACCATGGGTCTGCCTGCACTCAGGAACTGAGCACAAAAGTGGTTTGTTTGCCAGCCTGCCAGGAGTGGGGACTGTGTCCTGCCCAGAGAGCTGCAGAAGGGGAGAAGCCACACAGCCATATTCGCTGCCTGCTGGAACAGAGGAGGGTCACTAGGTACTGTATCACCCTCAGCCATAGAACTCTGTTGGTGCAAACCGCCAGGGGTCTTCCTGCACCAAGGAACTGAACACATATGCAATTTGTCTGCCATCCTGCCGGGCATAGGACCTGTGTCCTTCCCAGAGAGCAGCAGAGGAAATGATTCCCTGTGGCTATATTCGCTGCCTGCCTGGACAGAAAAGTGTCACTAGGTACTGGATTAACCGTAGCTTTGGATCTCTGGGGGTGCAAATCTCTAGTGATCTGCCTGCACTCAGGAAATGAGCACATAGGCAGTTCTCCTGCATGCCAGTCCATCTCAGGACCTGTGTCCTAGGCGAGAATCAACAGAGAGAGTGACCCGACCACACCATCTTCGCTCCATAAAAGAGCAGACAGAGAACACCTGATTGACCTTGACAACCTAAGTATAACACTGCTTGAGTCAAGACTGTGCAGGGCTCCAAAGCAGACTGGTTACATGACCACACATTTTGCTGCATACAGGAAACACACCTCAGTGTCAAAGACAAAAACTACCTTAGAGTAAAAGGCAGGAACTCAATTCTACAAGCAAATTGTCCCAGGAAACAAGCCAGATTTTCCATTATTTTTTTTTTTAATATTTTTATTTTCTATATTTTTGTTTACATTCCAAATGATTTCCCTTTCCCGGATACCCCCTCCCCATATGTCCCAAAAACCTTCTTTTCTCCATCCCTTCTCCATTCACCTCCCTCCTTTTCCTCTGTCCTTATATTCCCTTGCAATGCAAGATCAATCCTTTCCAGGATCCGGACCCTCTCCATAATTCTTCATGGGTGTGATTTGATATGCAATGTGTGCCTTAGGTATTCAGGGCTTCTGGGCTAATTAATATCCACTTATCAGTGATTTCATTTCATGTGTATTCTTTTGTGATTGAGTTACCTCGCTTCGGATGATATTTTCCAGATCAAACCATTTGCCTAAAAATTTTGTGAATTCATTGTGTCTAATTGCTGAAGTATTCCATTGTGTAAATATACCATATTTTCTGTGTCCATTCATCTTTTGAGGGGCATCTTGGTTATTTCGACCTTTTGGCTATTATAAATAAGGCTGCTATGAACATAATGGAACATGTGTCTTTATTGCATGCCAGGGAATCCTTTTGCTATATGCCCAGGAGAGGTATAGCAGGGTCCTCTGGAAGTCTCATGTCCAGTTTTCTGAGGCACCTCCAGACTGATTTCCACAGTAGTTGTAACATCCTTCAGCGTCACCAGCAGTGGAGGAGTGTTCTCTTTCTCCACATCCTTGCCAACACCTGCTGTCTCCTGTGTTTTTGAACTTAGCCATTCTGACTGGTGTAAGGTGAAATCTCAGGGTTGTTTTGATCTGCATTTCCCTAATGACTAATGATGGTGAGCACTTCTTAATGTGCCTCTTGGCCATCCGAATTTCTTCAGGTGAAAATTCTTTGTTAAAATCTGTACCCCTTTTTTAAATAGGGTTATTTGCTTCACTGGGGTCTAACTTTTGCGTTCTTTGTATATATTGGATATTATCCCTCTACCAGATTTGGGGTTGGTGAATATCCTTTCCCAATTTGATGTTTTCCGTTTTGTCCTTTTAACTGTAAATCCAGAATCCTTTCATGCTAAAAGTATTAGAAAGAACAGGAATACAAGGCCCAGACCTAAACATCGTTAAAGCAATATACAGCAAAGCAGTATCCAACATCAAACTAAATGCAGAAACTTGAAGCAAACCCACTAAAATCAGGTTGTAGACAAGGCTGTCCTCTCTCTTCATATCTTTTCAATATAGTACTTGAAGTTCTAGCTTGAGCAATTAGACAACATAAGGAGGTCAAGAGGATACAAATTGGAAAGGAAGAAGTCAAATCATCACAATTTGCAGATGACAAGATAGTCTACTTAATTGACCCAAACACCTCCACCAGAGAACTCCTAGAGCTGATAAACAACTTCAGCAGAGTGGCTTGTTATAAAATCAACTCAAGCAGATCAGTTACCTTCCTATACTTAAAAGATAAGCAGGCTGAGAAAGAAGTTAGTAAAATGACACCCTTCAAAATAGCCACAAACAATATAAAATATCTTGGTGTGACTCTAACCAAACAAGTGAAAGAAATATATGACAAGAACTTCAGCTCTCTGAAGAAGGAAATCAAAGAAGACCTCAGAAAATGGAAAAATCTGCCATGCTCGTGGATTGGCCGGATTAATATTGCTAAAATGGCCATCTTGCCAAAAGCGAACTACAGATTCAATGCAATACCCATCAAAATGTCAAGACAGTTCTTCACAGAGTTAGCAAAAGCAATTCTCAAAATCATGTGGAATAACAAGAAACCCAGGAAAGCTAAAACTATTCTCAACAACAAAAGAAATTTTGAGGAAATCAGTATCCCTGACTTCAAGCAATACTACAGAGCAATCGTGTTAAAAACGGCATGGTATTGGCACAGTGATACACAAGTACCAATGGAATAGAATTGAAGATCCAGAAATGAATCCACGCACCTATGGTCACCTGATCTTCGACAAAGGAGCCAAAAACATCCAGTGGAAAAAAGATAGCCTTTTCAACATATGGTGCTGTTTCAATTGGAGGTCAGCATGAAGAAGAATGCGAATTGATCCATTCTTATCTCCATGTACTAAACTCCACTCCAAGTGGATCAAGGACCTCCATGTAAAACGAGACACACTGAAACTAATAGAAAAGAAACTGGGGAAGACCCTTGAGGACATGGGTACAGAGAAAAAGTTCCTGAACAGATCACCAATAGCTCATGCTTTAAGATCAAGAATAGACAAGTGGGACCTCATCAAATTACAAAGTTTCTGTAAGGCAACGGAGTTGCTATTCTAATTTCAGATAAAATTGACTCTCAACCTAATGTCATGAAAAGAGACATGGAAGGTCACTTCTTGCTGGTCAAAGGAAAAATCCGACAAAGGAGAAATCTCAATCCTGAACATCTATGCTCCAAATAAAAGGGCACCCTCATTCATAAAAGAAACTTTATTAAAGCTCAAAGTACACATTGCACCTAACACAATAATTGTGGGGGACTTCAACACTCCACTCTCACCAATGGACTGATCAGGAAAACAGAAACTAAACAGAAAGACAGTGGAACTAATTGAAGCTTTGAACCAATTGGAGTTAACAGACATATATAGAACTTTTCATCCCAAAGCAAAAGAATATACTTTTTTCTCAGCACCTCATGGTACCTTCTCCAAAATAGATCATATAGTTTGTCACAAGACGGACCTCAACAAATATAAGAAGATTGAAATAATCCCATGCCACATATCAGAACACTATGGAGTAAAAGTGGTCTTTAATAGCAGTAAAAACAACAGAAATTCCACATACACATGAAAACTGAACAATACTCTACTCAATTATACCTTGGTCAAGGAAGAAATAAAGAAAGAAATCAAAGATTTCTTAGAATTTAATGAAAGTGAAGGCACAACATGAACAAATCAATGGGACACAATGAAAGCAGTGCTAAGAGGAAAACTCATAGCTTAGGGTGCCTCTAAAAAGAAATTTGGGAGAGCATACACTAGAAGATTAACAGAACAAGTGAAAGCCATGGAACAAGAAGAAGATAATTAACCAGGAGGGAAAGATGACAGGAAATGATCTAACTCAGGGCTGCAATCAATCAAGTAGAAACCAAGAGAACCATACAAACAATCAACAAAACCAAAAGCTGGTTCTTTGAAAAAATCAGCAAGAAAGATAAACCCATTAGCCAGACAAAGCAGAAGGCAAAGAGAAAGTATCCAAATTAACAAAATTAGAAAAGAAAACAGAGATATTACAACAGATATCGAGAAAATTAAAAAAAAAATCATCAAATCCTATTACAAAAACCAGTACTCAACACAAGTGGAGAATGTGGAGGAAATGTACATTTTCTTAGACAGATACCAATTACCAAAATTAAAGCAGGATCAAATAGACAATTTAATCAGACACATAACCCCTCAAGAAATAGAAGGGCTCATAAATAGGCTTCCGACCAAAAAAAGAACAGGACCAGATGGTTTCAGTGCAGAATTCTATCAGGTCTTTAAAAAAACTTAACACCAATACTCTTCAAACTTTTCCACCAATTAGAAACAGAAGAACACTACCCAACTCCTTCTTCGAAGCCACTATTACACTGATACCAAAACCACACAAAGTTCCAACTAAGAAAGAGAATTTCAGACAAAATTCCCTTATGATTATCGATTTAAAAATACTAAATACAATTCTTGTCCACCGAATTGAAGAACACATCAAAAAGATCATCCAACATGATCAAGAAGGCTTCATCGCAGGGATGCAAGGAGGGTTCAATATAAGGAAATCCATAAATGCTATCCATTACATAAACAAACTCAAGGAAAAAAATACACATGATCATTTCATTAGATGCTGAAAAAGCATTTGACAAAATTCAGCATCCTTTCTTGCTAAAAGTCTTGGAAGGACAGGAATTCAAGTCCCATACCTAAATATAATAAAAGGTATATACAGCAAACCAGTAGCCAACATCAAACTAAATGGAGAGAAACTTGAAGCAATACCACTAAAATCAGGGACTAGACAAGGCTGCCCCCTCTCTCCATATCTTTTCAATATATTTCTTGAAGTCCTAGCTAGAGCAATTAGACAACATAAGGAAGTCAAACGGATGCAAATTGGAAAGGAAGAAGTCAAACTATCACTATTTGCAGATGATATGATAGTATACTTAAGAGGCCCTAAAAACTCTCCTAGAGAACTCCTACAGCTGATAAATAACTTCAGCAAAGTGTCTGGCTATAAAATCAATGCAAGCAAATCAGTAACCTTCATATACTCAAAGGACAAGGAGACTGAGAAAGAAATTAGGGAAATAACTCCTTTCACAATAGCTACAAACAGCATTAAGTATCTTCGGGTGACTCTAACCAAAGAAGTGAAAGACCTATATGACAAGACCTTCAGATCTCTGAAAAAGGAAATTGAAGAAGATCTCAAAAAATAGAAAAACCTTCCATGCTCGTGTAATGGCAGGATTAATATAGTTAATATGGTCATCTTGCCTAAGGCAATCTACAGATTCAATGCTATCCCCATAAAAATCCCAACCCAGTTCTTCATAGAGCAAGAAAGAGCAATTCTCAAATTCATCTCGAATAACAAAAATCCCAGGATAGCTAAAACTATTCTCAACAGGAAAAGAACTTCAGTGGGATTCAGATTCCCAGACCTCAAACTTTACTATAGAGCAATAGTGATTAAAAACTGCATGGTATTGGTACAATGCCAGGGAAGCGGATCAATGGAATAGAATTGAAGGCCCCAAAATGAACCAACACACCTAGGGTCACTTGATCTTCCACAAAGGAGCTGTAAGCATCCAGTGGGAAAAAAAGATAGTCTTTTAAACAAATGGTACTGTTTCAATTGGAGATCAGCATGCAGAAGAATGTCAATCGATCCATTCTTATCTCCTTGCACCAAGCTCAATTATAAATGTATCAAGGACCTCCACATAAAACCTGACACACTGAAACTAATAGAAAAGAAACTGGGGAAGACCCTTGAGGACATGGGCACAGAGGAAAAGTTTCTGAACATCAATAGCTTATGCTCTAAGATCAAGAATTGACAAATGGGACCTCATAAAACTAAAAAGTTTCTGTAAAGCAAAGGACACTGTCAAAAGGACAAAATGTCAACCAACAGATTTGGAAAGAATCTTCACCAACCCTAAATCTGACAGAGGGCTAATATCTAATATATATAAAGAACTCAAGAATGCAGATCCCAGAGAACCAAATAACCCCATTAAAAATGGGCTATGGAGCTAAACAAAGAATTTTCACATGAAGAACTTCAGTGTGCTGAGAAACACCTTAAGAAATGTTCACCATCATTAAGCATTAGGGAAATGCAAATCAAAGCAACTCTCAGATTTCACCTCACACCAGTCAGAATGGATAAGGTCAAAAACTCAGGAGACATCAGGTGTTGGTGAGGATGTGGAGAAAGAGGAACATTCCTCCACTGCTGGTGTGATTGCAGGATGGTGCACCCACTTTGGATATCAGTCTGGCGGTTCCTCAGAAAACTGGCATGACACTTCCTGAGGACCCTATTATACCATTTCTGGGCATATACCCAGAGGATTCTTCAGCATGTTCCACTATGTTCATAGCTGCTCTATTTGTAGTAGCCAGAAGCTGGAAATAACCCAGGTGTCCTTCAAGGGAGGAATGGATACAAAAAAATGTGGTATATTTACACAATGGAGTACTATTCAGCCATTAGAAACAATGAATTCATAAAATTCTTAGACAAATGGATGGAGCTGAAGAACATCATACTAAGTGAGGGAACCAATCTCAGAAGATCAAGCATGGTATGCTCTAACTGATAAGTGGATATTAGCCTAGAAACTTTGAGTACCCAAGACATAATCCACATATTAAATGATGTCAAAAAAGAATGGAGGATTGGCCCCTGGTTCTGGAAAGACTCGGTGCAAAAGTATAGGGGAATTCTAGAACAGGGAAGTGGGAAGGGGTAGATGGAGGAGTAGGTGGAAGGAAGAGGGCTTCTGGGACTTGCGGGGAGTGGGGGCCCAGAAAAGGGGAAATCATTTGAAATGTAAACAAAAAACATATCTATAAAAAATAATAATAATTAAAAAAGAAAAACACACAAAAAACAAAAAACAAAAATACAAAAAAAAAACAAAAACAAAAAAACAAACAAACAAAAAAAAAAAGAAAGAAAATCTGACTTTTCTTTTACAAGATTTACTTTTCCAAAATCATTTGTTGAGTGTGTTAATCAGGGTTTCTATACCTGCAGAAACATTATGACCAAGAAGCAAGATGGGAAGGAAAGGGTTTATTGATCTTACAGTTCAATGCTGCTGTTAATCACTAAAGGAAATGATGACTGGAACGTAGCAGGTCAGGAAGCAGGAGATAATGCAGAGGCCATGGAGGGATGTTACTTACTTGCTATTTCCCCTGTCTTTCACAGACTGCTCTTTTACAGAAACCAAGAGCACCAGTCCAGAGGTGGTACCACCCACAAGCACTCGTTGATTACTAATTGAGAAAATGCCCCACAGATGAATCTCATGGAGGCACTTACCCAACTGAAGTTCCTATCTCTGTGATAACTACAGCCTGTGTCAACTTGACACATAAAATCAGCCAGTACAAGAATGGTAGAATTTCTTAATATTAGAAATTAAAATGTTATCCTACATTTTATTAAAAAGCTTTCAAATGTTATACTGAATACTTCTGGATATGTATGAAGATTTTTGAAAAAAATCAAAATTTCAGAATTAATGTAAACAATGCACAAATATTCCACTATAACTGCACAGAAAGTATAGAACAGAATAAAGAGAAGATTAAATACTTAAAACACGTTTATCTTTTATACTTCAAAGATACCATTAATATCTAACATATAAAAGTCATGGAAATATTCATATTTGGTAATAATGAAAAATTTAAAATATTGTTTATGCTCTGATCAGATTGGTATATATTTAATAATTGCTTAGAAAAATTTTTAAATAAATAAACATTATTATTATTTAAGCAAGTTGAAAAATAACGTAAAAAAAATTCATCCTTGTCCATTCAGTAGGACTAAAAGCTAGAAAATGGACATTGCTCAATTGAAAAGCTAAAATAGAAATTGAGCCCTCAGTACTGGTAATATGTGCTTACAAAGTACTGTATATAGCACACCCTTAGACATAATGACAGAATACCCAGGAAAGAGTCCACAGAACTCAAAAATGATAAAAAACCATAGGGCCTTAAGCCTACATGGGAGAAGTAAAGATCAAAAAAGAAGATAAAAATCACAGGAGTGTGAAAGGCCAGGAATGTTCTGGATCAGAAAAGGTACAGGCAGGATAAGAGAGGAACATGACAGATATTGGGTAGGGGAAAATGCTTGAAGCCCTGAGGCCCAGCAGAAAAAAGGAAACAGGCAACTTCAGGAGGTAGGAAGCCAGACAACCTCCAAATAGTACTAGAAACCAGGGAGGTGAGAGACTCTAAGGACTCAAAGGGAGAAACCTTAGATGAAATGTTCTACAGTGAGAGTAAGCTTGTAGAGCCTACCACCACCAGAAATACAGGGCATCAAGTGAGGGATGGGGGTGCCATCCCACAGTCCAAAACTATGACCCACAACTTTTCCAGTTGGTAAAACAACATGGACAAGAAATGGAGAAGAGCTTGAGGAAAAGGAGAGCAGAGAGAGTTTCACAGTGGGAGACAGCTCAAGGGAAGGACCCAAGGCCTTGACACTATTACTGATGATATGGAATCTTCACAAAAAGGAGCCTATAATTACTGTACTCTGAAAGATGCAACACAAAGGAGAATGAGTCCAATGAAGGTATTTAGACACAAGCAGTGTACAGAATCTGGTTACTCCTGTGCTTGAATTAGGGAAAGGCTGGAAGAAGCTGAGGTGGAGGCCACAGTTTTTAAGAGGACCTTGAATATGAATTAGCCAGATACAAAAGATTTATGAGACATTGGATCATCAAACAGGCAGCCTACTATAACAGTTGATCTAAGGTATCTAACACATATAGAACAAAGAAATGCCAGGTCTGGGTTCAGTGAAAAAAAAATTATCTATGCCTTGAGAAACTGGAAACCTCAGGGAGTGCAGATATTTCATGGACGTGCATGTGGAAATTCTCATGGAGATAGGGTGAGGGAAGGTATGGACTGTTAAACAGTCACAAAATAAACCAGGATGCAGATAAAATTTGGACTGTAAAAAAATTACATAAAATATAAAAAAAATCAAAGAAAATGAAAGAAGCAACAAAGGGAAGATAGAACCTGTGGAAACCACTTCCATTAGATAGGCATGTCCCACAGTTGAGGGACTGGGACACCTAAAGATTTCCAATTTTCATCCCAGAATTTTTCCATACAAAGCAAATACAGGGGCGAAATATGAAACAGTGATTCAAGGAAAATCCATCCAGGGACCTTCCATCCCAATTACAGAAACCAAAATGGAAAAAAAAAATCCTTAGTAAGTACTAAATTGAAGTTAAAAATAACATTTTCATTTAGCTTCAGTCAGAATGATAAAGAAGAAATGAAGAATTGACAAAAAATTCTGCAAATGACATTGTGAAGCTAATGCTGATGCCAAGAAGTGCTTGATAACAGGAACAGGGTATGTCTGTCACCTGAGAGAATCTGTATGTGACAGAGAACTAGAGATGCAGATGTGTCCAACCAAACATCGGGCTGATCACAGGGACCTCATTGGGGAAGTTAGGGGACAGACTGCACTGGCTGAAGGTGATACACCCCTATAAGTATAAAACGTTAACTAACCAGACAACCAAGAGCACACAGAAACTAAACCCACCAACTAAAGTGTATACATACATGGAGTACTTCAGAGCTCTAGATACACAGAGAACAGAGTATGACCTTATCTCATATCAGTCTCAGAGTAAGCTGTATCTGGAATGTTGAATGTCACAACATAGGGTGATGCTAAAGTCACAGTGACGTGGGAGTCAATGGAAGAGCACCCTCATAGTGAAAAGCCTTTGGGGAAGAGCAGGAATAGAATGAAAGGCAGCTGTACATTGGTAATTTAGACAAGGGGATATAATTTGAAACATACACTAAAAGAAATGATCAATTAAAATATATATCAAAATAATAAAATATTACAAAAGAAATGCTGCTTAGAAAGTAGTATGTTGGTTGATAAATATGCTCTGACTCTGAGGGGAACAAAGTATGTGTTTAAAACTTGCAGATGTGTTTTTCTTTAAAGCAAAAACAAACTTTAATTTTATATTTGAAAATATGAAGCACATTAAGAAAGAGCATCTTTTGGGAAAAAAAATAGTAAGTCTTGTAGGACAAAATTTCTCTGTAGGTGTATGTCAATGGAAAGATGTGATGCAAAATGTCTGCTAAAATATGAGTTTGAAACCTATTCCATGATAAAAAGTTTTACTTCAATATCATAATGACCCTGAATAATGCATTCTATATGTCTAGAATACCACAGCATCTGGCTTCCTTGTCTGTTTAATCAGATATATGCATTTAATCACATATAAAATATCGGTAAAAAAATGGGAAGCGAGTTGAACACAAATCTTGAGAAGAACAAACACTTATGACTGTCAGGAACGAGCTACTCTGGTACTGGCCATTCAATTTAGATATGGATTATGAGATGTGCCACCAAACAGCACTACCTATTCTCTGGAAAAATTTAGTATCATATTCATAATGAATATGTTGTTCCTTGGTGTAATGGAAGCATAAATGTTTTCTGAGAAAACTGGACAATCCTTACTATAGAGATGAAAAATTACAAAGGTAAAGAAACTCTGGGATAGCCTCAGGGTAGAATGGGATGTGTATAATATATTAATCAAATAGCTGTTTACTCTATTATGATGCCATATTGAGAGTCCCAAAGAGAGGATATCTCTAGTAGTGTAAGTTGGATCCAGTAAAATTATTGCAAAACATGGGCTGATAAGAGTGTTTGGAAGCAAGGATGGAGTCAGAGGATAAGAAAAAGGAAATAACTTCAAATATTGAAATATAGTAATGTGACAACTTGGAATCCACTATCAGAGGTATCTAGTGTACCATTTCTAGGTAAAAGAAATAGGGCTTTTGAGAGAGACCTGTGGAGAAATTCTAGAAGAAATAACATTGCACATTGCACAGTGAAAAGTGTTGGAAAACACCAACAGAAACAAATATTCAGTGGAAGTCAATAAGCTGGAGGAAGAGACTGTGTAAAATAGACAAGGAAACATTTCTTCCATTACCATTAATTTTTAAGCCATTTCTCATTTCATGTAAGTGCAGAAAGTACAGGTATTTACCTTTGTAGCTATAACATTTATTCTTCCAATTTTTTCTTCATGATGGAGTTGCCAGGTGGATTTATTAAAAATTAAAGAATTTGGAGAAAATTATGTATTTGAATATGTATTAGTGAATGACAAGAAAGATTGTAACCCATTAAAGAATGATTTGAACTCAAATATAGTTAGAGAAAACAGGTAAACTTCTCCTCAGCACACTGAAAACATAACAGTGAGTCACCTGTTAGTTTGCATCTGCATCCTTTCTTATTATTCTGAATTCACAAATATCCATAAATCACATACTCTAGATCCATAAAACACTGATTCTGGTTCATGGCAACAAATGAAACTAGCAATACCTGTGTGTGCATGTGTGTGTGAGTGTGTGTCTGTGTGTGTGTGTTTGCTGTGTGTGTGTGTGTCCTCAATTTATGATTTATTAAGTCTTTTTCTGTTTATATTAGAAGCCTGTTCTGTCTATATTAGAATCCAAATTCAAGATGAGCAATCTTGAAATATTTTCCCTTGAAACTGACTTTGCTAAAAAAAAATGCGAATTAAATATATAGTAAATATGGAAATTACAAATAATGAATTATTCTAATAATCTGTCGCTTTTCATTTATACCACATTTTCCATCCTACCAAACCAATAAGTTGGGACGTTTTTCATATAACTCCCTTCATGGTTTGGGAAATATGGGTCATTTCTAATTACTCTAAAATCTAGTTATCTTTGATAATTTATGTTTTGCTTTTGTTCTCACTAAAAAGATAATGGAGAATACTTTGATTTAAGGATCAGAGATGATGCTGGTGGATATCTCTGAACTTCAAAAGGTAAGACATTAAAATATGGTTGCCTTTTTTTTCACTCTCTGTCTCTGATGCCCCTCCACACAATTACATCTATATCTCTTGTAAAAATTTTGGTCATTACCATAAAGAATGTATAATGAGGGTGTTATTCCAATTACTATGCTTCACATATCAAGACAGTTGAAATTTATTTTACAGATAACTCTACAAGAAAGGTCAAGAAGTTAACATCTACAATAGAGTTAAGGGCAACTCTTTGTCAGTCAAACAAGAACAATGATGTGACTCTTCCAGGCAACGATTTCAACCCTGTCATGATGATTACACTCCCATAGCCAATCTTTATATATAAGAGAACGCTAGTCGATCTGAATATGATTCAAAAGAAACTGTAATGAAGGAAAAATTTCTATCTATGATAAACCCACTTGGCCACATTAAGATTATGCAGTTACACTCCCTGAATCTTGCAACAGACAGTGGCTGATAAAACAGCAAAAAAAATCTTTAATTATTTCAAATCATTTCCTTGTTGTAAGTGATTATTATTTAGAACACCTCTCCACTCTGATATTCCACATATGTGTGATACCCATATATGTAAATAATTAATTATATATATTTGACAATTTTATGGGAAAAAATTAGGATCACCATACAAAAATATGAAATTCAAATTGTTGGGTATTTTCCACTAAGATGCATTTAATATGAACTGAGATATCACAATCAGACTGCATATGGATTTTTAAATTTTCTGTAAGTGGTTGTAGCATGAAATTGTTACTGTCTACAGCTATTATAAATGTGAGAGGAATTAAATGAACCTGTTTTATATTAGAAAAATAAAGTTTCAATAAATGATCTCTTTTCGTGATCGCTATTCTTTACAACGATTAATGTATTTTTAAAATTAGCTGTTCCTTTTTAATATATGTTTCATTGTAATTATACATGTCCTTAACTCACATTTATGGTCACACTTTGAAAAAATGCAGATGTTTCAAATTAATTATGTATTTTTAATAATTATATATTTTTGATATATTATATTTTTAATTATATTTTTAATAATTACATTAAAATTATAAAAAATATAATTACATATTATATAAATTATAATTTATATTTTATAAATATTATAAAATATATAATTACATATAATTATATAAAATATATAATTACCTATTATATAATTTATAATTTATAAAAAATTATAAGATATATAATTACAGATTAATTATATATTTTTAATAATTTCCATTGTGTCATAACTATGCATTTAGCAAAAGAATAGCCTATAACATTTGGACTTTGTAGAAATGTGATTATTAACCTTAAATGTACAAAAAGGCACTTTAGAAATGTGCCCGCTTAGTCGAATTGAAGACACAGAAAATACATTTATCTCTCAGGCTGGAGTTTAACCAATGAGGTCTTCTACAAAATAGATCCTGAGAGCCAGTGTCAAATAACAGGGGCCCAACTGGACTTTGGTAAAATCATGGCAATGGTTTTGGAAATCTCCTGTGATTGAATCTAAAGAATAAAGAATATTGAGAAATAATCTACCCCTTGAGTGAAAGCAGGGACTAAACACAAAGTAAGGAAGCATACAAGCAAAGGGCTGCCACCCAAGAGATGTGACACAGGGCAAGTGTGTATTTATGTGAGTCCTTGATTATCTTGTGATGGAAAAATCTGTCATCCAGGTGTGTATGCATGTCCTCTTCTCTTAACTTTTCTGACATATTCCATCAGTCAGAGAAAATATGACTAGCAGTGTAGTTATATCAATAGAGAGGGAGATTGTGACAACACCTGTTGTAAGTAAAGAAAATCCCCAATGTGGGAAATGGCCCTGAGAGGGAAAAAAAGTGTACTTTATTGGAAAAAAAATGTGCATGAACAAATGTGTTCATGAATGAAGGAATGAAGAAATGATGGAATAAATGAAGGAACATGTAAGAAATATTATAAAGATTCATATTTCCTGTGATATTTAAAATGAAATCTCCATCCCTGGAAAGAATGTATCACAGTTTGCTAGAAAATATACCAAGAAGAGAGATATTCTTCAATAGACAAAAGGTAATAAACTCACATATACTTTACTCATCTCTAAAGTGCATATTGTGAACCTTCAAAGATACTTTGAACAATGGAAAGGTTCATCAAAATATACAGTAACTGGTACAATGACCTCAAATCCCATATGTTCCTATTCCCAGCCGAATGCATGTTACGATCTTTAAGAATTTATTTTTAACCTGGGATCATAATGGAAGAAACTAGGAAACTAGAAAATAATCACTTATATGAGAGATTAATATCTCCATATCCATGCTGATAGCAGTTAACTTATATAGTAATGTTGTGTTTGGTAAGGCTAACTTTCATTTCCCTATTGTCTGAATAATAATTAGTGTCAGAGTATGCCTGGTTTGGTTTTCTACATAGTATTGGGTATTTACATTATACTTTCTCTATTTTTACGGGTAGAGTGGACACACACACACACACACACACACACACACACATACACACACACACACACACACACACACACACACACACTCACACACACACACATTCCCACACACTTACAATTATTTTCAGGTATGTTTGTTGTCTTCTTCAGTTATGTGATTTTATTTTGGTCCATCCATATGTTGGGCCTCTCTCTGGATCATCTTTTCCTCTGGCTGGATGGTTCATTTCCATCCCTGAAATTATTTCAGATAAGAACACTATGGTCAGAATTTTGATTTTGGAATGTACCCACTCTTCCTCATTTGATGCCCTCTATTCCATATGGAGGTGGACTCTATTAATACCCTCTCCCTATAGTCCAGCATTTCTGTAGGGTCCCTCTTTATTAGTCACATGATCTCTCACTTCCCAGTTCTCTGGTGTAATCTGGAGGGTCTCCTCAACCTCCTGTCCCCCAAGGTTGCCTGTTCCCCTTCTTTCTGCTGGCCCTTATGGCTTCAGTCTTTTCCTTCACCAAATACCAGATGAGGCTACAGTTACGTCTCACTTCCCAAGCCTGTCTACTATCCCTCCAAGGTTCCTCCCTTCCTGCTCACTTGTGATTGGTTTCTTCTTTCTACCAAGTGGGACTGATGAGTCCTCACTTGGGGAATTCAGATTGTTTACCATTCTGATTTCTGTGGCTAATATTCACTTATTAGTGAGTACATACCATGCATGTTCCTTTGTTTCTATGTTACCTTAGGGTGATATTTTGTATTTCCATTAATTTGCCTGAAAAATAAGCATCTTTAACGTGCAAAGTCAGATTAATAGTTTTTACATCATACCTCTGTTGTATGTGTTTATTGTTTGTGCCATTTCAGTGCCTTTTTGTTTGTATACCACCATGCCATCACCCCTTGTTCTGCAGCTCTCCAATAAAATGAACCAGGATGATGATCAGTCAGGAAATATCATTGTTTATGTTTGGTCTAGTGCTGTGTATTATAATGCTAATTCTATAGGCAAAGGGAGGATGTAGTGCTACACACCTTTTTATCTTATTTTGTTTTAAATTTTCCAAATCATTCTAAAATATCAGTAAAATTGAATGGGCTACAGTCAACTGCAGGACGAAGTAGATGTATATGTATATAACTGTGTCCACACAGTTGGATAAGGAGAAAGCAGAAAAGAAGAAGCTGACTTGGAAGAAGAGTCATGGATTAGAAGTCAAGAGAATGTGGCCCTAATGATGTCCAGTTGTATTTACGAGCAGCTTAGATTAAAAATATAATTAGTAATATAAGAATGTTGATAGAGAAGGAATGTCAGAAAAGGAAAATGGTTGAGAAGGTAGATGTATAGACAGGTCTTTTGACATTTGAGGGTTATTGTAAATAAAAGATGTCTCTCTCTTTATTACTAGGTATGTAATGAATGAGGTAGGGTCTAATCCTAGAATTATAAATAAAATTTTCTACAATAGGGTAGCACCTTAACTCTAGGCACAATTACACTTTCTTTTAGAAACATAATTTCAGAATCTGGAACAGAAATATCTCCTGGTTCTTTTATGATCAATATGTAGAGAGAATTATTTTCTTAGTAAAATTTAATTTGTAAGAAGCTGCCTCCACAGGGTTTTTCTCATTGCCCCTCCGATTTTGAAACAAGGGCAAAATAATGACTATATTGGCATTTATGATTATTAGGCATATAGTACTCACAAAGGCACATGTGCCACTACCTCCAACCAAACCAAACAATGCTTCAGGGAACAGCTCAATCTTCACCCTTGGATTTTCCCATAAGAATTCTATGATGCCTTGGAGGTGAAATTTAATTGCAAATATGATAGAAATCTCTGATAAACCATCCATCAAGAGAAGTCCAGCTCATAGTGTAGAATACAAGTCTTCATGCCTCTCACAATCAACATTAACTCAATCAAAATATGGAGGAGAGAAAATAAATACAATTTTAAGGCTACCTTAAGAACATGGATTCTTTAAATAATTGCTCCACTGAAATAGCAGAACTGCTTTGCTAAATACAAGAAAATTATGTCGGCTTTAGAATAAGATTCTAGAGAAATTGAAAGGAAATTTAAATGATGTTAAATTTCCAAAAGAATATTGGTTTGATTCATGTAAAGAACACAGTATACACATATACATGTAATAATCACCAAAGAATAGAAAAATAAATGAAAATGTTAAACATTTAAATATATAGAAGGCAGGAATATGTGCAATTAATGTAAAGGTATTCAATTGTGAAAACATGGATGATTGAACAAATCCAGGTTTCGATCTCACTGCTTAAGGAACAAACACAAGGAGAATTGAGGGTAAATAACTGTTGGTTATTTAACTGAGGTTAAATAACAGGCTTGACTAGTTCATGCTTTTAGTGGTATTGCTTCACTTTTCTCTCCATTTATTTTGATGTTGGCTAATGGTTTTGTGTACATTGCTTTTAAGGTCTTTAGGTATGGGCCTCCTGTTATTTCCAAGCGTTTTGACATGAAAGCATGCGGAATTTTGTGAAATGTTTTTCCCAGCATCTATTGGAATGATGATTTTTTCTTTGAGTTTGTTTTTGGTCATAGATTTTTCATTGATATATTTCCATATATTGAACCATCCCTGCATCCTTGGGATGAAGCCTACTTGATCATGATTAATGATCCCTTTGTTGTGTTCTTAGATTCCTTTGGCAAAACCGATTTTATTATGTATTTTGGAAGTAAGGGAATTGGGCTAAAGTTCTCATTCCATGTTGGAAGCTTTGTCGTTTTGGCATCAGAAAATTGTCACTGGGCTGGTTTTGAGGAAAGATACTGAGTAAATTTGGTTTTGTCACGAAATACCTTGTGTTCTCTATCTATGGTAATTGATAGATTTGCTGGATATTACATTCTGAGTTGGTATTTGTGTTCCCTTTGTGCCTGCCTGTCATCTGCCCATGCTCTTCTATCTGTCCTAGTCTCTGGTGAGAAGTCATGTGTAATTCTGATAGATCTATGATTATATGTTACCTGACATTTTCTTCTTACAGCTTTTAATATTCCTTTTTTTTAAAAGTACATTTGGTGTTTTAATCATTATATAATGGGAGGAATTACTTTTCTGTTCAAATCTTTTTGAGTTTTGTAGGCTTCTTATATGTTCATGGACATCTGTTTCTTTAGAGTAGTGAAGTTTCTTCTATAAATTTGTTGAAGTTATTTTCTGGCCCATCAAGTAGCAAATCTTCACACTCTTCTGTACTGATAACCATTAGGCTGGGTCTCCTCATTTTGTCCTGAATTTTCTGGATGTTTTTGTTCTGGAGACTTTTGCATTTTGCATTTTTGTCTGTTTTATCAATGCTTTCTATTATATCTTCTGTAACTGAGATTTTTCTCTTCTACCTTTTGTATTCTGTTGTTTATGCTTATACACATGACTTCTGTCTTTTTTCCCTAGGTTTTCTATATCCCTTTGTGTCTGTCTTTATGATGTCATTGTTGTTTCCAACTCCTTCCTTAGATTCTGGGTGTCTTTGTTCATTTCCTTCACGTGTTTTGTTGTGTTTTCCCATAGTTCTTCAAGGGTTTCTTCATGTTTAGTAGAGTTCTCCTGTATTTCTTAAAGGGACCTTTTTATATCCACCTTGAAGCCCTCCATGAAGCTCTCCATCAGCATTAAGCCCTGTGATTTTAAATCCATGTCTTGCTTCCAGAGGTGTTTGGGTATCCAGGACTTGTTGTTATGTGAGAATTGGGTATGGATGGTGACAAATACCTCGATTTTTGTGAGCAATTTTTCTATTTTTTCCTTTTGCCATCTGGTTATCTCTGGTGATAGTTGGTCCTACTGTCAGTGTTCGGTGTTTGCCTGCAAGCCTGTCTCAGCAACCCATGGTGAACTGCTTTCCCCTGGAAGAGATTGCTTTGGTATTGTTGAGGTCCTGGTTGTAGGCAGAGTCCTGGAATGGGTGTGTCCCAAGAGATTCTCTACTCTGGTGATCCTTGCCTACCCGTATGACCCTCCAGAGTGTCACAGGAGCAAAGATAGTGGTGGCCTTACCTCTGTACCCAGGACTCCCTCTAATGGTGAGACTCCATGCAAGTCAATGCTTCTTTGTAAGATACTTGCCCAGACTGCTGTGGGTCTACTCAGCTCCTCACTGCAGGTGGGGCCCTGGTGGACTCTGTCCTGAGTGATCTTCCACTCTGCTGTTCCCTGTGTACATGGCTGACCTGACTGACTGGTCACGAGAACAAAGATGGTAGGAACTTCACCTCTGAGTGTAGATCCTCCTCTAACCATGGGAGTACAAGCAAATATTAAGGACACATGACAAGTCCTTAATTTTCCTTTTTTGGGGTGGAGGGGAGGAAAGGGTTTATTCAGTTTACACTTCCAAATTGCGGTTCATCACCAATGGAAGTCAGAAATAGAAGTCAATCAGGTCAGGATAAAAGAGTCTATGCAGAGGCAATGAAGGGATATTTCTTACTGATATGCTACCCCTGGCTTGCTCAGCTTGCCTTCTTATAGAACCCAAGACTACCAGCCCAGGGTTGATACTACCCACAATGGGCCCTTCCCCTTGATCACTAATTGAGGAAATGCCTTACAGCTAGATCTCATGGAGGCCTTGTCTCAACCGAAGCTTCTTTCTCTGTGATAATTCCGGCTTTGTGTCAAGTTGACACAAAGCCAGCCAGTACAAGTCCCAAGATGTCTCCCTTGACACAGCTAATATCCTCTGAAGAGAAGAAAGGAATTGAGAAAATGGATCCAGGAGATTCTTGTAGGCAAGTTTGTGAAGCATTTTCTTTTTTTTTTTAATGTGGAAATCTTTTTATTTAGCAGAATCCCATTTTGTCCTACCCCATGTTATTTCTTTATTAAGATTTTTATTTTCTATATTCTTTATTTACATTCCAAATGATTTCCCCTTTCCTGGTTCCCCCCTACCCATATGCCCCATAAACCTTCTCTCCATTCCTTCTCCAATCACCTCCCTCCTTTTTCTCTGTCCTTATATTCCCTTCCAATGCTAGATCAATCCTTTCTAGGATCAGGACCCTCTCCATACTTCTTAATGGGAGTCACTTGCTACGCAATTTTTTCCTTGGGTATTCAGGGCTTTGGGGCTAATTAATATCCACTTATCAGAGATTTCATTCCATGTGTATTCTTTTGTAATTGGGTTACCTCACTTAGGATGATATTTTCCAGATCAAACCATTTGCCTAAAAATTGTGAGAATTCATTGTTCCTAATTGCTGTGTATATTCCACTGTGTAAATATACCACGTTTTCTGTATCCATTCCTCCTTTGAGGAGCATCTGGTTTCTTTCCAGCTTCTGGCTATTATAAATAAGGCTTCTATGAACATAATGGAGCACGTGTCTTTATTGCATGCCGGGGAATCCTTTGGGTATATGCCCAGGAGTGGTAGAGCAGGGTCCTGCGGAAGTGTCATGTCCAGTTTTCTGAGGAACAGCCAGACTGTTTTCCAGAGTGGTAGAATCAATATGCAACCCCACAGGCATTAGAGGAGTGTTCCTCTTTCTCCACATCCTCGCCAACACCCGCTGTCTCTTGAATTTTTAATCTTAGCCATTCTGCATGGTGTATGGTAAATTCTCAGGGTTGTTTTGATTTGCATTTCCCCGATGACTAATGAAGTTGAGCACTTTTTAAGGTGCTTCTCTGCCATCCAAAATTCTTCAGGTGAAAATTCTTTGTTTAACTCTGTACCCCATTTTTAATAGGGTTATTTGGTTTTCTGAGGTCTAACTTCTAGAGTTCTTTGTATATACTGTATACCCTCTATCTGATGTAAGCTTGGTGAAGATCTTTTCCCAATTTTTGCCGATTTGTCCTTTTGATGGTGTCTTTGCCTTACAAAAACTTTGTAATTTTATGAGGTCCCATTTGTCAATTCTTGATCTTACAGCATACGCTATTGTTGATCTCTTCAGAAACTTTCTTGCTGTACCGATGTGCTCAAGGGTCTTCCCAGTTTCTTTTCTATTAGCTTCAGAGTGTCTGGGTTTATGTGTAGGTCCTTGATCCATTTAGAGTTGAGCTTAGTACAAGGAAACAAGGAGATCAATTCGCATTCTTCAGCATGCTGACCTACAGTTGAACCAGCAACATTTGCTGAAATGGCTATCTTTTTCCCATTGGATTTTTTCAGCGCTTTGTAGAGAATCAAGTGTCCATAGGTGTATGGGTTCATTTGTGGATCTTCAATCCTGTTCCATTTTGTTGTTCATCTAGAACAACAAAAAATCCAGGATAGCTAAAACTATTCTCAGCAACAAAAGAAAATCTGGGGGAATCAGTATCCCTGACCTCAAGCAATACTACAGAGCAATAGTGTTAAAAACTGCATGGTATTGGTACAGTGACAGGCAGGAGGATCAATGAAACAGGATTGAAGATCCAGAAATGAACCCACACACCTATGGCCACTTGAACCTCGACTAAGAGGCTGAAAACATCCAATGGAAAAAAGATAGCCTATTCAACAAATGGTGCTGGTTCAACTGGAGGGCAGCATGCAGAAGAATGCGAAATGACCCATCCTTGCCTCCTTGTACTAAGCTCAAATCCAAATGGATCAAGGACCTCCACATAAAGCCAGACACTCTGAAGCTAATAGAAAAGAAACTGGGGAAGACCCTTGAGGAAAGCGGTACAGGGAGAAAGTTTCTGAACAGAACACCAATAGCGTATGCTCTAAGAGCAAGAATTATCAAATGGGACCTCATAAAATTACAAAGTTTCTGTATGGCAAAGAACACTATCAAGAGGACAAATCGGCAAACAACAAATTAGGAAAAGATCTTCACCAATCCTACATCAGATAGAGGGCTAATATCCAATATATATAAAGAACTCAAGAAGTTAGACTCCAGAAAACCAAACAACCCTATTAAAAGAATGGGGTACAGAGTTAAACAAAGAATTCTCACCTGAAGAACTTCGGATGGCGGAGAAGCATCTTGAAAAATGGTCAACTTCATTAGTCATTAGGGAAATGCAAATCAAAACAACCCTGAGATTTCATCTCACACCAGTCAGAATGGCTAAGATTAAAAATTCAGGAGACAGCAGGTGTTGGAGAGGGTGTGGAGAAAGAGGAACACTCCTCCACTGCTGGTGGGGTTGCAAATTTGTACAACATCTCTGGAAATCAGTCTGGTGATTCCTCCGAAAACTGGGCACCTCACTTCCAGAAGAACCTGCTATACCACTCCTGGGCATATACCCAGAGGATTCCCCACCATATAATAAGGATACATGCTCTACTATGTTCAAAGCAGCCATATTTATAATTGCCAGTTGCTGGAAAGAACCCAGCTATCCCTCAACAGAAGAGTGGATGTAAAAAATGTGGTATATCTACACAATGGAGTACTATACAGCCACTAGAAACAATGAATTCATGAAATTCTTAGGCAAATGGATGGAGCTAGAGAACATCATACTAAGTGAGGTAACCCAGACTCAAAAGGTGAATCATGGTATACACTCACTAATAAGTGGATATTAACCTAGAAAACTGGAATACCCAAAACATAATCCACACATCAAATGAGGTACAAGAAGAAAGGAGGAGTGGCCCCTGGTTCTGGAAAGACTCAGTGAAGCAGTATTCGACAAAACCAGAACGGGGAAGTGGGAAGGGGTGGGTGGGAGGACAGGGGAAGAGAAGGGGGCTTACAGGGCTTTCAGGGAGTGGGGGGCTAGAAAAGGGGAAATCATTTGAAATGTAAATAAATTATATCGAATAAAAAATTAAAAAAAAAAAAAAAGAATAGCTACTCCTGCTCATTACCTGTGACCATTGGCTTGTAAGATTGTCTTCCAGCCTTTTAGTCTAAGATATTTTGTATCTTTGACAGTGAGGTGTGTCTCCTGTATGCAGCAAATTTTAGGGTCCTGTTTCCTTATCAAGTCTGTTAGTCTATGCCTTTTTATTGGGGAATTGAGACCATTGACATTAAGAGATATTAAGGAATAGTGATTATTACTTCCTGTCATTTTTGATGTTCTTTTTATATTTGAGTGGTTATCTTCTTTTGTGTTTGATGAAGGAAGGTAACTATCTTGCTTTTCCCAGGATGTAGTTTCACTCCTTGTATTGGAGTTTTCCTCTTATTATTCTTTGCAGAGCTGGGTTTGTGGAAAGATATTGGGTAAATTTGGTTTTGTCATGGAATATCTTGGTTTCTCCATCTATGGTGAATGAGAGTTTTGCTGGGTATAGTAGTCTTGGCTGACATTTGTGTTCTCTTAGAGTCCGAATGAGATCTGCCCAGGATTATCTAGCTTTCATGGTCTCTGGTGAGAAGTCTGGTGTGATTCTGATAGGTCTTCCTTTATATGTTACTTGGCCTATTTCTCTTACTGCCTTTAATATTCTTTCTTTGTTTAGTGCATTGGGGGTTTTGATTATTATGTGATGGGAGGTATTTCTGCTCAGGTCCAGTCTGTTTGGAGTTGTGTAGGCTTCTTGTATATTCATAGGCATCTCTTTCTTTAGGTTAGGGAAGTTTTCTTCCAAAATTTTATTGAAGATATTTGCTGGCCCTTTCTGTTGTAAATATTCACTCTCATCTATACCTGTAATCCTTAGGTTTGCTCTTTTCATTGTATCCTGGATGTTCTGGGATACAAGCTTTTTGCATTATGCATTTTCTTTGAGAGTTGAGTCAATAGTTTCTATGGTATTTTCAGCATCTGAGATTCTTTCTTCCATTTCTAGTATTATGTTGTTTATATTTGCATCTATGGCCCCTGATTTCTTCTCAAGGTTTTCTATCTCCAAAGTTGTCTCCCTTTGTGATTTCATAGTTATTTATGCTTCTGTTTTTAGATCCTGGATGGTTTTTCTCAGTTCCATCATTTGTTTGTTTGTGTTATCATTTAATTCTTTAAGAGATTTTTGTTTCCTCTTTCATGACTTCTGCTTGTTGACGCTAGTTTTCCTGCATTTCTTTAAGGTTTTTTTTTTTTTTTTTTTTTTTTTTTTTTTTTTTTTTTTTTTTTTTTTTTTTTGCGTTTCTTCTTCATTGGCTTCTATCTCTTGGGCCTTATTCTCCTGAATTTCTTTAAGAGATTTTTGTGTTTCCATTATACGGGTTTCTAGCTTATTCATGTTCCCCTGTATTTCTTTAAGAGACTCATTCATGTCCTCTTTGTGTTCTTCTAGCAGCATCATGACCAGTGATTTTAAATCCAAATCTTGTTTCTCCGGTGTGTTGGCATACTAGGACTTGCTGATGTTGGAGAGTTTGGTTCAGATGCTGCCACATTGCCTAGATTTCTGTTAGTAGCATTCCTGCTTTTGCCCTTTGCCATCTTGTTCTCTGGAGGTAGTTGGTCTTGTCTCTGACTGGTTTTTCAGCCTCCTGAGAGGCTCTAGGGCTCTTTCTGCAATACTGGATGGCAGGGTTTCCCCTGTTGCAGATTGTTGATGTGCTGTCTTCCTCTTGGGTGCTATTGCAGCCCTAGTGTATTTTGCCCCAGATTGTGACTGTGAACCAGATGGTGCCCGTTTGCTCCTTAAGGGAGTGCTGAAGGGTGTATGCTGTGGGGACCTTTTCTGTGTGCTGATCACTCTGCTGGCCAGCGGAACTCCCAACCGAGTTGGTGCACACAAGGCTTACCTAGCTGCTCAGGCCCTGAGTGTAGGCAAAAGCCTGGCAGGCCAATGTCTGAGCAAAGTTCCCCTCAGTTGTGAGTGTTAATTGGGTCTGTCAGGTGGCCAGGATGGCAGTGTGTGCGTGCTCCCTGAGAGTGCTTGGAGAGTCTTCTGGGCTAACAACCTCCTGGCCGGGTCCGCACACAGGTGGCCCATCGAGCAGCTCTGGGCTTGGGGGCAGTCCAGGCCCTGACCTTCTTAGACCCCAGCTATGTCAGCCTCGGGCTATGACTCTTAGCCAGTTTTGCCTGATAGGACTCTCTGGCTTCCTGTAGGCAAAATGGCGGCAGCGCTCGCAGGAGCATGTGCTGGCCTTGGCTAACAACATCCTAGCTGGGTCGGCACACAGATGGCCCACTGAGCAGCCCAGGGCCTGGGGGCAGTCCAGGGCCTGACCGTCTGAGACCCCTGCTATGTCCACCTCGGGCTATGCCTGTTAGCTGGTTTGGTTTTGCCTGCTAGGAATCTCTGGCTTCCCATAGGCAAAATGGCGGGGGGCACACGCACTGGCCCGGGCAAACAACCTCCTGGCCAGGTTTGCACACTGGTGGCCCCCTGACCAGCCCAGGGCCTGGTTGCAGGCCAACACCTGTCAGCCTTAGGACCCCCGCAATGTTGGTCTCGGGTTGTATTTACATACCTCAGTCTGTCTGATTTCTCTGGTGTCCAAGAACCAATATGGAGGCCTAGTATCTGACTGGTGGGAGGCAGATTTCTGAAGTGGCTTCTGGGTGGTGAAAGGCGCTGTAAATCCTCAGTGGCTTGCAGCCCGGCTCACCAGCGATGGCCAGTGGTCGTGGGCACAGGGTCTGCCTGGACCCTGTCAGCCAGGTTCTACTGCTGATGGCCCTTCCTCTGGACCAGCCGCTGCTGCTGTTGCTGCTGCAGCCACCGCTCCCACCTCCCTCTGCCAGAAGTTCTTATACTGTTGAGAATAACTTTAGGTATCCTGGCTCTTGTCATCCCAGGTGAATTTGAGAATTGCTCTTTCTAACTCTATGAGAAACTGAATTGGGATTTTGATGCTGATTGTAATGAATCTGTATATTGTTTTTCGCAAAAAGGCCATTTTTGCTATATTAATCCTGCCAATCAAAAAGCGTTTTTCTATATTCTGAGGTCATCTTTAATGTCTTCCTTCAAAGACTTGACGTTCCTGTCATACAGATCTTTCTCTTGCTTGCTTAGAGTCATGACAAGATTCTCTGTATTGTTTGTGGTTATTTTGAAGGGTCTTATTTCCCTAATTTCTTTCTCAGCCAGTTTACCCTTTGAGTATAGGAAGGCTACTGATTTGCTTGATTTGATTTTATATCCAGCCACTTTGCTGAAGTGGTTTATCAGCTGTAGGAGTTCTCTGGTTGAGTTTTTTGGGTTGCTTAAGTATATTATCATATCATCTGAAAATAGTGATATTTTGACTTTGTCCTTTCCAATTTGTATTCGGTTTACCTACTTTTGTTGTCTAATTGCTCTAGCTAGGACTCCAAGTACTGTATTGAATAAGTATGTAGATAGAGGTCAGCCTTGACTAGCTCATGCTTTTAGTGGGTTTGCTTTTCTGTCCATTTATTTTGATGTTGGCTCATGGTTTTTTGTACATTGCTTTTACTATGTTTAGGTATGGGCTTTGATTTCCTGTTCTTTCCAAGACTTTTACCCTGAAAGTATGCGGAATTTTATCAAATACTTTTCCAGCATCTATTCAAATGACCTTTTTTTTTTTTCTTTGAGTGTGTTTTTGTTGTGGATTTTTCATTGATGTATTTCCATATGTTGAACCATCCATGTGTCCTTGGGATAAAGCCTACTTGATCATGATTAATGATCCTTTTGTTGTGTTTTTGGATTCGTTTGGCCAAAACGATTTTATTGTGTATTTGCATCTACAGGAATTGGGCTAAAGTTCTTGTTCCTTGTTGGATCTTTGTGTGGTTTTGGAGTCAGAAAATTGTCATTTCATCCAATCACTATGCTTCTATTCATTGTGTTTGTATATTCTGGACTAGTTTGAATAGTATTTTTGTTTGGAATTATTGGAAGTTCTAAAAAATTTTGCAATAAACCATCTGGTCCTGTGCTATTTTTTGTTGGGAGATGGTCAATGACCACATCTATTCCTTAGGGCTTATAGTTCCATTTAGATCGTCTATGTTATTCTGATTAAACTTTGGTAGTTGGTATCTGTCTTGGAAATTGCCCATTTGCTCCAGATTTTGCTGTTGTGTTGAGTATAGCCTTTTGTGATATGATCTGATAATTTTTTGACTCTCCCCAATTTCTGCTGCCATTTCTCCATTTTCATTTCGGATTTTGTTAATTGTGCTACAGTCACTATGCCATCTGCTTAGCCAGGCTAAAGGTTTATCCATCTTGTTCATATTCTCAAAGAACCAGCTCCTGGTTCTGTTGATTCTTTGTATGGTTCTCTGTAGTTCTATTTGGTTGATTTCAGCCCTGAGTTTGAAGCTTTCCTGCCTCCTGCTCCTCTTGGTTGAATTAGCTTCTTTCTGTTCCAAAGCATTCAGATGCGCCATTATGCTGGTACTGTATACTCTCTCCAGCTTCATTTTGGAGGCACTCACGGCTATGAGATTTCCTCTTAGCACTGCTTTCATTGTGTCCCATAAATTTGGGTATGTTATGCCTTCATTTTCACTAAATTCCAAAATGGTTTTGGTATCTTTCCTTATTTCTTCCTTGACCATGCTATCATTGTGTATTCTTCAGCTTCCATGTGTTTGTGGGCTTTGTTTTGCTTTTGCTCTTTTGAAGACCATCTTTACTCCATAATGATCTGACAGGAGGCATGCAATTAGTTTGACCTTCTCCTTTCTGTTGAGTTATGTTCAATTTTAGAGAAGGTTCCATGAGGCGCTGAGAAGAAGGTATATTCTTTTGATTTTGAATGAAATGTTCTATAGATATATATGAAAGCCATTTGGTCCAAAACTACTGAAATTTTCACTGTGTCTCTGTTTAGTATGTGTTTCTCTGATCTTTCAATTGAGGACCATGACATGTTGGAGTCACCCACAGCTAGTGTCTGTTCTGGGATGTGAGCTTTAAGCTTTAGTAAATTCCTTTACAAATGTATGTGCTCATGTATTTGGAGCATAGGTGTTCAGAATTGAGAGTTCTTCCTGGTAGATTTTTCCTTTAATGAGTATAAAGTGTCCTTCTGCACCTTTTTTGATGAAATTGGTTGAAAGTCTTTTTTATCTGATATTAGAATGGCTACTCCAGCTTGTTTATTGTACCATTTGCTTGGAAAACTGTTTTCCAGACTTTAACACTGAAGTAGTCTTAGTCTTTGACAGTAAGATGTGCTTCCTGTATGAAGACAAATGTTGGGTCTTGCTTGCATATCCAGTCTGTTAATCTATGTTTTAAATTGAGTAATTGAATTCACTGATGTTAAGCAATATTAAGGCATAGTGATAGTTGCTTTCTACTATTTTTGATGTAATTTTTATATTTGTGTGGATTTCTTCTTTTGGATTTGTAGAAGGAAGATTAATTTCTTACTTTTTTGGTGTTTTCCACTGATTATACTATGTAGGGATGACTTTAAGGAAAGATACTGAGTAAATAAGTTTTTTATCATGAAATACCTTGTTTCTCTATCTATGGTAATTGATAGATTTGCGGATATTGCAATTGCATTCTGGGTATTATTTGTGGTTCTTTAGTTTCTGCCTGTCATCTGCCCATGCTCTTCCTGTCTGTCCTAGTCTCTGGTGAAAAGTCATGTGTAATTCTGATAGATCTACGTTTATATGTTACTTGACATTTTCTTCTTACAGCTTTTAATATTTTTTTTTGTACATTTGGTGTGGTTTTTTTTTTTTTATATTTTTATTTTCTGTATTCTTTGTTTGCATTCCAAATGATTTCCCCTTTCCCAGATCCCCCCTCCCCATATGTCCGATAAACCTTCTTCTCTCCATCAATTCTCCAATCACCTGCTTCTTTTTCTCTGTCCTTATATTCCCTTCCCATGCTAGATCAATCCATTCCAGGATCTGGACCCTCTCCATACTTCTTCATGGGAGTCATTTGTTATGCAATTTGTGTCTTGGGTATTCAGAGCTTCTGGGCTAATTAATATCCACTAATCAGAGATTGCATTCTATGTGTATTCTTTTGTGTTTGGGTTACCTCACTTAGGATGATATCTTCCAGATCAAACCATTTGCCTAAAAATTTTTTGAATTCGTTGTTTCTAATTGCTGGGTAGTATTCCATTGTGTAAATATACCACATTTTCTGTATCCATTCCTCTTTTGAGGGGCATCTGGGATCTTTCGAGCTTCTGGCTATTATAAATAAGGCTGCTATGAACATAATGGAGCATGTGTCTTTATTGCATGCCGGGGAATACTTTGGGTATATGCCCAGGAGAGGTATAGCATGGTCCTCTGTAAGTCTCATGTCCAGTTTTCTGAGGAACCTCCAGACTGATTTCCACAGTGGTTGTACCATCTTACAGCCCCACCAGAAGTGGAGGAATGTTCCTCTTTCTCCAAATCCTCGCCAACTCCTGCTGTCTCCTGAGTTTTTGACCTTAGCTATTCCTACTGGTGTAAGGTGAAATCTCAGGGTTATTTTGATCTGTATTTCCCTAATGAATAATGATGTTGTGCACTTCTTAAGGTGTCTCTTGGCCATCCGAATTTCTTCAGGTGAAAATTCTTTTTAAGATCTGTACCCCATTTTTAATAGGGTTATTTGGTTCCCTGGGGTCTAACTACTTGAGTTCTTTGTATATATTGGATATTATCCCTCTATCAGATGTGGGGTTGGTGAATATCCTTTCCCAATTTGATCGTTGCTGTTTTGTCCTATTAACACTGTCCTTTGCCTTACAGAAACTTTGTAATTTTATGAGATCCCATTTGTCAATTCTTTATCTTAAAGCATAATCTATTGGTGATCTGTTCAGGAACTTTTCCCCTCTGCCATGTCCTCAAGGGTCTTTCCCAGTTTCTTTTCTATTAGTTTCAGTGTGTCTGGTTTTACATGGAGTTCCTTGATCCACTTGGAGTGAAGTTTACTAAATTGTCATTATATCATAGGAGGGATTTCTTTTTAGTTCAAACCTCTTCAGAGTTTTGTAGTCTTCTCATATGTTCATGGACATCTGTTTCTTTAGATTAGGGATGTTTTCTTCTATAATTTTGTTGAAGACATTTACTGGCTCATTAAATTAGAAATTTTCAAATTCTTTTAAACCTATAATCTTAACGTTTGGTCTTCTCATTTTGTGCTATATTTCCTGGATGTTTTGGTTCAGGATACTTTTGCATTTTGCATTTTCGACTGTTTTATCAATGCTTTCTCTTATATCTTTTGTAACTGAGATTTTCTCTTCTATCTCTTGTATTCTGTTGTTGATGCTGATATACATGACTTCTTTTTTTTCCCTTAGGTTTTCTATGTCCTTTTGTGTCTGCCTTTGTGATTTCATTATTGTTTCCACCTCCTTCCTTAGATCCTGGGTGTCTTTGTTCATTTCCTTCACCTGTTTTGTTGTGTTTTTCCATAGTTCTTCAAGGGCTTCTCCATGTTTACTAGTGTTCTCCTGTATTTCTTAAAGGGAGCTTTTTATATCCTCCTTGAAGCCCTCGATCTTGCTCTCCATCAGCATCAAGCTTTGTGATTTAAAATCCAAGTCTTGTATTCCTGGTGTCTTGGGTATCCAGGACTTGCTGTTGTGGGAGTATTGGGTTTTTGTGGTGCCAAATCGCCTTGCTTTATGTTAACAATTTTCCTATTTTTTCATTTTGCCATCTGGTTATCTCTGGTGGTAGTTGGTCCTGCTTTCAGTGGCTGGTGTTTGCCTGCAAGCCTATCTCAGCAACCCAGGGTGAGCTGCTTTCCCCTGGAAGAGATTGCTGTGGTACTGTTGAGGTCCTGGGTGTAGGCAGAGTCCTGGCATGGGTGTGTCCCAAGAGATTCTCTACTCTGGTGATCCGTGCCGAACAGTATGACCCTCTACACTGGCACAGGAGCAAAGATAGTTGTGGCCTTACCTCTGTACACAGGACTTCCTCTAATGGTGGGTCTCTGTGCAAGTCAATGCTTCCTTGCAAAATACTTGCCCAGACTGCTGTGGGTTTACTCATCTTCTCATTGCATGTGGGGCCCTTGTGGGTTGTTTCCTGATTGATCTTACATACTGCTGTTCCCTGTATACATGGCTGACTTGACTGACTGGTCACAAGTACAAAGATGGTAGGAACTTCACCTCTGAGTGCAGATCCTCCTCTAACCATGGGACTACAAGCAAAAATTAAGAACATATGATGATTATTTAATTTCTTTTAACATCAATGAACCCAATGCCCCATTAAAAAGACATGGATAGTTCAACATGACCCAAAATTTTGATGCATACAAGAAACAAATATGTACAGAGAACTTTGTCTTACCAGCTTTACTATTTTTTTTTCTAAAAGGGATGCTATTTTTTTAAATAGGTTTCATATTATCAAATGTGAAACTAGAGTTTTTGCTAAAAAGAAAAACACCACTTTAGGTTTAAGGACATACTTTGTTCCCCTCACTGTCCTAGCATCTTGTTCAACCCACATACTTCTTTCTAAGCAGCATTTCCTTTGTATTTTTTATTATTTTGATTATATATATATATATATGTATATATTTATATATATATATGTATATATGTATATATATGTATACATGTATATATACATATATATGTTTAATTCATCATTTGAATTAGTTCATGTTTCAGATTACATATATATTAAATTGTGTATATATATATATTTAATTGACCATTTGAATTAGTCACATTTCAAATTATATCCCCTCGTCTAAGTTACCCATGCACAGGTGCCTTTCAGTCTATACCTGATCTTCCACATTGGCTCTTTCACTTTGAGTGTGCTCCTCTACCAACTTCCACCTCACTGTGACTCTAGCATCACCCTATGCTGTGACATCCAGCATCCCACAACCATAGCCTACTCTGAGACTGATATAAGATAAACCATACTCTGTTCTATGTGTATCTGGAACTCCATGCACATATACACTTTAGTTGGTTGATTTAGTCTCTGGGTTCTCTGGGTTGTCTGGATAGCTAACTTTCTTATCCTTATAGGATTGCATCCCCATCAACCAGTACAGTCTGTCCCCTAACTCCTCCATAGAGGTCCCTGTGGTCAGCCCAATGGTTGGTTGCACACATGTGCATCTCTAGTTGTCTTTCACAGAGTATCTCAGCGGACAACCATACCCTGTTCCTGCTAGCAAGCACTTATTTTCTTTTTTTATTCAATATATTTTTTATTTACCTTTCAAATGATTGCCCCTTTTCTGGACCCCCACTCCCTGAAAGTCCCATAAGCCCCCTTCCCTTCCGCTGTTCTCACACCCTCCTCTTTGCACTTCCCTCTTCTGGTTTTGCCATATACTTCTAAACTGAGCCTTTTAAGGACAAGGGGACACTCCTCCGTTCTTCTTGTGCCTCATTTGATGTGTGGATTATGTTTTGGGAATTCCAGCTTTCTAGGTTAATATGCACTGATATTAACCTAGAAAAGGTAAGGCCACCACTATCTTTGCATACCAGGATTCATCTCTTGAGACTGTGTTACCTCACTTAGTATGATGTTCTCCAACTCCTTCCATCATTGCCTAAGAATTTCATGAATTCATTGTTTCTAATGACTGAATAGTACTCCATTGCGTACTCCATTGTGTACCACCATAGTGGGGTATTCCTGTGACAACCTAACCATGTTTAGGGGAGGACTGTGGAAGGACTTTGGAACTTTGAGCTAGAAAAGCCATTAGAATATTAAGAGCTGGATGGAAAGTTCTGTAGGAGCTTGGAAGACAATGTTAAGAAGGAGATGGAGGCCTGGCTTGTGAAATTTCAGAGGGAAGATTAAAAACTCGTACAGTGGCCATGTTTTGATTGTTAAAATTCTGTGGCTTTGGTTAGCTGGAGATAAAGAATCAGGTGTGAGTAACAAGATACCAGAACTACTAAAGCAAACCTTTGTGTTACTGCGACTATTGATGCTGGTTAGCTAGAGCTAAGAAATTAGCGGTGATTAAGAAGAGACACGCATCACTGAGATGAAATCTTCTTGTTGGTGTTTTCTGAGAGTACAGAGAGTGTGTTCCATAGATAGCCACAGTTGTAATTTATGCTGTATCTGTACTTGGTTCTGTGTAAGATTCACCCCGATGGAATTGGATTTGAAAGCATGAAGGGCTCATGAAGAGCAGCTGCGACTCTTGTCACAGTGAGAGGCCACAGAAGGCAATTGGTGAAGGTACAGCCTCAGTTGCAATTAATGGCCCAGGACTTGAAGGGGTCATGCATAGGAGCAGAGGCTTGTCACCCTGATGAGATCCTATGGAAGCCTTTTGGTGAAGCCTAATTACAGCAGAAGTCTGTAGTACTTTGGAGATGACAGTACCATGTGATGACCACCAATAGCAGCAGCAGCAGTGGAGTACAGGCATCTGGAGCCTAGAAGACGAGCTGTGTGCTGCACAGGGCAGAGCTGAATAAGTGACTAAAGCCCTTGGAGGAACCCAGAAGATCGTGAGCTGGATCCCAGACATTGAACCATTGGAAGTTGAGTTTAGGTTTTGGTTGTGACTGGGCCCTGACATGTTTCCCTCCTGAAGGAAAAAAGTATTTTAGTGGAACTCACATTTGAGAGTTTCTATTTTTAAAAGACTTAGATATTGAAAGATGTTGGACATTTTATGGTGATTGATCTTTTAATATGTAAAGACTGTCGGACTTTTAAAGTTATTTAGATCTTGGGAATGAATAATAAAGTAAGGGTTGAGGATTAATAGTGATGTGTTTATATGTCAAGTTGACAAGGGGTCAATTGTACTGGCTAGTTTTGTGTGTCAACTTGACACAAGCTTGAGTTATCACAGAGAAAGGAGCTTTAGTTCGGGAAGCGCCTCCATGACATCCAGCTGTGGCAAATTTTCTCAATTAGTGATCAAGTGGGGAGGGCCCCTTTTGGGTGGTACTTCTGTGGGGCTGGTCCTTTTGCATTCTATAAGAGAGCAAGCTGAACAAGCAAGTAAGCCAGTAAGAAACAACCTCCATGAAAGAGGAACACTCCTCCACTGCTGGTGGGATTGCAAGATGGTGCAACCACTTTGGAAATCAGTATGGTGGTTCCTCAGAATACTGGGCATGTCACTTCCTGAGGACCCTGTTTTACCACTCCCGGGCATATATCCCGGGCATGATCTTTCAGCATGCAATAAGCACACATGCTCCACTATGTTCATAGAAGACTTATTTGTAGTAGCCAGAAACAGGGAAGAACCTAGGTGTCCTTCAACGGAGGAATGGATACAAAAAATGTGGTACATTTACACAATGGAGTACTATTCAGCCATTAGAAACAATGAATTCATGAAATTCTTAGACAAATGGATGGAGCTGGAGAACATCATACTAAGTGAGGTAAGCCAGTCTCAAAAGATCAGTCATGTTATGCACTCACTGATAAGTGGATATTAGCCTAGAAACTTTGAATACCCAGGACATAATCCACAAATTAAATGATGTCCAAAAAGAATGGAGTAGTGTTCCCTGGTTCTGGAATGACTCAGTGCAAGAGTATAGGGGAATTCCAGAACAGGGAAGTGGGAAGGGGTGTATGGAAGAGCAGGGGGACGGAGGAGGGCTTCTAGGAATTGCGGGGAATGGGGACCCAGAAAAGGGAAATCATTTGAAATGTATATAAAAATATATCAAGAAAAAAAAAAAAAAAAAAACAATATCCATGACTGTAGTGAGCTGCTTGCCCGTTAACTGTTGTTAACTGTTAACAAGTCCTTATTTGCGTGGAGCCTCTTGAGTCTTGCGCCTTCCACGTGGATACAACCTATCAGCAATGCCCACATGGCTAAGCCTGATTGGCTGACTATTAGTATTTAAGGGCTGGGCTGATTCTCTCGTGGTCAGAAGAAGAAGAAGTACAGGAGAGAGAAGTAGTAGAAGAGGGAGAAGAAGGAGAAGAAGTACAAGGGTCCTGAGTAAACTGCTTGAAGAAGATCTTCCTGTGTTGCATCATTCCTTGCCGGCGAGGGTAGAAACGACAACTGGTGCGGAAACCTGGGACAAGAAACTCTCCTCGTTCGTGGGGTTTGAAGATCAGAACTTCTCGCAGTAATGGTAGCGCGCTGGTAAGTTCCCGGTTAAATGGGACAATAAAGTGATGGGTCCAGTGCAGCGAGGCCTTCCCTTGTTGTCTGCCTTACCTACCCATTTGCCAGTCATAGTAATCGATATAAAAGACTGTTTCTTTTTAATCGCCCTCTGCATTAAAGACAGGGAGCGGTTTGCATTTACCATCTCTTCCTGTAATCAGGAGGAACCTGATAAGAAGTATGAATGGAAACTGTTACCCCAAGGCATGGCTAATAGCCCCACTATGTGTCAAGTATTTGTGAGTGCTGTCATCGCTCCTCTAAGAGAGCAATATTCTAGAGTAAGATGCATACACTACATGGATGATATCCTTCTGAGTAATAAAGATGAGAAGGTTTTGGATCAGGCTTATGAAGGGCTAATAATATTATTGAGAAGAAAGCAATTGTTTGTTGCCCCTGATAAGGTTCAAAAAACCAGTGTAGTTTCTTATTTGGGAGCAAGATTGGATCCTCTTACAGTAGTCCCACAAAAAATTGAAATTAGAAAGGATAATCTCAAGACACTTAATGACTTTCAGAAGTTGTTGGATGATATAAACTGGATCCGAAACTATTTGAAAATGCCTAATTATGAATTAAAGCCATTATTCAATCTTTTGGCCAGTGATTCAGCCCTGGATTCTCCTAGACAACTAACTAAGGAGGCTCGAGTGGCCTTGAGGAAGGTAGAACAAGGACTACAGGATGCAGTACTATATCGTTGCACAGAGGAATTGGATATTATCCTGTGCATTCTGCCTACCTTTTTGCAGCCTACAGGGCTGTTATGGCAGGCAGGACACTTATTATGGATTCATCCTAAAGCCTCACCAGCAAAATGCATAGAGCATTACACCACTGCTATTGCAAAAATGGCCTTTAATGGAATACAAAAGTGTGTGCAGTTTTTTGTGAGATATCCAGCCTCCCTGATTATTCCATATACTGCTTTTCAAGTGCAAATATTATGTGGAGCAATTGATGACTGGGCCATATTGCGCTGTAGTTTCCATGGTATTATAGATAATCATTATCCCAAGCACACTTTGCTTTTCTTTTTTAAAGAACATCCTGTTGTGTTTCCAAAAGTAACTGCACAAAATCCTTTGCCAGATGCTCCCAATATATTTACAGATGGATCAAAAACTGGATGTGGGGTGTATATGGTAGAACATCAGAAACCAGTCCTGTATCAATTCCAGCCTAATTCTCCACAGGTGGTTGAGTCGCAAATTGTCTTGGAAATCTTTAAAAAATGCTTTTTTCCCTTTAATTTGCTTTCCGATTCGGCATATGTGGTAAATGTTGTAAAAATTCTAGAGGTAGCCGGACCTATAAAACAAAGCAATACTGGTTGTCACTTACTGAGAGAGTTACAAATGATCATTTGGCTGAGAGAGTCAAAAATTTTGATACAACATATTCGAGCTCATAGAGGCTTACCTGGCCCATTAAGTGAAGGAAATGATCTGATTGATCGTTGCACTAGAATGGAATATGCCTTTTTGAGTTCTGTTTTGGAAAATGCCCGAATTTTTCATAAGCAATTTCATATTCCTTCAATGATCTTGCAACGAAGGTTTGGATTATCCCGAGCAGATGCCAGACAAATTGTGCTCGAATGTCAACAGTGTGCTGTTTATAATCATCCCCCTAGTTTAGGAATTAATCAAAGAGGTTTGCTACATTTAAAAATTTGGCAAATGGATATTACTCATTTTTTTGAATTTGGTACTTTAAAATATGTTCATGTTTCTGTGGATACTTGTTCTGACATCATTCATGCTACAGCCTTGAGTGGAGAAAAGACACGTAGCGTTATTACACATTGCCTTGAAGCATGGGCGGCTTGGGGGCAACCTCAACAGCTTAAGACAGACAATGGCCCTGCCTATACAGCTCAGTCTTTCAATCCTTTTGCAAGCAAATGAATATAATCTTGAATCATGGTCTACCTTATAAATCTCAGGGCCAAGGCATTGTTGAATGTGCTCATCGTACCCTTAAGGAATTTTTAACAAAACAAAAAGAGGGAATTGGGTATGGTAGAACACCCAAAGAACGACTTTCATTGGCATTATTTACTTTAAATTTTTTGAATCTGGATAATGATGGTTTGGCTGCAGCTGATCAGCACCAATGCCCTAATAATACCTTGAAGGGTTATGTTAAATGGAAAGATGTGCTTACTGGATTATGGCATGGCCCTGATCCAGTGTTGGCGTGGGCGAGAGGTTCTGTTTGTGTGTTTCCTCAGACTCAACAAGATCCACTGTGGGTGCCTGAGCGGCTGACCAGACGCTGCAATAAAATGAAGATCCTCTTGCTGTTACTGATTCTCAGCAAGACATTGATGCTGGTGTAGATGGAGCCAAGATGGGCGATCTTGTCGGTGTTCCCGAGACCAATGCCGATACGCCATGATACTAAGCTGTTTCCTTGTCTTTTAGTTCTAACAAGTCTCTTGATATACCTTATTCACCTTTAAAGAGGAGGGAGTGTAAATGAAAACTTTGCCCTTGCCATCCTTTTGATAGTACTTTCAATTTTTTGCCTGTGGTGCATCTGCAGGATGAGGTGTATCCAACAAAGACAGGTTGCAATAATGGTACAAGCATTCACAGCCATTGAAGCTGGACAGTCCTTCTAGGCCTGGCTGGCAGCCATGAAGGCCTAATAAGATGCTTTCCACGCTCAGGATTCGAGGCTAAGCACTGCACTCAGGGGCCCATGATTGGAGAGCCCTTGAGGGGAGCATGCTTGACTGCACACGGGTTGGTACACCAGAACCCGTCTCTGAGCAAAAGGTAACAGATGGGTTTGACGAAATCCACTGGGCTGATGGCTCAGAAGGGCACCGAAACAAGGTCCATGAGTCCACCTGATGGGCAAATGATATATCAGAGGTCAAACCTCTACTCTCGCCTGAATGCGTGTTTAAAAAGAAAAAGGAGGAACTGTAGGGAGTTGCTTGCCCATTAACTGTTGTTAACTGTCGTTAACTGTCATTAACTTTTAACAAGTCCTTATTTGGGTGGAGCCTGTTGAGTCTTGCGCCTTCCATGTGGATACAACCTATCAGCAATGCCCAAGTGGCTAAGCCTGATTGGCTGTCTATTAGTATTTAAGGGCTGGGCTGATTCTCTCGGGGTCAGAAGAAGTAGTACAGGAGGGAGAAGTAGTAGAAGAGGGAGAAGAAGGAGAACAAGAACATGGGCCCTGAGTTAACTGCTTGAAGAAGATCTTCCTGTGTTGCGTCTTTCCTTGCCGGCAAGGGTGGATGCGACACATGACCTCTGCATCAGCTTGGACTTCCTGACCTGCTTGAGTTCCAGTCTAGACTGTCTTAAGTGATGAACTGCAATGTGGAAGTGTAAGCTCAATAAAACCTCCCCCCCAAAAAAAGTGTTTCTTGGTCATGATGTTTGTGAAGGAATAGAAAGCCTGACTAAGATATGTATATATACCACATTTTTTGCATCCATTCTTCTGTTGAGGTTCATCTGGGTTCTTTCCAGCTTCTGGCTTTCATAAATAGTGCTGCTATGAACATATTGGGCATGTATCTTTATTACATGCTGGGGAATCCTCTGGGTATATGCCCAGGAGTGGTATAGCAGGATCTTCCAGAAATGAGGTGCTAAGGTTTCTGAGGAACTTCCAGACTGATTTCCAGAGAGGTTCTAACAATTTGCAACCCCGCCAGCAGTGGAGGAATGTTCCTCGTTCTCCACAACCTTACCAACACCTGCTGTCTCCTGAATTTTTAATCTTAACCATTCTGAATGCTGTAAGATGAAATTTCAGGGTTGTTTTGATTTCTTTTTCCCTGATGACTAATGAAGTTGAGCATGTTTTAAGATGCTTCTCTGCCATCCGAAGATCTTCATGTGAAAATTCTTTGTTTAACCCTGTACCCCATTTTTAATAGGGTTATTTGGTTTTCTGGTGTCTAACTTCTTGATTTTTTGTATATATTGTATATTAATCCTCTATCTGATGGAGGGTTGGTGAAGATCTTTTCCCAGTTTGTTGGTTGCCGATTTGTCCTATTAATGGTGCCCTTTGCCTTACAGAAATTTTGTTACTTTCTGAGGTCCCATTTTTCAGTTATGATCTTAGAGCATTCACTATTGGTGATCTGTTCACAGACTTTCCCTCCTCTACAGATGTCCTCAAGGGTCTTCCCCAATTTCTTTTCTATTAGCTTCAGAGTGTCTGGGTTTATGTATAGGTCCTTGATCCATTTGGATTTGAGCTTAGTACAAGGAGACAAGGATGGATCAATTCTCATTCTTCTGCATGCTGACCTCCAGTTGAAACAGCACCATTTGTTGAAAAGCTATCTTTTTGCCATTGGAGTTTTTTCAGCCCCTTTGTCGAAGATCAAGTGGCCATGTGTGTGGGTTCATTTCTGGATCTTCAATCCTGTTCCATTGATCCACCTGCCTGTCATCTTGCCAATATCATGTAGTTTTGACCATTATTGTGCTGGAGTATTGCTTAACATCAGAGCTACTCATTCCCCCACAATTTCTTTTGTGGTTGAGAATAGTTTTAGATATCCTGTGTTTTTTGTTTTTCCAGATGAATTTAAGAACTGCTCTTTCTAACCCTATGAAGAATTGATCTGGGATTTTGATGGGAATTGTGCTGAATTTGTATATTGCTTTTGGAAAAATGGCCATTTTAACTATATTAATCCTGCCTATCCCTGACCATGGGAGGTTTTTCCATTTTTTGAGGTCTTCTTCCATTTCCTTCTTCAGAATCTTGAAGTTCTTGTCATACAGATCTTTTATTTTTTGTTAAGAGTCTCCCCAAGGTACTTAATACTGTTTATGGCTATTGAGAAGGGTGTCATTTTCCTAATTTCTTTCTCAGCCTGCTTATCCATTAGGCTGCTAGTGTACGCTCTCTCAATTTTCTTTTTGGAGGCACTCAGGGCTAAGAGTTTTCCTCTTAGCACTGCTTTCATTGTGTCCCAAAGATTTGGATATGCTGTGCCTTCATTTTCATTATATTCTAAAAATTCTCTGATTTCTTTTTTTATTTCTTGTTTGGATAATGTGTCATTGAGTAGAGTATTGTTCAGCCTCCGTGTTTATGCGGGCTTTCTGTTGTTTTTGTTGCTATTGAAAACCACTCTTACTCCATAGTGGTCTGAGAGGAGGCATGGGATAAGTTCGATCTTCTTATATTTGTTGAGATCTGTCTTGCGACCAATTATGGTCGATTTTGGAGAAAGTATCACGAGGTGCTGAGAAAAAGGTATGTTCTTTTGCTTTAGGGTGAAATGTTCTATAAATATCAGTCAAATCCAATTGGTCCAAAGCTTCAAATAGTTTTACTGTGTCCCTGTTTAGTTTCTGCTTTCCTGATTGAGGAGATTGGGGTGTTGAAGTCACCCACAATTATTGTGTTAGGTGCAAGGTGTGCTTTGAGCTTTAGTAAAGTTTCTTTTACGAATGAAGGTACCCTTGCATTTCGAACATAGATGTTCAGAAGTGAATGTTCTTCTTGTGGACTTTTGCTTTGACCAGCAAGAAGTGTCCTTCTGTGTCTCTTTTGATGACTTTATGTTGAAAGTCAATTTTATCTGATATTAGATTGGCTACTGTGGTTTATCACCTGAGACCATTGGCATCTTATATTGTCTTCCATCCTTTTACTCTAAGTTAGTTTCTGTCTTTGACACTGAGGTATGTCTCCTGTATGCAGCAAAATGTAGGGTCCTGTTTCCTTATCCAGTCTGTTAGTCTATGTATTTTTATTGGGGAATTTTGTCCATTGATGTTAACAGATATTAAGGAATAGTGATTATTACTTCCTGTCATTCTTGATGTTATTTTTATATTTGAGTGGTTATATTTTTGAGGTTTGATGAAAGAATGTGACTATCTTGCTTTTTCCAGGGTGTAGTTTCTCTCATTTTATTCAAGTTTTCCTCCTATTATTCTTTGCAGAGCTGGATTTGAGGAAAAATATAATTTGGTGTAAATTTGGTTTTGTCATGGAATATCTTGGTATCTCCTTCTATGGTGATTGAAAGTTTTGTTGGCTATAGTAGCCTTGGCTGACATTTGTGTTGTCTTGGAGCCTGCATGAGATCTGCCCAGGATCTTCTAGCTTTCATGGTTTCTACTGAGAAGGCTGGTGTGAGTCTGATAGTTCTTCTTTTATATGTTACTTGGCTTTTTTCTCATATTGTCTTTAATATTCTTTCTTTGTTTAGTGCATTTGGGGTTTTGATTATTATGTGACAGGATGTATTTCTGCTCAGGTCCATTCTGTTTGGAGTTCTATAGGCTTCTTGCATATTCATGGGCATCTCTCTCTTTAAATTGGGAAAGTTCTCTTCCATAATTTTTTGAAGGTATTTGCTGGCCCTTTCAGTTGTAAATCTTCACTCTCATTAATGACTATAATCCTTAGGTTTGGTCTTCTCATTGTGTCCTATATTTCCTGGATGATCTAGCATACAAACTTTTTGGATTTTGCATTATCTTTGACTGTTGAGTCCATAGTTTCAACGGTATCTTCGGCATCTGAGATTCTTTCTTCCATATCTTGTATTCTCTTGTTTATATTTGCATCTATGTCCCCTGATTTCTTCTCAAGGTTTTCTATCTCTAGAGTTATCTCCCTTTGTTATTTCTCAGTTGATTCCATTCCTGTTTTTAGATCCAGGATAGTTTTGCTCAGTTCCTTCATTTGTTTGTTTGTGTTTTCCTTTAATTCTTTAAGAGATTTTTGTGTGTCCTCTTTCATGACTTCTACCTATTGACTCAAATTCTCTTGCATTTCTTTAATTTTTTTCATTTTTATTTTATTTATTTATTTATTTATTTATTTATTTATTTATTTATTTATTTATTTATTTATTTATTTAGTGTTTCTTCTTTATTGACTTCTATCTCTTGGGCTTTATTCTCCAGAATTTCTTTAAGAGATTTTTGTGTTTCCATTATACATGTTTCTAATTTATTCAGGTTCCCCTCTATTTCTTTAAGAGATTCCTTTATGTCTTTTAGTGTTCTTCTAGCAGCATCATGAACATTGATTTTAAATCCAAATCCTGTTTCTCAGGTGTCTTGGCATAACCAGAACTTGCTGATGTTTGACAGTTTTCTTCAGATGCTCCATTATTGCCTAGATTTCTGTTAGTGGCGTTCCTGCATTTACTATTTGCCATTTTGTTCTCTGGCATTAGCTGGTCTTTTCTCTGGCTTGTATTTGAGCCTCCTGTGAGGCTCTAGAGCTATTTCCACAACAATGGATGGCAGGGTTTCCCCTGTCACAGATTACAGATGTGCAGTCCTCCTCTTGGGTGCCCTTGGATTCCTAGTGTGCCTTGCCCCAGATTGTCTCTGTGGACCAGGTAGTGCTCGTTTGCTCCATCAGAGAGTGCTGATGGGGTATGCTCCTGGACGTTTTCCAAGTGATGATCACTCTGCTGGTTAGCTGATCTCCCAAACGGGTTGGTGCACACAAGGATAGCCTAGCAACTCAGGCCCTGAGTCTAAGCAAAAGCCTGCCTGGCCAAGGCCCTAGCTGAGTTCACCTTGGGCAATGAGTGTTAAATGGTTCAGTCAGGTGGCCAGGATGGCAGGGTGCATGAGCTCCTCGAAAGTGCCTGGAGAGTCTGCTGTGCTAACATCCTCCTGGTTGGGTTGACACACAGATGGCCCACCAAGCAGAGCAGGGCCTGGGGGCAGTCAAGGGCTTGTCAGGCCTAGACCCCCGCTATGTTAGCCTTCGGCAATGACTGTTAGCTGACTTTGCCTGGTAGACCTCTCTGGTGTCTGGTAGCCAAAATAGCGGCATGTGCCAGGCTGGGAAAACAACCTCCTGTCCAGGTTGGAACACCGATGGGCCCCTGAAAAGCCCAGGGCCTGGGTGAAGACCAATGCCTATTGGGCTAAAACCCCCGTAATGTTGGCCCCGGGTTATATTTGCATACCTCAGGCTGTCCGATCACTCTGGCATCCCAGAATCAAGATGGAAGTGAGTCTCTCATAACTGACTGGCAGGGGGCAGATTTCTGATGTGGCTTCAGGTGGTGAAAGGCACTGTAAATCAGCCACCGCTTGTAGCCCTGCTGGCCAGCTATGGTCAATGCTGGTGGGAAGGTGCAGGGCCTGCTTGGATCCAGTCCTCTTGGTTCCACTGCTGATGGCCCTCCCTCTGGACAAGTCACTGCCGCTGCTGCCACTTATCAAGCACTTCCTGGCATCAGCATTAGTGTCAAAATGTCATTTGCAGAATTTGTTGTAAATTATTCACTACATCTTAGTAATTCTCACTGAAGCAAATAAAAATGTTATGTTATATTTCAATTTATGTTTTAATAAGAGATTTTTTATTCACTTTGGTTTCAGTAAATGGAATCGAAGGTCTTTGGATGGACTTTACTTGATTTTCTAGTGCATATTTTGCCCCTGTTTATTTCCTTTGTATGGAACAATTCTAGGATCAAAATAGAAAATTAGGAGTTGGGACAATCTCTTTACTGGGGGCCAAGTCTATTTTCTGGAAGTTATCTTTACATGTTCTATATCCCATTTGACATGTTTCTTTTATTTTCTTTTTATTTGAATTTTTAAAATTTTTATGCATTTAATTTTTTTTACAGTTCTAATTGCATCTGCATCCTGGTCTAACTTGTAACTTTTAAGAACCCATACCTCCTTCCACCCTGTCTCCATCAGAATTTCCACACCCTCAAACACCAAATGTTCTCACTCTCTGAGGTTTGCATTCTCTCAAAGGATAGATCCATTTCTTGCCTGAACGCACACCTGGCAATCTTTCTTCTATATGTATAGGGGCCTCAGATCAACTGGCATAGAATACTGACTGGTTGGTTGTCCGATGTCTCAGAAATATTTGGGATCCAGGTTCATTGAGACTCAAGGTCATCTTAAAGTTTTACCTCCACTTCAGGTTCTTTCAATCTTTCCCTATTTCAACCACATGAATCAGATTGTGTCTACTGGTTGCATGTAAATACCTTCATCTGACTCATTCTCCTGCTCCTTGGACAGTTCAGATGATAGTAATTATAGGGCCCTTTTGTGACCATTCTATATCCTCAGTACTAGCATCAAGACCTTGAGTACTTCCCTTGAGCTGTATCCTATGTAGAGTTGTCTCTGCCCTCCTTTTCCTCAGGCTCTTCTCCATTTCTTGTCCATGTTGTTTACCAACAGGAAAAATTTGGGTCATAATATTTGACTATGTGATGACACACCAATCCCTCACTTGATGCCCTGTATTTCTGCTGGAAGTAGACTCAACAATTTCACTCTCACTGCTTGGCATTTCAACTAAGGATTCTCCCTTTGTTTCCTAAGAGACTCTCACCTTCCTGGTCTCTAGTACATTTTGGAGGTTGCCTGGCCTCCTACCTCCTGAAGTTGCTGTTTCCTTTCTTTCTGCTGGCCTTCAGGTCTTCAGTGCTTTTCCCATATCCAATATCTGATCATGTTTGCTTACCTCTTCTCTGGCCTATACCTTTTCTGACCCAGAATGCTCTCAGCCTCCCCCAATCCTATGATATCTATCATTTCTCTTTCTTGTAGGCATGAGGCTCTACAGATCTTTATCCATTTTGAGTTCTTTGCACTATATCCTCTGATTTCTGCTACTTTGGCTGTGGGAATGGAATATACAGTCCTTTGAAAGCACACACTGGTATGTGAGGGCTCAATTTCTCTTTCCTTGTCAATTGAAAAATTTATTGTCATTTCTATAGGTCTTAATCATACTGAGTAGACAAGATTGAATTTGTTTTATGTTTTATTTCAATTTACTTAATTTTTGATGTTTATTAATAAATAAAACATTTCTTTACCATTATAAATTAGATACCAATCTAATCAGAACATAATAAATATTATTAATTTATTCAATAATATACTCAATTGAATACTTTAAGGTTTTGAATAATTAGATATACATATTATATTAGAAGTATAGATGACATAAGTGGTTTGTCTTCCAGCCCACTGGGAGTGGGACCTGTGTCCTGTCCAAAGAGCTGAAGAAGGAGAGAAGCCCCGTGGCCCTATTCGCTAAATGCCAGGACAGGAAAGAATCAATAAGTACTTTATCACCCTGAGCTTTGGATCACTGGTGGTGCAAACCGCCAGCAATCTGCCTTCACTCAGGAACTGAGCACATAGGAGGTTTGTCTGCCAGCCTTCCAGGAGTGGGGCCTGTGTCCTGCCCAGAGAGCTACAGAAGGAGAGAAGCCCCATTGCCATATTTGCTGTCTGCCAGAACAGAAAAGGATCACTAGAGACTGTATCACCCTGAGCTTTAGATCACTGGAGGTGAAAACCACCAGGGGTCTGCCTGCACTCAGGAACTGAGCACAAAAGTGGTTTGTTTGCCAGCCTGCCAGGAGTGCGGACTGTGTCATGCCCAGAGAGCTGCAGAAGGGGAGAAGCCCCGCAGCCATATTCGCTGCCTGCTGGATCAGAGAAGGGTCACTAGGTACTGTATCACCCTCAGCCATAGAACTCTGGTGGTGCAAACCGCCAGGGGTCTGCCTGCACCAAGGAACTGAACACATATTCAATTTGTCTGCCATCCTGCTGGGCATGGGACCTGTGTCCTTCCCAGAGAGCAGCAGAGGAAATGATTCCCTGTGGCTATATTCGCTGCCTGCCTGCACAGAAAAGTGTCACTAGGCACTGGATTAACCGTAGCTTTAGATCTCTGGGGGTGCAAATCTCCAGTGATCTGCCTGCATTCAGGAACTGAGCACATAGGCAGTTCACCTGCATGCCAGACCATCTCAGGACCTGTGTCCTAGGCGAGAATCAACAGAGCGAGTGACCTGACCACACCATCTTCGCTCCATAAAAGAGCAGACAGAGAATACCTGATTGACCTTGACAACCTAAGTATAACACTGCTTGAGTCAAGACTGAGCAGGGCTCCAAAGCAGACTGGTTTCATGACCACACATTTTGCTGCATACAGGAAACACACCTCAGTGTCAAAGCCCAAAACTACCTTAGAGTCAAAGGCAGGAACTCAATTCTACATGAAAATTGTCCCAGGAAACAAGCCAGAGTTTCCAGTCTTTTTTTTTTTAAATATTTTTATTTTCTATATTCTTTGTTTAAATTCCAAATGATTTCCCCTTTCCCGGATGCCCCCTCCCCATATGTCCCAAAAACCTTCTTTTCTCCATCCCTTCTCCAATCACCTCCCTCCTTTTCCTCTGTCCTTATATTCCCTTGCAATGCTAGATCAATCCTTTCCAGGATCCGGACCCTCTCTATAATTCTTCATGGATGTCATTTGATATGCAATTTGTGCCTTGGGTATTCAGGGCTCCTGGGCTAATTAATATCCACTTATCAGTGATTTCATTTCATGGTTATTCTTTTGTGATTGGGTTACTTCGCTTCGGATGATATTTTCCAGATCAAACCATTTGCCTAAAAATTTTGTGAATTCATTGTGTCTAATTGCTGAGTAGTATTCCATTGTGTAAATATACCATATTTTCTGTATCCATTCGTCTTTTGAGAGGCATCTGGGTTATTTCCATCTTTTGGCTATTATAAATAAGGCTGCTATGAACATAATGGAACATGTGTCTTTATTGCATGCCGGGGAATCCTTTTGCTATATGCCCAGGAGAGGTATAGCAGGGTCCTCTGGAAGTTTTATGTCCAGTTTTCTGAGGAACCTCCAGACTGATTTCCACAATAGTTGTAACATCTTACAGCGCCACCAGCAGTGGAGGAGTGTTCTCTTTCTCCACATCCTTGCCAACAACTGCTGTCTCCTGAGTTTTTGACCTTAGCCATTCTGACTGGTGTAAGGTGAAATCTCAGGGTTGTTTTGATCTGCATTTCCCTAATGACTAATGATGTTGAGCACTTCTTAATGTGCCTCTTGGCCATCCGAATTTCTTCAGGTGAAAATTCTTTGTTAAGATCTGTACCCCATTTTTAAATAGGGTTATTTGCTTCACTGGGGTCTAACTTTTGAGTTCTTAGTATATATTGGATATTATCCCTCTACCAGATGTGGGGTTGGTGAATATCCTTTCCCAATTTGATGGTTTCCGTTTTGTCCTTTTAACTGTAAATCCAGAATCCTTTCATGCTAAAAGTATTAGAAAGAACAGGAATACAAGGCCCACACCTAAATATCGTTAAAGCAATATACAGCAAAGCAGTATCCAACATCAAACTAAATGCAGAGAAACTTGAAGCAATCCCACTAAAATCAGGTTGTAGACAAGGCTGTCCTCTCTCTTCATATCTTTTCAATATAGTACTTGAAGTTCTAGCTTGAGCAATTAGACAACATAAGGAGGTCAAGAGGATACAAATTGGAAAGGAAGAAGTCAAATCATCACAATTTGCAGAGGACAAGATAGTCTACTTAATTGTCCCGAAAACCTCCACCAGAGAACTCCTACAGCTGATAAACAACTTCAGCAGAGTGGCTTGTTATAAAATCAACTCAAGCAGATCAGTTACCTTCCTATACTTAAAAGATAAGCAGGCTGAGAAAGAAGTTAGTAAAATGACACCCTTCAAAATAGCCACAAACAATATAAAATATCTTGGTGTGTCTCTAACCAAACAAGTGAAAGAACTATATGACAAGAACTTCAGGACTCTGAAGAAGGAAATCAAAGAAGACCTCAGAAAATGGAAAAATCTGCCATGCTCGTGGATTGGCAGGATTAATATTGCTAAAATAGCTATCTTTCCAAAAGCGAACTACAGATTCAATGCAATACCCATCAAAATGTCAAGACAGTTCTTCACAGAGTTAGCAAAAGCAATTCTCAAAATCATGTGGAATAATAAAAAACCCAGGATAGCTAAAACTATTCTCAACAACAAAAGAAATTTTGAGGAAATCAGTATCCCTGACTTCAAGCAATACTACAGAGCAAAAGTGTTAAAAAAAAGCATGGTATTGCCACAGTGATACACAAGTGGTTCCTCAGAAAACTGGCATGACACTTCTTGAGGACCCTATTATACCACTCCTGGACATACACCCAGAGGATTCTTCAGCATGTTCCACTATGTTCATAGCTGCTCTATTTGTAGTAGCCAGAAGCTGGAAATAACCCAGGTGTCCTTCAAGGGAGGAATGGATACAAAAAAATGTGGTATATTTACACAATGGAGTACTATTCAGCCATTAGAAACAATGAATTCATGAAATTCTTAGACAAATGGATGGACCTGAAGAACATCATACTAAGTGAGGGAACCAGTCTCAGAAGATCAATCATGGTATGCTCTCACTGATAAGTGGATATTAGCCTAGAAACTTTGAGTACCCAAGACATAATCCACATATTAAATGAAGTCCAAAAAGAATGGAGGATTGGCCCCTGGTTCTGGAAAGACTCAGTGCAAAATTATAGGGGAATTCAAGAACAGGGAAGTGGTAAGGGGTAGATGGATGAGTAGGTTGAAGGAAGAGGGCTTCTGGGACTTGCGGGGAGTGGGGGACCAGAAAAGGGGAAATCATTTGAAATGTAAACAAAAAACATATTAATAAAAAATAATAATAATTAAAAAAGAATAACACACAAAAAACAAAAAACAAAAAAACAAAAAACAAACAAACAAACAAACAAAAAGAAAGAAAAAAAGAAAATCTGACTTTTCTTTTAAAAGATTTACTTTTCCAAAATCATTTGTTGAGTGTGTTAGTCAGGGTTTCTATACCTGCACAAACATCATGACCAAGAAGCAAGTTGGGAAGGAAAGGGTTTATTGATCTTACAGTTCAATGCTGCTGTTCATCACTAAAGAAAATGATGACTGGAACGTAGCAGGTCAGGAAGCAGGAGATAATGCAGAGGCCATGGAGGGATGTTACTTACTTGCTATTCCCCCTGTCTTTCACAGACTGCTCTTTTACAGAAACCAAGAGCACCAGTCCAGAGGTGGTACCACCCACAAGCACTGGATCTCATGGAGGCACTTACCCAACTGAAGCTCCTATCTCTGTGATAACTATAGCCTGTGTCAACTTGAAACATAAAATCAGCCAGTACAAGAATGGTAGAATTTCTTAATAAGAAATTAAAATGTTATCCTACATTTTATTAAAAAGCTTTCAAATGTTATACTGAATACTTCTGGATATGTATGAAGATTTTTGAAAAAAAATCAAAATTTCAGAATTAATGTAAACAATGCACAAATATTCCACTATAACTGCACAGAAAGTGTAGAACAGAATAAAGAGAAAATTAAATACTTAAAACACGTTTATCTTTTATACTTCAAAGATACCATTAATATCTAACATATAAAAGTCAAGGAAATATTCATATTTGGTAATAATGAAAAATTTAAAATATTGTTTATGCTCTGATCAGATTGGTATGTATTTAACAATTGCTTAGAAAAATTTTTAAATAAATAAACATTATTATTATTTAAGCAAGTTGAAAAATAACGTAAAAAAATTCATCCGTGTCCATTCAGTAGGACTAAAAGGGAGAAAATGGACATTGCTCAATGGAAAAGCTAAAATAGAAATTGAGCCCTCAGTACTGGTAATATGTGCTTACAAAGGACTGTATATAGCACACCCTTAGGCATAATGACAGAATACCCAGGAGAGAGTCCACAGAACTCAAAAATGCTCAAAAAACATAGGGCCTTAAGCCTACATGGGAGAAGTAAAGATCAAAAAAGAAGATAAAAATCACAGGAGTGTGAAAGGCCAGGAATGTTCTGGGTCAGAAAAGGTACAGGCAGGATAAGAGGGGAACATGACAGATATTGGGTAGGGGAAAATGCTTGAAGCCGTGAGGCCCAGCAAAAAAAAGGAAACAGGCAACTTCAGGAGGTAGGAAGCCAGAAAACCTCCAAATAGTACTAGATACCAGGGAGGTGAGAGACTCTAAGGACTCAAAGGGAGAAACCTTAGATGAAATGTTCTACAGTGAGAGTAAGCTTGTAGAGCCTACCACCACCAGAAATACAGGGCATCAAGTGAGGGATGGGGGTGCCATCCCACAGTCCAAAACTATGACTCACAACTTTTCCAGTTGATAAAACAACATGGACAAGAAATGGAGAAGAGCTTGAGGAAAAGGAGGGCAGAGAGAGTTTCACAGTGGGAGACAGCTCAAGGGAAGGACCAAGGCCTTGACACTATTACTGATGATATGGAATCTTCACAAAAAGGAGCCTATAATTACTGTACTCTGAAAGATGCAACACAAAGGAGAATGAGTCCAATGAAGGTATTTAGACACAAGCAGTGTACAGAATCTGGTTACTCCTGTGCTTGAATTAGGGAAAGACTGGAAGAAGCTGAGGTGGAGGCCACAGTTTTTAAGAGGACCTTGAGTATGAATTAGTCAGATACAAAAGATTTATGAGACATTGGATCATCAAAAAGGCAGCCTACTATAACAGCTGATCTAAGGTATCTAACACATATAGAACAAAGAACTGCCATGTCTGGGTTCAGTGAAAAAAATTTATCTATGCCTTGAGAAACTGGAAACCTCAGGGAGTGCAGATATTTCATGGACGTGCATGTGGAAATTCTCATGGAGATAGGGTGAGGGAAGGTATGGGCTGTTAAACAGTCACAAAATAAACCAGGATGCAGATAAAATTTGGACTGTAAAAGAAATTACATAAAATATAAAAAAAAATCAAAGAAAATGAAAGAAGGAACAAAGGGAAGATAGAACCTGTGGAAACCACTTCCATTAGATAGGCATGTCCCACAGTTGAGGGACTGGGACACCTAAAGATTTCCAATTTTCATCCCAGAATTTTTCCATACAAAGCAAATACAGGGGCGAAATATGAAACAGTGATTCAAGGAAAATCCATCCAGTGATCTTCCATCCCATTTACAGAAACCAAAATGGGAAAAAATTCCTTAGTAAGTAGTAAATTGAAGTTAAAAATAACATTTTCATTTAGCTTCAGTCAGAATGATAAAAAAGAAACGAAGAATTGACAAAAAAATTCTGCAAATGACATTGTGAAGCTAATGCTGATGACAAGAAGTGCTTGCTAACAGGAACAGGGTATGTCTGTCACCTGAGAGAATCTGTATGTGACAGAGAACTAGAGATGCAGATGTGTCCAATCAAACATCGGGCTGATCACAGGGACCTCAATGGGGAAGTTAGGGGACAGACCGCACTGGCTGATGGAGATACACCCCTATAAGTATAAAACGTTAACTAACCAGACAACCAAGAGCACACAGAAACTAAACCCACCAACTAAACTGTATACATACATGGAGTACTTCAGAGCTCTAGATACACAGAGAACAGAGTATGACCTTATCTCATATCAGTCTCAGAGTAAGCTGTATCTGGAATGTTGAATGTCACAACATAGGGTGATGCTAAAGTCACAGTGAGGTGGGAGTCGATGGAAGAGCACCCTCATAGTGAAAAGCCAATGGGGAAGAGCAGGTATAGAATGAAAGGCAGCTGTACATGGGTAATTTAGAAAAGGGGATATAATTTGAAACATACACTAAAAGAAATGATCAATTAAGATATATATCAAAATAATAAAAAATTACAAAGGAAATGCTGCTTAGAAAGTAGTATGTTGGATGATAAATATGCTCTGACTCTGAGGGGAACAAAGTATGTGTTTAAAACTTGCAGATGTGTTTTTCTTTAAAGTAAAAACAAACTTTAATTTTATATTTGAAAATATGAAGCACATTAAGAAAGAGCATCTTTTGGGAAAAAATTAGTAAGTCTTGTAGGACAAAATTTCTCTGTAGGTGTATGTCAATGGAAAGATGTGATGCAAAATGTCTGCTAAAATATGAGTTTGAAATCTATTCCATGATAAAAAGTTTTACTTTAATATCATAATGACCCTGAATAATGCATTCTAAATGTCTAGAATATCACAGCATCAGGCTTCCTTGTTTTTTTAAACAGATATATGCATTTAATCACATATAAAATATCGGTAAAAAAATGGGAAGCGATTTGAACAACAAATGCTGAGAAGAACAAACACTTATGACTGTCAGGAACGAGCTACTCTGGTACTGGCCATTCAATTTAGATATGGATTATGAGATGTGCCACCAAACAGCACTACCTATTCTCTGGAAAAAATTAGTATCATATTCATAATGAATATGTTGTTCCTTGGTGTAATGGAAGCATAAATGTTTTCTGAGAAAACTGGACAATCTTTACTATAGAGATGAAAAATTACAAAGGTAAAGAAACTCTGGGATAGCCTCAGGGTAGAATGGGATGTGTATAATATATTAATCAAATAGCCGTTTACTCTATTATGATGCCATTTTGAGAGTCCCAAAGAGAGGATATCTCTAGTAGTGTAAGTTGGATCCAGTAAAATTATTGCAAAAACATGGGTGGATAAAAGTGTTTGGAAGCAAGGATGGAGTCAGAGGATAAGAAAAAGGAAATAACTTCAAATATTGAAATATAGTAATGTGACAACTTGGAATCCACTATCAGAGGTATCTAGTGTACCATTTCTAGGTAAAAGAAATAGGGCTTTTGAGAGAGACCTGTGGAGAAATTCTAGAAGAAATAACATTGCACATTGCACAGTGAAATTGTTGGAAAACACGAACAGAAACAGATATTCAGTGGAAGTCAATAAGCTGGAGGAAGAGACTGTGTAAAATAGACAAGGAAACATTTCTTCCATTACCATTAATTTTTAAGCCATTTCTCATTTCACGTAAGTGCAGAAAGAACAGGTATTTACCTTTGTAGCTGTAACATTTATTCTTCCATTTTTTTCTTCATGATGGAGTTGGCAGGTGGATTTATTAAAAATTAAAGAATTTGGAGAAAATTATGTATTTGAATATGTATTAGTGAATGACAAGAAAGATTGTAACCCATTAAAGAATGATTTGAACTCAAATATAGTTAGAGAAAACAGGTCAACTTCCCCTCAGCACACTGAAAACATAACAGTGAGTCACCTGTTAGTTTGCATCTGCATCATGCTTATTATTCTGAATTCACAAGGATCCATACATCACATACTCTAGATCCATAAAACACTGATTCTGGTTCATGGCAACAAATGGACCTAGCAATACCTGTGTGTGCATGTGTGTGTGAGTGGGTGTCTGTGTGTGTGTGTTTGCTGTGTGTGTGTGTCCTCAATTTATGAATGATTTTTTAAGTCTTTTTCTGTTTATATTAGAAGCCTGTTCTGTCTATATTAGAATCCAAATTCAAGATGAGCAATCTTGAAATATTTTCCCTTGAAACTGACTTTGCTAAAAAAATATGAGAATTTAATATATAGTAAATATGGAAATTACAAATAATGAATTATTCTAATAATCTGTCGCTTTTCATTTATACCACATTTTGCATCCTACCAAACCAATAAGTTGGGACGTTTTTCATATAACTCCCTTCATGGTTTGGGAAATATGGGTCATTTCTAATTACTCTAAAATCTAGTTATCTTTGATAATTTATGTTTTTCTTTTGTTCTCACCAAAAAGTTAATGGAGAATACTTTGATTTAAGGATCAGGGTTGATGCTGGTGGATATCCCTGAACTTCAAAAGGTAAGACATTAAAATATGGTTGCCTTTTTTTTTTCACTTTCTGTCTCTGATGGCCCTCCACACAATTACATCTATATCTCTTGTAAAAATTTTGGTCATTACCATAAAGAATGTATAATGAGGGTGTTATTCCAATTTCTATGCTTCACATATCAAGACAGTTGAAATTTATTTTACAGATAACTCTACAAGAAAGGTCAAGAAGTTAACATCTACAATAGAGTTAAGGGCAACTCTTTGTCAGTCAAACAAGAACAATGATGTGACTCTTCCAGGCAACGATTTCAACCCTGTCATGATGATTACACTCCCATAGCCAATCTTTATATATAAGAGAACGCTAGTCGATCTGGATATGATTCAAAAGCAACTGTAATGAAGGAAAAATTTCTATCTATGATAAACCCACTTGGCCACATTAAGATTATGCAGTTACACTCCCTGAATCTTGCAACAGACAGTGGCTGATAAAACAGCAAACAAAATCTTTAATTATTTCAAATCATTTCCTTGTTGTAAGTGATTATTATTTAGAACACCTCTCCACTCTGATATTCCACATATGTATGATACCCATATATGTAAATAATTAATTATATATATTTGACAATTTTTATGGGAAAAAATTAGGATCACCATACAAAAATATGAAATTCAAATTGTTGGGTATTTTCCACTAAGATGCATTTAATATGAACTGAGATATCACAATCAGACTGCATATAGATTTTTAAATTTTCTGTAAGTGGTTGTAGCATGAAATTGTTACTGTCTACAGCTATTATAAATGTGAGAGGAATTAAATGAACCTGTTTTATATTAGAAAAATAAAGTTTCAATATATGATCTCTTTTCGTGATCGCTATTCTTTACAACGATTAATGTATTTTTAAAATTAGCTGTTCCTTTTTAATTTATGTTTCATTGCAATTATACATGTCCTTAACTTCATTTATGGTCACACTGTGAAAAAATGCAGATGTTTCAAAACAATTATATATTTTTAATAATTATATATTTTTGATATAATACTATATTTTTAATTATATTTTTTAATAATTACATTAAAATTATAAAATATATAATTACAGATTATATAAATTTTAATTTATAATTTATAAAAATTATAAAATATATAATTACATATAATTATATAAAATATATAATTACCTATTGTATAATTTATAATTTATAAAAAATTATAAAATATATAATTAGAGATTAATTATATATTTTTAATAATTTCCATTGTGTCATAACTATGCATATAGCAAAAGAATAGCCTATAACATTTGGACTTTGTAGAAATGTGATTATTAACCTTAAATGTACAAAAAGGCACTTTAGACATCTGCCCGCTTAGTCGAATTGAAGACACAGAAAATACATTTATCTCTCAGGCTGGTGTTTAACCAATGAGGTCTTCTACAAAATAGATCCTGAGAGCCAGTGTCAAATAACAGGGTCCCAACTGGATTTTGGTAAAATCATGGCAATGGTTTTGGAAATCTCCTGTGATTGAGTCTAAAGAATAAAGAATATTGAGAAATAATCTACCCCTTGAGTGAAAGCAGGGACTAAACACAAGTAAGGAAGCATACAAACAAAGGACTGCTACCCAAGAGATGTGACACAGGGCAAGTGTGTATTTATGTGAGTCCTTGATTATCTTGTGATGGAATTAATCTGTCATCCAGGTGTGTATGCATGTCCTCTTCTCCTAACTTTTCTGACATATTCCTTCAGTCAGAGAAAATATGACTAGCAGTGTAGTTATATCAATAGAGAGGGAGATTGTGACAACACCTGTTGTAAGTAAAGAAATCCCCAATGTGTGAAATGGCCCTGTGAGGGAAAAAAAATGTACTTTATTGGAAAAAAAATGTGCATGAACAAATGTGTTCATGAATGAAGGAATGAAGAAATGATGGAATAAATGAAGGAACATGTAAGAAATATTATAAAGATTCATATTTCCTGTGATATTTAAAATAAAATCTCCATCCCTGGAAAGAATGTATCACAGTTAGCTAGAAAATATACCAAGAAGAGAGATATTCTTCAATAGACAAAAGGTAATAAACTCACATATACTTTACTTATCTCTAAAGTGAATATTGTGAAACCTTCAAAGATACTTTGAACAATGGCAAGGTTCATCAAAATATACAGTAACTGATACAATGACCTCAAATCCCATATGTTCCTATTCCCTGGCGAATGCATGTTACAATCTTTAAGAATTTATTTTTAACCTGGAATTATAATGGAGAAACTAGGAAACTAGAAAATAATCACTTATATGAGAGATTAATATCTCCATATCCATGCTGATAGCAGTTAACTTATATAGTAATGTTGTGTTTGGTAAGGCTAACTTTCATTTCCCAATTGTCTGAATAATAATTAGTGTCAGAGCATGCCTGGTTTGGTTTTCCACATAGTATTGGGTATTTACATTCTACTTTCTCTATTTTTACGGGTAGACTGGACACACACACACACACACACACACACATACACACACACACACACACACACACACACACACACACACTCCCACACACTTACAATTATTTTCAGGTGTGTTGGTTGTCTTATTCAGTTATGTGATTTTAATTTGGTCCATACATATGTTGGGCCTCTCTCTGGATCATCTTTTCCTCTGGCTGGATGGTTCATTTCCATCCCTAAAATTATTTCAGGTAAGAACACTAAGGTCAGAATTTTGATTTTGGAATGTACCCACTCTTCCTCATTTGATGCCCTCTATTCCATATGGAGGTGGACTCTATTAATACCCTCTCCCTATAGTCCAGCATTTCTGTAGGGTCCCTCTTTGTTAGTCACATGATCTCTCACTTCCCAGTTCTCTGGTGTATTCTGGAGGGTCTCCTCAACCTCCTGTCTCCCAAGGTTGCCTGTTCCCCTTCTTTCTGCTGGCCCTTAGGGCTTCAGTCTTTTCCTTCACCAAATACCAGATGAGGCTACAGTTACCTCTCACTTCCCAAGCCTGTCTACTATCCCTCCAAGGTTTTTTCTTTCTCCCAAGTGGGACTGATGAGTCCTCACTTGGGAAATTCAGATTGTTTACCATTCTGATTTCTGTGGCTAATATTCACTTATTAGTGAGTACATACCATGCATGTTCCTTTGTTTCTATGTTACCTTAGGGTGATATTTTGTATTTCCATTAGTTTGCCTGAAAAATAAGCATCTTTAAAGTGCAAAGTCAGATTAATAATTTTTACATCATACCTCTGTTGTATGTGTTTATTGTTTGTGCCATTTCAGTGCCTTTTTGTTTGTATACCACAATGACATCACCCCTTGTTCTGCAGCTCTCCAATAAAATGAACCAGGATGATGATCAGTCAGGAAATATCATTGTTTATGTTTGGTCTAGTGCTGTGTATTATAATGCTAATTCTATAGGCAAAGGGAGGATCTAGTGCTACACACCTTTTTATCTTATTTTGTTTTAAACTTTCCAAATCATTCTAAAATATCAGTAAAATTGAATGGGCTACAGCCAACTGCTGGACGAAGTAGATGTATGTGTATATAACTGTGTCCACACAGTTGGATAAGGAGAAAGCAGAAAAGAAGAAGCTGACATGGAAGAGGAGTCATGGATTAGAAGTCAAGAGAATGTGGTCCTAATGATGTCCAGTTGTATTTACGAGCAGCTTAGATTAAAAATATAATTAGTAATATAAGAATGTTGATAGAGAAGGAATAATGTCAGAAAAGGAAAATGGTTGAGAAGGTAGATGTATAGACAGGTCTTTTGACATTTGAGGGTTATTGTAAATAAAAGGTGTCTCTGTCTTTATTACTAGGTATGTAATGAATGAAGTAGGATCTAATCCTAGAATTATAAATAAAATTTTCTACAATAGGGTGGCACCTTAACTCTAGGCACAATTACACTTTCTTTTAGAAACATAATTTCAGAATCTGGAACAGAAATATCTCCTGGTTCTTTTATGATCAATATGTAGAGAGAATTATTTTCTTAGTAAAATTTAATTTGTAAGAAGCTGCCTCCGCAGGGTTTGTCTCATTGCCCCGCCGATTTTGAAACAAGGGCAAAATAATTACTAAATTGGCATTTATGATTATTAGGCATATAGTATTCACAAAGACACATGTGCCACTACCTCCAACCAAACCAAACAATGCATCAGGGACCAACTCAATCTTCACCCTTGGATTTTCCCATAAGAATTCTATGATGCCTTGGAGGTGAAATTTATTTGCAAATAGGATAGAAATCTCTGATAAACCATCCATCAAGAGAAGTCCAGCTAATAGTGTAGAATACAAGTCTTCATGACTCTCACAATCAACATTAACTCAATCAAAATATGGATGAGAGAAAATAAATACAATTTTAAGGCTACCTTAAGAACATGGATTCTTTAAATAATTGCTCAACTGAAAAGGCAGAACTGCTTTGCTAAATACAAGAAAATTATGTCGGCTTTAGAATCAGATTCTAGAGAAATTGAAAGGAGATTTAAATGATGTTAAGTTTCCAAAAGAATATTGGTTTGATTCATGTAAAGAACACAGTATACACATAAACATGTAATAATCGCCAAAGAATAGAAAAATAAATGAAAATGTTAAACATTTAAATATATAGAAGGCAGGAATATGTGCAATTAATGCAAAGGTATTCAATTGTGAAAACATGGATGATTGAACAAATCCAGGTTTTGATCTCACTGCTTAAGGAACAAACACAAGGAGAATTGAGGCTAAATAACTGTTGGTTATTTAACTGAGGTTAAATAACAGGCTTGACTAGTTCATGCTTTTAGTGGTATTGCTGCACTTTGCTCTCCATTTATTTTGATGTTGGCTCATGGTTTTATGTACATTGCTTTTACGGTGTTTAGGTATTGGCCTTGAGTTCCTGTTCTTTCCAAGAGTTTTGACATGAAAGTATGCGGAATTTTGTGAAATGTTTTTCCCAGCATCTATTGAAATGATGATATTTTCTTTGAGTTTGTTTTTGGTCATAGATTTTTCATTGATATATTTCCATATATTGAACTATCCCTGCATTCTTGGGATGAAGCCTTCTTGATCATGATTAATGATCCCTTTGTTGTGTTCTTAGATTCCTTTGGTAAAACCGATTTTATTATGTATTTTGGAAGTAAGGGAATTGGGCTAAAGTTCTCATTCCTTGTTGGAAGTTTTGTCGTTTTGGCGTCAGAAAATTGTCACTGGGCTGGTTTTGAGGAAAGATACTGAGTAAATTTGTTTTTGTCACGAAATACCTTGTGTTCTCTATCTATGGTAATTGATAGATTAGCTGGATATTGCATTCTGGGTTGGTATTTGTGTTCCCTTTGTGCCTGCCTGTCATCTGCCCATGATCTTCTATCTGTCCTAGTCTCTGGTGAGAAGTCATGTGTAATTCTGATAGATCTACGATTATATGTTACCTGACATTTTCTTCTTACAGCTTTTAATATTCCTTTTTTTTTTAAAGTACATTTGGTGTTTTAATCATTATATAATGGGAGGAATTTCTTTTCTGTTCAAATCTTTTTGAAGTTTTGTAGGCTTCTTATATGTTCATGGACATCTGTTTCTTTAGAGTAGTGAAGTTTCTTCTATAAATTTGTTGAAGTTACTTTCTGGCCCATCAAGTAGCAAATCTTCACACTCTTCTGTACTGATAACCATTAGGCTGGGTCTCCTCATTTTGTCCTGAATTTTCTGGATGTTTTTGTTCTGGAGACTTTTGCATTTTGCATTTTTGACTGTTTTATCAATGCTTTCTATTATATCTTCTGTAACTGAGATTTTTCTCTTCTATCTTTTGTATTCTGTTGTTTATGCTTATATACATGACTTCTGTCTTTTTTCCCTAGGTTTTCTATATCCCTTTGTGTCTGTCTTTATGATTTCATTGTTGTTTCCAACTCCTTCCTTAGATCCTGGGTGTCTTTGTTCATTTCCTTCACGTGTTTTGTTGTGTTTTTCCATAGTTCTTCAAGGGTTTCTTCATGTTTAGTAGAGTTCTCCTGTATTTCTTAAAGGGACCTTTTTATATCCACCTTGAAGCCCTCCATGAAGCTCTCCATCAGCATTAAGCCCTGTGATTTTAAATCCAAGTCTTGCATTCCAGAGGTGTTTGGGTATCCAGGACTTGTTGTTATGTGAGAATTGGGTATGGATGGTGACAAATACCTCGATTTTTGTGAGCAATTTTTCTATTTTTTCCTTTTGCCATCTGGTTATCTCTGGTGATAGTTGGCCTACTGTCAGTGTTCGGTGTTTGCCTGCAAGCCTGTCTCAGCATCCCAGGGTGAACTTCTTTACCCTGGAAGAGATTGCTTTGGGATTGTTGAGGTCCTGGATGTAGGCAGAGTCCTGGAATGGGTGTGTCCCAAGAGATTCTCTACTCTGGTGATCCTTGCCTACCAGTATGACCCTTCAGAGTGTCACAGGAGCAAAGATAGTGGTGGCCTTACCTCTGTACATAGGACTCCCTCTAATGGTGGGACTCCATGCAAGTCAATGCTTCCTTGCAAGGACTTGCCCAGACTGCTGTGGGTCTACTCAGCTTCTCACTGCAGGTGGGGCCCTGGTGGACTCTGTCCTGAGTGATCTTCCACTCTGCTGTTCCCTGTGTACATGGCTGACCTGACTGACTGGTCACGAGAACAAAGATGGTAGGAACTTCACCTCTGAGTGCAGATCCTCCTCTAACCATGGGAGTACAAGCAAATATTAAGGACACATGACAAGTCCTTAATTTCCCTTTTTTGGGGTGGAGGGGAGGAAAGGGTTTATTCAGTTTACACTTCCAAATTGCGGTTCATCACCAATGGAAATCAGAAATAGAAGTCAATCAGCTCAGGATAAAAGAGTCTATGCAGAGGCAATGAAGGGATATTTCTTACTGATATGCTACCCCGGACTTGCTCAGCTTGCCTTCTTATAGAACCCAAGGCTATGAGCCCAGGGATGATACTACCCACAATGGGCCCTTCCCCTTGATCACTAATTGAGGAAATGCTTTACAGCTAGGTCTCATGGAGGCCTTGTCTCAACCGAAGCTTCTTTCTCTGTGATAATTCCGGCTTTGTGTCAAGTTGACACAAAGCCAGCCAGTACAAGTCCCAAGATGTCTCCCTTGACACAGCTAATATCCTCTGAGAAGAGGAAAGGAATTGAGAAAATGGATCCATGAGATTCTTGTAGGCAAGTTTGTGAAGCATTTTCTTTCTTTCTTTTTTTTTTAATGTGGAAATCTTTTTATTTAGCAGAATCCCATTTTGTCCTACCCCATGTTATTTCTTTACTAAGATTTTTATTTTCTATATTCTTTATTTACATTCCAAATGATTTCCCCTTTCCTGGTTCCCGCCTACCCATATTCCCCATAAACCTTCTTCTCTCCATTCCTTCTCCAATCACCTCCCTCCTTTTTCTCTGTCCTTATATTCCCTTCCAATGCTAGATCAATCCTTTCCAGGATCAAGGCCCTCTCCATACTTTTTAATGGGAGTCATTTGCTATGCAATTTGTTCCTTGGGTATTCAGGGCTTTTGGGCTAATTAATATCCACTTATCAGAGATTTCATTCCATGTGTATTCTTTTGTAATTGGGTTACCTCACTTAGGATGATATTTTCCAGATCAAACCATTTGCCTAAAAATTGTGAGAATTCATTGTTCCTAATTGCTGTGTAGTATTCCACTGTGTAAATATACCACGTTTTCTGTATCCATTCCTCCTTTGAGGAGCATCTGGTTTCTTTCCAGCTTCTGGCTATTATAAATAAGGCTGCCATGAACATAATGGAGCATGTGTCTTTATTGCATGCCGGGGAATCCTTTGGATATATGCCCAGGAGTGGTAGAGCAGGGTCCTGCGGAAGTGTCATGTCCAGTTTTCTGAGGAACAGCCAGACTGTTTTCCAGAGTGGTAGAATCAATTTGCAACCCCACCGGCAGTAGAGGAGTGTTCCTCTTTCTCCACATCCTCACCAACACCCGCTGTCTCTTGAATTTTTAATCTTAGCCATTCTGCATGGTGTATGGTAAAATCTCAGGGTTGTTTTGATTTGCATTTCCCCGATGACTAATGAAGTTGAGCATTTTTTTACGGTGCTTCTCTGCCATCCAAAATTCTTCAGGTGAAAATTCTTTGTTTAACTCTGTACCCCATTTTTAATAGGGTTATTTGGTTTTCTGAGGTCTAACTTCTAGAGTTCTTTGTATATATTGTGTACCCTCTATCTGATGTAAGCTTGGTGAAGATCTTTTCCCAATTGTTGCTGATTTGTCCTTTTGATGGTGTCTTTGCCTTATAGAAACTTTGTAATTTTATGAGGTCCCATTTGTCATTTCTTGACTTTACAGCATACACTATTGGTAATCTCTTCAGAAACTTTCTCCCTGTACCGATGTGCTCAAGGGTCTTCCCAGTTTCTTTTCTATTAGCTTCAGAGTGTCTGGGATTACGTGTAGGTCCTTGATCCATTTAGAGTTGAGCTTAGTACAAGGAGACAAGGAGATCAATTCGCATTCTTCAGCATGCTGACCTACAGTTGAACCAGCAACATTTGTTGAAATGGCTATCTTTTTTCCATTGGATTTTTTCAGCGCTTTGTAGAGAATCAAGTGTCCATAGGTGTGTGGGTTCATTTCTGGATCTTCAATCCTGTTCCATTGATCCTCCTGCCTGTCACTGCACCAATACCATGCAGTTTTTAACACTATTGCTCTGCAGTATTGTTTGAGGTCAGGGATACTGATTCCCCCAGATTTTCTTTTGCTGCTGAGAATAGTTTTAGCTATCCTGGGTTTTTTGTTGTTCCAGATGAATTTGATAATTGCTCTTTCTAACTCTGTGAAGAATTGAGTTGGGATTTTGATGGGTATTGCATTGAATCTGTATATTGCTTTTGCTAAAATGGCCATTTTAACTATATTGATTCTACCGATCCATGTGCATGGGAGGTTTTCTCATTTTTTGAGTTCTTCTTCCATTTCCTTCTTCAGAGTCTTGAAGTTCTTGTCATACAGATCTTTCACATGTTTGGTAAGAGTCACCCCAAGATACTTTATATTGTTTGTGGCTATTGTGAAGGGGGTCATTTCCCTAATTTCTTTCTCAGCCTGCTTATCCTTTGAGTATAGGAAGACCACTAATTTGCTTGTGTTGATTTTATAACCTGCCACTTTGCTGAAGTTGTTTATCAGCTGTAGGAGCTCTCTAGTGGAGTTTTTTGCGTCACTTAGGTAGACTATCATGTCGTCTGCAAATAATGAAAGTTTGACTTCTTCCTTTCCAATTTGTATCCCTTTGACCTCCTTATGTTGTCGAATTGCCCGAGCTAGTACATCAAGTACAATATTGAAAAGATAAGGAGAAAGGGGGCAGCCTTGTCTGGTCCCTGGTTTCAGTGGGATTGCTTCAAGTTTCTCTCCATTCAGTTTGATGCTGGCTACCTGTTTGCTGTATATTGCTTTTACTATGTTTAGGTACGGGCCGTGAATTCCTGTTCTCTCCAAGACTTTAAGCATGAAAGGATGCTGAATTTTGTCAAATGCTTTTTCAGCATCCAATGAAATGTCCATGTGTTTTTGTTCTTTGAGTTTGTTTATATAGTGGATTGCATTGATGGATTTCTGAATATTGAACCAATCCTGCATTCCCGGAATAAAGCCTACTTGATCATGGTGGATGATCGTTTTGATGTGTTCTCAAATTCGGTTGGCAAGAATTTTATTGAGTATTTTTGCATCGATGTTCAAAAGGGAAATTGGTCTGAAGTTCTCGTTCTTTGTTGGATCTTTGTGTGGCTTTGGTATCAGCGTAATTGTGGCTTCGTAGAAGGAATTGGGTAGTGTTACTTCTGTTTCTATTTTGTGGAACAGTTTGAAGAGTATTGGTGTTACCTCTTCTTTGAAGGTCTGATAGAATTCTGCACTGAAACCATCTGGTCCTGTGCTTTTTTTTGGTTGGAAGACTTTCTATGACTCCTTCTATTTCTTTAGACATTATGGGACTATTTAGATGGTCTAGTTGGTCCTGATTTAATTTTGGTATTTGGTATCTGTCAAGGAAATTGTCCATTTCCTCCAGATTCTCCAGTGGTGTTGTTACAGGCTCTTGTAGTAGGATCTGATGATTTTTTGGATTTCCTCAGTTTCCGTTGTTATATCTCCCTTTTCATTTCTAATTTTGTTAATTTGTATACTTTCTCTGTGCCCTTTGGTCAGTCTGGATAAGGGTTTATCTATCTTGTTGATTTTCTCAAAGTACCAGCTCCTGGTTTTAATGATTTTTTGTATGGTTCTCTTTGTTTCTACTTGGTTGATTTCGGCCCTGAGTTTGATGATTTCCTGCCTTCTACTCCTCCTGGGTGAAATAGCTTTTTTTTGTTCCAGGGCTTTCAGGTGTGTCATTAAGCTGGTAATGTGTGCTCTCTCCATTTTCTTTTTGGAGGCACTCAGGGCTATGAGTTTTCCTCTTAGCACTGCTTTCATTGTGTCCCATAGATTTGGGTATGTTGTGTTTTCATTTTCATTGTGTTCTAAAAAGTCTTTAATTTCTTTCTTTATTTCTTCCTTGACCAAGGTATCATTGAGTAGAATATTGTTCAGTTTCCGCGTGTATGTGAGTTTTCTGTTGTTTTTGTTGCTATTGAAGATCACTTTTACTCCATAGTGATCTGATAGGAGGCATGGGATTAGTTCGATCTTCTTATATTTGTTGAGGTCTGCCTTGTGTCCAATTATATGGTCGATTTTGGAGAAGGTACCATGAGGTGCTGAGAAAAAGGTATATTCTTTTGCTTTAGGGTGAAATGTTCTATAAATATCAGTCAAATCCAATTGATCCAAAGCTTCAATTAGTTTTACTGTGTCCCTGTTTAGTTTATGTTTTCCCGATCGGTCTATTGAGGAAAGTGGAGTGTTGAAGTCCCCCACAATTATTGTGTTAGGTGCAATGTGTGCTTTGAGCTTTAGTAAGGTTTCTTTTACGAATGAGGGTGCCCTTGCATTTGGCGCATAGATGTTCAGAACTTGAAGTTCTTCTTGGTGGATTTTTCCTTTGACCAGCAAGAAATGTCCTTCTTTGTCTCTTTTGATGACTTTAGGTTGAAAGTCAATTTTATCTGATATTAGAATGGCTACTCCTGCTCGTTTCCTGTGACCATTGGCTTGTAAGATTGTCTTCCAGCCTTTTACTCTGAGGTGGTTTTTATCTTTGACATTGAGGTGTGTCTCCTGTATACAGCAAATTGTAGGGTCCTGTTGCCTTATCCAGTCTGTTAGTCTATGCCTTTTTATTGGGGAATTGAGACCACTGATGTTAGAGATATTAGGGAATATTGATTATTACTTCCTATCATTTTTGATGTTCTTTTCATATTTGAGTGGTTATCTCCTTTTGGGTTTGATGAAGGAAGGTAACTATTTTGCTTTTTCCAGTGTGTAGTTTCCCTCCTTGTATTGGAGTTTTCCTCCTATTATTCTTTGCAGAGCTGGCTTTGTGGAAAGATATTGAGTGAATTTGGTTTTGTCATGGAATATCTTGGTTTCTCCATCTATGGAGTATGAGAGTTTTGCTGGGTATAGTAGTCTTGGCTGACATTTGTGTTCTCTTAGAGTCTGCATGAGATCTGCCCAGGATCTTCTAGCTTTCATGGTCTCTGGTGAGAAGTCTGGTGTGATTCTGATAGGTCTTCCGTTATATGTTACTTGGCCTTTCTCTCTTACTGCCTTTAATATTCTTTCTTTGTTTAGTGCATTTGGGGTTTTGATTATTATGTGATGGGAGGTATTTCTGCTCAGGTCCAGTCTGTTTGGAGTTCTGTAGGCTTCTTGTATATTCATAGACATCTCTCTCTTTAAGTTAGGAAAGTTTTCTTCCATAATTTTGTTGAAGATATTTGCTGGCCCTTTCTGTTGTAAATCTTCACTCTCATCTATACCTATAATCCTTAGGTTTGGTCTTCTCATTGTACCCTGGATTTCCTGGATGTTCTGGGATACAAGCTTTTTGCATTTTGCATTTTCTTTGTCAGTTGAGTCAATGGTTTCTATAGTATCTTCGGCATCTGAGATTCTTTCTTCCATCTCTTGTATTCTGTTGTTTATATTTGCATCTATGGCCCCTGATTATTTCTCAAGGTTTTCTATCTCCAAAGTTGTCTCACTTTGTGATTTCTTAGTTGTTTCTACTTCTGTTTTTAGGTCCAGGATGGTTTTGCTCATTTCCATCATTTGTTCGTCTGTGTTTTCCTGTAATTCTTTAAGAGATTTTTGTGTTTCCTCTTTCATGACTTCTGCCTGTTGACTCAAGTTCTCCTGCATTTCTTTAAGTATTTTTTGCCTTTCTTCTTTATTGGCTTCTATCTCTTGGGCCTTATTCTCCTGCATTTCTTTAAGTGTTTTTTGTGTTTCCATTAAACGGGTTTCTAGCTTATTCATGTTCCCCTGTATTGCTTTAAGAGATTTATTCATGTCCTTTTTGTGTTCTTCTAGCAGCATCATGAACAGTGATTTTAAATCCAAATCTTGTTTCTCTGGTGTGTTGGCATAACCAGGACTTGCTGATGTTGGAGAGTTTGGTTCAGATGCTGCCATATTGCCTAGATTTCTGTTAGTAGCGTTCCTGCATTTGCCCTTTGCCATCTTGTTCTCTGGAGCTAATTGGTCTTGTCTCTGGCTGGTGTTACAGCCTCCTGAGAGGCTCTAGGGCTATTTCTGCAACACTGGAGGACACGGTTTTCCCTTTTGCAGATTGCTGATGTGCTTTTCTCCTCTTGAGTGCCCTTGCAGCCCTAGTGTCCCATGCCCCAGATTGTGTCTGTAAGCCAGAAGGTGCCCGTTTGCTCCTTCAGGGAGCACTGAGGCTGTATGCTGCAGGTACCTTTTCTGTGTGCTGATCTCTCTGCTGGGCAGCAGAACTCCCAACCTGGTTGGTGCACACAAGGCTAGCATAGCTGCTCAGGCCCTGAGTCTAGGCAAAAGCCTGGCAGGCCAATGTCGGAGCAAAGTTCCCCTCAGCTGTGAGTGTTAATTGGGTCTGTCAGGTGGCTAGGATGGTGGCGTGGGCGCGCTCCCGGAGAGTGTTGGGAGAGTCTGCAGGGCTAACAACCTCCTGGCCGGGTCAGCACACAGATGGCCCACCGAGCAGTCCAGGGCCTGGGGGCAGTCCAGTGCCTGACCGTCTGAGACCCCTGCAATGTCCGCCTCGGGCTATGCCTGTTAGTTGGTTTGGTTTTGCCTGCTGTGTCTCTCTGGCTTCCCATAGGCAAAATGGCGGTGATGCGCAAACCGGCCCAGATAAACAACCTCCTGGCCGGGTCAGCACACAGATGGCCCACCGAGTCGCCCAGAGCCTGGGGCAGTCCAGGGCCTGACCGTCTGAGACCCCTGCTATGTCCGCCTCGGGCTATGCCTGTTAGCTGGTTTGGTTTTGCCTGCTAGGTCTCTCTGGCTTCCCTTAGGCAAAATGGCGGTGGTGCGGGCACTGGCCTGAAAGAAAAAACCTCCTGGCTGGGTTTGCACCCCGGTGGCCCCCCGATCAGCCCAGGGACTCGGTGCAGGCCAATGCCCGTCGGGCTTAGACCCCCGCGATGTGGGTCTCAGGTTATATTTGCGTACCTCAGTCTGATTTCTCTGGCGACCGAGAACCAATATGGAGGCCTCTTAACTGACTGGCAGGAGGCAGAGTTCTGATGTGGCTTCTGTGTGGTGAAAGGCCTTAAATCCTCCGCTGCTCGCAGCCTGGCTGGCCAGCGATAGCCAGTAGTCGTGGGCACAGGGTCTGCCTGGACACTGTCCACTTGGTACTACTACTGATGGCCCTTCCTCTGGACCAGCCGCCGCCGCCGCTGCTGCTGCTGCTGCTGCTGCTGCTGCTGCCGCCGCCGCCTGTCCTCCTAGGGTTTCTATAGGGCCCTTTTTGTGACCATTCCATAGCCTCAATAATAGTATCAAGAACTTGGGTCCTTCCATTGAGCTGTATCCCACTGTGGAGTTGTCTCTGCCCTCCTTTTCCTCTGGCTCTTCTCCATATCTTGTCCATGTTGTTTACCAACAGGAAAAATTTGGGTCATAATCTTTGACTGTGTGATGGAACACCCATCCCTTATTGATATCCTGTATTTCTGCAGGAAGTAGGCTCTACAAGCTCATTCTCAGTGTAAGGCATTTCACATAAGGATTTTCTCGTTGTGTCCTAAGAGACTCTCAACTCCCTGGTTTCTAGTACATTTTGGAGGTTGCCTGGCCTCCTACCTCCTGAAGTTGCTGTTTCCTTTCTTTCTGCTGGCCTTAGGTCTTCAGTGCTTTTCCCCTATCCAATATCTGATCATGTTTACTTTCCTCTTCTCTGGCCTGTACCTTTGCTGTCCCAGAATGCTCTCAGCCTCCTCCATTCCTATGATATCTATCTTTTTTCTCCATAGTAGGCATGAGGCCCTACAGACCTCCATCCTTGTTGAGTACTTAGCAATATATACTGGTATTCTGCAATTTTGCCTGTGGGAATGGAATATACAGTCCTTTGAAAGCACAGATTGGTATGTGAGGACTCAATTTCTCTTTGAGCTTGTCAATTGAAAACTTTAGTGTCAGTTCTATAGGTCTTAATCACACTGAGTAGGCAAGACTGAATTCCTTTTTTTTTTGTTTTATTTCAATTTACTTAATTATTGATGAAGTTTATTAATTTATAAAATATATCTTTACAATTATAAATTAGATATGAATCTAATCAGACCATAATAAATATTATTAATCTATTCAATATTATATTAAATTGAATACTTTCAGGTCTTTGAATAATTAGATATTAATATTATATTAGAAGCACAGATGACATCGGCGGTTTGTCCACCAGCCCGCCGGGAGTGGTACCTGTGTCCTTCCCAGAGAACTGCAGAAGGAATGAAGCCCTGCAGCCATATTTGCTGCCTGTCAGGACAGAAAATGTCACTAGGTACTGTATCACCCTGAGCTTTAGATATCTGGGGGTGCAAATCTTCATGGGTCTGCCTGCACTCAGGAACTAAGCACATAGCAATTCATCTGAAAGCCAGTCCGTTGCATGACCTGTGTCCTAGGTGAGAATCAACAGAGGGAGTGACCCCCACTACACCATCTTTGCTCCATAATAGGGCAGACAAAGAACACCTGGTTGACCTTGACAACTTAAGTATAGCATTGCTTGAGCCAAGACTGAGCAGGGCTCCAAAGGCACAAAAGAGGAAGGCAGCATATCAGTAATCTGTGCCAGAGGAAACCCAGTCATCCAGTGTTGCAGAAATTATCTTAATGATCCACAGTAGTTTGAAGCACCTGCCAGTGACAATAAGACCATCTAACTCCTGGGAGAACCAGATGGCTAAAGGCAAACTTAGGAATGTTACTAACAGAAACCAAGGCATTTTGGCAACATCTGAACCCAAAACTCCAACAATAGCAAGTCCTGGATACCCCAATACACCATAATAACAAGATTTGGATTTAAAATCACTGGTCACGATGCTGGTACAGGAACACATCAAGGACATACTTAAAGAAATTCAGGAGAAAATGGATCAATATTTAGAAGCCCTTACAAGGGAAACACAGAAATAATTGAAAGAAATTCAGGAGAATACAAAAGTCAATCAGGAAGAAATGCAAAAATGACTGAAAAAAAAATACAGGAGAACTGATCACCAGGGAAAAGGCATAAAAGAGGAAACAATAAAATCTCTTAAATAATTAGAGGAGAACACAAACAAGCAAATGACAGGACTGAGAAAAAACTTCCAGGATATAAAACCAGAAGTAGAAACAAATAAAGTACAAAGGGAGACAACTTTGGAGATAGAAAAACTTGGGAAGAAATCAGAGACCATAGACACAAATATCAACAACAGAATACAAGAGATAGAAGAAAGAATCTCATATGCTGTAGATACCATAGAAACCATGGATTCAACAGTTAAAGAAAATGCAAAATGCAAAAAGCTTGTAACCCAAAACATCCAGGAAATGCAGGACACAATGAGAACACCAAATTTAAGGATTATAAACATTGATGAGAGTGAAGATTTACAATTTAAAGAGCCAGCAAAAATCTTCAACAAAATTATGGAAGAAAACTTCCCTAACCTAAAGAGAGAGATACCTATGAACATACAAGAAGCCCACAGAACTCCAAAAAGACTGGACCAGAACAGAAATACCTCCGGTCACATAATAATCAAAACCCCAAATGTACGAACCGAAGAAAAAATACTTAGGGCAGTAAGAGAAAAAGGGCAAGTAACATATAAAGGAAGACCTATCAGAATTACACCAGATTTCTCAGCAGAGACCATGAAATCTAGAAGATCCTGGGCAGAGCTCATGCAGACTCTAAGAGAACACAAATGCCAGTGGTGACTACTATATCCACCGAAACTCTCTATTACCATAGATGGAGAAACCAAGATATTCCATGACAAAACCAAATTTACACAATATCTTTCCACAAACCCAGCCCTACAAAGGATAATAGGGGAAAAACACCATTACAACCAGGGAAACTATACCCTTGAAAAAGCAGGACATTAAGCTTCTTTCATCAAACCCAAAGAAGATAACCACACTCATATAAAATTATAATGAAAAATGATAGGAAGCAATAACCACTACTCCTTAATATCTCTTAACATCAATGGGTTCAATTCCCCAATAAAAAGGCATAGACTAACAGACTGGTTATGTAAACAGGACCCTACATTTTGCTGCTTACAGGAAACAACACTTCAGTTTCAAAGAAAAAAACTACCTTAGATTAAAAGGCTGGAAGACAATTCTACAAGCAAATGGTCCCAGGAAACAAGCCGGAGTTGCCATTCTAATTTCAGATAAAATTGACTTTCAACCTAATGTCATCAAAAGAGACATGGAAGGTGACTGCTTGCTGGTCAAAGAAAAAATCCAAAAAGAAGAACTCTCAACCCTGAACATCTATGCCCCAAATACAAGGGCACCCTCATTCATAAAAGAAACTTCATTAAAGCTCAAAGTACACATTGCAGCTAACACAATAATTGTGGGTGATTTCAACACTCCATTCTCACCAAATGGACTGATCAGGAAAACAGAAACTAAATAGGAAGACAGTGAAAGTAATTGAAAGTTTGAACCAATTGGAGATAACAGATATATAAAGAACATTTCATCCCAAAGCAAACGAATATACGTTTTTCTCACCACTTCATGGTACCTTCTCCAAAATAGATCATATAGTAGGTCACAAGACAGACCTCAACAAATATAAGAAGATTGAAAAAATCCCATGCCTCCTATCAGATCACTATTTAGTAAAAATGGTCTTTAATAACAGCAAAAACAACAGAAATTCCACATACACATGGAAACTGAACAATACTCTACTCAATGATACCTTGGTCAAAAAAAAATAAAGAAAGACATCAAAGATTTCTTAAAATTTAATGAAAATGAAGGCACAACATACACAAATCTATGAGACACCATGAAAGCGGTGCTAAGAGGAAAGCTCATAGCTTTGAGTGCCTCCACAAAGAAATTACAGAGAGTATACACTAGAAGAATACAGGAACAACTGAAAGCCCTGGAACAAGAAGAAGATGAGAATATAATTCACCCAGGAGGAGATGAAGATAGAAAATCATCAAACTTAGGGCCGAAATCAATCAAGTAGAAACCAAGAGAACCATACAAAGAATCAACAAAACCAAAAGCTGGTTCCTTGAAAAAATCAACAAGATAGATAATCCCTTAGACAGACTAACCAAAGGGCACAGAGAAAGGATCCAAATTAACAAAATTAGAAATGAAAATGGAGATATTACAACAGAAACAAAGGAAATTCAAAAATTCTTCACATGCTAATACAAAAACATATACTCCACACAAGTGGAGAATCTGGAGGAAATGGACATTTTCTTAGACAGATACCAATTACCAAAATTAAACCAGGATCAAATAGACCATCTAAACAGACCCATAAACCCTAAAGAAATAGAAGGCGTCATAAATAGGCTTCTGACTAAAAAAAACACAGGAAAAGATGGTTTCAGTGAGAATTCAAACAGACCTTCAAAGAAGATTTAACACCAATACTCTTCAAACTTTGCCACCAAATAGAAATAGAAGGATCATTACCCAACTCCTTCTTCGAAGCCAATATTACGCTGATACCAAAACCATACAAAGATCCAACTAAGAAAGAGAATTTTAGGACAAATTCCCTTATGAATAACGATGCAAAAATACTAAATAAAATTCTTGCCCACCGAATCCAAGTACACATCAAAAAGATCATCCACCATGATCAAGAAGGCTTCATTCTAGGGATGCAGGGATGATTGAATATTAGGAAATCCATAAATGCTATACACGACATAAACAAACTCAATGAAAAAAAAACACATCATCATTTCATTAAATGCTGAAAAGCATTTGACAAAATTCAGCATCTTTCATGCTAAAAGTCTTGGTAAGGACAGGAATTCGAGGACCATACTTAAACATAATAAAAGCAATATACAGCAAACAGGTAGCCAACATCAAACAAAATGGAGAGAAAGTTGAAGCAGTCCCACTAAAATCAGGGACTAGACAAAGCTTCCCCCCTCCCAATATCTTTTCAATACAGTTCATGAAGTGTTAGCTAGAACAGTTAGACAACATAAGGACATCAAAAGGATACAAATTGGAAAGGAAGAAATCAACCTATTACTATTTGCAGATGATATGATAGTATACTTTAGTGACCCTACAAACTCTACTAGAGAACTCCTACACCTGATAAACAACTTCAGCAATGTGGCGGGCTACAAAATCAATGCAAGCAAAGTAGTAGCCTTCATATACTCAAAGGACAAGCAGACTGAGAAAGAATTTAGAGAAATGACTCCCTTCACAATAGCTACAAACAGCATAAAATATCTTGGGGTGACTCTAACCAAAGAAGTGAAAGACCTATATGACAAGAACTTCAGATCTCTGAAAAAGTAAATCGAAGAAGATCTCAGAAAATGGAAAAATCTTCCATGCTCTTGGATAGGCAGTATTAATATAGTTAAAATGGCGATCTTGCCAAAGGCAATCTACATATTCAATGCTATCCCCATAAATATCCTAACCCAGTTCTTCTTAGAGCTAGAAAGAGCAATTCTCAAATTCATCTCGAACAACAAAAAAACCAAGGATAGCCATAACAATACAAGGAGATCAATTCGCATTCTTCGGCCTGCTGACCTACAGTTGAACCAGCACCATTTGTTGAAAAGGCTATCTTTTTGCCATTGGAGTTTTTTCAGCCCCTTTGTCGAAGATCATGTGGCGATAGGTGTGTGGGTTCATTTCTGGAATTTCAATCCTGTTCCATTGATCCACCTGCATGTCATCTTGCCAATATTATGTAGTTTTTAACAATATTGTGCTGGAGAATTGCTTAACATCAGAGCTACTCATTCCCCCACAATTTCTTTTGTTGTTGAGAATAGTTTTAGCTATCCTGGGTTTTTTGTTTTTCCAGATGAATTTGAGAACTGCTCTTTCTAACCCTATGAAGAATTGAGTTGGGATTTTGATGGGAATTGTGTTGAATCTGTATATTGCTTTTGGATAAATGGCAATTTTAACTATATTATTCCTGCCGATCCCTGACCATGGGAGGTTTTTTCCATTCTTTGTGGTCTTCCATTTCCTTCTTCAGAATCTTGAAGTTCTTATCATACTGATCTTTTACTTGTTTGGTAAGAGTCACCCCAAGGTATTTATACTGTTTATGGCTATTGTAAAGGGTATCATTCTCCTATTTTCTTTCTCAGCCTGCTTATCCATTAGGCTGCTAATGTATGCTCTCTCAATTTTCTTTTTGGAGGCACTCAGGGCTAAGAGTTTTTCTCTTAGCACTGCTTTCATTGTGTCCCAAAGATTTGTGTATGTTGTGCCTTCATTTTCATTAAATTCTAAAAAGTCTCTGATTTCTTTTTTTATTTCTTCTTTGGCCAAGGTGTCATTGAGTAGAGTATTGTTCAGCCTCCATGTTTATGCGGGCTTTCTGTTGTTTTTGTTGCGATTGAAAAACACTCTTACTCCATAGTGATTTGAGAGGAGGCATGGGATTAGTTCGATCTTCTTGTATTTGTTGAGATCTGTCTTGTGACCAATTATACGGTCGATTTTGGAGAAGGTATCATGGGGTCCTGAGAAATAGGTATATTATTTTGCTTTAGGGTGAAATGTTCTATAAATTTCAGTCAAATCCAATTGGTCCAAAGCTTCAATTTGTTTCACTGTGTCCCTGTTTAGTTTCTGCTTTCCTGATTGAGGAGATTGGAGTGTTGAAGTCACCCACAATTATTGTGTTAGGTGCAAGATGTGTTTTGAGCTTTAGTAAAATTTCTTTTACGAATGAAGGTGCCCTTGCATTTCGAGCATAGGTGTTCAGAAGTGAATGTTCTTCTTGTGGACTTTTGCTTTGACCAGCAAGAAGTATCCTTTTGTGTCCCTTTTGATGACTTTATGTTGAAAGTCAATTTTATCTGATATTAGAATGGCTACTGTGGCTTGTGTCCTGAGACAATTGGCTTTTTAAATTGTCTTCCATCCTTTTACTCTAAGTTAGTTTCTGTCTTTGACACTGAGGTGTGTCTCCTGTATGCAGCAAAATGTAGGGTCCTGTTTCCTTATCCAGAGTGTTAGTCTATGTCTTTTTATTGGGGAATTGAGTCCATTGAGGTTTACAGATATTAAGGAATAGTGATTATTACTTGCTGTCATTTTTGATGTTATTTTTATATTTGAGTGGTTATGTTCTTTTGGGTTTGATGAAAGAATGTGACTATCTTGCTTTTTCCAAGGTGTAGTTTCTCTCGTTTTATTGGAATTGTCCTCCTATTATTCTTTGCAGAGTTGGGTTTGTGGAAATATATAGTGTAAATTTGGTTTTTTCATGGAAAATCTTGGTATCTCCTTCTATGGTTATTGAAAGTTTTATTGGCTATAGTAGCCTTGGCTGACATTTGTGTTCTCTTGGAGTCTGCATGAGATCTGCCCAGGATCTTCTAGCTTTCATGGTCTCTGCTAAGAAGGCTGGTGTGTCTGATAGTTTTTCTTTTATATGTTACTTGGCCTTTTTCTCATATTGTCTTTAATATTCTTTCTTTTTTTAGTGCATTTGGGGTTTTAATTATTATGTGACAGGATGTATTTCTTCTCAGGACCATTCTTTTTGGAGTTCTATAGGCTTCTTACATATTCATTGGCATCTCTCTCTTTAAATTGGAAAAGTTCTCTTCCATAATTTTTTTGAAGATATTTGCTGGCCCTTTCAGTTGTAAATCTTCACTCTCATCAATGCCTATAATCCTTAGGTTTGGTCTTCTCATTGTGTCCTGGATTTCCTGGATGTTCTAGGATACAAAATTTTTGGATTTTGCATTTTCTTTGACTGTTGAGTCCATAGTTTCAACGATATCTTCGGCATCTGAAATTCTTTCTTGCATATTTGTATTCTGCTGTTGATATTTGCATCTATGGCCCTTGATATCTTCTCAAAGTTTTCTATCTCCAAAGATATCTCCCTTTGTGATTTCTCAGTTGATTTCATTTCTGTTTTGAGATCCAGGATGGTTTTGCTCAGTTCCTTCATTTGTTTGTTTGTGTTTTCCTTTAATTCTTTAAGAGATTTTTGTGTTTTCTCTTTCATGACTTCTGACTGTTGACTCTAATTCTCCTGCATTTCTTTAATTTTTTTCATTTTTATTTTATTTATTTATTTATTTATTTATTTATTTATTTATTTATTTATTTATTCATTTATTTCTTTATTTTGCTTTTCTTCTTTATTGGCTTCTATCTCTTGGGCCTTATTCTCCTGAATTTCTTTAAGACATTTTTTGTGTTTCCATTTTAAATGCTTCTAATTTATTCAGGTTCCCCTGTATTTCTTGAAGAGATTCATTTATGTCATTTTGTGTTCTTCTAGCACCATCATGAACATTGATTTTAAATCAAATCGTGTTTCTCAGGTGTGTTGGCATAACCAGGAATTGCTGATGTTGGAGAGTTTTCTTCAGATGCTGCACTATTGCCTAGAATTCTGTTAGTAGCGTTCCTGCATTTACTATTTGCCATTTTGTTCTCTGGCATTAGCTGGTCTTGTCTCTGGCTTGTGTTTGAGCCTCCTGTGAGGCTCTAGAGCTATTTCCACAACAATAGATGGCAGGGTTTCCCCAGTCTCAGATCACAGATGTGCTGTCTTCCTCTTGGGTGCCCTTGGATTCCTAGTGTGCCTTGCCCCAGATTGTCTCTGTGGACCAGGTGGTGCACTTTTTCTCCATCAGAGAGTGCTGATGGGGTATGCTGCAGGACCTTTTCCAAGTGATGATCACTCTGCTGGTTAGCCGCACTCCCAAACTGGTTGGTGCACACAAGGCTAGCCTAGCAACTCAGGCCCCGAGTCTAGGGAAAAGCCTGCCTGGCCAAGGCCCTAGCAGAGTTCCCCTTGGGCAACGAGTGTTAACTGGTTCTGTCAGGTGTCCAGGATGGCAGTGTGCATGACCTCCTTGAAAGTGCCTGGAGAGTCTCCTATGCTAACCACCTCCTGGCTGGGTTGACACACAGATGGCCCACCAAGCAGCGCAGGTCCTCGGGGCAGTCAAGGGCCTGTCAGTCATAGACCCCCCCTGCTATGTTAGCCTTCAGCAATGACTGTTAGCTGACTTTGCCTGGTAGACCTCTCTGGTGCCTGGTAGCCAAATGGCAGCATGTGCCAGGCTGGGAAAACAACCTCCCGTCCAGGTTGGAACACCGATGTGCCTCTGAAAAACCCAGGGCCTGGGTGAAGACCAATGCCCATTGGGCTTAAACCACTGTAATATTGGCCTCGGGTTATGTGTGCATACCTCAGGCTGTCTGATCTCTCTGGCATCCCAGAACCCAGATGGAAGTGAGTCTCTCATATTTGACTGGCAGGGGGCAGATTTCTGATGTGGCTTCTGTGTGGTGAAAGGCACTGTAAATCAGCCACCGCTTGCAGCCTGGCTGGCCAGCTATGGTCAATGCTGGTGGGAAGGCGCAGGGGCTGCCTGAACCCTGTCACCTTGGTTCCACTGCTGATGGCCCTCCCTCTGGACAAGTCACTGCTGCTGCTGCCACTTATCAAGCACTTCCTGGCATCAGCATTAGTGTCAAAATGTCATTTGCAGAATCTGTTGTCAATTATTCACTACATCTTAGTAATCCTCACTGAAGCAAATAAAAATGTTATGTTGTATTTCAATTTACGTTTTACTAAGAGATTTTTTTATTCACTTTGGTTTCTGTAAATGGAATCGAAGGTCTTTGGATGGACTTTACTTGATTCTCTGGTGCATATTTTGCCCCTGTATTTCCTTTGTGTGGAACAATTCTGGGATCAAAATAGAAAATTAGGAGTTGAGACAATCTCTTTAATGGGGGCCAAGTCTATTTTCTCGAAGTTATCTTTACATGTTCAATATCGCATTTGACAAGTTTCTTTTATTTTCTATTTATTTTGAGTTTTTAAATTTTTTATGCATTTATTTTTATTTACAGTTCAAATTGCATCTGCATCCTGGTCTAACTTGTAAGTTTTAAGAACCCATACCTCCTCCCACACTGCCTCCATCAGAATTTCCATACCCTCAAACACCAAATGTTCTCACTCTCTGAGGTTCCTATTCTCTCAAAGGATAGATACATTTCTTGCCAGAACGCACACCTGGCAATCTTTCTTTGATATGTATAGGGGCCTCAGATCAGCTGGCATAGAATACTGACTGGTTGGTGGTCCAATGTCTCAGAAATATTTGGGATCCAGGTTCATTGAGACTCAAGGTCATCTTAAAGTTTTGCCTCCAATTCATGTTCTTTCAATCTTTCCCTAATTCAACCACATGAATCAGATTTAGTTGACTGGTTGCATGTAAATACCTTCATCTGACTCATTCTCCTGCTCCTTGGACAGTTCAGATGACAGTAATTATAGGGCCCTTTTGAGACCATTCTATAGCCTCAGTACTAGCATCAAGACCTTGAGTACTTCCCTTGAGCTGTATCCCATGCAGAGATGTCTCTGCCCTCCTTTTACTCAGGCTCTTTTGCATTTCTTGTCCATGTTGTTTACCAACAGGAAAAATTTGGGTCATAATCTTTGACTGTGTGATGGCACACACATCCCTCACTTGATGCCCTGTATTTCTGCTGGAAGTAGACTCTACAAGTTCACTCTCACTGTTTGGCATTTCAACTAAGGATTCTCCCTTTGTTTCCTAAGAGACTCTACCTCTCTGGTTTCTAGTACATTTTGGAGGTTGCCTGGCCTCCTACCTCCTGAAGTTGCTGTTTCCTTTCTTTCTGCTGCCCTTCAGGTCTTCAGTGCTTTTCCCATATCCAATATCTGATCATGTTTACTTACCTCTTCTCTGGCCTATACCTTTTCTGACCCAGAATGCTCTCAGCCTCCCCAACTCCTATGATATCTATCATTTCTCTTTCTTGTAGGCATGAGGCCCTACAGATCTTTATCCATTTTGAGCTCTTTGCACTATATCCTCTGATTTCTGCAATTTTGGCTGTGGGAATGGAATATACAGTCCTTTGAAAGCATACACTGCTATGTGAGGGCTCAATTTCTCTTTGAGCTTGTCAATTGAATAATTTATTGTCAGTTCTATACGTCTTAATCATACTGAGTAGACAAGATTGAATTCTTTTTCTGTTTTAGTTCAATTTACTTAATTTTTGATGATGTTTATTAATATATAAAATATTTCTTTACCATTATAAATTAGTTACCAATCTAATCAGAACATAATAAATAGTATTAATTTATTCAATATTATACTCAATTGAATACTTTAAGGTTTTGAATAATTAGATATAAATATTATATTAGAAGTATAGTTGACATAGGCGGTTTGTCTTCAAACCCACTGGACGTGGGATCTGTGTCCTGTCCAGAGAACTGCAGAAGGAGAGAAGCCCTGTGGCCCTATTCGCTGCCTGCCAGGACAGGAAAGAATCAATAAGTACTTTATCACCCTGAGCTTCAGATCACTGGTGGTGCAAACCTCCAGGGGTCTTCCTTCACTCAGGAACTGAGCACATAGGAGGTTTGTCTGCCAGCCTTCCAGGAGTGGGGCCTGTGTCCTGCCCAGAGAGCTACAGAAAGAGAGAAGCCCAATTGCCATATTTGCTGTCTGCCAGAACAGAAAAGGATCACTAGGTACTGTATCACCCTGAGCATTAGATCACTGGCGGTGCAAACCAACAGGGGTATGCCTGCACTCAGGAAATGAGCACAAAAGTGGTTTGTCTGCCAGCCTGCCAGGAGTGTGGACTGTGTCCTGCCCAGAGAGCTGCAGAAGGGGAGAAGTCCCGCAGTCCTATTCGCTGCCTGCTGGAACAGAGAAGGGTCACTAGGTACTGCATCACCCTGAGCTTTAGATCTCTGGTGGTGCATACAGCCAGGGATCTGCCTGCACCAAGGAACTGAACACATATGCAATTTGTCTGCCATCCTGCCAGGCATGGGGCCTGTGTCCTTCCCAGAGAGCAGCAGAGGAAATGATTCCCTGTGGCTATATTCGCTGCCTGCCGGGACAGAAAATTATCACTAGGTACGGGATAACCAGAGCTTTAGATCTCTAGGGGTGCAAATCTCCAGCGATCTGCTTTCACTCAGGAACTGAGCACACAGGCAGTTCACCTGCAAGCCAGTCCATCTCAGGACCTGTGTCCTAGGCGAGAATCCACAGAGCAAGTTACCCGACCACACCATCTTCGCTCCATAAAAGAGCAGACATAGAACACCTGATTGACATTGACAACCTAAGTATAACATTGCTTGAGTCAAGACTGAGCAGGGCTCCAAAGCAGACTGGTTACAGGACCCCACATTTTGCTGCATACAGGAAACACACCTCAGTGTCAAAGACAAAAACTACCTTAGAGTAAAAGGCTGGAAGACAATTCTACAAGCAAATTGTCCCAGGAAACAAGCCAGAGTTTCCATTCTTTTTTTTTTTTAATATTTTTATTTTCTATATTCTTTGTTTACATTCCACATGATTTCCCCTTTCCCGGATGCCCCCTCCCAATATGTCCCATAAACCTTTTTTTCTCTATCCCTTCTCCAATCACCTCCCTCCTTTTTCTCTGTCCTTTTATTCCCTTGCAATGCTAGATCAATACTTTCCAGGTTCCGGACCCTCTCCATAATTCTTCATGGGTGTCATTTGATATGCAATTTGTTCCTTGGGTATTCAGGGCTTCTGGGCTAATTAATATCCACTTATCAGTCATTGCATTTCATGTGTATTCTTTTGTGATTGGGTTACCTCGCTTCGGATGATATTTTTCAGATCAAACCATTTGCCTAAAAATTTTGTGAATTCATTGTTTATAATTGCTGACTAGTATTCCATTGTGTAAATATGCCACATTTTCTGTATCCATTCATCTTTTGAGGGGCATCTGGGTTATTTCCAGCTTCTGGCTATTATAAATAAGGCTGCTATGAACATAATGGAGCATGTGTCTTTAATTCATGCCGGGGAATCCTTTTGGTATATGCCCAGGAGCAGTATACAGGGTCCTCTGGAAGTCTCATGTCCAGTTTTCTGAGGAACCTCCAGACTTATTTCCACAGTAGTTGTAACATCTTACAGCACTACCATAAATGAAGGAGTGTTCTCTTTCTCCACAACCTCTCCAACTCCTGCTGTCTCCTCAGTTTTTGACCTTAGCCATTCTGACTGGTGTAAGATGAAATCTCAGGGTTGTTTTGATCTGCATTTCCCTAATGGCTAATAATGTTAAGCACTTTTTAAGATGCCTCTTGGCGATCCGAATTTCTTCAGGTGAAAATTCTTTGTTAAGATCAGTACCCCATTTTTTAATAGGGTTATTTGGTTCCCTGTGGTCTAACTTTTGAGTTCTTTGTATATATTGGATATTATCCCTCAACAGATGTGGGGTTGGTGAATATCCTTTCCCAATTTGATGGTTTCCGTTTTGTCCTTTTAACAGTAAATCCAGAATCCTTTCATACTAAAAGTATTAGAAAGAACAGGAATTAAAGGCCCAGACCTAAATATCGTTAAAGCAATATACAGCAAAGCAGTAGCCAATATCAAAATAAATGCAGAGAAACTTGAAGCAATCCCACTAAAATCAGGGACTAAACAAGGCTTTCCTCTCTCTCCATATCTATTCAAGATAGTACTTGAAGTTCTAGCATGAGCAATTAGACAACATAAGGAGGTCAAGGGGATACAAATTGGAAAGGAAGAAGTCAAATTATCACAATTTGCAGATGACACGATAGTCTACTTAACTGACCCGAAAACCTCCACCAGAGAACTCCTATAGCTGATAAACAATTTCAGCAGAGTGCCTTGTTATAAAATCAACTCAAGCAGATCAGTTACCTTCCTATACTTAAAAGATAAGCAGGCTGAGAAAGAAGTTAGGGAAATGACCCCCTTCAAAATAGCCACAAACAATATAAAATATCTTGGTGTGTCTCTAACCAAACAAGTGAAAGATCTATATGACAAGAACTTCAGGTCTCTGAAGAAGGAAATCAAGAAGACCTCAGAATATGGAAAAATCTGCCATGCTCGTGGATTGGCAGGATTAATATTGTTAAACTGGCCATCTTGCCAAAAGCAATCTACAGATTCAATGCCATCCACATCAAAATCCCAACACAGTTCTTCACGGAGTTAGAAAAAGCAATTCTCAAAATCATGTGGAATAACAAGAAACCCAGGATAGCTAAAACTATTCTCAACAACAAAAGAATTTTTGAGGAAATCAGTATCCCTGACTTCAAGCAGTACTACAGAGCAATAGTGTTAAAAAACAGCATGGTATTGGCACAGTGAAACGCAAGTGGACCAATGAAATAGAATTGCAGATCCAGAAATGAATCCATGCACCTATGGTCACTTGATCTTCGCAAAGGAGCCAAAAACATCCAGTGGAAAAAAGATAGCCTTTTCAACAAATGGTGCTGTTTCAATTGGAGGTCAGGATGCAGAAGAATGCGAATTGATCCATTCTTATCTCCGTGTACTAATCTTCACTCCAAGTGGATCAAGAACGTCTATGTAAAACCAGACACACTGAAACTAATAGAAAAGAAACTGGGGAAGATCCTTGAGAACATGGGTACAGAGAAAAAGTTCCTGAACAGATCACCAATAGCTTATGCTTTAAGATCAAGAATGGACAAGTGGGACCTTATCAAATTACAAAGTTTCTGTAAGGCAACGGAGTTGCTATTCTAATTTCAGATAAAATTGACTCTCAACCTATTGTCATGAAAAGAGACATGGAAAGTCACTTCTTGCTGGTCAAAGGAAAAATCCAACAAAGAAGAACTCTCAATCCTGAACATCTATGCTTCAAATGAAAGTGCACCCTCATTCATAAAAGAAACTTTATTAAATCTCAAAGTACACATTGCACCTAACACAAAAATTGTGGGTGATTTCAACACTCCACACTCACGAATGGACTGATCAGGAAAACAGAAACTAAACAGGAAGACAGTGAAACTAATTGAAGCTTTGAACCAATTGGAGTTAACAGACATATATAGAACTTTTCGTCCCAAAGCAAAAGAATATAATTTTTTCTCAGCACCTCATGGTATCTTCTCCAAAATAGATCATATAGTTTCTCACAAGACGGACCTCAACAAATATAAGAAGATTGAAATAATCCCATGACTCCTATCAGATCACTATGGAGTAAAAGTGGTCTTTAATAACAGTAAAAACAACAAAAATTCCAAATTCACATGAAAACTGAACAATACTATACTCAATTATACCTTGGTCAAGGAAGAAATAAAGAAAGAAATCAAAGATTTCTTAGAATTTAATGAAAATAAAGGCACAACATGAACAAATCCATGGGACACAATGAAAGCAGTGCTAAGAGGAAAACTCATAGCTTAGAGTGCCTCTAAAAAGAAATTTGAGAGAGCTTACACTAGAAGATTAACAGAATAAGTGAAAGCCCTGGAACAAGAAAAAGATAATTCACCCAGGAGGGGAAGAAGACAGGAAATCATCAAACTCAGGGCTGCAATCAATCAAGTAGAAACCAAGAGAACCATACAAAGAATCAACAAAACAAAAAGCTGGTTCTTTGAAAACATCAACAAGATAGATAAACCCTTCTCCAGACAAAGCAAAGGGCACAGAGAAAGTATCCAAATTAACAAAATTAGAAAAGAAAACGGAGATATTACAAAAGAAACCGAGAAAATTAAAAAAAAAATCATCAAATCCTACTACAAAAACCTGTATTCAACACAAGTGGAAATGTGGAGGAAATGGACATTTTCTTAGACAGATACCAATTACCAAAATTAAACCAGGATCAAATAGACCATCTAATCAGACACATAACCCCTGAAGAAATAGAAGAGGTCATAAATAGTCTTCTGACCAAAAAAAGAACAGGACCAGATGGTTTCAGTGCAGAATTCTATCAGATCTTAAAAACACTTAACACCAATACTCTTCAAACTTTTCCACCAAATAGAAACAGAAGAACACTACCCAACTCCTTCTTCGAAGCCACTATTACACTGATACCAAAACCACACAAAGTTCCAACTAAGAAAGAAAATTTCAGACAAAATTCCCGTATGGATATCGATGCAAAAATACTAAATAAAATTCTTGCCCACCGAATCCAAGAACACATCAAAAAGATCATCCACCATGATTAAGAAGGCTTCATTCTAGGGATGCAGGGATGGTTCAATATAAGGAAATCCATAAATGCTATCCACTCCATAAATAAACTCAATGAAAAAAAAAACACATCATCATTTCATTAAAGGATGAAAAAGCATTTGACAAAATTCAGCATCCCTTCATGCTAAAAGTCTTGGAAAGTACAGGAATTCGAGTTCCATACTTACACATAGTAAAAGCAATATACAGCAAACAGGTAGCAAACATCAAACAAAATGTAGAGAAAGTTGAAGCAATCCCACTAAAATCAGGGAGTAGACAAGTCTGCCCTCCCTCCCAATATCTTTTCAATATAGTTCTTGAAGTCTTAGTAGAGCAAGTAGACAATAAAAGGACATCAAAAGGATACAAATTGGAAAGGAAGAAGTCAACCTATTACTATTTGCAGATGATATGATAGTATACTTAAGTGACCCTACAAACTCTACTAGAGAACTCCTACACCTGATAAACAACTTCAGCAATGTGGCTGGCTACAAAATCAATGAAAGCAAAGTAGTAGCCTTCATATACTCAAAGAACAAGGAGACTGAGAAAGAAATTAGGGAAATGACTCCCTTCACAATAGCTACAAACAGCATAAAGTATCTTGGGGTGACTCTAACCAAAGAAGTGAAAGACCTATATGACAAGAACTTCAGATCTCTGAAAAAGAAAATCGAAGAAGATCTCAGAAAATGGAAAAATCTTCCATGCTCTTGGATTGGCAGTATTAATATAGTTAAAATGGCGATCTTGCCAAAGGCAATCTACATATTCAATGCTATCCCCATAAATATCCTAATCCAGTACTTCTTAGAGCTAGAAAGAGCAATTCTCAAATTCATCTGGAATAACAAAAAAACCAACAATAGCTATAACTCTTTTCAATAGTAAAAGAACTTCAGGTGGATTCAGTTTCCCAGACCTCAAACTTTACTACATAGCAATAGTGATAAAAAATGCATGGCATTGGTACAATGCCGGGCAAGCGGATCAATGGAATAGAACTGAAAACCCCGAAATGAACCAACACACCTATTGTCACTTGATCTTCGACCAAGTTGTTGAAAGCATCCAGGGGGGAAAAAGACAGGCTTTTCAACAAATGGTGATGGTTCAACTGGAGGTCAGCATGCAGAAGAATGTGAATTGATCCATCCTATCTCCTTGTACTAAGCTCAACTCCAAATGGATCAAGGACCTACACATAAACCAAGACACACTGAAACTAAAAGAATAGAAACTGGGGAAAATCCTTGAGGACATGGGCACATGGGAAAAGTTCCTGAATAGAACACCCATAGCTTACGCTATAAGATCAAGAATTGACAAATGGGACCTCATAAAACTACAAAGTTTCTCTAAGACAAAGGACACTGTCAAATGGAAAAATCCTCAACCAACAGATTGGGAAAGGATCTTCACCAACCCTAAATCTGACAGAGGGCTAATATCTAATATATACAAAGAACTAAAGAAGGTAGATCCCAGAGAAACAAATAACTCCATTAAAAAGTGGGGTATGGAGCTAAACAAAGAATTTTCACATGAAGAACTTTGGAGGGCTGAAAAACACCTTAAGAAATGTTCAATATCATTAATCCTTAGGGACATGCAGATCAAAAGAACCCTGAGATTCCACCTCACACCAGTCAGAATGGCTAAGGTCAAAAACTCAGGAGACAGCAGGTGTTGGCAAGGATGTGGAGAAAGAAGAACCCTCCTTCACTCCTGGTGGGATTGCAAGATGGTGCAACCACTTTGGAAATCAGTCTGGAGGTTCATCAGAAAACTGGGCCTGACATTTCCTGATGACCTTGTTATACTGTTCCTGGGCATATACCTAGTGGATTCCTCAGCATGTTCCACTATGTTCATAGCAGCCCTATTTGTAGTATCCAGATGCTTGGAAGAATCCAGGTGTCCTTCAGCGGAGGAGTGGATACAAAAAATGTGGTATTTTTACACAATGGAGTACTATTCAGCCATTAGAAACTATGAATTCATGAAATTCTTAGAAAAATGGATGGAGCTGAAGAGCATCACACTAAGTGAGGTAACTCAAAAGATCAATCATGGTATGCACTCACTGATAAGTCGATAGTAGCCTAGAAACTTTGAGATGCCAAGAAATAATCTACATATTAAATGATGTCCAAAAAGAATGGAGGAGTGGCCCCTGGTTCTGGAAAGACTCAGTGCAAGTGTATAGGGGAATTCCAGAACAGGGAAATAGGAATTGGTAGATGGATGGGTAGCGGGAAGGAAGAGGGCTTATGGGACTTGCGGGTAGTGGGGACCCAGAAAAGGGAAAATCATTTGAAACATAAATATATACATATATACATATATATATATATATATACATATTGATATATATATATATACATATATATATATCAATAAAAATAATAATAAAAAGAGAAACAAAACAAAAACAAAAACAAAACAAAAAAAAAAGAGAGAAAACTGACTTTTATTTTACAACATTTACTTTTCCAAAATTGTTTGTTGAGTGTAAATATATATATATATATATATATATATATCAATAAAAATAATAAAAAAAGAAAAACAAAACAAAACAAAAACAAAAACAAAAAAAAAAAAGAGAGAGAGAAAGCTGACTTTTATTTTACAAGATTTACTTTTCCAAAATCGTTTGTTGAGTGTCTTAGTCAGGGTTTCTATTCCTGCACAAACATCATGACCAAGAAGCAAGTTGGGGAGGAAAGGATTTATTGATGTTACAGTTCAGTGCTGCTGTTCATCACTAAAGTAAATGAGGACTGGAACTCAGCAGGTCAGGAAGCAGGAGCTGATGCAGAGGCCATGGAGGGATGTTACTTATTTGCTTTTTCCCCTGGCTTTCTTAAACTGCTCTCTTACATAACCCAAGAGCACCAGTACAGAGGTGGTACCACCCACAGGCACCCCTTGATTACTAATTGAGAAAATGCCCCACAGCTGGATCTCATGGAGGCACTTCCCCAACTGAAGCTCCTTTCTCTGTGATAACTACAGCCTGTGTTAAGGTGACACCCAAAATCAGCCAGTACAGGAGTGGTAGAATTTCTTTTTCTTTTCTTTTTTTTTTTTCTTTTCTTTTTTTTCCGTGTTTTTTCTTTTTTTTTTTTTTAAATTCTATTCGATGTATTTTTTATTTACATTTCAAATGATTTCCCTTTTTCTGGTTCCACACTCCCCGAAAATCACATAAGCCCCCTTCCCTCCCTCTGTTCTCCCACCTATCCCTTCCAACTTCCCTGTTCTGGTTTTTTCTTGTACTCCTACAGTGGGTCTTTCCCGAACTAATATTAGACGATAAAATGTTATCCTACTGTTTATTAAAAAGCTTTCAAATGTTATACTCAATACTTCCAGATATGTATGAAAACTTTAGAAAAAAATCATTATTTCAGAATTAATGCAAACAATGCACAAATATTCCAGTATGAAACTGCACAACTTCTGCACAGAAAGTAAAGACCTGAATAAAGAGAAAAATACATACTTAAAACACGTTTATCCTTTATAATTCAAAATTACCATCAGTATATAATATATAAAAGTCCTGATAATATTCATATTTGGTAATAATGAACAAATTAAAACATTGTTTATGCTCTGATCAGATTGGTACATATTTAATAATTGATTAGAACGTTTTTAAATAAATGAACATTATTATTATTTAAGCAAGATTAAATAAAACATAAAATAAAATCAACCTTATCCATTCAGTATGACTAAGAACTAGACAATGGACAATAAATTCTTCAATTGAAAGCTAAAATAGAAATTGAGCCCTCAGTATTGGTAATATGTGCTTACAATGGACTGTATATAGCACGCCCTTAGACATAATGGCAGAATACCCAGGAAATAGTCCACAGAACTCAAACATGCTAAAAAAAACATAGGGCCTAAAGCCTACATGGGAGAAGTAAAGATCAAAAAGAGAAGATAAAAATCACAGGACTGTGAAAGACCACGAATGTCCTGGGTCAAAAAAGATACAGGCTGGAGAAGAGGGGAACATGACACATCTTGGGTAGGGGAAAAGGCTTGAAGCCCTGAAGGCCAGCAGAAAAAAAGGAAACAGACAACTTCAGAAGGTAGGAAGCCAGACAACCTCCAAATAGTACTAGAAACCAGGGAGGTGAGAGACTCTAAGACCTCAAAGGGAGAATCCTTAGATGAAATGTTCCACAGTGAGAGTAATCTTGTAGAGCCTACCACCACCAGAAATACAGGGCATCAAGTGAGGGATGGGGGTGCCAGCCAACAGTCCAAAACTATGACCCACAACTTTTCCAGTTGGTAAAACAACATGGACAAGAAATGGAGAAGACCTTGAGGAAAAGGAGGGCAGAGAGAGTTCCACAGTGGGATACAGCTCAAGGGAATGACCCAAGGCCTTGATAATATTACTGACACTATGGAATCTTCACAAAAAGGAGCCTATAATTACTGATCTCTGAAAGATCCAACCAACAGGAGAATGAATCCGATGAAGATATTTATACACAAGCAGTGTACAGAATCTGGTAACTCCTGTGCTTGAAATAGGGAAAGGCTGTAAGAAGCTGAGGTGGAGGCCAAAATCTTTAAGAGGACTTTGAGTATAAATTAGCCTGGATTCAAAAGATGTATGAGACATTGGATCACCAACCAGGTAGCATACAATAACAGCTGATCTATGGTATATAACACATATATAGAACAAAGAACTGCCAGGTCTGGGATCAGTCAAAAAATATTATCTATCCCTTGAGAAACTGGAAACTTCAGGGATGCAGATATTTCAAGGTTGGGCATGTGGAAATTGTCATGGATATAGGGTGGGGAGAGGTATGGGCTGTTAAACATTCAAAAAGTAAACCAGGATGCAGATGAAAATTTGGACTGTAAGAAAAATTTACTTAAAATAAAAAAATCAACGAAAATAAAAGAGGCAACAAAGGTAAGATCGAACCCGTGAAAACCACTACCAGTAGATAGGTATGGCACACAGTTGAGGGACTGGGACACCTAGAGATTTCCAATTTTCATCCCCGAATTTTTCCATACAAAGCAAATACAGGGGCGAAATATGCACCAGTGATTCAAGGAAATTCTATCTAGGGATCTACCATCCTATTTACAGTAACCAAAATGAATAAAAAAATCCCTTAGTAATAAGTAAATCGAAATAAAATATAACATTTTCATTTTGCTTCAGTCAGAATGAGTAAGATGTAGTGAAGAATTGACAAGAAATTCTGCAAATGACATTGTGACACTAATGCTGATGCCAAGAAGTGCTTGCTAACAGGAACAGGGTATATCTGTCACCTGAGGGAATCTGAAAGTGACAGACAACTAATGAAGCAGATGTGTATAACCTATCATTGGGCTGATCAAACCAACCTCAATGGGGAAGTTAGGAGACACACTGCAGTGGCTGATGGAGATGAAACCCTATAAGATTAAGAAAGGTAACTAGCCAGACAACCCAGACACCCAGAGACTAAACCGACCAACGAAAGTGTATATATACATGGAGTACTTCAGAACTCCAGATACACATTGAGCAGAGTATGGCCATATCTCATATCAGTCTCAGAGTAGGCTCTGTGTCTGGGATGCTGGATGTCACAGCATAGGGTGATGCTAGAGTCAAAGTGAGATGGAAGTTGGTGGAAGAACACCCTCATAGTGAAAAAGCCAATGGGGAAGAGCAGGTAGAGAATGAAAGGCAGCTGTGCATGGGTAATTTAGACAAGGGGACATAATTTGAAACATTCACTAATACAAATCATCATTTAAAATATATATCAAAATAATAAAAAATACAAACTGAATGCTGCTCAGAAAGTAGTATGTGGGTTGATAAATATGCTATGACTCTGAGGGGAAAAGTATATGCTTAAAACTTGCAGATGTGTTTTTCTTTTAAGCAAAATAATCTATTTTTTACTGATATACTTTTTATTTACATTTCAAATGATATCCCCTTTTCCCCGGTATGATATTTGAAAATACAAAGCACATTAAAAAAGAGCATCCCTTGGGAAAATAAAATTAGTAAGGCTTGTGGGACAAAACTTCTCTGTAGATATATGCCAATGGAAAGATGTGATGCAAAATGTCTGTTAAAATATGAATTTGAAATCTATTCCATGATAAAATTATTACTTTAATATCATAGTGATCCTGAATAATGCATTCTAAATGTCTAAAATACCAGAGCATCTGGCTTCCTTGTCTGTTTAAACAGATATGTGCAATTAAATTACAAATAAAATATTGGTTTAAAAAAAGGGAAGGGAGTTGAACACAAATCTTGAGAAAACAAGACATTTATGACTGTCAGGAATGAACTACTCTGGTACTGGCCATTCAATTTAGATATGGATTATGAGATGTGCCACCTAACAGCAATAATGTTTTCTGGAAAAATTTAGTATCATATTCATTATGAATAAGTTGTTTCAGGGTGTGATGGAAGCATAAATGTTTTCTGAGAAACCTGGACATTCCTTACTATAGAGATGAAAAATTACAAAAGTAAAGGAACTCGGGGATTGCCTTAGTGTGGAATGGGATGTGTTTATTATATTAATCAAATAGCTGTGTTTACTCTATTATGATGCCATATTGAGGGTCCCAAAGAGAGGATATCTCTAGTAGTGTCAGTTGGATCCAGTAAAATTATTGCAAAATATGGACTGATAAAAGTGTTTGGATGCAAGGATGGAGTCAGAGGATAAGAAAAATGAGATAACTTCAAATATTGAAATATAATAATGTGATAACTTGGAATCCACTATCAAAAAAATCTAGTGTACCATTTCTAGGTAAAAGAAATAGGACTTATGAGAGAGACCTGTCGAGAAATTCTAGAAGAAATAATATTGCACAATGCACAGTGAAAAGTGTTGGCAAACACCAACAGAAACAGATATTCAGTGGAAGTCAGTAATCTGGAGGAAGAGATTGTGTAAAATAGACAAGCAAACATTTCATCCATTACCCCTAAATCTTTAGCCTCTTTCTCATTTCATGTAAGTGCAGTAAAAACAGGTATTTACCTTTGTAGGCACTCAGTTGTAAAAGTTTTCTTCATTTTTTTCTTCATGATGGAGTTTCCAGGAAGATTTCCTAAAAATTAAAGAAATGTGAGAAAATTATGTATTTGAATATGTATGAGTGTAGGACAAGAAAGAGTGTACCCCATTAAAGAATGATTTGAATTCAAATATATTTAGAGAATACAGGTCAACGTCCCCTCAGCACACTGAAAACATAACACTGAGTCACCTCTTAGTTTGCATCTGCATCCTTGCCTATTATTCTGAATTCATAATGATCCATACATCACATTCTCTAGATCCATAAAAAACTGATTCTGGTTCATGGCAACAAATGGACTTAAAATACCAGTGTGTGTTTGTGTTTGTGTGTGTGTGTGTGTGTGTGTGTGTGTGTGTCTGTGGTGTGTGTGTGTGTGTCTTCAATGAATGATGGGTATTGCAGCAAAGAAAAGAATTTTGAAACAAAAGAAACATACTAATATTTTTATTTAAGATATCACAGCTATGTTTGTGATGAGTAACCCTTTAAGCATTTTTCAGATGATACCCCATAACCTCTAATTGTCTACCTCTCCATCATTTTGAACCAGTTCTACATTGAGTAAGGTTATAACCAGATATCATATGTCTTCCTGTGGACCAGTATTATCTTGGAAGTTGTACCGAAGTTGATTATGAGGTCAGGCTTGTTTAACAAACGATATATTGTGACGTCACAAGCAGTATGTAAAGCTAGGCAGCAAGCAGATTATGCCAGTGATCATCAGGAAGGGTAAAGCAAATAGGTTAGTAAAGACAGTTCCAGCTTGATTGATCTAACTAGTATTGGCCAATTTCATGATATAGCAGTATATATTGAGCTACCATGAGCCTTGAGTTTATGTTTCTTGGGAGTGTCGTATTTGCATTCATTTTCTTCATCCTAAAAATTTTAATACAGGTGAGTTGTACACAGGTGATTGTTTTCTCATTAACATAACACAGTTACTGGGTGGACATATTTTGGAAGACTATGGAATTAATTCAGGTACTTCTGAATATATTTAAGTTGGAGCCTTCTTGTCCTAAATATTTTTTGAGACTTGGTATGTTCCTTCCCAGAAATATTTAAGTTTTTATTAATGTTTAATAGTTGTCATTGGTTAGAAATATGTATAGGTTATTAAGCATGTGCTGAACTCTAGAGAACATTTCTTTCAGCATGATTAACAAGGATGCTTAATATACCCAGTCTCCAAGAGTGTATCATTTTAAAAATGCATTAGTACTCTTGAATTCTTTCTCTACTATGATGAATTTGTATCAAAAGGAGAAGTCCTTTCTATATGCCTAAAGTCATAAGCATAAGGATTTTACAATTGAATTTTGACCCCAATCAAATTCTTATGATTTCTTCATATATTGTAGGGTAACAATTTACTGATAAATTTCCTTTTTGTGAAAGACCATTTAGTCACAGGTGGTTACATTTATTGATTAAAGCTCTTTCTGTTTATATTAGAATCCTGTTCTGTGTATATTAGAATCCAAAATCAAGATGAGCAATCTTGAAATATTTTCCCTTGAAACTGATTATGCTGAAAAAAAAAAGAGAATTTAATATATAGTAAATATGGAAATTACAAATAATGAATTATTTTAATAATGTGTTGCTTTTCATTTATTTGACCTTTTGCGTCCTACTGAAGCAATAAGTTGGGACATTTTTCCATAACTCCGTTCATGGTTTGGGAAATGTGGGTCATTTCTAATTACTCTAAAATCTAGTTATATGTGAGAATTTATGTTTTGCTTTTGTTTTCACTAAAAAGGTAATGGAGGATACTTTGCCTTAAAGATCAGAGATGTTGCTGGTGGATATCACTGAACTTCAAAAGGTAAGACATTAATATATCGTTTCCTTTATTTTAATTCTCTGTCAATGATGCCCCTCCACATAATTACATTTATATCTCTTGTAAAAATTTTGGTCATTACATAAAGAATATATAATGAGGGAGTTATTCCAATTTCTATGCTTCACATATCAAGATAGTTGAAATTTCTTTTACAGATAACTCTGCATGAAGGGCCAAGAAGTTAACATCTACAATAGAGTTAACGACAACTCTTTGTCAGTCAAACAAGAACAATGATGTGACTCTTACAGGCAACGATTTCAACCCTGTCATGATGATTACACTTCCATATCCAATCTTTATGTATAAGTGAATCCTAGATGATCTGGATATGAATCAATAGCAACTGTAATGAAGGAAAAATGTCTATCTATGAGAAACCTACTTGGCCACAGTAAGATTATGCAGTTATACTCCCTGAATCTTGCAACAGTGACTGATAAACCAGCAAATAAAATCTTTAATTATTTCAAAGCATTTCCTTGTTGTAAATTAGTATTATTTAGAACACCTCTCCACTCTGATATTCCTGATACTTATAATACCCCTATATGTAAATAATTAATTATATGTATTGGATAATTTTCATGGGAAAAGAAATTAGGATCACCATAAAAAATATGAAATTCAAATTGTTGGGTATTTTCCACTGAGATGCATTTAATTGAGCTGAGATATCACAATCAGACAGCATATGGGTTTTTAAATTTTCTGTAAGTGATTGTAGCATGAAATTGTTACTATCTACAACTTTTACTAATATGAGAGGAATTCAATGAACCTGTTTTCTATTAGAAAATGTAAAGTTTCAATAAATGATCTTTTTTCATGATCGCTATCCTTTACAATGATTAATGTATTTTTAAAATTAGCTGTTCCTTTTTTATATATGTTTCATTGTAATTATACATGTCTGTAACTTTTTTTTATGGTCACACTGTGAAAAATGCAGATGCTTCAAATCAAAAAGAATTAATTATATATTTTTAATAATTTACAATGTGTCATATCTATGCATATAGCAAAAGAATAGCCTATAACATTTGGACTTCTTAGAAATGTGATTATTAACCTGAAATGTACAAAAAAGGCACAATAGAGCTGTGCCTGCTTAGTCCAATTTGAAGACACAGAATATACATTTATCTCTCAAGCTGGTATTTAACCAATGAGGCCTTCTACAAAATAGATCCTGAGAGCCAGAGCCAAACAACAGGGTACCAAATGCTCTTTGGAAGAATCCTGGCAATGGTTATGGAAATTTCCTGTGATTGAGTCTAAAGAACATCGAATACTGAGAAATAATCTACCCCTTGAGTGAAATCAGGGACTAAACACACAGTAAGGAAGCATACAAGCAAAGGACTCCCACCCAGTAAATATGACACAAGTGTGTATTTATGTGAGTCCATGAATATCTTGTGATGGAATTAGTGTTATCCAGGTCTGTATGCATGTCCTCTTCTCCTAATTTTTTCTGCCCTATGCCTTCAGTCAGAGATAATGTGACTAGCAGTGTAGTTCAATCATTGGTGTAGCTCATAGTGTGGAATACAACTCTTCATGACTCTCGCAATCAACAGTAACCCAGTCCAAATATGGAGGAGAGAAAATAAATGAAATTTTAAGGCTACCTTAAGAACATGGTTTCTTTAAAAAATTGCTCCACTGAAATAGCAGAACTGCTTTGCTTAATACAAGAAAATTATGTGGGCTTTAGAATAAGATTATAGAGAAATTGAAAGGAAATTTAAATGAAGTTAAATTTCCAAATGAATATTGGTTTGATTCATGTAATGAATACAGTATACACATATACATGTAATGATCACAAAATAATAGAAAAATAAATGAAAATGTTAAGAATTTAAATATATAGAAGGCAGGAATATGTGCAATTAATGTAAATGTACTCAATTGTGAAAACCTGGATGATTGAACAAAACTAGGTTTTGATCTCACTGCTTAAGGAACAAAGACAAGGAGAGTTGAGGTTCCATAACGATTGATGTTCATTTCTGGGTGTTCAATTCTATTCCATTGATCTAACGACCTGTCATGCAGTTTTTGACACCTGGCCCATAGTACTGCTGGAGGTCTGGAATACTGATTCTGCCAGAAGTTATGTTTTTTAATTCGACATATTTTTATTTACATTTCAAATGATATCCCCTTTTCTAGCCCCCCACCCCCGAAAGTCCCATAAGCACCCTTCTCTCCCCCTGTCCTCCCATCCTCCCCTTCCCACTTTCTCATTCTGGTTTTGCCAAATACTGCTTCACTAAGTCTTCCCAGAAAAAGAGGCCACTCCTCCTTTCTTCTTGTACCTCATTTGATGTATGGATCATGTTTTGGGTATTCCAATTTTCTAGGTTATTATCCACTTATTAGTGAGTGCATACCATGATTCACCTTTTGAGTCTGAGTTACCTCACTTAGTATGATGTTCTCTAGCTCCATCCATTAGCCTAAGAATTTCATGAATTCAATGTTTTTAATGGATGAATAGTATTCTATTGTGTAGATATACCACATTTTTTGCATCCACTACTCTGTTGAGGGATACTTGGGTTCTTTCCAGCATCTGGCAGTTATAAATAGGGCTGCTATGAACATAGTAGAGCATGTATCCTTATTACATGGTGGGGAATCCTCTGGGTATATGCCCAGGAGTGGTATAGCAGGATCTTCTGGAAGTGAGGTGCCCAGTTTTCGGAGGAACCGCCAGACTGATTTCTAGAGTGGTTGTACAAATTTGCAACCCCACCAGCAGTGGAGGAGTGTTCCTCTTTCTCCACATCCTCACCAACACCTGCTGTTTCCTGAATTTTTAATCTTAGAAATTCTGACTAGTGAAAGGTGAAATCTCAGGGTTGTTTTGATTTGCATTTCCCTAAGGACAAATGAACTTGAGCATTTTTTAAGATGCTTCTCCACCATCCGAAGTCCTTCAGGTGAGAATTCATTGTTTAACTCTGTACCCCATTTTTTAAAAGGGTTGTTTGGTTTTCTGGAGTCTAACTTCTTGAGGTCTTTATATATATTGGATATTAGCCCTCTATCTCATATAGGATTGGTGAAGATCTTTTCCCAATTTGTTGGTTGCCGATTTGTCCTTTTAATGTTGTCCTTTGCCATACAGAAACTTTGTAATTTTATGAGGTCCCATTTTTCAAATTTTGATCTTAGAGCATACGCTATTGGTGTTCTGTTCAGAAACTTTCTCCCTGTACCGATGTCCTCAAGGGTCTTCCCCAGTTTCTTTTTTATTAGCTTCAGAGTGTCTGGCTTTATGTGGAGGTCCTTGATCCATTTGGATTTGAGCTTAGTGCTAGGAGACAAGGATGCATCAATTCGCATTCTTCTGCATGCTAACCTCCAGTTGAACCAGCACCATTTGTTGGAAAGGCTGTCTTTTTTTCCATTGGATGTTTTCAGCCCCTTTGTCGAGGATCAAGGGGTCATACGTGTGTTGGTTCATTTCTGGATCTTCAATCCTGTTCCATTTATTTGCCTGCCTGTCACTGTACCAATACCATGCAGTTTTTAACACTATTGCTCTGTAGTATTGCTTGAGGTCAGGAATACTGATTCCCCCAGAATTTCTTTTGTTGCTGAGAATAGTTTTAGCTATCCTTGGTTTTTTGTCATTCCAGATGAATTTGATAATTGCTCTTCCTAACTCTGTGAAGAATTGAGTTGGGATTTTGATGGGTATTGCATTGAATCTCTATATTGCTTTTGACAAAATGGCGAATTTTACTATTTTGATTATACCGATCCATGACCATGTGAGGTTTTCCCATTTTTTGAGGTCTTCTTCCATTTCCTTCTTCAGAGTCTTGAAGTTCTTGTCATACAGATCATTAACATGTTTGGTATGAGTCATCCCAAGTTACGTTATACTGTTTGTGGATATTGTGAAGTGGGTCATTTCCCTAATTTCTTTCTCAGCCTGCTTATCCTTTGAGTATAGAAATGCCACTAATTTGTTTGAGTTGATTTTATATCCTTCCACTTTGCTGAAGTTGTTTATCAGCTGTAGGAGTTCTCTAGTGGAGTTTTTTGGGTCACTTAGGTACACTATCTTGTCATCTGCAAATAATGAAAGTTTGACTTCTTCCTTTCCAATTTGTATCCCTTTGACCTCCTTATGTTGTCGAATTGCCCGAGCTAGTACCTCAAATACAATATTGAAAAGATAAGGAGAAAGGGGGCAGCCCTGTCTAGTCCCTGATTTTAGTGGGATTGTTTCAAGTTTCTCTCCATTTAATTTGATGTTGGCTACCGGTTAGCTATATATTGCTTTTACTACGTTTAGGTATGGGCCTTGAATTCCTGTTCTTTCCAAGACTTTATGCATGAAAGGATGCTGAATTTTGTCAAATGCTTTTTCAACATCCAATGAAATGACCGTGTGGTTTTTCTCTTTGAGTTTGTTGATGTAGTGGATTGCATTGATGGATTTCCGTATATTGAACCAACCCTGCATTCCTGGGATAAAGCCTACTTGATCATGGTGGATGATCGTTTTGATGTGTTCTCAAATTCGGTTGGCAAGAATTGTATTGAGTATTTTTGCATCGAAGTTCATTAGGGAAATTGGCCTGAAGTTCTCTTTCTTTGTTGGCTCTTTGTGTGGTTTTTGTATCAGTGTAATTGTCACTTCGTAGAAGGAATTGGGTAGTATTCCTTCTGTTTCTATTTTGTGGAATAGTTTGAAGAGTATTGGTCTTAGGTTTTCTTTGAAGTTCTGATGGAATTCTGCACTGAAACCATCTGGTACTGTGCTTTTTTTGGTTGGAAGACTGTCTATGACTCTTTCCATTTCATTAGGCATTATGGGACTGTTTAGATGATCTATTTGTTCATGATTAATTTAGGTATTTGGTATCTGTCAAAGAAATTGTCCATTTCCTCCAGATTCTCCAGCTGTGTTGAGCATAGGCTCTTGTAGCAGCATCTGATGATTTTTTGCATTTCCTCAGTTTCTGTTGTTATATCTCCTTTTCATTTCTAAGTTTCTTAATTTGGATACTTTCTCTGTGACCTTTGGTCAGTCTGGCTAAGGGTTTATCTATCTTGTTGATATTCTCAAAGAACAAGCTCCTGGATTCGTTGAATCTTTGTACAGTTTTCTTTGCTTCCAATTGATTGGTTTCAGCCATGAGTTTGATGATTTCCTGTTTCTACTCCTCCTTGGTGAGTTGGCTTCTTTTTGTTCCAGGACTTTCAGGTGTGTCGTTAAGCTGCTAGTGTATGCTCTCTCCATTTTTATTGGAGGCACTCAGGGCTATGAGTTTTCCTATTAGCACTGCTTTAATGGTGTCCCAACGATTTGGGTATGTTCTGCCTTCATTTTCATTAAATTCTAAAACGTCTCTGATTTCTTTCTTTCTTTCTTCTTTGGCCAAGGTGTCATTGAGTAGAGTATTGTTCAGCCTCCATGTGTATGTGAGCTTTCTGTTGTTTTTGTTGCTATTGAAAACCACTCTTCCTCCATAGTGATCTGATAAGGGGCATTGGATTATTTCGTTCTTATATTTATTGAGTCTGTCTTGTGACCAATATATGGTCGATTTTGAAGAAGGAACAATGAGGTGCAGAAAGAAAGGTATATTCTTTTGCTTTAGGGTGAAATATTCTATAAATATCAGTCAAATCCAATTGGTCTAAAGCTTCAATTAGTTTTACTGTGTCCCTGTTTAGTTTCTGTTTTCCCGATCGGTCAATTGAGGAGAGTGGCATGTCGAAGGCCTCCATAATTATTGTTTTAGGTGCAAGGTCTTCTTTGAGCTTTAATAAAGTTTCTTTTACGAATGAGTGTGCCCTTGCATTTGATGCATAGATGTTCAGAACTGAATGTTTTTCTTGCTGGATTTTTCCTTTGACCAGCAAGAAGTGTTCTTCTGTGTCTCTTTTGATGACTTTAGGTTGAAAGTCAATTTTATCTGATATTAGAATAGCTAGAAAGAGCAATTATCAAATTCATCTGGAACAACAAAAAATCCAGGATAGCTAAAACTATTCTCAGCAACAAAAGAAAATATGGCGAAATCAGTATCCCTGACCTCAAGCAATACTACAGAGCAATAGTGTTAAAAACTGCATGGTATTGGTACAGTGAGAGGCAGGAGGATCAATGGAACAGGATTGAAGATCCAGAAATGAACGCAAACACCTATGGCCACTTGAACCTCGACAAAGAGGCTGAAAACATCCAATGGAAAAAAGATAGCCTTTTCAACAAATTGTGCTGGTTCAACTGGAGGGTAGCATGCAGAAGAATGCGAATTGATCCATTCTTGTCTCCTTGTACTAAGCTCAAATCCAAATGGATCAAGGACCTCCACATAAAGCCAGACACTCTGAAGCTAATAGAAAAGAAACTGGGGAAGACCCTTTAGGACAGCGGTACAGGGAGAAAGTTTCTGAACAGAACACCAATACCGTATGCTCTAAGAGCAAGAATTGTCAAATGGGACATCATAAAATTACAAAGTTTCTCTATGGCAAAGAACACCATCAAGAGGTCAAATCGGCAACCAACAAATTGGGAAAAGATCTTCACCAATCCTACATCAGATAGAGGGCTAATATCCAATATATATAAAGAACTCAAGAAGTTAGACTCCAGAAAACCAAACAACCATATTAAAAAATGGGGTACAGAGTTAAACAAAGAATTCTCACCTGAAGAACTTCGGATGGCGGAGAAGCATCTTGAAAAATGCTCAACTTCATTAGTCATTAGGGAAATGCAAATCAAAACAACCCTGAGATTTCATCTTAAACGAGTCAGAATGACTAAGATTAAAAATTCAGGAGACAGCAGGTGTTGGAGAGGGTGTGGAGAAAGAGGAACACTCCTCCACTGCTGGTGGGGTTGCAAATTTGTACAACAACTCTGGAAATCAGCCTGGCGATTCCTCCGAAAACTGGGCACCTCACTTTCAGAAGATCCTGCTATACCACTCCTGGGCATATACCCAGGGGATTCCCCACCATGTAATAAGGATACATGCTCTACTATATTCAAAGCAGCCGTATTTATAATTGCCAGATGCTGGAAAGAACCCAGGTATCCCTCAACAGAAGAGTGGATGCAAAAAATGTGGTATATCTACACAATGGAGTACTATTCAGCCATTAGAAACAATGAATTCATGAAATTCTTAGGCAAATGGATGGAGCTAGAGAACATCATACTAAGTGAGGTAACCCAGACTCAAAAGGTGAATCATGGTATGCACTCACTAATAAGTGGATATTAACCTAGAAATCTGGAATACCCAAAACATAGTCCACACATCAAATGAGGTACTAGAAGAAGGGAGGAGTGGTCCCTGGTTCTGGCAAGACTCAGTGAAGCAGTATTCGACAAAACCAGACGGGGAAGTGGGAAGGGGTGGGTGTGAGAACAGGGGAACAGAAGGGAGCTTACAGGGCTTTCAGGGAGTGGGGGGGGGGGGCTGGAAAAGGGGAAATCATTTGAAATGTAAATAAATTATATCGAATAAAAAAAAAAAGAAAAGAAAAGAAAAGTTACTCCTGCTCATTACCTGTGACCATTGGCTTGTAAGATTGTCTTCCAGCCTTTTAGTCTAAGATATTTTGTATCTATGACACTGAGGTGTGTCTCCTGTATGCAGCAAATTTTAGGGTCCTGTTTCCTTATCCAGTCTGTTTGTCTATGTCTTTTTATTGGGGAATTGAGACCATTGACCTTAAGAGATATTAAGGAATAGTGATTATTACTTCCTGTCATTTTTGATGTTCTTTTTATATTTGAGTGGTTATCTTCTTTTGGGTTTGATGAAGGAAGGTAACTATCTTGCTTTTCCCAGGATGTAGTTTCACTCCTTGTATTGGAGTTTTCCTCCTATTATTCTTTGCAGAGCTGGGTTTGTGGAAATATATTGGGTAAATTTGGTCTTTTCATGGAATATCTTGGTTTCTCCATCTGTGGTGAATGAGAGTTTTGCTGGGTATAGTAGTCGTGGCTGACATTTGTGTTCTCTTAGAGTCTGAATGAGATCTGCCCAGGATTATCTAGCTTTCATGGTCTCTGGTGAGAAGTCTGGTGTGATTCTGATAGGTCTTCCTTTATATGTTACTTGGCCTATTTCTCTTACTGCCTTTAATATTCTTTCTTTGTTTAGTGCATTGGGGGTTTTGATTATTAAGTGATGGGAGGTATTTCTGCTCAGGTCCAGTCTGTTTGGAGTTGTGTATGCTTCTTGTATATTCATAGGCATCTCTTTCTTTAGGTTAGGGAAGTTTTCCCCAAAATTTTATTGAAGATATTTGCTGGCCCTTTCTGTTGTAAATATTCACTCTCATCTATACCTCTAATCCTTAGGTTTGCTCTTCTCATTGTATCCTGGATGTCCTGGGATACAAGCTTTTTGCATTATGCATTTTCTTTGACAGTTGAGTCAATGGTTTCTATGGTATCTTCAGCATCTGAGATTCTTTCTTCCATCTCTAGTATTATGTTGTTTATATTTGCATCTATGGCCCCTGATTTCTTCTCAAGGTTTTCTATCTCCAAAGTTGTCTCCCTTTGTGATTTCTTAGTTATTTATGCTTCTGTTTTTAGATCCTGGATGGTTTTGCTCAGTTCCATCATTTGTTTGTTTGTGTTATCATTTAATTCTTTAAAAGATTTTTGTGTTTCCTCTTTCATGACTTCTGCTTGTTGACGCAAGTTTGCCTGCATTTCTTTAAGGGTTTTTTTTTTTTTTTTTTTTTTTTTTTTTTTTTTTTTTGCGTTTCTTCTTTATTGGCTTCTATCTCTTGGGCCTTATTCTCCTGAATTTCTTTAAGAGATTTTTGTGTTTCCATAATACGGGTTTCTAGCTTATTCATGTTACCCTGTATTTTTTTAAGAGACTTATTCATGTCCTTTTTGTGTTCTTCTAGCAGCATCATGACCAGTGATTTTAAATCCAAATCTTGTTCTCCGGTGTGTTGGCATACTAGGACTTGCTGATGTTGGAGAGTATGGTTGAGATGCTGCCACATTGCCTAGATTTCTGTTAGTAGCATTCCTGCTTTTGCCCTTTGCCATCTTGTTCTCTGGAGGTAGTTGGTCTTGTCTCTGACTGGTGTTTTAGCCTCCTGAGAGGCTCTAGGGCTCTTTCTGCAATACTGGATGGCAGGGTTTCCCCTGTTGCAGATTGTTGATGTGCTGTCTTCGTCTTGGGTGCTATTGCAGCCCTAGTGTATTTTGCCCCCGATTGTGACTGTGAACCAGATGGTGCCCGTTTGCTCCTTAAGGGAGTGCTGAAGGGTGTATGCTGTGGGGACCTTTTCTGTGTGCTGATCACTCTGCTGGCCTGCGGAACTCCCAACCGAGTTGGTGCACACAAGGCTTACCTAGCTGCTCAGGCCCTGAGTGTAGGCAAAAGCCTGGCAGGCCAATGTCTGAGCAAAGTTCCCCTCAGTTGTGAGTGTTAATTGGGTCTGTCAGGTGGCCAGAATGGCAGTGTGTGCATGCTCCCTGAGAGTGCGTGGATAGTCTTCTGGGCTAACAACCTCCTGGCCGGGTCCGCACACCTACTTTTGTTGTGTAATTGCTCTAGCTAGGACTCCAAGTACTGTATTGAATAAGTATGCAGATAGAGGTCAGCCTTGACTAGCTCATGCTTTTAGTGGGTTTCCTTCACTTTTCTGTCCATTTATTTTGATGTTGGCTCATGGTTTTTTGTACATTGCTTTTACTATGTTTAGGTATGGGGTTTGATTTCCTGTTCTTTCTAAGACTTTTACCCTGAAAGTATGCGGAATTTTATCAAATACTTTTCCAGAATCTATTCAAATGACCATTTTTTTTTCTTTGAGTGTGTTTTTGTTGTGGATTTTTCATTGATGTATTTCCATATGTTGAACCATCCATGTATCCTTGGGATAAAGCCTAATTGATCATGATTAATGGTCCTTTTGTTGTGTTGTTGGATTCATTTGGCAAAAACGATTTTATTGTGTATTTTTCATCTACAGGTATTGGGCTAAAGTTCTTGTTCCTTGTTGGATCTTTGTGTGGTTTTGGAGTCAGAAAATTGTCATTTCATCCAATCACTGTTCTTCAATTCATTGTGTTTGTATATTCTGGACTAGTTTGAATAGGATTTTTGTTTGGAATTCTTGGAAGTTCTAAAAAATTGTGCACTAAACCATCTGGTCCTGTGCTATTTTTTGTTGGGAGATGGTCAATGACCACATCTATTCCTTAGGGCTTATAGTTCCATTTAGATGGTCTATCTGATTCTGATTAAACTTTGGTAGTTGGTATCTGTCTTGGAAATTGCCCATTTGCTCCAGATTTTGCTGTTGTGTTGAGTATAGCCTTTTGTGATATGATCTGATAATTTTTTGACTCTCCCCAATTTCTGCTGCCATTTCTCCATTTTCATTTCGGATTTTGTTAATTTTGCTACAGTCACTATGCCATCTGCTTAGCCAGGTTAAAGGTTTATCCATCTTGTTCATATTCCCAAAGAACCAGCTCCTGGTTCTGTTGATTCTTTGTATGGTTCTCTGTAGTTCTATTTGGTTGATCTCAGCCCTGAGTTTGAAGCTTTCCTGCCTCCTGCTCCTCTTGGTTGAATTAGCTTCTTTCTGTTCCAAAGCATTCAGATGCGCCATTATGCTGGTACTGTATACTCTCTCCAGCTTCATTTTGGAGGCACTCAGGGCTATGAGATTTCCTCTTAGCACTGCTTTCATTGTGTCCCATAAATTTGGGTATGCTATGCCTTCATTTTCAGTAAATTCCAAAATGGTTTTGGTATCTTTCCTTATTTCTTCCTTGACCATGCTATCATTGTGTATTCTTCACCTTGATTTTGAATGAAATGTTCTATAGATATATATGAAAGCCATTTGGTCCAAAACTACTGTAATTTTCACTGTGTCTCTGTTTAGTTTGTGTTTCTCTGATCTTTCAATTGAGGACCATGACATGTTGAAGTCACCCACAGCTAGTGTCTGACGTGTGATGTGTGCTTTAATCTTTAGTAAATTCCTTTATAAATGTATGTGCTCATGTATTTGGAGCATAGGTGTTCAGAATTGCGAGTTCTTCCTGGTAGATTTTTCCTTTAATGAGTATAAAGTGACCTTCTGTACCTTTTTTGATGAAATTGGTTGAAAGTCTTTTTTATCTGATATTAGAATGACTATTCCAGCTTCTTTATTGGACCACTTGCTTGGAAAACTGTTTTCCAGACTTTAACACTGAAGTAGTCTTAGTCTTTGACAGTAAGATGTGCTTCCTGTATGAAGACAAATGTTGGGTCTTGCCTGCATAACCAGTCTGTTAATGTATGTTTTAAATTGAGTAATTGAATTCACTGATGTTAAGCAATATTAAGGCATAGTGATAGTTGCTTTCTACTATTTTTGATGTAATTTTTATGTTTGTGTGGATATCTTCTTTTGGATTTGTTGAAGGAAGATTAATTTTTTACTTTTTTTGGTGTTTTCCATTCATTATACTATGTAGGGATGGCTTTAAGGAAAGATACTGAGTAAATTAGTTTTTTATCATGAAATACCTTGTTTCTCTATCTATGGTAATTGATAGATTTGCTGGATATTGCAATTGCATTCTGGGTATTATTTGTGGTTCTTTAGTTTCTGCCTGTCATCTGCCCAGGCTCTTCTGTCTGTCCTAGTCTCTGGTGAAAAGTCATGTGTAATTCTGATAGATCTATGTTTATATGTTACTTGACATTTTCTTCTTACAGCTTTTAATATTTTTTTGTACATTTGGTGTGGGTTTTTTTTTTATATTTTTATTTTCTGTATTCTTTGTTTGCATTCCAAATGATTTCCCCTTTCCCATATCCCCCCTCCCCATATGTCCGATAAACCTTCTTCTCTCCATCAATTCTCCAATCACCTCCCTCCTTTTTCTCTGTCCTTATATTCCCTTCCCATGCTAGATCAATCCTTTCCAGGATCTGGACCCTCTCCATACTTCTTCATGGGAGTCATTTGTTATGCAATTTGTGTCTTGGGTATTCAGAGCTTCTGGGCTAATTAATATCCACTAATCAGAGATTGCATTCCATGTGTATTCTTTTGTGTTTGGGTTACCTCACTTAGGATGATATCTTCCATATCAAACCATTTGCCTAAAATTTTTTTTTTAATTCGTTGTTTCTAATTGCTGGGTAGTATTCCATTGTGTAAATATACCACATTTTCTGTATCCATTCCTCTTTTCAGGGGCATCTGGGATCTTTTCAGCTTCTGGCTATTATAAATAAGGCTGCTATGAACATAATGGAGCATGTGTCTTTATTGCATGCCGGGGAATCCGTTGGGTATATGCCCAGGAGAGGTATAGCATGGTCCTCTGTAAGTCTCATGTCCGGTTTTCTGAGGAACCTCCAAACTGATATCCACAGTGTTTGTACCATCTTACAGCCCCACCAGCAGGGGAGGAATGTTCCTCTTTCTCCACATCCTCGCCAACTCCTGCTGTCTCCTGAGTTTTTGAACTTAGCTATTCCTACTGGTGTAAGGTGAAATCTCAGGGTTATTTTGATCTGTATTTCCCTAATGACTAATGATGTTGTGCACTTCTTAAAGTGTCTCTTGGCCATCCGAATTTCTTCAGGTGAAAATTCTTTTTAAGATCTGTACCCCATTTTTAATAGGGTTATTTGGTTCCCTGGGGTCTAACTTCTTGAGTTCTTTTTACATATTGGATATTATCCCTCTATCAGATGTGGGGTTGTTGAATATTCTTTCCCAATTTGAGGGTTGCTGTTTTGTCCTATTAACACTGTCCTTTGTCTTACAGAAATTTTGTAATTTTATGAGGTCCCATTTGTCAATTCTTTATCTTAAAGCATAATCTATTGGTGATCTGTTCAGGAACTTTTCCCCTCTGCTATGTCCTCAAGGGTCTTCCCCAGTTCCTTTTCTATTAGTTTCAGTGTGTCTGGTTTTACATGGAGGTCCTTGATCCACTTGGAGTGAAGTTTACTACATTGTCATTATATCATAGGAGGGATTTCTTTTCTGTTCAAATCTCTTCAGAGTTTTGTAGGCTTCTTATATGTTCATGGACATCTGTTTCTTTAGATTAGGGATGTTTTCTTCTATAATTTTGTTGAAGACATTTACTGGCTCATTAAATTAGAAATTTTCAAATTCTTCTAAACCTATAATCTTAACGTTTGGTCTTCTCATTTTGTCCTATATTTCCTGGATGTTTTGGTTCAGGATATTTTTGCATTTTGCATTTTCAACTGTTTTATCAATGCTTTCTCTTATATCTTTTGTAACTGAGATTTTCTCTTCTATCTCTTGTATTCTGTTGTTGATGCTGATATACATGACTTCTTTTTTTTCCCCTAGGTTTTCTATGTCCTTTTGTGTCTGCCTTTGTGATTTCATTATTGTTTCCACTTCCTTCCTTAGATCCTGGGTGTCTTTGTTCATTTCCTTCACCTGTTTTGTTGTGTTTTTCCATAGTTCTTCAAGGGCTTCTCCATGTTTACTAGTGTTCTCCTGTATTTCTTAAAGGGAGCTTTTTATATCCTCCTTGAAGCCCTCGTTCTAGCTCTCCATGAGCATCAAGCTTTGTGATTTAAAATCCAAGTCTTTTATTCCTGGTGTTCTTGGGTATCCAGGATTTGCTGTTGTGGGAGTATTGGGTTTTTGTGGTGCCAAATCGCCTTGATTTATGTTAGAATTTTCCTATTTTTGCATTTTGCAATTTGGTTATCTCTGGTGGTAGTTGGTCCTACTTTCAGTGGCTGGTGTTTGCCTGCAAGCCTATCTCAGCAACCCAGGGTGAATTGCTTTCCCCTGGAAGAGATTGCTGTGGTACTGTTGAGGTCCTGGGTGTAGGCAGAGTCCTGGCATGGGTGTGTCCCAAGACATTCTCTACTCTGGTGATCCGTGCCGACCAGTATGACCCTCTACACTGCCACAGGAGCAAAGATAGTTTTGGCCTTATCTCTGTACACAGGACTTCCTCTAATGGTGGGACTCTGTGCAAGTCAATGCTTCCTTGCAAGATACTTGCCCAGACTGCTGTGGGTTTACTCATCTCCTCATTGCAGGTGGGGCCCTTGTGGGGTGTTTCCTGAGTGATCTTACATACTGCTGTTCCCTGTATACATGGCTGACCTGACTGACTGGTCACAAGTACAAAGATGGTAGGAACTTCAGCTCTGAGTGCAGATCCTCCTCTAACCATGGGACTACAAGCAAATATTAAGAACAAATGATGAATCCTTAATTTCTTTTAACATCAATGAACCCAATGCCCCATTAAAAAGACATGGATAGTTCAACATGACCCAAAATTTTGATGCATACAAGAAACAAATATGTACAGAGAACTTTGTCTTACCAACTTTACTATTTTTTTTTCTAAAAGGGATGCTATTTTTTTAATGAGTCTCATATTATCAAATGTGAAACTAGAGTTTGTTGCTAAAAAGGAAAACACCGCTTTAGGTTTTAAGTACATACTTTGTTCCCCTCACAGTCCTAGCATCTTGTTCAACCAACATACTTCTTTCTAAGCAGCATTTCCTTTGTATTTTTTATTATTTTGATTATATATATGTGTGTGTATATATATATATACACACACATATATATATATATATACATATTTAATTGATCATTTGAATTAGTCACATTTCAAATTATATCCCCTCGTCTAAGTTACCCATGCACAGGTGCCTTTCATTCTATACCTGATCTTCCACATTGACTCTTTCACTATGAGGGTGCTCCTCTATCAACTTCCACCTCACTGTGACTCTAGCATCAACCTATGCTGTGACATCCAGCATCCCACACCCATAGCCTTCTCTGAGACTGATATAAGTTAAACCATACTCTGTTCTATGTGTATCTGGAACTCCATGCACATATACACTTTAGTTGGTAGATTTAGTCTCTGGGTTCTCTGGGTTGTCTGGATAGTAAACTTTCTTATCCTTATGGGATTGCATCCCCATCAACCAGTACAGTCTGTCCCCTAACTCCCCCATAGAGGTCCCTGTGGTCAGCCCAATGGTTGGTTGCATACATGTGCATCTCTAGTTGTCTTTCACAGAGTATCTCAGGGGACAACCATACCCTGTTCCTCTTAGCAAGCACTTATTTTCTTTTTTTATTCAATATATTTTTTATTTACCTTTCAAATGATTGACACTTTTCTGGACCCCCACTCCCTGAAAGTCCCATAAGACCCCTTCCCTTCCGCTGTTCTCACACCCTCCCCTTTGCACTTCCCTCTTCTGGTTTTGCCATATACTTCTAAACTGAGTCTTTTAAGAACAAGGGGCCACTCCTCCGTTCTTCTTGTGCCTCATTTGATGTGTGGATTATGTTTTGGGAATTCCTGTTTTCTACGTTAATATCCACTGATATTAACCTAGAAAAGGTAAGGCCACCACTATCTTTGCATACCAGGATTCATCTCTTGAGAATGGGTTACCTCACTTAGTATGATGTTCTCCAACTCCATCCATCATTGCCTAAAAATTTCATGAATTCATTGTTTCTAATGACTGAATACTACTCCATTGCGTACTCCATTGTGTACCACCATAGTGGAGTATTCCTGTGACAACCTGACCATGTTTAGGGGAGGACTGTGGAAGGACTTTGGAACTTTGAGCTAGAAAAGCCATTAGAATATTAAGAGCTGGATGGAAAGTTCTGTAGGAGCTTGGAAGACAATGTTAAGAACCGGGCAGACGATGGAGGCCTGGCTTGTGAAATGTCAGAGGGAAGATTAAAAACTCATATAGTGGCCATGTTTTGATTGTTAAAATTCTGTGGCTTTGGTTAGCCGGAGTTAAAGAATCAGGTGTGAGTAACAAGATACGAGAACTACTAATGCAAACCTTTGTGTTACTGCGACTATTGATGCTGGTTAGCTAAGAAATTAGCGGTGATTATGAAGAGACCCACATCACTGAGATGAAATCTTCTTGTTAGTGTTTTCTGCGAGTACAGAGAGTGTGTTCCATAGATAGCCACAGTTGTAATTTATGCTGTGTCTGTATTTGGTTCTGTGTGAGATTCACCCAGATGGAACTGGATTTGAAAGCATGAAGGGCTCATGAAGAGCAGCTGCGACTCTTGTCACAGTGAGAGGCCACAGAAGGTAATTGGTGAAGGTCCAGCCACAGTTGCAATTAATGTCCCAGGACTTGAAGGGGTCATGCATAGAAGCAGAGGCTTGTCACCCTGATGAGATCCTATGGAAGGCTTTTGGTGAAGGCTAATTACAGCAGAAGTCTGTAGTATTTTGGAGATGACCGTACCATGTGATGACCACCAATAGCAGCTGCAGCAGTGGAGTACAGGCATCTGGAGCCTAGAAGATGAGCTGTGTGCTGCACAGGGCAGAGCTGAATAAGTGACTAAAGCCCTTGGAGGAACCCAGAAGATCGTGAGTTGGATCCCAGACATTGAACCATTGGAAGTTGAGTTTAGGTTTTAGTTGAGAATGTGCCCTGATATGTTTCCCTCCTGAAGGAAAAAAGTATTTTAGTGGAACTCACATTTGAGAGTTTCTATTTTTAAAAGACTTAGATATTGAAAGATGTTGAATATTTTATGGTGATTGATCTTTTAATATGTAAAGACTGTCGGACTTTTAAAGTTATTTAGATCTTGGGAATGAATAATAAAGTAAGGGTTGAGGATTAATAGTGATGTGTTTATGTGTCAAGTTGACAAGGGGTCAATTGTACTGGCAAGTTTTGTGTGTCAACTTGACACAAGCTTGAGTTATCACAGAGAAAGGAGCTTTAGTTCGGGAAATGCCTCCATGACATCCAGCTGTGGCACATTTTCTCAATTAGTGATCAAGTGGGGAGGGCCCCTTTTGGGTGGTACTTCTGTGGGGCTGGTCCTTTTGCATTCTATAAGAGAGCAAGCTGAGCAAGCAAGTAAGCCAGTAAGAAACAACCTCCATAAAAGAGGAACACTCCTCCACTGCTGGTGGGATTGCAAGATGGTGCAACCACTTTGGAAATCAGTATGGTGGTTCCTCAGAATACTGGGCATGTCACTTCCTGAGGACCCTGTTATACCACTCCTGGGCATATATCCAGAGGATTCTTCAGCATGCAATAAGCACACATCCTCCACTATGTTCATAGCAGACTTATTTGTAGTAGCCAGAAACTGGGAAGAACCTAGGTGTCCTTCAACAGAGGAATGATTTCAAAAAATGTGGTACATTTACATAATGGAGTACTATTCAGCCATTAGAAACAATGAATTCATGAAATTCTTAGACAAATGGATGGAGCTGGAGAACATCATACTAAGTGAGGTAAGCCAGTCTCAAAAGATCAGTCATGTTATGCACTCACTGATAAGTGGATATTAGCCTAGAAACTTTGAATACCCAGGACATAATCCACAAATTAAATGATGTCCAAAAAGAATGGAGTAGTGTTCCCTGGTTCTGGAAAGACTCAGTGCAAGAGTATAGGGGAATTCCAGAACAGGGAAGTGGGAAGGGGTGTATGGAAGAGCAGGGGGACGGAGGAGGGCTTCTGGGAATTGCGGGGAATGGGGACCCAGAAAAGGGGAAATCATTTGAAATGTATATAAAAATATATCAAGAAAGAAAAAAAAAAAAAAAAAAAAAAAAAAAAAAAAAAAAAAAAAAAAAAAAAACAATCTCCATGACTGTAGGGAGCTGCTTGCCAGTTAACTGTCGTTAACTGTTAACAAGTCCTTAATTGGGTGGAGCCTGTTGAGTCTTGCGCCTTCCACGTGGATACAACCTATCAGCAATGCCCACATGGCTAAGCCTGATTGGCTGGCTATTAGTATTTAAGGGCTGGGCTGATTCTCTCGGGGTCAGAAGAAGAAGAAGTACAGGAGAGAGAAATAGTAGAAGAGGGAGAAGAAGGAGAAGAAGTACAAGGGTCCTGAGTAAACTGCTTGAAGAAGATCTTTCTGTGTTGTGTCATTCCTTGCCGACGAGGGAGGACAGGACAACTGGTGCGGAAACCCGAGACAAGAAACTCTCCTTGTTCGTGGGGTTTGAAGATCAGAACTTCTCGCAGTCAGGGTAGCGGGCTGGTAAGTTCCCAGTTAAATGGGACAATAAAGTTCCCGGTTAAATGGGAGAATAAAGTTCCAGGTTAAATGGGACAATAAAGTTCCAGGTTAAATGGGACAATAAAGTTCTCGATGAGAGACAATAAAGTTCCCAAGCAAGGTGGGACAAAAGGGACCATTAAAATCGGACAGCCTGTTTCTCTCTGTAAACAAAGAGGGAGGGAAAAGTTTGCAGAAGGCAAACGGAAAGTGAAAGTAAAGTCCGCTGAGGTTTAAGTTTGCAGATTAGCAACCTAGTGAAAAGTAAAGAGTTACAATTTAAAGCAACCTAGTGAAAAGTAAAGAGTTACAATTTATGGACCCTGCTCTGATAGCAGTGTCCTACATTTTTTTCTGCTTTCTTTTTGTAAAAGGACTTAGAGCCTTAATTTTGAAAATGGGTACCTCACACTCTCATCCAATTTTTCTGGCTCTTTAGGAGCTGCTTTTATCAAAGAAGTTAAAGATCAAGAATTCGACCTTAGAGAGATTTCTTAATGAATGTAATACAGTGGCACCCTGGTTCGCTGTTTATGGCAGCCTAATGGTCGCCTGCTGGGATAGGTTAGGGAAGGATCTGGACTTAGCCTGGGATCAGGGCACACTCAAAGGAGGAGTAAAACCAATTTGGAAGCTTGTTAGAGGCTGTTTAGAAGATAAAAATGCTGTAAGGCCGTAGAGGATGGACAAACTGCTTTAGAAATCTTACAAGAGGAAAGATCAGAAAAGGCAGAGAGTGTTAAGGAAAAAGGGGCAAAGTCTCTCTCCCCTGCCTCAGAAGGGTTAGGAGATTTCAGTTCGGAAGATTCTGATCTTGAGGAGGAGGAGATACATGCTCTGGTTGAATAGTTGGAGGGAGCGAGCCTAAAGCAGAGGAAGAAACTTAGAGATAAGTCAGGGGTGGCAGTGCCATCAATGGGTGTGGCCGTTCCCACCCTGCCAGCACCTCCCAATCCTACACCTAATCTAGAGACTACCCAGTATACAGGGAATTCCTTTTGTCCACGAGTTTGGTCACAGGTTCGCACCGAGTTCTCTTTAGCTTATCGAGTGTTTCAGAATCCACAAGAGCAAAGGAGTCATGAGCCTTTAGACTTTAAAGTTATTAAATCTCTGGCTGAATCAGTTCGAAATTATGGAACATCTGCTGCCTTCACGGTGGCTCAAGTTGAGGCTCTCACTAGGTACTGTATGACTCCTGGGGATTGGAGTTCGTTGGTTCGTGCCTGCCTAAGCCCAGGACAATACCTTGATTGGAGAGCATTTATTATAGAATTTGCAACTGAGCAGGAGGCAGTTAACATAGCGGCGGGCAACCCACAATGGGATAGGGATATGCTCCTCGGTCAAGGAAGGTATGCCAACCAACAGAATGGTTATCCGATGTAAGTATACAATCAAGTCAATGATATTTCTATAAAAGCTTGGAAGTCCCTTCCCAATAAAGGGGAGGTAACAGGAAATATTAACAAGGTTATTCAAGGGCCTATGGAGCCTTTCTCTGATTCTGTTGCTCGACTCCTCTAGACTGTCACCAGAATTATTGGCAATGTGGATTTGGCAGGGCCCCTAATAAAGCAGCTTGCTTTTGAACAATGCACAAAGGAGTGCTGTGCAGCTATAACCCCGTTCAAAAACAAGGGGATAGAGGAATGGATGAAAGTGTGCAGAGAGTTAGGAGGGCCGCTGACTAATGCAGGTCTTGCTGCGGCTGTGGTGCAATTAACACAGAACAGGAAACCACAGTCAGGAGCTTGCTTCAGGTGTGGAAAGCTGGGCCATCTTAAAAAACAATGTCTGGAAAGAGGAAGCACAGGCACAGGTGAAATTTTTCTAAACCCTAGACAACCTGGATTGTGTCCCAAGTGCAAAAAGGGAACTCATTGGGCTAATGAGTGTAGGTCCTTTAAGGACATACATGGACAGCCCCTTCCGTCTGGCTATGGAGGTGCTCTGCCAAAAAACGGCCAGCGGGGCCCTTGTCCCCAGGGCCCACAAATATATGGGGCCATAGAGGAACAAACCACCAGTCACACATCAAAGAGATGGCCGTCCCTTCACCATCCAAGGGACCGTGGAGAGCCACTGTTGGTTCTGCACGATTGGACCTCTGCTCCACCTCCAGGCTCGTATTAACTCCTCAAATGGGAGTCCAAATAATTAATACTGATTTTAAAGGACCCCTTGACCCTGATACCGTGGGCCTACTCATTGGGACATCATCCACTGCTTTGAGAGGCTTAATAGTGAACCCGGGGATTATTGATCCAGATTTCAGAGGAATAGTCAAGATAATGGTAGAGTCCCCAAAAGGAATTACAGTTATTTCCCCAGGAGATAGAATAGCTCAGCTCATTGTGCTCTCTAGTTTGCATGCAAAGTTTCCAGCTCAGAAAATAAATAGGGGGAAAAAAGGGTTCGGATCCACTGGCAATGACCTTTCATTTTTGGCACTGGATTTAGACCAGCGCCCCATTGTAGAATTGCAAATTGAAAATAGACAAATTCAGGGACTACTGGACACTGGAGTTGACAAAAGCATAATAGCTAAAAAGGATTGGCCGGCAAGCTGGCCAATCCAGATCTCCTCTCAAACATTACAGGGCTTGGGTTATGCAAAGGCCCCGGATATTAGTGCAAGACAGCTCAAGTGGCAAGATCAGGAAGACACTCTGGCGCAATACAGCCCTATGTCCTAGATTTGCCAATCACCCTATGTGGGAGTGATTTGCTGAAGAATATGGGCTATAAATTAACCAATGAATATTTGGAAGTCTCGCAACAACTCATGAAGCAGATGGGGCATTACCCCGGAAGGGGCATTGGGAAAATTTTAAAAGGAAGAACTAGCCCAGTTGTTGCTCAACAAAGACCCGATTGGCAAGGTCTGGGTTTTTCCTAGGGGCCATTGAGGAGGGCATTCCCATCACATGGAAGACAGAGGAACCGGTGTGGGTTCCTCAATAGCCCCTTTCCTCTGAAAAGCTTACAGCAGCTCATTCCTTAGTAAGTGAACAGCTCTCTCTTGGGCACATTGAAACCTCAGTATCTCCTTGGAACACACCCGTTTTCGTTATAAAAAAGAAAACAGGAAAATGGAGGCTGCTTCATGACCTCCGCGCTATTAATCAAAAAATGCAAGTGATGGGTCCAGTGCAGCGAGGCCTTCCCTTGTTGTCTGCCTTACCTAGCCATTTGCCAGTCATAGTAATCGATATAAAAGACTGTTTCTTTTCAATCACCCTCTGCATTAAAGACAGGGAGCGGTTTGCATTTACCATCTCTTCCAGTAATCACGAGGAACCTGATAAGAGGTATGAATGGAAAGTGTTACCCCAGGCCATGGCTAATAGCCCCACTATGTGTCAAGTATTTGTGAGTGCTGCCATTGCTCCTCTAAGAGAGCAATATTCTAGAGTAAGATGCATCCACTACATGGATGATATCCTTCTGAGTAATAAAGATGAGAAGGTTTTGGATCAGGCTTATGAAGAGCTAATAAGATTATTGAGAAGAAATTGCTTGTTGCCCCTGATAAGGTTCAAAAAACCAGTGTAGTCTCTTATTTGGGAGCAAGATTGGATCCTCTTACAGTAGTCCCACAAAAAATTGAAATTAGAAAGGATAATCTCAAGACACCTAAAGACTTTCAGAAGTTGTTGGGTGATATAAACTGGATCTGAAGCTATTTGAAAATACCTAATTATGAATTAAAGCCAGTATTCAATCTTTTGGCCAGTGATTCAGCCCTGGATTCTCCTAGACAACTAACTAAGGAGGCTCGAGTGGCCTTGAGGAAGGTAGAGTAAGGACTACAGGATGCAGTACTATATCGTTGCACAGAGGACTTGGATATTATCCTGTGCATTCTGCCTACCTTTTTGCAGCCTACATGGCTGTTATGGCAGGCAGTACACTTATTATGGATTCATCCTAAAGCCTCACCAGCAAAATCCATAGAGCATTACCCCACTGCTGTTGCAAAATTGTCCTTTAATGGAAAACAACAGTGTGTGCAGTTTTTTGGGAGATATCCATCCTCCCTGATTATTCCATATACTGCTTTTCAAGGGCAAATATTATGTGGAGCAATTGATGACTGGGCCATATTCCGCTGTAGTTTCCATGGTATTATAGATAATCATTATCCCAAGCACACTTTGCTTTTCTATTTTAAAGAACATCCTGTTGTGTTTCCAAAAGTAACTGCACAAAATCCTTTGCCAGATGCTCCCAATATATTTAGAGATGGATCAAAAACTGGATGTGGGGTGTATATGGTAGAACATCAGAAACCAGTCCGGTATCAATTCCAGCCAAATTCTCCACAGGTGGTTGAGTTGCAAATTGTCTTGGAAATCTTTAAAAAATGCCTTTTTCCCTCTAATTTGCTTTCCGATTCGGCATATGTGGTAAATGTTGTAAAAATTCTAGAGGTAGCCAGACCTATAAAACAAAGCACTACTGTTTGTCAATTACTGAGAGAGTTTCAAAAGATCCTTTGGCTGAGAGAGTCAAAATGTTTTATACAACATATTCGAGCTCATACAGGCTTACCTGGCCCATTAAGTGAAGGAAATGATCTGGTTGATCGTTGCAATAGAACGGAATATGCCTTTTTGAGTTCTGTTTTGGAAAATGCCGGATTTTTTCATGAGCAATTTCATATTCCTTCAAAGACCTTGCAACAAAGGTTTGGATTATCCCGAGCAGATGCCAGACAAATTGTGCTCGAATGTCAACAATGTGCTGTTTATAATCATCATCCTAGTTTAGGAATTAATCCAAGAGGTTTGCTACCTTTAAAAATTTGGCAAATGGATATTACTCATATTTTTGAATTTGGAACTTTAAAATATGTTCATGTTTCTGTGGATACTTGTTCTGATATCATTCATGCTATAGCCTTGAGTGGAGAAAAGACACGTAACGTTATTACACATTGCCTTGAAGCATGGGCGGCTTGGGGGCAACCTCAACAGCTTAAGACAGACAATGGCCCAGCCTATACAGCTCAGTCTTTTCAATCCTTTTGCAAGCAAATGAGTATAATCAAATCATGATCTACCTTATAATCCTCAGGGCCAAGGCATTGTTGAACGTGCTCATCGTACCCTTAAGGAATGTTTAACAAAACAAAAAGAGGGAATTGGGTATGGTAGAACACCCAAAGAACGACTTTCATTGGCATTATTTACTTTAAATTTTTTGAATCTGGATAATGATGGTTTGGCTGCAGCTGATCAGCACCAATGCCCTAATAATACCTTGAAGGGTTATGTTAAATGGAAAGATGTGCTTACTGGATTATGGCATGGCCCTGATCCAGTGTTGGCGTGGGCGAGAGGTTCTGTTTGTGTGTTTCCTCAGACTCAACAAGATCCACTGTGGGAGCCTGAGCGGCTGACCAGACGCTGCAATAAAAATGAAGATCCTCCTGCTGTTACTGATTCTCGGCGAGACATTGATGCTGGTGTAGATGGAGCCAAGATGGGCGATCTTGTCGGTGTTCCCGAGAACAATGCCGATATGCCATGATACTAAGCTGTTTCCTTGTCTTTTAGTTCTAACAAGTCTCTTGATATACCTTATTCACCTTTAAAGAGGAGGGAGTGTAAATGAAAACTATGCCCTTGCCATCCTTTTGATAGTACTTTCAATTGTTTGCCTGTGGTGCATCTGCAGGATGAGGTGTATCCAACAAAGACAGGTTGCAATGATGGTACAGGCATTCACAGCCATTGAAGCTGGACAGTCCTCCTAGGCCTTGCTGGCAGCCATGAAGGCCTAATAAGATGCTTTCCACGCTCAGGATGCGAGGCTAAGCACTGCACTCAGGGGCCCATGATTGGAGAGCCCTTGAGGGGAGCATATTTGACTGCACAGGGGTTGATACGCCAGAACCCGTCTCTGAGAAAAAGGTACCGGACGGGTTTGACGAAATCCACTGGGCTGATGGCTCAGAAGGGCATCGAAACAAGGTCCATGAGTCCACCCGATGGGCAAATGATATATCAGAGGTCAAACCTCTACTCTCACCCGAATGCGTGTTTAAAAAGAAAAAGGAGGAACTGTACGGGCTGCTTGCCCGTTAACTGTTGTTAACTGTCGTTAATTGTCGTTAACTGTTAACAAGTCCTTATTTGGGTGGAGCCTGTTGAGTCTTGCGCCTTCCACTTGGATACAACCTATTAGCATTGCCCACGTGGCTAAGCCTGATTGGCTGTCTATTAGTATTTAAGGGCTGGGCTGATTCTCTTGGGGTCAGAAGAAGAAGAAGTACAGGAGGGAGAAGTAGTAGAAGAGGGAGAAGAAGGAGAAGAAGTACAAGGGTCCTGAGTAAACTGCTTGAAGAAGATCTTCCTGTGTTGCATCATTCCTTGCCGGAGAGGGTGGATGCGACATATGACCTCTGCATCAGCTCATGCTTCCTGACCTGCTTGAGGTCCAGTCCAGACTGTCTTTAGTGATGAACTGCAATGTGGAAGTGTAAGCTCAATAAAACCTCCCCCCCCCCAAAAAAAGTGTTTCTTGGTCATGATGTTTGTGAAGGAATAGAAAGCCTGACTAAGATATGTATATATACCGAATTTTTTGCATCCATTCTTCTGTTGAGGTTCATCTGGGTTCTTTCCAGCTTCTGGCTATTATAAATAGCGGCGCTATGAACATATTGGAGCATGTATCTTTATTACGTGCTGGGGAGTCCTCTGGGTATATGCCCAGGAGTGGTATAGCAGGATCTTCCAGAAATGAGGTGTTAAGGATTCTGAGGAACTTCCAGACTGATTTCCAGAGTGGTTCTACCAATTTGCAACCCCACCAGCAGTGGAGGAGTGTTCCTCTTTCTCCAAAACCTTACCAACACCTGCTGTCTCCTGAATTTTTAATCTTGACCATTCTGAATGCTATAAGATGAAATTTCAGGGTTGTTTTGATTTCTTTTTCCCTGATGACTAATGAAGTTGAGCATTTTTTAAGATGCTTCTCTGCCATCCGAAGTTCTTCATGTGAAAATTCTTTGTTTAACCCTTTGTACCCCATTTTTAATAGTATTATTTGGTTTTCTGGTGTCTAACTTCTTGATTTTTTGTATATATAGTATATTAATCCTCTATCTGATGTAGGGTTGGTGAAGATCTTTTCCCAGTTTGTTGGTTGCTGATTTGTCCTATTAATGGTGCCCTTTGCCTTACAGAAATTTTGTTACTTTCTGAGGTCCCATTTTTCAGTTATGATCTTAGAGCATTCACTATTGGTGATCTGTTCACAGACTTTCCCTCCTCTACAGATGTCCTCAAGGGTTTTCCCCAGTTTCTTTTCTATTAGCTTCAGAGTGTCTGGGTTTATGTATAGGTCCTTGATCCATTTGGATTTGAGCTTAGTACAAGGAGACAAGGATGGATCAATTCTCATTCTTCTGCATGCTGACCTCCAGTTGATCCAGCACCATTTGTTGAAAAGGCTATCTTTTTTCCATTGGATGTTTTCAGCCCCTTTGTCGAGGTTCAAGTGGCCATAGGTGTGTGGGTTCCTTTTTGGATCTTCAATCCTGTTCCATTGATCCACCTGCCTGTCATCTTGCCAATATCATGTAGTTTTGAACATTATTGTGCTGGAGTATTGCTTAACATCAGAGCTACTCATTCCCCCACAATTTCTTTTGTTGTTGAGAATAGTTTTAGCTATCCTGGGTTTTTTGTTTTTCCAGATGAATTTGAGAACTGCTCTTTCTAACCCTATGAAGAATTGAGCTGGTATTTTGATGGGAATTGTGCTGAATTTGTATATTGCTTTTGGAAAAATGGCCATTTTAACTATATTAATCCTGCCTATACCTGACCATGGGAGGTTTTTCCATTTTTTGAGGTCTTCTTCCATTTCCTTCTTCAGAATCTTGAAGTTTTTGTCATACAGATCTTTTACTTGTTTGTTAAGAGTCACCCCAAGGTACTTTATACTGTTTATGGCTATTGTGAAGGGTGTCATTTTCCTAATTTCTTTCTCAGCCTGCTTATGCATTAGGCTGCTAGTGTACGCTCTTTCAGTTTTCTTTTTGGAGGCACTCAGGGCTAAGAGTTTTCCTGTTAGCACTACTTTCCTTGTGTCCCAAAGATTTGGGTATGTTGTGCCTTCATTTTCATTAAATTCTAAAAAGTCTCTGATTTCTTTTTTTATTTCTTCTTTGGATAAGGGGTCATTGAGTAGAGTATTGTTCAGGCTGCGTGTTTATGCAGGCTTTCTGTTGTTTTTGTTGCTATTGAAAACCACTCTTACTCCATAGTGTTCTGAAAGGAGGCATGGGGTTAGTTCGATCTTCTTATATTGTTGAGATCTGTCTTGCGACCAATTGTGGTCAATTTTGGAGAAGGTATCACGAGGTGCTGAGAAAAGGGTATATTCTTTTGCTTTAGGATGAAATGTTCTATAAATATCAGTCAAATCCAATTGGTCCAAAGCTTCAATTAGTTTTACTGTGTCCCTGTTTAGTTTCTGCTTTCCTGATTGAGGAGATTGGGGTGTTGAAGTCACCCACAATTATTGTGTTAGGTGCAAGGTGTGCTTTGAGATTTAGTAAAGTTTCTTTTACGAATGAAGGTGCCCTTGCATTTCGAGCATAGATGTTCAGAAGTGAATGTTCTTCTTGTGGACTTTTGCTTTGACCAGCAAGAAGTGTCCTTCTGTGTCTCTTTTGATGACTTTATGTTGAAAGTCAATTTTTCTGATATTAGATTGGCTACTGTGGCTTGTCTCCTGAGACCATTGGCTTCTTAAATTGTCTTCCATCCTTTTACTCTAAGTTAGTTTCTGTCTTTGACACTGAGGTGTGTCTCCTGTTTGCAGCAAAATATAGGGTCCTGTTTCCTTATCCAGTCTGTTAGTCTATGTATTTTAATTGGGGAATTTCGTCTATTGATGTTAACAGATATTAAGGAATAGTGATTATTACTTCCTGTCATTCTTGATGTTATTTTTATATTTGAGTGGTTATCTTTTTTTGGGTTTGATGAAAGAATGTGACTATCTTGCTTTTTCCAGGGTGTAGTTTCTTTCGTTTTATTCAAGTTTTCCTCCTATTATTCTTTGCAGAGCTGGGTTTGTGGAAATATATAATTTGGTGTAAATTTGGTTTTTTCATGGAATATCTAGGTATCTCCTTCTATGGTGATTGAAAGTTTTTTTGGCTATAGTAGACTTGGCTGACATTTGTGTTCTCTTGGAGTCTGCATGAGATCTGCCCAGGATCTTCTAGCTTTCATGGTTTCTACTGAGAAGGTTGGTGTGTGTCTGATAGCTCTTCTTTTATATGTTACTTGGCCTTTTTCTCATATTGTCTTTAATATTCTTTCTTTGTTTAGTGCATTTGGGGTTTTGATTATTATGTGACAGGATGTATTTCTGCTCAGGTCCATTCTGTTTGGAGTTCTATAGGCTTCTTGCATATTCATGGGCATCTCTCTCTTTAAATTGGGAAAGTTCTCTTCCATAATTTTTTTGAAGGTATTTGCTGGCCCTTTCAGTTGTAAATCTTCACTCTCATTAATGCCTATAATCCTTAGGTTTGGTCTTCTCATTGTGTCCTGGATTTCCTGGATTTTCTAGCATACAAACTTTTTGGATTTTGCATTTTCTTTGACTGTTGAGTCCATAGATTCAACGGTATCTTCGGCATCTGAGATTCTTTCTTCCATATCCTGTATTCTCTTGTTTATATTTGCATCTATGTCCCCTGATTTCTTCTCAAGATTTTCTCTCTCTAAAGTTATCTCCCTTTGTTATTTCTCAGTTGATTCCATTCCTGTTTTTAGATCCAGGATAGTTTTGCTCAGTTCCTTCATTTGTTTGTTTGTGTTTTCCTTAAATTCTTTAAGAGATTTTTGTGTTTCCTCTTTCATGACTTCTGCCTGTTGACTCAAATTCTCTTGCATTTCTTTAATTTTTTTTTCATTTTTATTTTATTTATTTATTTATTTATTTATTTATTTATTTATTTATTTATTTATTTAGTGTTTCTTCTTTATTGACTTCTATCTCTTGGGCATTATTCTCCAGAATTTCTTTAAAGGATTTTTGTGTTTCCATTATACATGTTTCTAATTTATTCAGGTTCCCCTTTATTTCTTTAAGAGATTCCTTTATGTCCTTTTTGTGTTCTTCTAGCAGCATCATGAACATTGATTTTAAATCCAAATCCTGTTTCTCAGGTGTCTTGGCATAACCAGAACTTGCTGATGTTGGACAGTTTTCTTCAGATGCTCCACTATTGCCTAGATTTCTGTTAGTGGCGTTCCTGAATTTACTATTTGCCAATTTGTTCTCTGGCATTAGCTGGTCTTTTCTCTGGCTTGTATTTGAGCCTCCTGTGAAGCTCTAGAGCTATTTCCACAACAATGGATGGCAGGATTTCCGCAGTCACAGATTACAGATGTGCAGTCCTCCTCTTGGGTGCCCTTGGATTCCTAGTGTGCCTTGCCCCAGATTGTCTCTGTGGACCAGGTAGTGCTCTTTTGCTCCATCATAGAGTGCTGATGGGGTATGCTGCCGGACCATTTCCAAGTGATGATCACTCTGCTGGTTAGCTGATCTCCCAAACGGGTTGGTGCACACAAGGCTAGCCTAGCAACTCATGCCCTGAGACTAGGCAAAAGCCTGCCTGGCCAAGGCCCTAGCAGAGTTTCCCCTTGGGCAATGAGTGTTAAATGGTTCTGTCAGGTGGCCAGGATGGCAGGCTGCATGAGCTCCTCAAAAGTGCCTGGAGAGTCTGCTGTGCTAACCTCCTCCTGGCTGGGTTGACACACTGATGGCCCACCAAGCAGCGCAGGTCCTGGGGGCAGTCAAGGGCCTGTCAGGCCTAGACCCCCGCTATGTTAGCCTTCGGCAATGACTGTTAGCTGACTTTGCCTGGTAGACCTCTCTGGTGTCTGGTAGCCAAAATGGCGGCATGAGCCAGGCTGGGAAAACAACCTCCTGTCCAGGTTGGAACACCGATTGTCCCCTGAAAAGCCCAGGGCCTGGGTGAAGACCAATGCCTATTGGGCTTAAACCCCCGTAATGTTGGCCCCGGGTTATATTTGCATACCTCAGGCTGTCTGATCCCTCTGGCATCCCAGAATCAAGATGGAAGTGAGTCTCTCATAACTGACTGGCAGGGGGCAGATTTCTGATGTGGCTTCTGGTGGTGAAAGGCACTGTAAATCAGCCACCGCTTGTAACCCGGCTGGCGAGCTATGGTCAATGCTGGTGGGAAGGTGCAGGCCCTGCCTGGATCCTGTCCTCTTGGTTCCACTGCTGATGGCCCTCCCTCTGGACAAGTCACTGCTGCTGCTGCCACTTATCAAGCACTTCCTGGCATCAGCATTAGTGTCAAAATGTCATTTGCAGAATTTGTTGTCAATTATTCACTACATCTTAGTAATTCTCACTGAAGCAAATAAAAATGTTATGTTATATTTCAATTTATGTTTTACTAAGAGATTTTTTATTCAATTTGGTTTCTGTAAATGGAATCGAAGGTCTTTGGATGGACTTTACTTGATTTTCTAGTGCATATTTTGCCCCTGTTTATTTCTTTTGTATGGAACAATTCTGGGATCACAATAGAAAATTAGGAGTTAGGACAATCTCTTTACTGGGGGCCAAGTCTATTTTCTGGCAGTTATTTTTACATGTTTTATATCCCATTTGACATATTTCTTTTATTTTCTTTTTATTTTGAGTTTTTAAATTTTTTATGCATTTATTTTTATTTACAGTTCTAATTGCATCTGCATCCTGGTCTAACTTGTAACTTTTAAGAACCCATACCTCCTCCCACACTGTCTCCATCAGAATTTCCACACCCTCAAACACCAAATGTTCTTACTCTCTGAGGTTTCCATTCTCTCAAAGGATAGATACATTTCTTGCCTGAACGCACACCTGGCAATCTTTCTTCTATATGTATAGGGGCCTCAGATCAGCTGGCATAGAATACTGACTGGTTGGTGGTCCAATGTCTCAGAAATATTTGGGATCCAGGTTCATTGAGACTCAAGGTCATCTTAAAGTTTTGCCTCCACTTCAGGTTCTTTCAATCTTTCCCTAATTCAACCACATGAATCAGATTTTGCCGACTGGTTGCATGTAAATACCTTCATCTGACTCATTCTCCTGCTCCTTGGACAGTTCAGATGACAGTAATTATAGGGCCCTTTTGTGACCATTCTATAGCCTCAGTACTAGCATCAAGACCTTGAGTACTTCCCTTGAGCTGTGTCCCATGCAGAATTGTCTCTGCCCTCCTTTTACTCAGTCTCTTCTCCATTTCTTGTCCATGTTGTTTACCAACAGGAAAAATTTGGGTCATAATCTTTGACTGTGTGATGGCACACACATCCCTCACTTGATGCCGTGTATTTCTGCTGGAAGTAGACTCTACAAGTTCACTCTCACTGTTTGGCATTTCAACTAAGGATTCTCCCTTTGTTTCCTAAGAGACTCTCACCTCCCTGGTCTCTAGTACATTTTGGAGGTTGCCTGGGCTCCAACCTCCTGAAGTTGCTGTTTCCTTTCTTTCTGCTGACCTTGCGGTCTTAAGTGCTTTTCCCATATTCAATATCTGAACATGTTTACTTACCTCTTCTCTGGCCTATACCTTTTCTGACCCAGAATGCTCTCAGCCTCCCCCACTCCTATGATATCTATCATTTCTCTATCTTGTAGGCATGAGGCCCTACAGATCTTTATCCATTTTGAGTTCTTTGCACTATATCCTCTGATATTGCAACTTTGGCTGTGGGAATGGAATATACAGTCCTTTGAAAGCACACACTAGTATGTGAGGGCTCAATTTCTCTTTATCTTGTCAATTGAAAAATTTATTGTCAGTTCTATAGGTCTTAATCATACTGAGTAGACAAGATTGAATTCGTTTTATGTTTTATTTCAATTTACTTAATTTTTGATGATGTTTATTAATAAATAAAACATTTCTTTACCATTATAAATTAGATATCAATCTAATCAGAACATAACAAATATTATTAATTTATTCAATATTATACTCAATTGAATACTTGAAGGTTTTGAATAATTAGATATACATATTATATTAGAAGGATAGATGACATAGGTGGTTTGTCTTCCAGCCCACTGGGAGTGGGACCTGTGTCCTGTCCAAAGAGCTGAAGAAGGAGAGAAGCACTGTGGCCCTATTCGCTACCTGCCAGGACAAGAAAGAATCAATAAGTACTTTATCACCCTGAGCTTTAGATCACTGGTGGTGCAAACCGCCAGCAATCTGCCTTCACTCAGGAACTGAGCACATAGGAGGTTTGTCTGCCAGCCTTCCAGGAGTGGGGCCTGTGTCCTGCCCAGAGAGCTACAGAAGGAGAGAAGCCCCATTGCCATATTTGCTGTCTGCCAGAACAGAAAAGGATCACTAGATACTGTATCACCCTGAGCTTTAGATTACTGGAGGTGCAAACCACCAGGGGTCTGCCTGCACTCAGGAATTGAGCACAAAAGTGGTTTGTTTGCAGGCCGGCCAGAGTGGGGACTGTGTCCTGTCCAGAGAGCTGCAGAAGGGGAGAAGCCCCGCAGCCATATTTGCTGCCTGCTGGAACAGAGAAGGGTCACTAGGTACTGTATCACCCTCAGCTATAGAACTCTGGTGGTGCAAACCTCCAGGGGTCTGCCTGCACCAAGGAACTGAACACATATGCAATTTGTCTGCCATCCTGCCGGGCATGGGACCTTCCCAGAAACCAGCAGAGGAAATGATTCCCTGTGGCTATATTCGCTGCCTGCCTGGACAGAAAAGTGTCACTAGGTACTGGATTAACCGTAGCTTTAGAACTCTGGGGGTGCAAATCTCCAGTGATCTGCCTGCACTCAGGAACTGAGCACATAGGCAGTTCACCTGCATGCCAGTCCATCTCAGGACCTGTGTCCTAGGCGAGAATCAACAGAGCGAGTGACCCGACCACACCATCTTCGCCCCATAAAAGAGCAGACAGAGAACACCTGAATGACCTTGACAACCTAAGTATAACATTGCTTGAGTCAAGACTGAGCAGGGCTCCAAAGCAGACTGGTTACATGACCACACATTTTGCTGCATACAGGAAACACACCTCAGTGTCAAAGACAAAAACTACCTTAGAGTAAAATGCAGGAACTCAATTCTATAAGCAAATTGTCCCAGGAAACAAGCCAGAGTTTCCATTCTTTTTTTTTTTAATCTTTTTATTTTCTATATTCTTTGTTTACATTCCAAATGATTTCCCCTTTCCTGGATACCCCCTCTCCATATGTCCCAAACACCTTCTTTTCTCCATCCCTTCTCCAATCACCTCCCTCCTTTTCCTCTGTCCTTATATTCCCTTGCAATGCTAGATCAATCATTTCCAAGATCTGGACACTCTCCATAATTCTTCATGGGTGTCATTTGATATGCAATTTGTGCCTTGGGTATTCAGGGCTTCTGGGCTAATTAATATCCACTTATCAGTTATTTCATTTCATGTGTATTCTTTTGTGATTGGGTTACCTCGCTTCGGATGATATTTTCCAGATCAAACCATTTGCCTAAAAATTTTGTGAATTCATTGTTTCTAATTGCTGAGTAGTATTCCATTGTGTAAATATATCATATTTTCTGTATCCATTCATCTTTTGAGGGGCATCTGGGTTATTTCCAGCTTTTGGCTATTATAAATAAGGCTGCTATGAACATAATGGAATATGTGTCTTTCTTGCATGCCGGGGAATCCTTTTGCTATATGCGCAGGAGAGGTATAGCAGGGTCCTCTGGAAGTCTCATATCCAGTTTTCTGAGGAACCACCAGACTGATTTCCACAGTAGTTGTAACATCTTACAGCGCCACCAGCAGTGGAGGAGTGTTCTCTTTCTCCACATCCTTGCCATCACCTGTTGTCTCCTGAGTTTTTGACCTTAGGCATTCTGACTGGTGTAAGGTGAAATCTCAGGGTTGTTTTGATCTGCATTTCCCTAATGACTAATGATGTTGAGCACTTCTTAATGTGCCTCTTGGCCATCCGAATTTCTTCAGGTGAAAATTCTTTGTTAAGATCTGTACCCCATTTTTAAATAGGGTTATTTGCTTCACTGGGGTCTAACTTTTGAGTTCTTTGTATATATTGGATATTTTCAATCTACCAGATGTGGGGTTGGTGAATATCCTTTCCCAATTTGATGGTTTCCGTTTTGTCCTTTTAACTGTAAATCCAGAATCCTTTCATGCTAAAAGTATTAGAAAGAACAGGAATACAAGGCCCAGACCTAAACATCGTTAAAGCAATATATAGCAAAGCAGTATCCAACATCAAACTAAATGCAGAGAAATTTGAAGCAATCCCACTAAAATCAGGTTGTAGACAAGGCTGTCCTCTCTCTTCATATCTTTTCAATATAGTACTTGAAGTTCTAGATAGAACAATTAGAAAACATAAGGAGGTCAAGAGGATACAAATTGGGAAGGAAGACGTCAAATCATCACAATTTGCAGATGACAAGATAGTCTACTTAATTGACCCGAAAACCTCCACCAGAGAACTCCTACAGCTGATAAACAACTTCAGCAGAGTGGCTTGTTATAAAATCAACTCAAGCAGATCAGTTACCTTCCTATACTTAAAAGATAAGCAGGCTGAGAAAGAAGTTAGTAAAATAACACGCTTCAAAATAGCCACAAACAATATAAAATATCTTGGTGTGTCTCTAACCAAACAAGTGAAAGAACTATATGACAAGAACTTCAGGTCTCTGAAGAAGAAAATCAAAGAAGACCTCAGAGAATGGAAAAATCTGCCATGCTCGTGGATTGGCAGGATTAATATTGCTAAAATAGCTATCTTGCCAAAAGCGAACTACAGATTCAATGCAATACCCATCAAAATCCCAAGACAGTTCTTCACAGAGTTAGCAAAAGCAATTCTCAAAATCATGTGGAATAACAAGAAACCCAGGATAGCTAAAACTATTCTCAACAACAAAAGAAATTTTGAGGAAATCAGTATCCCTGACTTCAAGCAATATTACAGAGCAATAGTGTTAAAAAAAAGCATGGTATTGCCACAGTGATACACAAGTACCAAAGGAAAAGAATTGAAGATCCAGAAATGAATCCACGCTCCTATGGTCACCTGATCTTCGACAAAGGAGCCAAAAACATCCAGTGGAAAAAAAGATAGCCTTTTCAACAAATGGTGCTGTTTCAATTGGAGGTCAGCATGAAGAAGAATGCGAATTGATCCATTCTTATCTCCATGTACTAAACTCCACTCCAAGTGGATCAAGGACCTCCATGTAAAACGAGACACACTGAAACTAATAGAAAAAAAACTGGGAAAGACCCTTGAGGACATGGGTACAGATAAAAGTTCCTGAACAGATAACCAATAGCTTATGCTTTAAGATCAAGAATGGACAAGTGGGACCTCATCAAATTACAAAGTTTCTGTAAGGCAACGGAGTTGCTATTCTAATTTCAGATAAAATTGACTCTCAACCTAATGTCATGAAAAGAGACAAGGAAGGTCACTTCTTGCTGGTCAAAGGAAAAATCCAACAAAGAAGAAATCTCAATCCTGAACATCTATGCTCCAAATAAAAGGGCACCCTCATTCATAAAAGAAACTTTATTAAAGCTCAAAGTACACATTGCTCCTAACACAATAATTGTGGGTGACTTCAACACTCCACTCTCACCAATGGACTGATCAGGAAAACAGAAACTAAACAGAAAGACAGTGGAACTAATTGAAGCTTTGAACCAATTGGAGTTACCAGACATATATAGAACTTTTCATCCCAAAGCAAAAAGAATATACTTTTTTCTCAGCACCTCATGGTACCTTCTCCAAAATAGATCATATAGTTTGTCACAAGACGGACCTCAACAAATATAAGAAGATTGAAATAATCCCATGACACCCATCAGAACACTATGGAGTAAAAGTGCTCTTTAATAGCAGTAAAAACAACAGAAATTCCACATACACATGAAAACTGAACAATACTCTACTCAATTATACCTTGGTCAAGGAAGAAATAAAGAAAGAAATCAAAGATTTCTTAGAATTTAATGAAAATGAAGGCACAACATGAACAAATCCATGGGACACAATGAAAGCAATGCTAAGAGGAAAACTCATAGCCTAGAGTGCCTCTAAAAAGAAATTTGGGAGAGCATACACTAGAAGATTAACAGAACAAGTGAAAGCCATGGAACAAGAAGAAAATAATTCACCCAGGTGGGGAAGAAGACAGGAAAATCATCTAACTCAGGGCTGCAATCAATCAAGTAGAAACCAAGAGAACCATACAAAGAATCAACAAAAACAAAAGCTGGTTCTTTGAAAAAATCAACAAGATAGATAAACCCATTAGCCAGACAAAGCAGAAGGCACAGAGAAAGTATCCAAATTAACAAAATTAGAAAATAAAACAGAGATATTACAACAGAAATCGAGAAAATTAAAAAAAAAAATCATCAAATTCTATTACAAAAACCTGAACTCAACACAAGTGGAGAATGTGGAGGAAATGGACATTTTCTTAGACAGATACCAATTACCAAAATTAAAGCAGGATCAAATAGAACATTTAATCAGACACATAACCCCTCAAGAAATAGAAGGGGTCATAAATAGGCTTCCGACCAAAAAAAGAACAGGACCAGATGATTTCAGTGCAGAATGCTATCAGGTCTTTAAAAAGACTTAACAGCAATACTCTTCAAACTTTTCCACCAATTAGAAACAGAAGAACACTACCCAACTCCTTCTTCGTAGCCACTATTACACTGATACCAAAACCACACATAGTTACAACTAAGAAAGAGAATTTCAGACAAAATTCCCTTATGATTATCGATTTAAAAATACTAAATAAAATTATTGCCCACTGAATCCAAGAACACATCAATAAGATCATCCAACATGATCAAGAAGGCTTCATCCCAGGGATGTAGGGAGGGTTCAATATAAGGAAATCCATAAATGCTATCCACTACATAAACAAACTCAAAGAAAAGAATCCACATGATCATTTAATTAGATGCTGAAAAAGCATTTGACAAAATTCAGCGTCCTTTCTTGCTAAAAGTCTTGGAACATGAATTCAAGACCCATACCTAAATATAGTAAAAGGTATATACAGCAAACCAGTAGCCAACATCAAACTAAATGGATAGAAACTTGAAGCAATACCACTAAAATCAGGGACTAGACAAGGCTGACCCTCTCTCCATATCTTTTCAATATATTTCTTGAAGTCCTAGCTAGAGCATTTAGACAACATAAGGAAGTCAAACGGATGCAAATTGGAAAGGAAGAAGTCAAACTATCACTATCTGCAGATGATATGATAGTATACTTAAGAGGCCCTAAACACTCTACTAGAGAACTCCTACAGCTGATAAATAACTTCAGCTAAGTGTCTGGCTATAAAATCAATGCAAGCAAATCAGTAACCTTCATATACTCAAAGGACAAGGAGACTGAGAAAGAAATTAGGGAAATAACTCCTTTCACAATAGCTACAAACAGCATTAAGTATCTTGGGCTGACTCTAACCAAAGAAGTGAAAGACCTATATGACAAGAACTTCAGATCTCTGAAAAAGGAAATTGAAGAAGATCTCAGAAAATAGAAAAATCTTCCATGCTCGTGTATTGGCAGGATTAATATAGTTAATATGGTCATCTTGCCTAAGGCAATCTACAGATTCAATGCTATCCCCATAAAAATCCCAATCAAGTTCTTCATAGAGCAAGAAAGAGCAATTCTCAAATTCATCTCGAATAACAAAAATCCCAGGATAGCTAAAACTATTCTCAACAGGAAAAGAACTTCAGTGGGATTCAGATTCCCAGACGTCAAACTTTACTATAGAGCAATAGTGATTAAAAACTGCATGGTATTGGTACAATGCCAGGGAAGCGGATCAATGGAATAGAATTGAAGGCCCCAAAATGAACCAACACACCTAGGGTCACTTGATCTTCCACAAAGGAGCTGTAAGCATCCAGTGGGAAAAAAACATAGTCTTTTCAACAAATGGTGCTGTTTCAATTGGAGGTCAGCATGCAGAAGAATGTCAATCGATCCATTCTTATCTCCTTGCATCAAGCTCAACTCTAAATGAATCAAGGACCTCCACATAAAACCTGACACACTGAAACTAATAGAAAAGAAACTGGGGAAGACCCTTGAGGACATGGGCACAGGGGGAAAGTTCCTGATCAGATCATCAATAGCTTATGGTCTAAGATCAAGAATTGACAAAGGGGACCTCATAAAACTAAAAAGTTTCAGTAAAGCAAAGGACACTGTCAAAAGGACAAAATGTCAACCAACAGATTTGGAAAGAATCTTCATCAACCCTAAATCTGACAGAGGGCTAATATCGAATATATATAAAGAACTCAAGAATATAGATCCCAGAGAACCAAATAACCCCATTAAAAATGGGCTATGGAGCTAAACAAAGAATTTTCACATGAATAACTTCAGTGTGCTGAGAAACACCTTAAGAAATGTTCACCATCATTAAACATTAGGAAAATGCACATTAAAGCAACTCTCAGATTTCACCTCACACCAGTCAGAATGGATAAGGTCAAAAACTCAGGAGACATCAGGTGTTGGTGAGGATGTGGAGAAAGAGGAACATTCCTCCACTGCTGGTGGGATTGCAGGGTGTTGCAACCACTTTGGATATCAGTCTGGCGGTTCCTCAGAAAACTGGCATGACACTTCCTGAGGACCCTATTATACCACTCCTGGGCATATACCCAGAGGATTCTTCAACATGTTCCACTATGTTCATAGCTGCTCTATTTGTAGTAGCCAGAAGCTGGAAATAACCCAGGTGTCCTTCAAGGGAGGAATGGATACAAAAAAATGTGGTATATTTACATAATGGAGTACTATTCTGCCATTAGAAACAATGAATTCATGAAATTCTTAGACAAATGGATGGAGCTGAAGAACATCATACTAAGTGAGGGAACCAGTCTCAGAAGATCAATCATGGTATGCTCTCACTGATAAGTGGATATTAGCCTAGAAACTTTGAGTACCCAAGACATAATCCACATATTAAATGATGTCCAAAAAGAATGGAGGATTGGCCCCTGGTTCTGGAAAGACTCAGTGCAAAAGTATAGGGGAATTCTAGAACAGGGAAGTGGGAAGGGGTAAATGGAGGAGTAGGTGGAAGGAAGAGGGCTTCTGGGACTTGCGGGGAGTGGGGGCCAAGAAAAGGGGAAATCATTTGAAATGTAAACAAAAAACATATCTATAAAAAATTTTAATAATTAAAAAAGAAAAACACACAAAAAACAAAAAACAAAAAAACAAAAAACAAAAAAAAAAAAACAAAAAAAAAAAACAAACAAAAAAAAAAAAAGAAAGAAAGAAAATCTGACTTTTCTTTTACAAGATTTACTTTTCCAAAATCATTTGTTGAGTGTGTTAGTCAGGGTTTCTATACCTGCACAAACATCATGACCAAGAAGCAAGTTGGGAAGGAAAGGGTTTATTGATCTTACAGTTCAATGCTGCTGTTAATCACTAAAGGAAATGATGACTGGAATGTAGCAGGTCAGGAAGCAGGATCTAATGCAGAGGCCATGGAGGGACGTTACTTACTTGCTATTTACCCTGTCTTTCACAGACTGCTCTTTTACAGAAACCAAGAGCACCAGTCCAGAGGTGGTACCACCCACAAGCACTCGTTGATAACTAATTGAGAAAATGCCCCACAGCTGGATCTCATGGAGGCACTTACCCTACTGAAGCTTCTATCTCTGTGATAACTACAGTCTGTGTCAACTTGAAATATAAAATCAGCCAGTACAAGAATGGTAGAATTTCTTAATATTAGAAATTAAAATGTTATCCTACATTTTATTAAAAAGCTTTCAAATGTTATACTGAATACTTCCGGATATGTATGAAGATTTTTGAAAAAAATCGAAATTTCAGAATTAATGTAAACAATGCACAAATATTCCACTATAACTGCACAGAAAGTATAGAACAGAATAAAGAGAAAATTAAATACTTAAAACACGTTTATCTTTTATACTTCAAAGATACCATTAATATCTAACATATAAAAGTCATGGAAATATTCATATTTGGTAATAATGAAAAATTAAAATATTGTTTATGCTCTGATCAGATTGGTATATATTTAATAATTGCTTAGAAAAATTTTTAAATAAATAAACATTATTATTATTTAAGCAAGTTGAAAAATAACGTAAAAAAATTCATCCTTGTCCATTCATTAGGACTAAAAGCTAGAAAATGGACATTGCTCAATTGAAAAGCTAAAATAGAAATTGAGCCCTCAGTACTGGTAATATGTGCTTACAAAGGACTGTATATAGCACACCCTTAGACATAATGACAGAATACCCAGGAAAGAGTCCACAGAACTCAAAAATGCTAAATAAACATAGGGCCTTAAGCCTACATGGGAGAAGTAAAGATCAAAAAAGAAGATAAAAATCACAGGAGTGTGAAAGGCCAGGAATGTTCTGGGTCAGAAAAGATACAGGCTGGAGAAGAGGGGAACATGACAGATCTTGGGTAGGGGAAATGGCTTGAAGCCCCGAGGCCCAGCAGAAAAAAGGAAACAGGCAACTTCAGGAGGTAGGAAGCCAGACAACCTCCAGATAGTACTAGAAACCAGGGACGTGAGAGACTCTAAGGACTCAAAGGGAGAAACCTTAGATGAAATGTTCTACAGTGAGAATAAGCTTGTAGAGCCTACCACCACCAGAAATACAGGGCATAAAGTGAGGGATGGGGGTGCCTTCCCACAGTCCAAAACTATGACCCACAACTTTTCCAGTTGGTAAAACAACATGGACAAGAAATGGAGAAGAGCTTGAGGAAAAGGAGGGCAGAGAGACTTTCACAGTGGGATACAGCTCAAGGGAAGGACCCAAGGCCTTGACCCTATTACTGACGCTATGGAATCTTCACAAAAAGGAGCCTATAATTACTCTACTCTGAAAGATGCAACACAAAGGAGAATGAGTCCGATGAAGGTATTTAGACACAAGCAGTGTACACAATCTGGTTACTCCTGTGCTTGAATTAGGGAAAGGCTGGAAGAAGCTGAGGTGGAGGCCACAGTTTTTAAGAGGACCTTGAATGTGAATTAGCCAGATACAAAAGATTTATGTGACATTGGATCATCAAACAGGCAGACTACTATAACAGCTGATCTAAGGTATCTAACACATATAGAACAAAGAACTGCCATGTCTGGGTTCAGTCAAAAAATTTTATCTATGCCTTGAGAAACTGGAAACCTCAGGGAGTGCAGATATTTCACGGACGTGCATGTGGAAATTCTCATGGAGATAGGGTGAGGGAAGGTATGGGCTGTTAAACAGTCACAAAATAAACCAGGATGCAGATAAAATTTGGACTGTAAAAAAATTACATAAAATATAAAAAAAAATCAAAGAAAATGAAAGAAGCACAAAGGGAAGATAGAAACTGTGGAAACGACTTCCATTAGATAGGCATGTCCCACAGTTGAGGGACAGGGACACCTAAAGATTTCCAATTTTCATCCCAGAATTTTTCCATACAAAGCAAATACAGGGGCGAAATATGAAACAGTGATTCAAGGAAAATCCATCCAGGGATCTTCCATCCCATTTACAGAAACCAAAATGGAAAAAAATTCCTTAGTAAGTAGTAAATTGAAGTTAAAAATAACATTTTCATTTAGCTTCAGTCAGAATGATAAAGAAGAAATGAAGAATTGACAAAAAATTCTGCAAATGACATTGTGAAGCTAATGCTGATGCCAAGAAGTGCTTGCTAACAGGAACAGGGTATGTCTGTCACCTGACAGAATCTGTATGTGACAGAGAACTAGAGATGCAGATGTGTCCAACCAAACATCGGGCTGATCACAGGGACCTCAATGGGGAAGTTAGGGGACAGACCGCACTGGCTGATGGAGATACACCCCTATAAGTGTAAAAAGTTAACTAACCAGACAACGCAGAGCACACAGAAACTAAACCCACCAACTAAAGTGTATACATACATGGAGTACTTCAGAGCTCTAGATACACAGAGAACAGAGTATGACCTTATCTCATATCAGTCTCAGAGTAAGCTGTATCTGGAATGTTGAATGTCACAACATAAGGTGATGCTAAAGTCACAGTGAGGTGGGAGTCGATGGAAGAGCACCCTCATAGTGAAAAGCCAATGTGGAAGAGCAGATATAGAATGAAAGGCAGCTATACATGGGTAATTTAGACAAGGGGATATAATTTGAAACATACACTAAAAGAAATGATCAATTAAAATATATATCAAAATAATAAAAAAATTACAAAGGAAATGCTGCTTAGAAAGTAGTATGTTGGTTGATAAATATGCTCTGACTCTGAGGGAAACAAAGTATGTGTTTAAAACTTGCAGATGTTTTTTTCTTTAAAGCAAAAACAAATTTTAATTTTATATTTGAAAATATGAAGCACATTAAGAAAGAGCATCTTTTGGGAAAAAATTAGAAAGTCTTGTAGGACAAAATTTCTCTGTAGGTGTATGTCAATGGAAAGATGTGATGCAAAATGTTTGCTAAAATATGAGTTTGAAATCTATTCCATGATAAAAAGTTTTATATAATTTATAATTTATAAAAAAATTTAAAATATATAATTACAGATTAATTATATATTTTTAATAATTTACATTGTGTCATAACTATGCATATAGCAAAAGGATAGCCTATAATATTTGGACTTTGTAGAAATGTGATTATTAACCTTATATGTACCAAAAGGCACTTTAGACATCTGCCCGCTTAGTCGAATTGAAGACACAGAAAATACATTTATCTCTCAGGCTGGTGTTTAACCAATGAGGTCTTCTACAAAATAGATCTTGAGAGCCAGTGTAAAATAACAGAGTCCCAACCGGACTTTGGTAAAATCATGGCAATGGTTTTGGAAATCTCCTGTGATTGAGTCTAAAGAATAAAGAATATTGAGAAATAGTTTACCCCTTGAGTGAAAGCAGGGACTAAACACAAAGTAAGGAAGCATACAAGCAAAGGGCTGCCACCCAAGAGATGTGACACAGGGCAAGTGTGTATTTATGTGAGTCCTTGATTATCTTGTGATGGAATTAATCTGTCATCCAGGTGTGTATGCATGTCCTCTTCTCCTAACTTTTCTGACATATTCCTTCAGTCAGAGAAAATATGACTAGCAGCGTAGTTAAATCAATGGAGAGGGAGATTGTGACAACACCTGTTGTAAGTAAAGAAAATCCCCAATGTGGGAAATGGCCCTGTGAGGGAAAACAAGTGTACTTTATTGGAAAAAAAATGTGCATGAAAAAATGTGTTCATGAATCAAGGAATGAAGAAATGATGGAATAAATGAAGGAACATGTAAGAAATACTATAAAGATTCATATTTCCTGTGATATTTAAAATAAAATCCCCATCCCTGGAAAGAATGTATCACAGTTAGCTAGAAAATATACCAAGAAGAGAGATATTCTTCAATAGACAAAAGGTAATAAACTCACATATACTTTACTCATCTCTAAAGTGCATATTGTGAAACCTTCAAAGATACTTTGAACAATGGCAAGGTTCATCAAAATATACAGTAACTGGTACAATGACCTCAAATCCCATATGTTCCTATTCCCAGGCGAATGCATGTTACGATCTTTAAGAATTTATTTTTAACCTGGAATCATAATGGAAGAAACTAGGAAACTAGAAAATAATCACTTATATGAGAGATTAATATCTCCATATCCATGCTGATAGCAGTTAACTTATATAGTAATGTTGTGTTTGGTAAGGCTAACTTTCATTTCCCTATTGTCTGAATAATAATTAGTGTCAGAGCATGCCTGGTTTGGTTTTCTACATAGTATTGGATATTTACATTCTACTTTCTCTATTTTTACGGGTAGACTGGACACACACACACACACACATACACACACACACACACACACTCCCACACACTTACAATTATTTTCAGGTGTGTTGGTTGTCTTCTTCAGTTATGTGATTTTATTTTGGTCCATTCATATGTTGGGCCTCTCTCTGGATCATCTTTTCCTCTGGCTGGATGGTTCATTTCCATCCCTGAAATTATTTCAGATAAGAACACTAAGGTCAGAATTTTGATTTTGGAATGTACCCACTCTTCCTCATTTGATGTCCTCTATTCCATATGGAGGTGGACTCTATTAATACCCTCTCCCTATAGTCCAGCATTTCTGTAGGGTCCCTCTTTGTTAGTCACATGATCTCTCACTTCCCAGTTCTCAGGTTTATTCTGGAGGGTCTCCTCAACCTCCTGTCCCCCAAGGTTGCCTGTTCCCCTTCTTTCTGCTGGCCCTTAGGGCTTCAGTCTTTTCCTTCACCAAATACCAGATGAGGTTAAAGTTACCTCTCACTTCACAAGCATGTCTACTATCCCTCCAAGGTTCCTCCCTTCCTGCTCACTTGTGATTGGTTTCTTCTTTCTACCAAGTGGGACTGATGAGTCCTCACTTGGGAAATTCAGATTGTTTACCATTCTGATTTCTGTGGCTAATATTCACTTATTAGTGAGTACATACCATGCATGTTCCTTTGTTTCTATGTTACCTTAGGGTGATATTTTGTATTTCCATTAATTTGCCTGAAAAATAAGCATCTTTAAAGTGCAAAGTCAGATTAATAGTTTTTACATCATACCTCTGTTGTATGTGTTTATTGTTTGTGCCATTTCAGTGCCTTTTTGTTTGTATACGACCATGCCATCACCCCTTGTTCTGCAGCTCTCCAATAAAATGAACCAGGATGATGATCAGTCAGGAAATATCATTGTTTATGTTTGGTATAGTGCTGTGTATTATAATGCTAATTCTATAGGCAAAGGGAGGATGTAGTGCTACACACCTTTTTATCTTATTTTGTTTTAAACTTTCCAAATCATTCTAAAATATCAGTAAAATTGAATGGGCTACAGCCAACTGCTGGACGAAGTAGATGGATGTGTATGTAACTGTGTCCACACAGTTGGATAAGGAGAAAGCAGAAAAGAAGAAGCTGACATCGAAGAGGAGTCATGGATTAGAAGTCAAGAGAATGTGGCCCTAATGAAGTCCAGTTGTATTTACGAGCAGCTTAGATTAAAAATATAATTAGTAATATAAGAATGTTGATAGAGAAGGAATAATGTCAGAAAAGGAAAATGGTTGAGAAGGTAGATGTATATATAGGTCTTTTGACATTTGAGGGTTATTGTAAATAAAAGATGTCTCTCTCTTTATTACTAGGTATGTAATGAATGAAGTAGGGTCTAATCCTAGAATTATAAATAAAATTTTCTACAATAGGGTGGCACTTTAACTCTAGGCACAATTACACTTTCTTTTAGAAACATAATTTCAGAAACTGAAACAGAAATATCTCCTGGTTCTTTTATGATCAATATGTAGAGAGAATTATTTTCTTAGTAAAATTTAATTTGTAAGAAGCTGCCTCCGAAGGGTTTTTCTCATTGTCCCGCCGATTTTGAAACAAGGGCAAAATAATGACTAAATTGGCATTTATGATTATTAGGCATATAGTATTCACAAAGACACATGTGCCACTACCTCCAACCAAACCAAACAATGCTTCAGGGAACAGCTCAATCTTCACCCTTGGATTTTCCCATAAGAATTCTATGATGCCTTGGAGGTGAAATTTAATTGCAAATAGGATAGAAATCTCTGAAAAACCATCCATCAAGAGAAGTCCAGCTCATAGTGTAGAATACAAGTCTTCACGCCTCTCACAATCAACATTAACTCAATCAAAATATGGAGGAGAGAAAATAAATACAATTTTAAGGCTACCTTAAGAACATGGTTTCTTTAAATAATTGCTCCACTGAAATAGCAGAACTGCTTTGCTAAATACAAGAAAATTATGTCGGCTTTAGAATAAGATTCTAGAGAAATTGAAAGGAAATTTAAATGATGTTAAATTTCCAAAAGAATATTGGTTTGATTCATGTAAAGAACACAGAATACAAATATACATGTAATAATCACCAAAGAATAGAAAAATAAATGAAAATGTTAAGCATTTAAATATATAGAAGGCAGGAATATGTGCAATTAATTTAAAGGTATTCAATTGTGAAAACATGGATGATTGAACAAATCCAGGTTTTGATCTCACTGCTTATGGAACAAACACAAGGAGAATTGAGGTTAAATAACTGTTGGTTATTTAACTGAGGTTAAATAACAGGCTTGACTAGTGCATGCTTTTAGTGGTATTGCTTCACTTTTCTCTCCATTTATTTTGATGTTGGCTCATGGTTTTGTGTACATTGCTTTTATGGTGTTTAGGTATGGGCCTTGAGTTCCTGTTCTTTCCAAGGGTTTTGACATGAAAGTATGCGGAATTTTGTGAAATGTTTTTCCCAGCATCTATTGAAATGATGATATTTTCTTTGAGTTTGTTTTTGGTCATAGATTTTTCATTGATATATTTCCATATATTGAACCATCCCTGCATCCTTGGGATGAAGCCTACTTGATCATGATTAATGATCCCTTTGTTGTGTTCTTAGATTCCTTTGGCAAAACCGATTTTATTATGTATTTTGGAAGTAAGGGAATTGGGCTAAAGTTCTCATTCCTTGTTGGAAGTTTTGTCGTTTTGGCGTCAGAATATTGTCACTGGGCTGGTTTTGAGGAAAGATACTGAGTAAATTTGTTTTTGTCACGAAATACCCTGTGTTCTCTATCTATGGTAATTGATAGATTTGCTGGATATTGCATTCTGGGTTGGTATTTGTGTTCCCTTTGTGCCTGCCTGTCATCTGCCCATGATCTTCTATCTGTCCTAGTCTCTGGTGAGAAGTCATGTGTAATTCTGATAGATCTACGATTATATGTTACCTGACATTTTCTTTTTACAGCTTTTAATATTCCTTTTTTTTAAAAGTACATTTGGTGTTTTAATCATTATATAATGGGAGGAATTTCTTTTCTGTTCAAATCTTTTTGAAGTTTTGTAGGCTTCTTATATGTTCATGGACATCTGTTTCTTTAGAGTAGTGAAGTTTCTTCTATAAATTTGTTGAAGTTACTTTCTGGCCCATCAAGTAGCAAATCTTCACACTCTTCTGTACTGATAACCATTAGGCTGGGTCTCCTCGTTTTGTCCTGAATTTTCTGGATGATTTTGTTCTGGAGATTTTTGCATTTTGCATTTTTGACTGTTTTATCAATGCTTTCTATTATATCTTCTGTAACTGGGATTTTCTCTTCTATCTTTTGTATTCTGTTGTTTATGCTTATATACATGACTTCTGTCTTTTTTCCCTAGGTTTTCTATTTCCCTTTGTGTCTGTCTTTATGATTTCATTGTTGTTTCCAACTCCTTCCTTAGATCCTGGGTGTCTTTGTTCATTTCCTTCATGTGTTTTGTTGTGTTTTCCCATAGTTCTTCAAGGGTTTCTTCATGTTTAGTAGAGTTCTCCTGTATTTCTTAAAGGGACCTTTTTATATCCACCTTGAAGCCCTCCATGAAGCTCTCCATCAGCATTAAGCCCTGTGATTGTAAATCCAAGTCTTGCATTCCAGAGGTGTTTGGGTATCCAGGACTTGTTGTTATGTGAGAATTGGGTATAGATGGTGACAAATACCTCGATTTTTGTGAGCAATTTTTCTATTTTTTCCTTTTGCCATCTGGTTATTTCTGGTGATAGTTGGTCCTACTGTCAGTGTTCGGTGTTTGCCTGCAAGCCTCTCTCAGCAAACCAGGGTGAACTGCTTTCCCCTGGAAGAGATTGCTTTGGTATTGTTGAGGTCCTGGTTGTAGGTAGAGTCCTGGAATGGGTGTGTCCCAAGAGATTCTCTACTCTGGTGATCCTTGCCTACCAGTATGACCCTCCAGAGTGTCACAGGAACAAAGATAGTGGTGGCCTTACCTCTGTACACAGGACTCCCTCTAATGGTGGGACTCCATGCAAGTCAATGCTTCCTTGCAAGATACTTGCCCAGACTGCTGTGGGTCTACTCAGGTCCTCACTGCAGGTGGGGACCTGGTGGACTCTGTCCTGAGTGATCTTCCACTCTGCTGTTCCCTGTGTACATGGCTGACCTGACTGACTGGTCACAAGAACAAAGATGGTAGGAACTTCACCTCTGAGTGCAGATCCTCCTCTAACCATGGGAGTACAAGCAAATATTAAGGACACATGACAAGTCCTTAAATTCCCTTTTTTGGGGTGGAGGGGAGGAAAGGGTTTTTTCAGTTTACACTTCCAAATTGCGGTTCATCACCAATGGAAGTCAGAAATAGAAATCAATCAGGTCAGGGTAAAAGAGTCTATGCAGAGGCAATGAAGGGATATTTCTTACTGATATGCTACCCCTGGCTTGCTCAGCTTGCCTTCTTATAGAACCCAAGACTACCAGTCCAGGAATGATACTACCCACAATAGGCCCTTCCCCTTCATCACTAATTGAGGAAATGCCTTACAGCTAGATCTCATGGAGGCCTTGTCTCAACCGAAGCTTCTTTCTCTGTGATAATTCCGGCTTTGTGTCAAGTTGACACAAAGCCAGCCAGTACAAGTTTCAAGATGTCTCCCTTGACACAGCTAATATCCTCTGAGAAGAAGAAAGGAATTGAGAAAATGGATCCATGAGATTCTTGTAGTCAAGTTTGTGAAGCATTTTCTTTCTTTTTTTTTTTTTTAAAGTGGAAATCTTTTTATTTAGCAGAATCCCATTTTGTCCTACCCCATGTTATTTCTTTAGTAAGATTTTTATTTTCTATATTCTTTATTTACATTCCAAATGATTTCCCCTTTCCTGGTTCCCCCCTACCCATATGCCCCATAAACCTTCTTCTCTCCATTCCTTCTCCAATCACCTCCCTCCTTTTTCTCTGTCCTTATATTCCCTTCCAATGCTAGATCAATCCTTTCCAGGATCAGGACCCTCTCCATACTTCTTAATGGGAGTCATGCTATGCAATTTGCTCCTTGGGTATTCAGGGCTTTTGGGCTAATTAATATCCACTTATCAGAGATTTCATTCCATGTGTATTCTTTTGTCATTGGGTTACCACACTTAGGATGATATTTTCCAGATCAAACCATTTGCCTAAAAATTGTGAGAATTCATTGTTCCTAATTGCTGTGTTGTATTTCACTGTGTAAATATACCACGTTTTCTGTATCCATTCCTCCTTTGAGGAGCATCTGGTTTCTTTCCAGCTTCTGGCTATTATAAATAAGGCTGCTATGAACATAATGGAGCACGTGTCTTTATTGCATGCCGGGGAATCCTTTGGATATATGCCCAGGAGTGGTAGAGCAGGGTCCTGCGGAAGTGTCATGTCCAGTTTTCTGAGGAACAGCCAGACTGTTTTCCAAAGTGGTAGAATCAATTTGCAACCCCACCGGCAGTAGAGGAGTGTTCCTCTTTCTCCACATCCTCACCAACACCCGCTGTCTCTTGAATTTTTAATCTTAGCCATTCTGCATGGTGTATGGTATAATCTCAGGGTTGTTTTGATTTGCATTTCCCCGATGACTAATGAAGTTGAGCATTTTTTAAGGTGCTTCTCTGCCATCCAAAATTCTTCAGGTGAAAATTCTTTGTTTAACTCTGTACCCCATTTTTAATAGGGTTATTTGGTTTTCTGAGGTATAACTTCTAGAGTTCTTTGTATATATTGTATACCCTCTATCTGATGTAAGCTTGGTGAAGATCTTTTCCCAATTGTTGCCGATTTGTCCTTTTGATGGTGTCTTTGCCTTACAGAAACTTTGTAATTTTATGAGATCCCATTTGTCAATTCTTGATCTTACAGCATAAACTATTGGTGATCTCTTCAGAAACTTTCTCGCTGTACCGATGTGCTCAAAGGTCTTCCCAGTTTCTTTTCTATTAGCTTCAGAGTGTCTGGGTTTACGTGTAGGTCCTTGATGCATTTAGAGTTGAACTTAGTACAAGGAGACAAGGAGATCAATTCGCATTCTTCAGCATGCTGACCTACAGTTGAACCAGTAACATTTGTTGAAATGGCTATCCTTTTTCCATTGGATGTTTTCAGCGCTTTGTAGAGAATCAAGTGTCCATAGGTGTATGGGTTCATTTGTGGATTTTCAATCCTGTTCCATTGATCCGCCTGCCTGTCACCTTCCAATACCATGTAGTTTTTAACACTACTGTGCTGTAGTATTACTTGATATCAGGGCTACTCATTCCAACACAATTTCTTTTGTTGTTGAGAATAGTTTTAGCTATCCTGGATTTCTTGTTATTCCAGATGAATTTGAGAACTGCTCTTTCTAACTCTGTGAAGAATTGAGTTGGGATTTTGATGGGTATTGCATTGAATCTGTATATTGCTTTTTAGTAAAATGGTCATTTCAACTATATTAATCCTTCCGAACCATAAAAATGGAAAGTTTTCCATTTTTTGAGGTCTTCTTCCATTTACTTCTAAAGAATCTTGAAGTTCTTGTCATACTGATCTTTCACTTGTTTGGGAAAGAGTCACCCCAGGTACTTTATACTGTTTGTGGCTATTGTGAAGGGCGTCATTTCCCTAATTTCTTCTCAGCCTGCTTATCCATGAAGCTGCTAGTGTACGCTCTCTCAATTTTCGTTTTGGAGGCACTCAGGTCTATGAGTTTTCCTCTTAGCACTGCTTTGATTGTGTCCCAAAGATTTGGGTATGTTGTGCCTTCATTTTCATTAAATTCTAGAAAGTCTCTGATTTCTTTCTTTCGTTCTTCTTTGGCCAAGGTGTCATTGAGTAGAGTATTGTTCAGCCTCCATGTTTATGTGGGCTATGTTGTTTTTATTTTTATTGAAAACCATTCTTACTCCATAGTGATCTAATAGGACACATGGAATTATTTCGATCTTCTTATATTTGTTGAGATCTGTCTTGTGACCAATTATATTGTTGATTTTGGGGAAGGTACAATGAGGTGCTGAGAAAAAGGTATATTCTTTTGCTTTAGGGTGAAATGTTCTGAAAATATCAGTCAAATGCAACTGGCCCAAACCTTTAAGTAGTTTTACTGTATCCCTGTTTTGTTTCTGCTTTCCTGATTGGTCGATTGAGGTGATTGGCGTGTTGAAGTCACCCACAATTATTGTGTTCGGTGCAATGTGTGCTTTGTGCTTTGTAAAGTTTCTTTTATGAATGAAGGTGCTCTTGAATTTGGCGCATAGATGTACAGAAGTGAATGATCTTCTTGTGTACTTTTCCTTTGAACAGCAAGAAGTGTCCTTCTGTGTCTCTTTTGATGACTTTATGTTGAAAGTCAATTTTACCTGATATGAGAATGGCTACTCTGGCTCTTTTCCTGAGACAATTGACTTGTAAAATTGTCTTCTAGCCTTTTACTCTACCTTAGTTTTTGTCTTTCACTCTGAGGTGTGTCTCCTGTATGCAGCAAAATGTAGGGTCCTATTTCCTTATCCAGTCTGTTATTCTATGTCTTTTTTTGTGGGAATTGAGTCCATTGATGTTAAGAGATATCAAGGAATAGCGAGTATTACTTCCTGTCATTTTTTGATGTCATTTTTATATTTGAATGGTTATCCTCTTTTGGGTTTGATGAAAGAATGTAACTATCTTTCTTTTTCCAGGGTGTAGTTTCGCTCCTTGTATTGGAGTTTTCCTCCTATTATTCTTTGTAAAGCTTGGTTTGTAAAAAATTTTGTGTAAATTTGATTCTGTCATGGAATATCTTGGTTTCTCCATCTATGGTGATTGAAAGTTTTGCTGGCTATAGTAGACTTTGTTGACATCTGTGTTTTATGGAATCTGCATGAGATCTTTGCCCAGGATCTTCTAGCTTTCACGGTCTCTGGTGATAAGGCTGGTGTGATTCTGATAGGTCTTCTTTTATATGTTACTTGGCCTTTTTCTCTTACTGCCTTTAATATTCTTTCTTGCTTTAGTGCATTTGGGGTTTTGATTATTATGTGGCAGGATGTATTTCTGCTCATTTCCAGTCTCTTTGGAGTTCTTTAGGCTTCTTGCATATTCATGGGCATCTCTCTCTTTAAATTGGGAAAGTTCTCTTCCAAAATTTTGTTGAAGATATTTGCTGGCCCTTTCAGTTGTAAATCTTCACTCTCATCAATGCCTATAATCCTTAGGTTGGTCTTCTCATTGTGTCCTGGATTTCCTGGATGTTCATGGATACAAGCTTTTTTGATTTTGCATTTATTTTGACTGTTGTGTTCATGGTTTCTAGGGTATCTTCGGCATCTGAGATTCTTTCTTCCATATCTTGTATTCTGTTGTTGATATTTGCATCTATGGCCCCTGATCTCTTCTCAAGGTTTTCTATCTCCAAAGTTATCTCATTTGTGATTTCTTAGTTGTTTATACCTCTGTTTTTAGATCCAGGATGGTTTTGCTCAGTTCCTTCATTTGTTTGTTTGTGTTTTCCTTTAATTCTTTAAGAGATTTTTGTATTGCCACTTTCATGACTTCTGCCTGTTGACTAAAATTCTCCTGCATTTCTTTAAGGGTTTTTTTTTTGTTGTTGTTGTTTATTTTGTTCTGTTTTTTTCTTTTTTGTTTTTTTGTTTTTTGTTTTTTGTTTTGTTTTGTTTTTTTGTTTTTTGTTTTTGTTTTTGTTTTTGCGTTTCTTCTTTATTGGCTTCTATCTCTTGAGCATTATTCTCATGAATTTCTTTAAGTGATTTTTTTTGTTTCCATTACACATGTTTCTAGTTTATTAATGATCCCCTGTATTTCTTTAAGAGATTCATTTATGTCCTTTTTGTGTTCTTGTAGCAGCATCATGACCATTGTTTTTAAATCCAGATCTTGTTTTTCTGGTGTGTTGGCATATCAAGTTCTTGCTGATGTTGAAGAGTTTAGTTCAGACTCTTCCATATTGCCTAGATTTCTGTTAGTAGCATTCCTGCGTTTGCCCTTTGATGTCTTGTTCTCTGGCACTAGTTGGTCTTGTCTCTGGATGGTGTTTGAGCCTCCTGTGGAGCTCTAGAGCTATTACCGCAACACTAGATGGATGAGTTTTCCTTGTCACAGATTGCTGATATGCTGTCCTCCTCTTGGGTGTCCTTGGATTCCTTGTGTGCCTTGACCCAGATTTTCTCTGTGGACGAGGTGTTGCTCTTTTGCTCGTTCAGAGAGTGCTGATGGGTATTCTACAGGACATTTCCTGAGTGATGATCACTCTGTTGGGTAGCCGAACTCCAACATGGGTTGGTGCACACAAGGGTAGCCTAGCAACTCAGGCTCTGAGTCTAGGCAAAAGCCTGACAGGCCAAAGCCCTATCAGAGTTTCCCCTGGGCTAGGAGTTTTAACTAGTTCTGTCAGGTTGCCAGGATGGCAGTGTGCATGAGCTCCTTGAGAGACAGGAGCAGACTCCTGGAGAGTCTGCTGCTCTAACCACCTCCTGGCTGGGTTGGCACACAGATGGCCCACCAAGAAGCCCAGGTCATGGAGGCAGTCCAGGCCCTGTTGGGCCTAGACCCCTGCTATGTTTAGACTCGGCCTATGACTGTTAACTGACTTTGCCTGCTAGACCCCTCTGGTGACTGGTAGCCAAAATGGAGGCATATGCCATGCTGGGCAAACAACTTCTTCTCTGGGTTGGAACACAGATGGTCCCCTGAAAAGCCCAGGGCCTGGTTGAAGACCAACGCCTGTTGGGCTGAAACCATTGTGATGTTGGCCTCAGGTTATGTTTGCACACCTCATGCTATCTGATCTCTCTGGCATCCCAGAACCAAGATGGAGAAAGTCTCTCATAACTGACTGGCAGGAGGCTGATTTCTGATGTGGTTTCTTTGTGGTGAAAGGCACTGTAAATCAGCCACCGCTTGCAGCCCAGCTAGCCAGCAATGGTAGTGGTGTTGGGTGGGTGCAGGGCCTGCCTGGACCTTGCCACATTGGTTCCCCTGCTGATGGTCCTTCTTCTGGACAAGTCACTGCTGCTCTTGTCACTTATCAAGCAATTCTTGACATCAGAATTAGAGTCAAAATGTCATTTGTAGAATTTGTTGTCAATTCTTCACTACATCTTAGTCATTCTCACTGAAGTAAATAAAAATGTTATGTTTTATTTCAATTTACATTTTACTAAGAGATTTTTTTATTCACTTTGGTGTCTGTAAATGGAATCAAAGGTCCTTGGATGGACTTTCATTGATTCTCTGGTGCATATTTTGCCCCTTTATTTCCTTTGTATGGAACAATTCTGGGATCAAAATAGGAAATTAGGAGTTAGGACAATCTCTTTACTGGGGGCCAAGTCTATTTTCTGGAAGTGGTCTTTACATGTTCTATATCCCATTTGACATGTTTCTATTATTTTCTTTTTATTTTGAGTTTTTAAAATTTTTTATGCATTTTTCATGCATAGTTCAAATTGCATATGCATCCTGGTCTAACTTGTAACTTTTAAGAATCCATACCTCTTCCACCCTAGATCCATCAGAATTTTCTCACCAACCACCAAATGATCTCACTCTCTGAGGTTCCCATTCTCTCAAATGATAGATACATTTCTTGACTGAACGCACACCTGGCAATCCTTTTTTCTATATGTGTAGGGGCCTCAGATCAACTGGCATAGAATGCTGCCTGGTTGGTGGCCCGTTGTCTCAGAAATAGTTGGGATCTAGGAGAATTGAGACTCAAGTTTGTCTTAAAGTTTTGCACTCCACTTCAGGTTCTTTTAACTTTTTCCTAATTCAAGTACATGAAACATCAGATTGTGTTGACTAGCTGCATGTTAATACCTTCATCTGTCTCATTCTCCTACTCATTGGCCATTTCAGACACAGTAATTATAGGGCCCTTTTTGTGACCATTCCATAGCCTCAATAATAGTATCAAGACCTTGGGTCCTTCCATTGAGCTGTATCTCACTGCGGAGTTGTCTCTGCCCTCCTTTTCCTCTGGCTCTTTTCCATTTCTTGTCCATGTTGTGTACCAACAGAAAAATTTTGGGTTATAATCTTTGACTATGTGATGGAACACCCATCCCTTATTGATATCCTGTATTTCTGCAGGAGGTAGGCTCTACAAGCTCATTCTCAGTGTAAGGCATTTCATGTAAGGATTTTCTCGTTGTGTCCTATGAGACTCTCAACTCCCGGGTTTCTAGTACATTTTGGAGGTTGCCTGGCCTCCTACCTCCTGAAGTTGCTGTTTCCTTTCTTTCTGCTGGCCTTAGGTCTTCAGTGCTTTTCCCATATCCAATATCTTATCATGTTTACTTTCCTCTTCTCTGGCCTGTACCTTTGCTGTCCCAGAATGCTCTCAGCCTCCTCCATACCTATGATATCTATGTTTTTTCTCCATAGTAGGCATGAGGCCCTACAGACCTCCATCCTTGTTTAGTTCTTTGCAATATATCCTGGTATTCTACAATTTTGCCTGTGGGAATGGAATATACAGTCCTTTGAAAGCACAGAATGGTATGTGAGGACTCAATTTCTCTTTGAGCTTGTCAATTGAAAAATTTATTGTCAATTCTTTAGGTCTTAATCACACTGAGTAGGCAAGACTGAATTCTTTTTTTTTTTGTTTTATTTCAATTTACTTAATTATTGATGAAGTTTATTAATTTATAAAATATATCTTTACAATTATAAATTAGATACAAATCTAATCAGACCATAATAAATATTATGAATCTATTCAATATTATATTAAATTGAATACTTTCAGGTCTTCGAATAATTAGATATTAATATTATATTTGAAGCATAGATGACATAGGCGGTTTGTCCACCAGCCCACCGGGAGTTGTACCTGTGTCCTGCCCAGAGAACTGCAGAAGGAATGAAGCCCTGCAGCCATATTTGCTGCCTGTCAGGACAGAAAAGGTCACTAGGTACTGTATCACCCTGAGCTTTAGATCTCTGGGGGTGCAAATCTTCAGGGGTCTGCCTGCACTCAGGAACTAAGCAGATAGCAATTCATCTGAAAGCCAGTCCGTTGCATGGCCTGTGTCCTAGGTGAGAATCAACAGAGGGAGTGACCCCCACTACACCATCTTTGCTCCATAATAGGGCAGACAAAGAACACCTGGTTGACCTTGACAACTTAAGTATAGCATTGCTTGAGCCAAGACTGAGCAGGGCTGCAAAGGCACAAAAGAGTAAGGCAGCATATCAGTAATCTGTGCCAGAGGAAACCCAGTCATCCAGTGTTGCAGAAATTACCTTAAAGATCCACAGTAGTTTGAAGCATCTGCCAGTGACAATAAGACCATCTAACTCCTGGGAGAACCAGATGGCTAAAGGCAAACTTAGGAATGTTACTAACAGAAACCAAGGCATTTTGGCAAAATCTGAACCCAAAACTCCAACAATAGCAAGTCCTGGATACCCCAACACACCATAACCCCAACACACCATAATAACAAGATTTGGATTTAAAATCACTGGTCACGATGGTGGTACAGGAACAAATCAAGGACATACTTAAAGAAATTCAGGAGAAAATGGATCAAAAATTAGAAGCCCTTACAAGGGAAACACAAAAATAATTAAAAGAAATTCAGGAGAATACAAAAGCCAATCAGGAAGAAATGCAAAAATGATTGAAAAAAATACAGGAGAACAGATCACCGGGGAAAAGGCATAAAAGAGGAAACAATAAAATATCTTAAATAATTAGAGGAAATCACAAAAAAGCAAATGACAGGACTGAGAAAAAACTTCCAGGCTCTAAAACCAGAATTAGAAACAAATAAGAAAGCACAAAGGGAGACAACTTTGGAGATAGAAAAACTTGGGAAGAAATCAGGGACCATAGACGCAAATATCAACAACAGAATACAAGAGATAGAAGAAAGAATCTCATATGCTGAAGATACCATAGAAACCATGGACTCAACAGTTAAAGAAAATACAAAATGCAAAAAGCTTGTAACCCAAAACATCCAGGAAATGCAGGACACAATGAGAACACCAAATTTAAGGATTATAAACATTGATGAGAGTGAAGATTTACAACTTAAAGGGCCAGCAAAAATCTTCAACAAAATTATGGAAGAAAACTTCCCTAACCTAAAGACAGAGATACCTATGAACATACAAGAAGCCTACAGAACTCCAAAAAGACTGGACCAGAACAGAAATACCTCCGGTCACATAATAATCAAAACCCCAAATGTACGAACCGAAGAAAGAATACTTAGGGCAGTAAGAGAAAAAGGGCAAATAACATATAAAGGAAGACCTATCAGAATTACACCAGATTTCTCAGCAGAGACCATGAAATCTAGAAGATCCTGGGCAGAGCTCATGCAGAAAGACTCTAAGAGAACACAAATGCCAGTGGTGACTACTATATCCACCGAAACTCTCTATTACCATAGATGGAGAAACCAAGATATTCCATGACAAAACCAAATTTACACAATATCTTTCCACAAACCCAGCCCTACAAAGGATAATAGGGGAAAAACACCATTACAACCAGGGAAACTATACCCTGGAAAAAGCAGGACATTAAGCTTCTTTCATCAAACCCAAAGAAGATAACCACACACATATAAAATTATAATGAAAAATGATAGGAAGTAATAACCACTACTACTTAATATCTCTTAACGTCAATGGGTTCAATTCCCCAATAAAAAGACATAGACTAACAGACTGGTTATGTAAACAGGACCCTACATTTTGCTGCATACAGGAAACAACACTTCAGTTTCAAAGACAAAAACTACCTTAGAGTAAAAGGCTGGAAGACAATTCTACAAGCAAATGGTCCCAGGAAACAAGCCGGAGTTGCCATTCTAATTTTAGATAAAATTGACTTTCAACCTAATGTCATCCAAAGAGACATGGAAGGTGACTACTTGCTGGTCAAAGAAAAAATTCAACAAGAAGAATTCTCAAAACTGAACATCTATGCCCCAAATACAAGGGCACCCTCATTCATTAAAGAAACTTCATGAAAGCTCAAAGTACACATTGCAGCTAACACAATAATTGTGGGTGATTTCAACACTCCACTCTCACCAAATGGACTGATCAGGAAAACAGAAACTAAATAGGAAGACAGTGAAACTAATTGAAGGTTTGAACCAATTGGATATAACAGATATATAAAGAACATTTCATCCCAAAGCAAACGAATATACGTTTTTCTCACCACTTCATGGTACCTTCTCCAAAATAGATCATATAGTAGGTCACAAGACAGACCTCAACAAATATAAGAAGATTGAAAAAATCCCATGCCTCCTATCAGATCACTATTTAGTAAAAATGGTCTTTAATAACAGCAAAAACAACAGAAATTCCACATTCACATGGAAACTGAACAATACTCTACTCAATGATACCTTGGTCAAAGAAAAAATAAAGAAAGACATCAAAGATTTCTTAAAATTTAATGAAAATGAAGGCACAACATACACAAATCGATGAGACACCATGAAAGCAGTGCTAAGAGGAAAGCTCATAGCTTTGAGTTCCTCCACAAAGAAATTAGAGAGAGTATACACTAGAAGAATACAGGAACAACTGAAAGCCCTGGAACAAGAAGAAGATGAGAATATAATTCACCCAGGAGGAGATGAAGATAGAAAATCATCAAACTCAGGGCCGAAATCAATCAAGTAGAAACCAAGAAAACCATACAAAGAATCAACAAACCAAAAGCTGGTTCTTTGAAAAAATCAACAAGATAGATAATCCCTTAGACAGACTAACCAAAGGGCACAGAGAAAGGATCCAAATTAACAAAATTAGAAATGAAAATGGAGATATTACAACAGAAACCAAGGAAATTCAAAAATTCATCAGATGCTAATGCAAAAACATAAACTCCACACAAGTGGAGAATCTGGAGGAAATGGACATTTTCTTAGACAGATACCAATTACCAAAATTAAACCAGGATCAAATAGATCATCTAAACAGACCCATAAACCCTAAAGAAATAGAAGGTGTCATAAATAGGCTTCTGACCAAAAAAAAAAAAAACACAGGAAAAGATGGTTTCAGTGCAGAATTCAATCAGACCTTCAAAGAAGATTTAACACCAATACTCTTCAAACTTTTCCACCAAATAGAAATAGAAAGATCACTACCCAACTCCTTCTTCGAAGCCACTATTACGCTGATACCAAAACCACACAAAGATCCAACTAAGAAAGAGAATTTTAGGACAAATTCCCTTATGAATAACGATGCAAAAATACTAAATAAAATTCTTGCCCACCTAATCCAAGTACACATCAAAAAGATCATCCACCATGATCAAGAAGGCTTCATTCTAGGGATGCAGGGTTGATTCAATAGTAGGAAATCCATAAATGCTATACACTACATAAACAAACTCAATGAAAAAAAACACATCATCATTTCATTAAATGCTGAACAGCATTTGACAAAATTCAGCATCTTTCATGCTAAAAGTCTTGGAAAGGACAGGAATTCGAGGACCATACTTAAACATAGTAAAAGCAATATACAGCAAACAGGTAGCCAACATCAAACAAAATGGAGAGAAAGTTGAAGCAGTCCCACTAAAATCAGGGACTAGACAAAGCTTCCCCCCTCCCAATATCTTTTCAATACAGTTCTTGAAGTCTTAGCTAGAGCAGTTAGACAACATAAGGACATCAAAAGGATACAAATTGGAAAGGAAGAAGTCAACCTATTACTATTTGCAGATGATATGATAGTATACTTAAGTGACCCTACAAACTCTACTAGAGAACTCCTACACCTGATAAACAACTTCAGCAATGTGGTTGGCTACAAAATCAATGCAAGCAAAGTAGTAGCCTTCATATACTCAAAGGACAAGCAGACTGAGAAAGAATTTAGGGAAATGACTCCCTTCACAATAGCTACAAACAGCATAAAATATCTTGGGGTGACTCTAACCAAAGAAGTGAAAGAGCTATATGACAAGAACGTCAGATCTCTGAACAAGTAAATCGAAGAATATCTCAGAAAATGGAAAAATCTTCCATGCTCTTGGATAGGCAGTATTAATATACTTAAAATGGCGATCTTGCCAAAAGCAATCTACATATTCAATGCTATCCCCATAAATATCCTAACCCAGTTCTTCTTAGAGCTAGAAAGAGCAATTCTCAAATTCATCTCGAACAACAAAAAAACCAAGGATAGACATAACAATACAAGGAGATCAATTCGCATTCTTCGGCATGCTGACCTAGAGTTGAACCAGCACCATTTGTTGAAAAGGCTATCTTTTTGCCATTGGAGTTTTTTCAACCCCTTTGTCGAAGATCAAGTGGCGATAGGTGTGTGGGTTCATTTCTGGAACTTCAATCCTGTTCCATTGATCCACCTGCCTGTCATCTTGCCAATATTATGTAGTTTTTTACAATATTGTGCTGGAGAATTGATTAACATCTGGGCTACTCATTCCCCCACAATTTCTTTTGTTGTTGAGAATAGTTTTAGCTATCCTGGGTTTTTTGTTTTTCCAGATGAATTTGAGAACTGCTCTTTCTAACCCTATGAAGAATTGAGTTGGGATTTTGATGGGAATTGTGTTGAATCTGTATTTCGCTTTTGCAAAAATGCCAATTTTAACTATATTAATCCTGCCAATTCCTGACCATGGGAGGGTTTTTTTTTTCCATTTTTTGTGGTCTTCTTCCATTTCCTTCTTCAGAATCTTGAAGTTCTTATCATACAGATCTTTTACTTGTTTGGTAAGAGTCACCCCAAGGTATTTATACCGTTTATGGCTATTGTAAAGGGTGTCATTCTCCTAATTTCTTTCTCAGCCTGCTTATCCATTAGGCTGCTAGTGTATGCTCTCTCAATTTTCTTTTTGGAGGCACTCAGGGCTAAGAATTTTTCTCTTAGCACTGCTTTCATTGTGTCCCAAAGATTTGGGTATGTTGTGCCTTCATTTTCATTAAATTCTAAAAAGTCTCTGATTCCTTTTTTTTATTTCTTCTTTGGCCAAGGTGTCATTGAGTCGAGTATTGTTCAGCCTCCATGTTTATGCGGGCTTTCTGTTGTTTTTGTTGCGATTGAAAACCACTCTTACTCCATAGTGATCTGAGAGGAGGCATGGGATAAGTTCGATCTTCTTGTATTTGTTGAAATCTGTCTTGTGAGCAATTATACGGTCGATTTTGGAGAAGGTATCACGAGGTGCTGAGAAAAAGGTATATTCTTTTGCTTTAGGGTGAAATGTTCTATAAATATCAGTCAAATCCAATATGTCCAAAGCTTCAATTAGTTTTACTGTGTTCCTGTTTAGTTCCTGCTTTCCTGATTGAGGATACTGGGGTGTTGAAGTCACCCACAATTATTTTGTTAGGTGCAAGATGTGTTTTGAGCTTTAGTAAAATTTCTTTTACGAATGAAGGTGCCCTTGCATTTCGAGCATAGATGTTCAGAAGTGAATGTTCTTCTTGTGGACTTTTGCTTTGACCAGCAAGAAGTGTCCTTTTGTGTCCCTTTTGATGACTTTATGTTGAAAGTCAATTTTATCTGATATTAGAATGGCTACTGTGGCTTGTGTCCTGAGACAATTGGCTTTTTAAATTGTCTTCCATCCTTTTACTCTAAGTTAGTTTATGTTTTTGACACTGAGGATTGTCTCCTGTATGCAGCAAAATGTAGGGTCCTGTTTCCTTATCCAGAGTGTTAGTCTATCTTTTTATTGGGGAATTGAGTCCATTGATGTTTACAGATATTAAGGAATAGTGATTATTGCTTGCTGTCATTTTTGATGTTATTTTTTGTATTTGGGTGGTTATCTTCTTTTGGGTTTGATGAAAGAATGTGACTATCTTGCTTTTTCCAAGGTGTAGTTTGTCTCGTTTTATTGGAATTTTCCTCCTATTATTCTTTGCAGAGTTGGGTTTGTGGAAATATATAGTGTAAATTTGGTTTTGTCATGGAATATCTTGGTATCTCCTTCTATGGTTATTGAAAGTTTTGTTGGCTATAGTAGCCTTGGCTGACATTTGTGTTCTCTTGGAGTCTGCATGAGATCTGCCCAGGATCTTCTAGTTTTCATGGTCTCTGCTGAGAAGGCTGGTGTGAGTCTGATAGTTCCTCTTTTATATGTTACTTGGCCATTTTCTCATATTGTCTTTAATATTCTTTCCTTGTTTAGTGCATTTGGGGTTTTAATTATTATGTGACAGGATGTATTTCTTCTCAGGACCATTCTGTTTAGAGTTCTATAGGCTTCTTACATATTCATTGGCATCTCTCTCTTTAAATTGGGAAAGTTCTCTTCCATAATTTTTTTGAAGATATTTGCTGGCCCTTTCAGTTGTAAATCTTCACTCTCATCAATGCCTATAATCCTTAGGTTTGGTCTTCTCATTGTTTCCTGGATTTCCTGGATGTTCTGGGATATAATATTTTTGGATTTTGCATTTTCTTTGACTGTTGAGTCCATAGTTTCAGCGATATCTTCGGCATCTGAGATTATTTCTTGCATATTTGTATTCTGTTGTTGATATTTGCATCTATGGCCCCTGATTTCTTCTCAAGGTTTTCTATCTCCAAAGATATCTCCCTTTGTGATTTCTCAGTTGATTTCATTTCTGTTTTGAGATCCAGGATGGTTTTGCTCAGTTCCTTCATTTGTTTGTTTGTGTTTTCCTTTAATTCTTTAAGAGATTTTTGTGTTTTCTCTTTCATGACTTCTGACTGTTGTCTTAAAATCTCCTGCATTTCTTTAATTTTTTTCATTTTTATCTTATTTATTTATTTATTTATTTATTTATTCATTCATTCATTCATTCATTCATTCATTCATTCATTTATTTATTTATTTTGCTTTTCTTCTTTATTGGCTTCTATCTCTTGGGACTTATTCTCCTGAATTTCTTTAAGAGATTTTTGTGTTTCCATTTTACATGTTTCTAATTTATTCAGGTTCCCTCTATTTCTTTAAGAGATTCATTTATGTCATTTTGTGTTCTTCTAGCACCATCATGAACATTGATTTTAAATCAAATTGTGTTTCTCAAGTGTGTTGGCATAACCAGGACTTGCTGATTTTGGAGAGTTTTCTTCAGATGCTGCACTATTGCCTAGATTTCTGTTAGTAGCATTCCTGAATTTACTATTTGCCATTTTGTTCTCTGGTATTAGCTGGTCTTGTCTCTGGCTTGTGTTTGAGCCTCCTGTGAGGCTCTAGAGCTATTTCCACAACAATAGATGGCAGGGTTTCCCCAGTCTCAGATCACAGATGTGCTGTCCTCCTCTTGGGTGCCCTTGGATTCCTAGTGTGCCTTGCCCCAGATTGTCTCTGTGGACCAGGTGGTGCACTTTTTCTCCATCAGAGAGTGCTGATGGGGTATGCTGCAGGACCTTTTCCAAGTGATGATCACTCTGCTGGTTAGCTGATCTCCCAAACGGGTTGGTGCACACAAGGCTAGCCTAGCAACTCAGGCCCCGAGTCTAGGGAAAAGCCTGCCTGGCCAAGGCCCTAGCAGAGTTCCCCTTGGGCAATGAGTGTTAACTGGTTCTGTCAGGTGTCCAGGATGGCAGTGTGCATGACCTACTTGAAAGTGCCTGGAGAGTCTCCTTTGCTAACCACCTCCTGGATGGGTTGACACACATATGGCCCACCAAGCAGCGCATGTCCTCGGAGCAGTCAAGGGCCTGTCAGGCCTAGACCCCCCCCCCCCCGCTAGGTTAGCCTTCGGCAATGACTGTTAGCTGACTTTGCCTGGTAGACCTCTCTGGTGTCTGGTAGCCAAAATGGCGGCATGTACCAGGCTGGGAAAACAACATCCCGTCCAGGTTAGAACACCAATGGGCCCCTGAAAAGCCCAGGGCCTGGGTGAAGACCAATGCCCGTTGGGCTTAAACCACCGTAATGTTGGCCTTGGATTATGTGTGCATACCTCAGGTTGCCTGATCATTCTGGCATCCCAGAACCCAGATGGAAGTGAGTCTCTCATAACTGACTGGAAGGGGCAGATTTCTGATGTGGCTTCTGTGTGGTGAAAGGCACTGTAAATCAGCCATGGCTTGCAGCCCGGCTGGCTAGCTATTTTCAATGCTGATGGGAAGGCGCAGGGGCTGCCTGAACCCTGTCATCTTGCTTCCACTGCTGATGGCCCTCCCTCTGGACAAGTCACTGCTGCTGCTGCCACTTATCAAGCACTTCCTGGCATCAGCATTAGTGTCAAAATGTCATTTGCAGAATTTGTTGTCAATTATTCACTACATCTTAGTAATTCTCACTGAAGCAAATAAAAATATTACGTTGTATTTCAATTTACGTTTTACTAAGAGATTTTTTTTATTCACTTTGGTTTCTGTAAATGGAATCGAAGGTCTTTGGATGGACTTTACTTGATTCTCTGGTGCATATTTTGTCCCTGTATTTCCTTTGTATGGAACAATTCTGGGATCAAAATAGAAAATTAGGAGTTAGGACAATCCCTTTACTGGGGGCCAAGTCTATTTTCTGGAAGTTATCTTTACATGTTCTATATCGCATTTGACAAGTTTCTTTTATTTTCTATTTATTTTGAGTTTTTAAATTTTTTATGCATTTATTTTTATTTACAGTTCAAATTGGATCTGCATCCTGGTCTAACTTGTAAGTTTTAGGAACCCATACCTCCTCCCACACTGTCTCCATCAGAATTTCCATACCCTCAAACACCAAATGTTCTCACTCTCTGAGGTTCCTATTCTCTCAAAGGATAAATACATTTCTTGCCAGAACACACACCTGGCAATCTTTCTTCTATATGTATAGAGGCCTCAGATCAGCTGGCATAGAATACTGACTGGTTGGTGGACCAATGTCTCAGAAATATTTGGGATCCAGGTTCATTGAGACTCAAGGTCATCTTAAAGTTTTGCCTCCACTTCAGGTTCTTTCAATCTTTCCCTAATTCAAGCACATGAATCAGATTGTGTCGACTGGTTGCATGTAAATACCTTCATCTGACTCATTCTCCTGCTCCTTGGACAGTTCAGATGACAGTAATTATAGGGCCCTTTTGTGACCATTCTATAGCCTCAGTACTAGCATCAAGACCTTGAGTACTTCCCTTGAGCTGTATCCATGAGGAGAGTTGTCTCTGCCCTCCTTTTCCTCAGGCTCTTCTCCATTTCTTGTCCATGTTGTTTACCAACAGGAAAAATTTGGGTCATAATCTTCGACTGTGTGATGGGACACACATGCCTCACTTGATGCCCTGTATTCCTGCTGGAAGTAGACTCTACAAGTTCACTCTCACTGTTTGTCATTTCAACTAAGGATTCTCCCTTTGTTTCCTAAGAGACTCTACCTCTCTAGTTTCTAGTACGTTTTGGAGGATGCCTGGCCTCCTACTTCCTGAAGTTGCTGTTTCCTTTCTTTCTGCTGCCCTTCAGGTCTTCAGTGCTTTTCCCATATCCAATTTCTGATCATGTTTACTTACCTCTTCTCTGGCCTATACCTTTTCTGACCCAGAATGCTCTCAGCCTCCCCCACTCCTATGATATCTATCATTTCTCTTTCTTGTAGGCTTGAGGCCCTACAGATCTTTATCCATTTTGAGTTCTTTGCACTATATCCTCTGATTTCTGCAATTTTGGCTGTGGGAATGGAATATACAGTCCTTTGAAAGCATACACTGCTTTGTGAGGGCTCAATTTATCTTTGAGCTTATCAATTGAATAATTTATTGCCAGTTCTATAGATCTTAGTCATACTGAGTAGACAAGATTGAATTCTTTTTCTGTTTTATTTCAATTTACTTAATTTTTGATGATGTTCATTAATATATAAAATATTTCTTTACCATTATAAATTAGATACCAATCTAATCAGAACATAATAAATATTATTAATTTATTCAATATTATACTCAATTGAATACTTTAAGGTTTTGAATAATTACATATAAATATTATATTAGAAGTATAGTTGACATAGGCAGTTTGTCTTCCAGCCCACTGGAAGTGGGATCTGTGTCCTGTCCAGAAAACTGCAGATGGAGAGAAGCCCTGTGGCCCTATTCGCTGCCTTCCAGGACAGGAAAGAATCAATAGGTACTTTATCACCCTGAGCTTCAGATCACTGGTAGTGCAAACCGCCAGGGGTCTTCCTTCACTCAGGAACTGAGCACATAGTAGGTTTGTCTGCCAGCCTTCCAGGAGTGGGGCCTGTGTCCTGCCCAGAGAGCTACAGAAAGAGAGAAGCCCCATTGCCATATTTGCTGTCTGCCAGAACAGAAAAGGATCACTAGGTACTGTATCACCCTGAGCATTAGATCACTGGTGGTGCAAACCAACGGGGGTATGCCTGCACTCAGGAACTGAGCACAAAAGTGGTTTGTCTGCCAGCCTGCCAGGAGTGGGGACTGTGTCCTGCCCAGAGAGCTGCAGAAGGGGAGAAGCCCCACAGCCATATTCGCTGCCTGCTGGAACAGAGATGGGTCACTAGGTACTGCATCACCCTGAGCTTTAGATCTCTGGTGGTGCATACAGCCCGGGATCTGCCTGCACCAAGGAACTGAACACATATGCAATTTGTCTGCCATCCTGCCGGGCATGGGACCTGTGTCCTTCCCAGAGAGCAGCAGAGGAAATGATTCCCTGTGGCTATATTCGCTGCCTGCCGGGACGTAAAAGTGTCACTAGGTACTGGATTAACTAGGGCTTTAGATCTCTGGGGGTGCAAATCTCCAGCGAACTGCCTTCACTCAGGAACTGAGCACACAGGCAGTTCACCTGCAAGCCAGTCCATCTCAGGACCTGTGTCCTAGGCGAGAATCAACAGAGCAAGTGACCCGACCACACCATCTTCGCTCCATAAAAGAGCAGACAGAGAACACCTGATTGACCTTGATAACCTAAGTATAACACTGCTTGAGTCAAGACTGAGCAGGGCTCCAAAGCAGACTGGTTACAGGACCCCACATTTTGCTGCATACAGGAAACACACCTCAGTGTCAAAGACAAAAACTACCTTAGAGTAAAAGGCTGGAAGAAAATTCTACAAGCAAATTGTCCCAGGAAACAAGCCAGAGTTTCCATTCTTTTTTTTTTTTTAATATTTTTATTTTCTATATTCTTTGTTTACATTCCAAATGATTTTCCCTTTCCCGGATGCCCCCTCCCCATATATCCCATAAACCTTCTTTTCTCCATCCCTTCTCCAATCACCTCCCTCCTTTTTCTCTGTCCTTATATTCCCTTGCAATGCTAGATCAATACTTTCCAGGTTCCGGACCCTCTCCATAATTCTTCATGGGTGTCATTTGATATGCAATTTGTGCCTTGGGTATTCAGGGCTTCTGGGGTAATTAATATCCACTTATCAGTGATTGCATTTCATGTGTATTCTTTTGTGATTAGGTTACCTCGCTTCGGATGATATTTTTCAGATCAAACCATTTGCCTAAAAATTTTGTGAATTCATTGTTTATAATTGCTGAGTAGTATTCCATTGTGTAAATATACTACATTTTCTATATCCATTCATCTTTTGAGGGGCATCTGGGTTATTTCCATCTTCTGGCTATTATAAATAAGGCTGCTATGAACATAATGGAGCATGTGTCTTTAATGCATGCCTGGGAATCCTTTTGGTATATGTCCAGGAGCAGTATAGCAGGGTCCTCTGGAAGTCTCATGTCCAGTTTTCTGAGGAACCTCCAGACTTATTTCCACAGTAGTTGTAACATCTTACAGCACTACCAGCAGTGAAGGAGTGTTCTCTTTCTCCACATCCTCTCCAACTCCTGCTGTCTCCTCAGTTTTTGACCTTAGCCATTCTGACTGGTGTAAGGTGAAATCTCAGGGTTGTTTTGATCTGCATTTCCCTAATGGCTAATAATGTTGAGCACTTTTTAAGGTGCCTCTTGGCCATCCGAATTTCTTCAGGTGAAAATTCTTTGTTAAGATCTGTACCCCATTTTTTAAAAGGGTTATTTGGTTCCCTGTGGTCTAACTTTTGATTTCTTTGTATATATTGAATATTATCCCTCTACCAGATGTGGGGTTGGTGAATATCCTTTCCCAATTTGATGGTTTCCATTGTGTCCTTTTAACAGTCAATCCAGAATCCTTTCATGCTAAAAGTATTAGAAAGAACAGGAATTAATGGCCCAGACCTAAGCATCGTTAAAGCAATATACAGCAAAGCAGTATCCAACATCAAAATAAATGCAGAGAAACTTGAAGCAATCCCATTAAAATCAGGGACTTGACAAGGCTTTCCTCTCTCTCCATATCTATTCAAGATAGTACTTGAAGTTCTAGCATGAGCAATTAGACAACATAAGGAGGTCAAGGGGATACAAATTGGAAAGGAAGAAGTCAAATTATCACAATTTGCAGATGACACGATAGTCTACTTAACTGACCCTAAAACCTCCACCAGAGATCTCCTATAGCTGATAAACAACTTCAGCAGAGTTCCTTGTTATAAAATCAACTCAAGCAGATCTGTTTCCTTCTTATACTTAAAAGATAAGCAGGCTGAGAAAGAAGTTAGGGAAATGACACCCTTCAAAATAGCCACAAACAATATAAAATATCTTGGTGTGTCACTAACCAAACAAGTGAAAGATCTATATGACAAGGACTTCAGGTCTCTGAAGAAGGAAATCAAAGAAGACCTCAGAATTTGGAAAAATCTGCCATGCTCGTGGATTGGCAGGATTAATATTGTTAAACTGGCCATCTTGCCAAAAGCAATCTACAGATTCAATGCCATCCACATCAAAATCCCAACACAATTCTTCACAGAGTTAGAAAAAGCAATTCTCAAAATCATGTGGAATAACAAGAAACCCAGGATAGCTAAAACTATTCTCAACAACAAAAGAAATTTTGAGGAAATCAGTATACCTGACTTCAAGCAGTACTACAGAGCAATAGTGTTAAAAACAGCATGGTATTGGCACAGTGAAACACAAGTGGACCAATGGAATAGAATTGAAGATCCAGAAATGAATCCATGTACCTATGGTCACTTGATCTTCACAAAGGAGCCAAAAACATCCAGTAGAAAAAAGATAGCCTTTTCAACAAATGGTGCTGTTTCAATTGGAGTTCAGGATGCAGAAGAATGCGAATTGATCCATTCTTATCTCCATGTACTAATCTTCACTCCAAGTGGATCAAGGTCGTCCATGTAAAACCAGACACACTGAAACTAATAGAAAAGAAACTGGGGAAGACCCTTGAGGACATGGGTACAGAGAAAAAGTTCCTGAACAGATCACCAATAGCTTATGCTTTAAGATCAAGAATGGACAAGTGGGACCTCATCAAATTACAAAGTTTCTGTAAGGCAACGGAGTTGCTATTCTAATTTCAGATAAAATTGACTCTCAACCTAATGTCATGAAAGAGACATGGAAGGTCACTTCTTGCTGGTCAAAGGAAAAATCCAACAAAGAAGAACTCTCAATCCTGAACATCTATGCTTCAAATGAAAGGGCACCCTCATTCATAAAAGAAACTTTATTAAAGCTCAAAGTACACATTGCACCTAACACAAAAATTGTGGGTGATTTGAACGCTCCACACTCACCAATGGATTGATCAGGAAAACAGAAACTAAACAGGAAGACAGTTAAACTAATTGAAGCTTTGAACCAATTGGAGTTAACAGACATATATAGAACTTTTCATCCCAAAGCAAAAGAATATAATTTTTTCTCTGCACCTCATGGTACCTTCTCCAAAATAGATCATATAGTTTCGCACAAGACGGACCTCAACAAATATAAGAAGATTGAAATTATCCCATGCCTCCTATCAGATCACTATGGAGTAAAAGTGGTCTTTAATAACAGTAAAAACAACAGAAATTCCAAATTCACATGAACACTGAACAATACTCTACTCAATTATACCTTGGTCTAGGAAGAAATAAAGAAAGAAATCAAAAACTTCCTAGAATTATTGAAAATAAAGGCACAACATGAACAAATCCATGGGACACAATGAAAGCAGTGCTAAGAGAAAAACTCATAGCTTAGAGTGCCTCTAAAAAGAAATTTGAGAGAGCATACACTAGAAGATTAACAGAATAAGTGAAAGCCCTGGAACAAGAAGAAGATAATTCACCCAGGAGGGGAAGAAGACAGGAAATCATTAAACTCAGGGCTGCAATCAATCAAGTAGAAACCAAGAGAACCATACAAAGAATCAACAAAACCAAAAGCTGGTTCTTTGAAAACATCAACAAGATAGATAAACACTTAGCCAGACAAAGCAAAGGGCACAGAGAAAATATCCAATTTAACAAAATTAGAAAAGAAAACGGAGATATTACAAAAGAAACCGAGAAAATTAAAAAAAAAAAAAACATCAAATCCTACTACAAAAACCTGTATTCAACACAAGTGGAAATGGGGAGGAAATGGACAATTTCTTAGACAGATACCAATTACCAAAATTAAAGCAGGATCAAATAGACCATCTAATCAGACACATAACCCCTGAAGAAATAGAAGAGGTCATAAATAGTCTTCCGACCAAAAAAAAGAACAGGACCAGATGGTTTCAGTGAAGAATTCTATCAGATCTTAAAAACACTTAACACCAATACTCTTCAAACTTTTCCACCAAATAGAAACAGAAGAACACTACCCAACTCCTTCTTCGAAGCCACTATTACACTGATACCAAAACCACACAAAGTTCCAACTAAGAAAGAAAATTTCAGACAAAATTCCCTTATGAATATCGATGCAAAAATACTAAATAAAATTCTTGCCCACCGAATCCAAGAACACATCAAAAAGATCATCAACCATGATCAAGAAGGCTTCATTCTAGGGATGCAGGGATGGTTCAATATAAGGAAATCCATAAATGCTATCCACTCCATAAATAAACTCAATGAAAAAAAAAAAAAAACACATCATCATTTCATTAAATGCTGAAAAAGCATTTGACAAAATTCAGCATCCCTTCATGCTAAAAGTCTTGGAAAGGACAGAAATTTGAGTCCCATACTTAAACATAGTAAAAGCAATATACAGCAAACAGGTAGCCAACATCAAACAAAATGGAGAGAAAGTTGAAGCAATCCCACTAAAATCAGGGAGTAGACAAGTCTGCCCTCCCTCCCAATATCTTTTCAATATAGTTCTTGAAGTCTTAGTAGAGCAAGTAGACAATATAAGGACATCAAAAGGATACAAATTGAAAAGGAAGAAGTCAACCTATTACTATTTTCAGATGATATGATAGTATACTTAAGAGACCCTACAAACTCTACTAGAGAACTCCTACACCTGATAAACAACTTCAGCAATGTGGCTGGCTACAAAATCAATGAAAGCAAAGTAGTAGCCTTCATATACTCAAAGGACAAGGAGACTGAGAAAGAAATTAGGGAAATGACTCCCTTCACAATAGCTACAAACAGCATAAAGTATCTTGGGGTGATACTTTAACTTCTAACCAAAGAAGTGAAAGAGCTATATGACAAGAACTTCAGATCTCTGAAAAAGAAAATCGAAGAAGATCTCAGAAAATGGAAAAATTTTCCATGCTCTTGGATTGGCAGTATTAATATAGTTAAAATGGCGATCTTGCCAAAGGCACTACATATTCAATGCTATCCCCATAAATATCCTCACCCAGTACTTCGTAGAGCTAGAAAGAGCAATTCTCAAATTCATCTGGAATAACAAAAAACCAAGGATAGCTATAACTATTTTCAACAGTAAAAGAACTTCAGGTGGATTCAGTTTCCCAGACCTCAAACTTTACTACATAGCAATAGTGATAAAAAGTGCATGGTATTGGTACAATGCTGGGCAAGCGGATCAATGGAATAGAACTGAAAACCCCGAAATGAACCAACAAACCTATTGTCACTTGATATTCGACCAAGTTGTTGAAAGCATCCAGGGGGGAAAAAGACAGGCTTTTCAACAAATGGTGATGGTTCAACTGGAGGTCAGCATACAGAAGAATGTGAATTGAATACTTCCGGATATGTATGAAAACTTTAGAAAAAAATCATTATTTCAGAATTAATGCAAACAATGCACAAATATTCCAGTATGAAACTGAATAACTTCTGCACAGAAAGTAAAGACCTGAATAAAGAGAAAAATACATACTTAAAACACGTTTATCCTTTATAATTCAACATTACCATCTATATATAATATATAAATGTCCTGATAATATTCATATTTGGTAATAATGAACAAATTAAAACATTGTTTATGCTCTGATCAGATTGATATATGTTTAATAATTGATTAGAACGTTTTTAAATAGATGAACATTATTATCATTTAAGCAAGATTAAATAAAACATAAAATAAAATCAACCTTATCCATTCAGTATGACTAAGAACTAGAAAATGGACAATAAATTCTTCAATTGAAAAGCTAAAATAGAAATTGAGCCCTCAGTATTGGTAATATGTGCTTACAATGGACTGTATATAGCACGCCCTTAAACATAATGGCAGAATACCCAGGAAATAGTCCACAGAACTCAAACATGCTAAAAAACATAGGGCCTAAAGCCTACATGGGAGAAGTAAAGATCAAAAAGAGAAGATAAAAATCACAGGACTGTGAAAGACCATGAATGTCCTGGGTCAGAAAAGATACAGGCTGGAGAAGAGGGGAACATGACAGATCTTGGGTAGGGGAAAAGGCTTAAAGCCCTAAAGGCCAGCAGAAAAATGGAAACAGGCAACTTCAGGAGGTAGGAAGCCAGACAACCTCCAAATAGTACTAGAAAACAGGGAGGTGAGAGACTCTAAGTACTCATAGGAGAAATACTTAGATTAAATGTTCCACATTGAGAGTAATCTTGTAGAGCCTACCACCACATGAAATACAGGGCATCAAGTGAGGGATGGGGGTGCCAGCCAACAGTCCAAAATGATGACCCACAACTTTTCCAGTTGGTAAAACAACATGGACAAGAAATGGAGAAGACCTTGAGGAAAAGGAGGGCAGAGAGAGTTCCACAGTGGGATACAGCTCAAGGGAATGACCCAAGGCCTTGACACTATTACTGACGCTATGGAATCTTCACAAAAAGGAGCCTATAATTACTGTTCTCTGAAAGATCCAACCAACAGAAGAATGAATCCGATGAAGATATTTATACACAAGCAGTGTACAGAATCTGGTTACTCCTGTGCTTGAATTAGGGAAAGGCTGTAAGATGCTGAGGTGGAGGCCAAAATCTTTAAGAGGATTTTGAGTATAAATTAGCCTGGACACAAAAGATGTATGAGACATTGGATCACCAACCAGGTAGCATACAATAACAGCTGATCTAAAGTATCTAACACATATGTAGAACAAAGAACTGCCAGGTCTGGGATCAGTCAAAAAAAATTATCTATCCCTTGAGAAACTGGAAACTTCAGGGATGCAGATATTTCAAGGTTGGGCATGTGGAAATTGTCATGGATATAGGGTGGGGAGAGGTATGGGCTGTTAAACATTCACAAAGTAATCCAGGATGCAGATAAAAATTTGGACCGTAAGAAAAATTTACTTAAAATTAAAAAATCAACGAAATTAAAAGAGGCAACAAAGGAAAGATAGAACCCGTGAAAACCACTACCAGTAGATAGGTATGGCATACAGTTGAGGGACAGGGACACCTAGAGATTTCGAATTTTCATCCCCGAATTTTTCCATACAAAGCAAATACAGGGGCGAAATATGCACCAGTGATTCAAGGAAATTCTACCTAGGGATCTTCCATCCTAGTTACAGGAAAAAATGAATAAAAAATCCCTTAGTAATAAGTAAATTGAAATAAAACATAACATTTTCATTTTGCTTCAGTCAGAATGAGTAAGATGTAGTGAAGAATTGACAAGAAATTCTGCAAATGACATTGTGACACTAATGCTGATGCCAAGAAGTGCTTGCTAACAGGAACAGGGTATATCTCTCACCTGAGAGAATCTGTAAGTGACAGACAACTAGTGAAGCAGATGTGTATAACCAATCATTGGGCTGATCAAACCAACCTCAATGGGGAAGTTAGGGGACACACTGCAGTAGCTGATGGAGATGAAACCCTATAAGATTAAGAAAGTTAACTAGCCAGACAACCCAGACACACAGAGACTAAACCAACCAACTAAAGTGTATATATACATGGAGTACTTCAGAGCTCCAGATACACATAGAGCAGAGTATGGCCTTATCTCAGAGTAGGCTCTGTGTCTGGGATGCTGGATGTCACAGCATAGGGTGATGCTAGAGTCACAGTGAGATGGAAGTTGGTAGAAGAACACCCTCATAGTGAAAAAGCCAATGGGGAAGAGCAGGTATAGAATGAAAGGCAGCTGTGCATGGGTAATTTAGATAAGGGGACATAATTTGAAACATTCACTAATAAAATCATCAATTAAAATATATATCAAAATAATAAAAAATACAAACTAAATGCTGCTTAGAAAGTAGTATGTGGGTTGATAAATATGCTTTGACTCTGAGGGGAACAAATTATATGCTAAAAACTTGCAGATGTGTTTTTCTTTTAAGCAAAAAAATCTATTTTTTATTGATATACTTTTTATTTACATTTCAAATGATATCCCTCTTTCCCCGGTATGATATTTGAAAATACAAAGCACATTAATAAAGAGCATCCCTTGGGAAAATAAAATTAGTAAGGCTTGTGGGACAAAACTTCTCTGTAGATATATGCCAATGGAAAGATGTGATGCAAAATGTCTGCTAAAATATGAATTTGAAATCTATTCCATGATAAAATTATTACTTTAATATCATAGTGATCCTGAATAATGCATTCTAAATGTCTAGAATACCACAGCATCTGGCTTCCTTGTCTGTTTAAACAGATATGTGCAATTAAATTACAAATAAAATATTGGTTTAAAAAAAGGGAAGGGAGTTGAACACAAATCTTGGGAAAACAAGACATTTATGACTGTCAGGAATGAACTACTCTGATACTGGCCATTCAATTTAGATATGGATTATGAGATGTGACACCTAACAGCAATAATGTTCTCTGGAAAAATTTAGTATCATATTCATAATGAATAAGTTGTTTCAGTGTGTGATGGAAGCATAAATGTTTTCTGAGAAACCTGGACATTCCTTACTATAGAGATGAAAAATTACAAAAGTAAAGGAACTCGGGGATTGTCTTAGTGTGGAATGGGATGTGTTTATTATATTAATCAAATAGCTGCTTTTACTCTATTATGATGCAATATTGAGGGTCCCAAAGAGAGGATATCTCTAGTAGTGTCAGTTGGATCCAGTAAAATTATTGCAAAATATGGACTTATAAAAGTGTTTGGATGAAAGGATGGAGTCAGAGGATAAGAAAAATGAAATAACTTCAAATAATGAAATATAATAATGTGATGACTTGGAATGCACTATCAAAAAAAATCTAGTGTACCATTTCTAGGTAAAAGAAATAGGGCTTATGAGAGAGACCTGTCGAGAAATTCTAGAAGAAATAATATTGCACCATGCACAGTGAAAAGTGTTGGCAAACACCAAGAGAAACAGATATTTAGTGGAAGTCAGTAATCTGGAGGAAGAGATTGTGTAAAATAGACAAGCAAACATTTCATCCATTACCCCTAAATCTTTAGCCTCTTTCTCATTTCATGTAAGTGCAGTAAAAACAGGTATTTACCTTTGTAGGCACTCAGTTGTAAAAGTTTTCTTCATTTTTTCCTTCATGATGGAGTTTCCAGGAAGATTTCCTAAAAATTAAAGAAATTGGAGAAAATTATGTATTTGAATATGTATTAGTGTAGGACAAGAAAGAGTGTACCCCATTAAAGAATGATTTGAATTCAAATATATTTAGAGAATACAGGTCAACGTCTCCTCAGCACACTGAAAACATAACACTGAGTCACCTCTTTGTTTGCATCTGCATCCTTGCCTATTATTCTGAATTCATAATGATCCATACATCACATTCTCTAGATCCATAAAACACTGATTCTGGTTCATGGCAACAAATGGACTTAAAATACCTGTGTGTGTGTTTGTGTTTGTGTTTGTGTGTGTGTGTGTGTGTGTGTGTGTGTCTGTGGTGTGTGTGTGTGTGTGTGTGTGTGTGTGTGTCTTCAATGAATGATGGGTATTGCAGCAAAGAAAAGAATTTTGAAAGCAAAAGAAACTTACTAATATTTGTTGCATATATCACAGCTATGTTTGTGATGAGTAACCCTTTAAGCATTTTTCAGATGATACCCCATAACCTCTAATTGTAAATCTCTCCATCATTTTGAACCTGTTCTACATTGAGTAAGGTTATAACCAGATCTCATATGTCTTCCTGTGGACCAGTATTATCTTGGAAGTTGTACCAAAGTTGATTATGAGGTCAGACTTGTTTAACAAACGATATATTGTGACCTCACAAGCAGTATATAAAGCTAGGCAGCAAGCAGATTATGCCAGTGATCATCAGGAAGGGTAAAGCAAATAGGTTAGTAAAGACAGTTCCAGCTTGATTTATCTAACTAGTATTGGCAAATTTCACGATATAGCAGTATATATTGAGCTACCATGAGCCTTGAGTTTATGTTTCTTGGGAGTGTCGTGTTTGCATTCATTTTCTTCATCCTAAAAATTTTAATACAGGTGAGTTGTACACAGGTGATTGTTTTCTCATTAACATAACACAATAAGTGGGTGGACATATTTTGGAAGACTATGGAATCAATTCAGGTACTTCTGAATATATTTAAGTTGGAGCCTTCTTGTCCTAAATATTTTTTGACACTTGGTATGTTCCTTCCTAAAAATATTTAAGTTTTTATTAATGTTTAATAGTTGTCATTGGTTAGAAATGTGTTTAGGTTATTAAGCATGTGCTGAACTCTAGAGAACATTTCTTTCAGCATGATTAACAAGGATGCATAATATACCCAGTCTCCAAGAGTGTATCATTTTAAAAATGCATTAGTTCTCTTGAATTCTTTCTCTACCATGATGAATTTGTATCAAAAGGAGAAGTCCTTTCTATATGCCTAAAGTCATAAGCATAAGGATTTTACAATTGAATTTTGACCCCAATCAAATTCTTATGATTTCTTCATATATTGTAGGGTAACACTTTACTGATAAATTTCCTTTTTGTGTAAGACCATTTAGTCACAGGTGGTTACATTTATTGATTAAAGCTCTTTCTGTTTATATTAGAATCCTGTTCTGTCTATATTAGAATCCAAAATCAAGATGAGCAATCTTGAAATATTTTCCCTTGAAACTGATTATGCTGAAAAAAAGAGAATTTAATATATAGTAAATATGAGAATTACAAATAATGAATTATTTTAACAATGTGTTGCTTTTCATTTATTTGACCTTTTGCGTCCTACTGAAGCACTAAGTTGGCACATTTTTCACATCACTCCGTTCATGGTTTGGGAAATCTGGGTCATTTCTAATTACTCTAAAATCTAGTTATATGTGAGAATTTATGTTTTGCTTTTGTTTTCACTAAAAAGGTAATGGAGGATACTTTGCCTTAAAGATCAGAGATGTTGCTGGTGGATATCACTGAACTTCAAAAGGTAAGACATTAATATATGGTTTCCTTCATTTTAATTCTCTGTCAGTGATGCCCCTCCACATAATTACATCTATATCTCTTGTAAAAATTTTGGTCATTACGTAAAGAATATATAATGAGGGAGTTATTCCAATTTCTATGCTTCACATATCAAGATAGTTGAAATTTCTTTTACAGATAACTCTGCATGAAAGACCAAGAAGTTAACATCTACAATAGAGTTAACGACAACTCTCTGTCAGTCAAACAAGAACAATGGTGTGACTCTTACAGGCAACGATTTCAACCCTGTCATGATGATTACACTCCCATATCCAATCTTTATATACAAGTGAATCCTAGATGATCTGGATATGATTCAAAAGCAACTGTAATGAAGGAAAAATTTCTATCTATGAGAAACCTACTTGGCCACAGTAAGATTATGCAGTTACACTCCCTGAATCTTGCAACAGTGACTGATAAACCAGCAAATAAAATCTTTAATTATTTCAAATCATTTCCTTGTTGTAAATTAGTATTATTTAGAACACCTCTCCACTCTGATATTCCTGATACTTATAATACCCCTATATGTAAATAATTAATTATATGTATTGGATAATTTTCATGGGAAAAGAAATTAGGATCACCATACAAAAATATGAAATTCAAGTTGTTGGGTATTTTCCACTAAGATGCATTTAATTGAGCTGAGATATCAAAATCAGAGAGCATATGGGTTTTTAAATTTTCTGTAAGTGATTGTAGCATGAAATTGTTACTATCTACAACTTTTACTAATATGAGAGGAATTCAATGAACCTGTTTTCTATTAGAAAATGTAAAGTTTCAATAAATGATCTTTTTTCATGATCGCTATCCTTTACAATGATTAATGTATTTTTAAAATTAGCTGTTCCTTTTTAATATATGTTTCATTGTAATTATACATGTCTGTAACTTTTTTATGGTCACACTGTGAAAAATGCAGATGCTTCAAATCAATAAGAATTAATTATATATTTTTAATAATTTACAATGTGTCATATCTATGCATATAGCAAAAGAATAGCTTATAACATTTGGACTTCTTAGAATGTGATTATTAATCTGAAATGTACAAAAAAGGCACAATAGAGCTGTGCCTGGTAGTCCAATTTGAAGACACAGAATATACATTTATCTCTCAAGCTAGTATTTAACCAATGAGGACTTCTACAAAATAGATCCTGAGAGCCAGAGCCAAACAACAGGGTACCAGATGCTCTTTGGAAGAATCCTGGCAATGGCTATGGAAATTTCCTGAGATTGAGTCTAAAGAACATCGAATACTGAGAAATAATCTACCCCTTGAGTGAAATCAGGGACTAAACACACAGCAAGGAAGCATACAAGCAAAGGACTCCCACCCAGTAAATATGACACAAGTGTGTATTTATGTGAGTCCATGAATATTTTGTGATGGAATTAATGTCATCCATGTCTGTATGCATGTCCTCTTCTCCTAATTTTTCTGCCATATGCCTTCAGCCAGAGATAATGTGACTAGCAGTGTAGTTCTATCAATGGAGAGGAATATTTTGAAACAAGGTTGTACCCTGTTGTCAGTGAAGAAAATTCCCAATATGGGAAGTGGCCGTATGAGGGAAAAAAAAGAGCACTTTATTGGAAAAAGATGTGCATGAACAAATATGTTCATGAATGAAGGAATGAAGATATGAAGGAATAAATGAAGGAACATGCAAGAAAAATATAAAGATTCATATTTCCTGTGATATTCAAAATAAAATATCTATCACTGGAAAGAATGTATCACAGTTAGCTAGAAAATATATCAACAGAAGACATATGTTTAATAGACAAAAGGTAATAAACTCACATATACTTTACTCATCTCTAAAGTGCATATTATAATACCTTCAAAGATCCTTTGAACAATAGCAAGGTTCATCAAAATGCACAGTAAATGGTACAATGAACTCAAAACCCACTTGTTCCTATTCCTAGGTGAATGCATGTTACAAACTTTAAGAATTTATTTTTAAACTGGAATCTCAATGGAAGAAACCAGGAAACTAGAAAATAATCACATATATGAGAGATTAATTTCTCCACATCCATGCTGATAGCAGTTAACTTATATAGTAATGTTTTGTTTGGTAACGCTAATTTTTGTTTCCCTATTGCCTGAATAATAATTAGTTTCAGAGAATGCCTGTGTGGTTTTCTACATAGAATTGGGTATTTAATTCTACTTTCTCTATTTTACTGGTAGAGTGGACACACACACACACACACACACACACACACACACACACACACACATACACACTCACACTTAAAATTATTTTCTGGTGTGTTGGTTGTCTTCTTCAGTTATGTGATTTTAACTTGGACCATCCATATTTTGGGTCTCTCTCTCGATCATCTTTTCCTCTGTCTGCCGTTCATTTCCATCCCTGTAATTATTTCAAATAGCATCAATTAGGGTCAGAATTTTGACTTTGGAATGTTCCTACTCTTCCTCATTTGATGCCCTCTATTCCATATGGAGGTGGGCTCTATTAATACCCTCTCCCTATGGTCCAGCATTTCCTGTAGGGCCCCTCTTTATTAGTCACAGTAGTCTCATTTCCCAGTTCTCTGGTGTTGTCTGGAGGGTCTCCTCAACCTCTTGTCCCCCGAGGTTGCCTGTTACCCTTCTTTCTGCTGGCCCTTAGGGCTTCAGTCTTTCCCTTCACCCAATACCAGATGAGGTTCCACTTACTTCTCACTTCCAAACCCTGTACACTATCTATGCAAGGTTCCTCCCTTCCTGCCCACCTGTGATCGGTTTCTTCTTTATACCAAGTGGGAGTGATGAGTCCTCTCTTGGGAAATTTGGGTTGTTTACCATTCTGATTTCTGTGGCTAATATTCACTTATTAGTGAGTACATACTATGCATGTCCCTTTGTTTCTATGTTACCTTACTCAGGGTGATATTTTGTACTTCCATCAATTTGCCCGAAAAATAAGCATCTTTAAAGTGCAAAGTCAGACTAATAGTTTTTACACCACACCTCTGTTGGATGTGTTTATAGTTGTGCCATTTCAGTGCATTTTTTTTTTTTTTTTGGTATTCCACCATGCCATCACACCTTGTTCTGCAGCTCTGATTCAATAAAATAAACTAGGCTGATGCGCAGTCAGGAAATATCCATGTTTATGTTTGGTGTAGTGGTGTGTATTATAATGCTAATTTCTATAGGCAAAGGGAAGATCTAGTGCTACACAACTTTTTATCTTATTTTGTTTTAAACTTTCCTATTCATTCTAAAACACCAGTAAAATTTAATTTGCTAGAGCCAACTGCTGGACTAATTAGATGTATGTGTATATAACTCTGTCCACACAGTTGGAGAAGGTGAAACCAGCAAAAAAGAAGCTGGCATGGAAGAGGAGTCATGGGTTAGAAGTCAAAACAATGTGTCCCCAATGATGTCCAGTTGTATTTACAAGCAGCTTAGATTAAACTTATAATTAATAACATAAGTATGTTGATAGGAAAGGAATAATATCAGGAAAGGAAAATGGCTGAGAAGGTAGATGTATAGACAGGTCGTTGGCATTTGAGGGTTATTGTAACTAAAAGATGTCTCTCTATTTTTTCCTAGGTATGGGATGAATGAGGCAGGGTCTAATCCTATATTGGAAATAAAATTTTCTACAATAGGGTGGCACCTCAACTTTAGGCAAAAATACACTTTATTTTTAAAACATAATTTCAGAATCTGGAACCGAAGTATCTCCTGGTTCTTTTATGATCTGGATGTAGAGAGAATTATTTTCTCAGTAAAACTGAATTTTTAAGAAGCTGCTTCAGCAGGGTTTTTCTCATTACATTGCTGGTTATGTTACAAAGGCAAAATAATGACTAATTTGGCATTTATGATTATTAGGTATATAGTATTCACAAAGACACATGTGCAACTGCCTCAATCCAAACCAAACAATGGATCAGGGACCAACTAAATATTCACCCTTGGATTTTCCCATAAGAATTTTATGATGCCTTGGAAGAGAAATTTAATTACAAGGAGGATAGAAGTCTCTGATACACCATCCATTAAGAGAAGTCTAGCTCATAGTGTGGAATACAGCTCTTCATGACTCTCACAATCAACAGTAACCCAGTCCAAATATTGACGAGAGAAAAGAAATGAAATTTTAAGGCTACCTTAAGAACATGGTTTCTTTAAAAAATTGCTCCACTGAAATAGCAGAACTGCTTTGCTTAATACAAGAAAATTATGTGGGCTTTAGAATAAGATTATAGATAAATTGAAAGAAATTTAAATGAAGTTAAATTTCCAAACGAATATTGGTTTGATTCATGTAATGAATACAGTATACACATATACATGTAATGATCACAAAATAATAGAAAAATAAATGAAAATGTTAAGATTTTAAATATATAGAAGGCAGGAATATGTGCAATTAATGTAAATGTACTTAATTGTGAAAACATGGATGATTGAACAAATCCAGGTTTTGATCTCACTGCTTAAGGAACAAACACAAGGAGAGCTGAGGTTCCATAACTATTGATGTTCATTTCTGGGTCTTCAATTCTATTCCATTGATCTAACGACCTGTCATGCAGTTTTTGACACCTGGCCCATAGTACTGCTGAAGGTCTGGAATACTGATTCTGCCAGAAGATCTTTTTTTTTTTTAATTCTATATATTTTTATTTACATTTCAAATGATTTCCCCTTTTCTAGCCCCCCACACCCGAAAGTCCCATAAGCACCTTTCTCTCCCCCTGTCCTCCCATCCTCCCCTTCCCACTTTCCCATTCTGGTTTTGCCAAATACTGCTTCACTAAGTCTTTCTAGAAAAAGAGGCCACTCCTCGTTTCTTTTTGTACCTCATTTGATGTATGGATTATGTTTTGGGTATTCCAATTTTTTAGGTTAATATCCACTTATTAGTGAGTGCATACCATGATTTACCTTTTGAGTCTGGGTTACGTCACTTAGTATCATGTTCTCTAGCTCCATCCATTAGCCTAAGAATTTCATGAATTCATTGTTTTTAATGGATGAATAGTATTCTATTGTGTAGATATACCACATTTTTTGCATCCACTACTCTTTGAGGGATACTTGGGTTCTTTCCAGCATCTGGAAGTTATAAATAGGGCTGCTATGAACATAGTAGAGCATGTATCCTTATTACATGGTGGGGAATCCTCTGGGTATATGCCCAGGAGTGGTATAGCAGGATCTTCTGGAAGTGAGGTGCCCAGTTTTCGGAGGAACCGCCAGACTGATTTCTAGAGTGGTTGCACAAATTTGCAACCCCACCAGCAGTGGAGGAGTGTTCCTCTTTCTCCACATCTCACCAACACCTGCTGTTTCCTGTATTTTTAATCTTAGAAATTCTGACTTGTGTAAGGTGAAATCTCAGGGTTGTTTTGATTTGCATTTCCCTAACGACAAATGAACTTGAGCAGTTTTTAAGATGCTTCTCCACCATCCGAAGTCCTTCGGGTGAGAATTCTTTGTTTAACTCTGTACCCCATTTTTTAAAAGGGTTGTTTGGTTTTCTGGAGTCTAACTTCTTGAGGTCTTTATATATATTGGATATTAGCCCTCTATCTGATGTAGGATTGGTGAAGATCTTTTCCCAATTTGTTGGTTGCCGATTTGTCCTTTTAATGATGTCCTTTGCCATACAGAAACTTTGTAATTTTATGAGGTCCCATTTGTCAAATTTTGATCTTAGAGCATACGCTATTGGTGTTCTGTTCAGAAACTTTCTACCTGTACCGATGTCCTCAAGGGTCTTCCCCAGTTTCATTTTTATTAGCTTCAGAGTGTCTGGTTTATGTGGAGGTCCTTGATCCATTTGGCTTTGAGCTTAGTGCTAGGAGACAAGGATGCATCAATTCGCATTCTTCTGCATGCTGACCTCCAGGTGAAACAGCACCATTTGTTGGAAAGGCGATCATTTTTTCCATTGGATGTTTTCAGCCCCTTTGTCGAGGATCAAGTGGCCATACATGTGTGGGTTCATTTCTGGATCTTCAATCCTGTTCCATTTATCTGCCTGCCTGTCACTGTACCAATACCATGCAGTTTTTAACACTATGGCTCTGTAGTATTGCTTGAGGTCAGGAATACTGATTCCCCCAGAATTTCTTTTGTTGCTGAGAATAGATTTAGCTATCCTTGGTTTTTTGTCATTCCAGATGAATTTCATAATTGCTCTTCCTAACTCTGTGAAGAATTGAGTTGGGATTTGATGGGTATTGCATTGAATCTGTATATTGCTTTTGACAAAATGGCGAATTTTACTATTTTGATTATACCGATCCATGAGCATGGGAGGTTTTCCCATTTTTTGAGGTCTTCTTCCATTTCCTTCTTCAGAGTCTTGAAGTTCTTGTCATACAGATCATTCACATGTTTGGTATGAGTCATCCCAAGTTACGTTATACTGTTTGTGGATATTGTGAAGTGGGTCATTTCCCTAATTTCTTTCTCAGCCTGCTTATCCTTTGAGTATAGAAATGCCACTAATTTGTTTGAGTTGATTTTATATCCTGCCACTTTGCTGAAGTTGTTTATCAGCTGTAGGAATTCTCTAGTGGAATTTTTTTGGGTCACTTAGGTAAACTATCTTGTCATCTGCAAATAATGATAGTTTGACTTCTTCCTTTCCGATTTGTATCCCTTTGACCTCCTTATGTTGTCGAATTGCCCGAGCTAGTACCTCAAGTACAATATTGAAAACATAAGGAGAAAGGGGGGCAGCCCTGTCTAGTCCCTGATTTTAGTGGGGTTGTTTCAAGTTTCTCTCCATTTAATTTGATGTTGGCTACCGGTTTGCTGTATATTGCTTTTAGTACGTTTAGGTATGGGCCTTGAATTCCTGTTTTTTCCAAGACTTTATGCATGAAAGGATGCTGAATTTTGTCAAATGCTTTTTCAACATCCAATGAAATGACCGTGTGGTTTTTCTCTTTGAGTTTGTTTATGTAGTGGATTGCATTGATGGTTTTCCGTATATTGAACCAATCTTGCATTCCTGGGATAAAGCCTACTTGATCATGGTGGATGATCGTTTTGATGTGTTCTCAAATTCGGTTGGCAAGAATTGTATTGAGTATTTTGGCATCGATGTTCATAAGGGAAATTGGCCTGAAGTTCTCTTTTTTGTTGGCTCTTTGTGTGGTTTTTGTATCAGTGTAATTGTCACTTCGTAGAAGGAATTGGGTAGTATTCCTTCTCTTTCTATTTTGTGGAATAGTTTGAAGAGTATTGGTCTTAGGTTTTCTTTGAAGGTCTGATGGAATTCTGCACTGAAACCATCTGGTACTGTGTTTTTTTTGGTTTGAAGACTGTCTATGACTCTTTCCATTTCATTAGGCATTAGGGGACTGTTTAGATGATCTATTTGTTCCTGATTTAATTTAGGTATTTGGTATCTGTCAAGGAAATTGTCCATTTCCTCCAGATTCTTCAGTTGTGTTGAGCATAGGCTCTTGTAGCAGCATCTGATGATTTTTTGGATTTCCTCAGTTTCTGTTGTTATATCTCCCTTTTCATTTCTAAGTTTGTTAATTTGGATACTTTCTCTGTGACCTTTGGTCAGTCTGGCTAAGGGTTTATCTATCTTGTTGATATTCTCAAAGAACAAGCTCCTGGATTCGGTGAATCTTTGTACAGTTTTCTTTGCTTCCAATTGATTGATTTCAGCCCTGAGTTTGATGATTTCCTGTTTCTACTCCTCCTTGGTGAGTTGGCTTCTTTTTCTTCCAGGACTTTCAGGTGTGTCGTTAAACTGCTAGTGTATGCTCTCTCCATTTTTTTTTTGGAGGCAATCAGGGCTATGAGTTTTCCTATTAGCACTGCTTTAATTGTGTCCCAAAGATTTGGGTATGTTCTGCCTTCATTTTCATTAAATTCTAAAACGTCTCTGATTTCTTTCTTTATTTCTTCTTTTTCCAAGCTGTCATTGAGTAGAGTATTGTTCAGCCTCCATGTGTATGTGGGCTTTCTGTTGTTTTTGTTGCTATTGAAAACCACTCTTCCTCCATAGTGATCTGATAAGGGGCATGGGATTAGTTCGATCTTATATTTATTGAGGTCTGTCTTGTGACCAATTATATGGTCGATTTTGAAGAAGGAACGATGAGGTGCTGAGAGAAAGGTATATTCTTTTGCTTTAGGGTGAAATATTCTATAAATATCATCCAAATCCAATTGGTCTAAAGCTTCAATTATTTTTACTGTGTCCCTGTTTAGTTTCTGTTTTCCCGATCGGTCCATTGAGGAGAGTGGAGTGTCGAAGGCCTCCACAATTATTGTTTTATGTGCAAGTTCTTTGAGCTTTAATAAAGTTTCTTTTACGAATGAGTGTGCCCTTGCATTTGATGCATAGATGTTCAGAACTGAAAGTTTTTCTTGCTGGATTTTTACTTTGACCAGCAAGAAGTGTTCTTCTGTGTCTCTTTTGATGACTTTAGGTTGAAAGTCAATTTTATCTGATATTAGAATAGCTAGAAAGAGCAATTATCAAATTCATCTAGAACAACAAAAAATCCAGGATAGCTAAAACTATTCTCAGCAACAAAAGAAAATCTGGGGGAATCAGTACACCTGACCTCAAGCAATACTACAGAGCAATAGTGTTAAAAACTGCATGATATTGGTACAGTGACAGGCAGGAGGATCAATGGAACAGGATTGAAGATCCAGAAATGAACGCACACACCTATGGCAACTTGAACCTCGACAAAGAGGCTGAAAACATCCAATGGAAAAAAGATAGCCTTTTCAACAAATGGTGCTGGTTCAACTGGAGGACAGCATGCAGAAGAATGCGAATTGATCCATCCTTGTCTCCTTGTACTAATCTCAAATCCAAATGGATCAAGGACCTCCACATAAAGCCAGACACTCTGAAGCTAATAGAAAAGAAACTGTGGAAGACCCTTGAGGACAGCGGTACAGGGATAAAGTTTCTGAACAGAACACCAGTAGCGTATGCTCTAAGAGCAAGAATTATCAAATGGGACCTCATAAAATTACAAAGTTTCTGTATGGCAAAGAACACCATCAAGAGGACAAATCGGCAACCAACAAATTGGGGAAAGATCTTCACCAATCCTACATCAGATAGAGGGCTAATATCCAATATATATAAAGAACTCAAGAAGTTAGACTCCAGAAAACCAAACAACCCTATTAAAAAATGGGGTACAGAGTTAAACAAAGCATTCTCACCTGAAGAACTTCGGATGGCGGAGAAGCATCTTGAAAAATACTCAACTTCATTAGTCATTAGGAAAATGCAAATCAAAACAACCCTGAGATTTCATCTCACACCAGTCAGAATGGCTAAGATTAAAAATTCAGGAGACAGCAGGTGTTGGAGAGGGTGTGGAGAAAGAGGAACACTCCTCCACTGCTGGTGGGGTTGCAAATTTGTACAACCACTCTGAAAATCAGTCTGGCGATTCCTCCGAAAACTTGGCACCTCAGTTACAGAAGATCCTGCTATACCACTCCTGGGCATAAAACCAGAGGATTCACCACCATGTAATAAGGATACATGCTCTACTTTGTTCAAAGCAGCCCTATTTATAATTGCCAGATGCTGGAAAGAACCCAGGTATCCCTCAACAGAAGAGTGGATGCAAAAAATGTGGTATATCTACACAATGGAGTACTATTCAGCCATTAGAAATAATGAATTCATGAAATTCTTAGGCAAATGGATGGAGCTAGAGAATATCATACTAAGTGAGGTAACCCAGACTCAAAAGGTGAACCATGGTATGCACTCACTAATAAGTGGATATTAACCTAGAAAACTGGAATACCCAAAACATAATCCACACATCAAATGAGGTACAAGAAGAAAGGAGGAGTGGCCCCTGGTTCTGAAAAGACTCAGTGAAGCAGTATTCCACAAAACCAGAACGGGGAAGTGGGAAGGGGTGGGTGGGTGGACAGGGGAAGAGAAGGGGGCTTATAGGGCTTTCAGGGAGTGGGGGGCTAGAAAAGGGGAAATCATTTGAAATGTAAATAAATTATATCGAATAAAAAAAATTAAAGAAAAAAAAAAGAATAGCTACTCCTGCTCATTACCTGTGACCATTGGCTTGTAAGATTGTCTTCCAGCCTTTTAGTCTAAGATATTTTGTATCTTTGACACTGAGGTGTGTCTCCTGTATGCAGCAAATTTTAGGGTCCTGTTTCCTTATCCAGTCTGTTAGTCTATGCCTTTTTATTGGGGAATTGAGATCATTGACATTAAGAGATATTAAGGAATAGTGATTATTACTTCCTGTCATTTTTGATGTTCTTTTTATATTTGAGTGGTTATCTTCTTTTGGGTTTGATGAAGGAAGGTAACTATCTTGCTTTTCCCAGGATGGAGTTTCACTCCCTGTATTGGAGTTTTCCTCCTATTATTCTTTGCAGAGCTGGGTTTGTGGAAAGATATTGGGTAAATTTGGTTTTGTCATGGAATATCTTGTTTTCTCCATCTATGGTGAATGTGAGTTTTGCTGGGTATAGTAGTCTTGGCTGACATTTGTGTTCTCTTAGAGTCTGAATGAGATCTGCCCAGGATTATCTAGCTTTCATGGTCTCTGGTGAGAAGTCTGGTGTGATGCTGATAGGTCTTCCTTTATATGTTACTTGGCCTACTTCTCTTACTGCCTTTAATATTCTTTCTTTGTTTAGTGCATTGAGGGTTTTGATTATTATGTGATGGGAGGTATTTCTGCTCAGGTCCAGTCTGTTTGGAGTTGTGTAGGCTTCTTGTATATTCATAGGCATCTCTTTCTTTAGGTTAGGGAAGTTTTCTTCCAAAATTTTATTGAAGATATTTGCTGGCCCTTTCTGTTGTAAATATTCACTCTCATCTATACCTATAATCCTTAGGTTTGCTCTTTTCATTGTATCCTGGATGTTCTGGGATACAAGCTTTTTGCATTATGCATTTTCTTTGACAGTTGAGTCAATGGTTTCTATGGTATCTTCAGCATCTGAGATTCTTTCTTCCATCTCAAGTATTATGTTGTTTATATTTGCATCTATGGCCCCTAATTTTTTCTCAAGGTTTTCTATCTCCAAAGTTGTCTCCCTTTGTGATTTCTTAGTTATTTATGCTCTGTTTTTAGATCGTGGATGGTTTTGCTCAGTTCCATCATTTGTTTGTTTGTGTTATCATTTAATTCTTTAAGAGATTTTTGTGTTTCCTCTTTCATGACTTCTGCTTGTTGATACAAGTTTTCCTGCATTTCTTTAAGTTTTTTTTTTTTTTTTTTTTTTTTTTTTGCTTTTCTTCTTTATTGGCTTCTATCTCTTGGGCCTTATTCTCCTGAATTTCTTTAAGAGATTTTTGTGTTTCCATTATACGGGTTTCTAGCTTATTCATGTTCCCCTGTATTTCTTTAAGAGACTCATTCATGTCCTTTTTGTGTTCTTCTAGCAGCATCATGACCAGTGATTTTAAATCCAAATCTTGTTTCTCCGGTGTGTTGGCATACTAGGACTTGCTGATGTTGGAGAGTTTGGTTCAGATGCTGCCACATCCTAGATTTCTGTTAGTAGCATTCCTGCTTTTGCCCTTTGCCATCTTTTTCTCTGGAGGTAGTTGGTCTTGTCTCTGACCCGTGTTTCAGCCTCCTGAGAGGCTCTAGGGCTCTTTCTGCAACACTGGATGGCAGGGTTTCCACTGTTGCAGATTGTTGATGTGCTGTCCTCCTCTTGGGTGCTTTTGCAGCCCTAGTGTATTTTGCCCCAGATTGTGACTGTGAACCAGATGGTGACCGTTTGCTCCTTCAGGGAGTGCTGAAGGGTGTATGCTGTGGGGACCTTTTCTGTGTGCTGATCACTCTGCTGGCCAGCGGTACTCCCAACCGAGTTGGTGCACACAAGGCTTACCTAGCTGCTCAGGCCCTGAGTGTAGGCAAAAGCCTGGCAGGCCAATGTCTGAGCAAAGCTCCCCTCAATTGTGAGTGTTAATTGGGTCTGTCAGGTGGCCAGGATGGCAGTCTGTGCGTGCTCCCTGAGAGTGCTTGGAGAGTCTGCTGGACTAACAACCTCCTCGCCCGGTCCGCACACAGGTGGCCCATCGAGCAGCTCAGGGCTTGGGGACAGTCCAGGGCCTGACCTTCTTAGACCCCAGCTATGTCAGCCTCGGGCTATGACTCTTAGCCAGTTTTGCCTGATAGAACTCTCTGGCTTCCTGTAGGCAAAATGGCGGCAGCGCTCGCAGGAGCATGTGCTGGCCTTGGCTAACAACATCCTAGCCGGGTCGCCACACAGATGGCCCACTGAGCAACCCAGGGCCTGGGGGCAGTCCAGGGCCTGACCGTCTGAGACCCCTGCTATGTCCACCTCGGGCTATGCCTGTTAGCATGTTTGGTTTTGCCTGCTAAGACTCTCTGGCTTCCCGTAGGCCAAATGGCAGGGTGCACATGCACTGGCCCAGGCAAACAACCTCCTGGCCAGGTTTGCACACTGGTGGCCCCCTGACCAGCCTAGGTCCTGGGTGCAGGCCAACACCTGTCAGCCTTAGGACACCCCACCACCCCCCGCAATTTGGGTCTCGGGTTGTATTTGCATACCTCAGTCTGACTGATTTCTCTGGTGTCCAAGAACCAATATGGAGGCCTAGTATCTGACTGGCGGGAGGCAGATTTCTGAAGTGGCTTCTGGGTGGTGAAAGGCGCTGTAAATCCTCAGCGGCTTGCAGCCCGGCTCACCAGCGATGGCCAGTGGTCGTGGGCACAGGGTCTGCCTGGACCCTGTCAGCCAGGTTCTACTGCTGATGGCCCTTCCTCTGGACCAGCCGCTGCTGCTGTTGCTGCTGCAGCCACCGCTCCCACCGCCCTCTCCCAGAAGTTCTTATACTGTTGAGAATAACTTTAGGTATCCTGGCTTTTGTCATCCCAGGTGAATTTGAGAATTGCTCTTTCTAACTCTATGAGAAACTGAATTGGGATTTTGATGATGATTGTAATGAATCTGTACATTGTTTTTCGCAAAAAGGCCATTTTTGCTATATTAATCCTGCCAATCAAAAAGCGTTTTTCTATCTTCTGAGGTCATCTTTAATGTCTTCCTTCAAAGACTTGAAGTTCCTGTCATACAGATCTTTCTCTTGCTTGCTTAGAGTCATGACAAGATTCTCTGTATTGTTTGTGGTTATTTTGAAGGGTGTTATTTCCCTAATTTCTTTCTCAGCCAGTTTACCCTTTGAGTATAGGAAGGCTACTGATTTGCTTGATTTAATTTTATATCCAGCCACTTTGCTGAAGTGGTTTATCAGCTGTAGGAGTTCTCTGGTTGAGTTTTTTGGGTTGCTTAAGTATATTATCATTTCATCTGAAAATAGTGATATTTTGACTTTGTCCTTTCCAATTTGTATTCGGTTGACCTATTTTTGTTGTCTAATTGCTCTAGCTAGGACTCCAAGTACTGTATTGAATAAGTATGTAGATAGAGGTCAGCCTTGACTAGCTCATGCTTTTAGTGTGTTTGCTTCACTTTTCTCTCCATTTATTTTGATGTTGGCTCATGGTTTTTTGTACATTGCTTTTACTATGTTTAGGTATGGGCTTTGATTTCCTGTTCTTTCCAAGACTTTTACCCTGAAAGTATGCGGAATTTTATCAAATACTTTTCCAGCATCTATTCAAATGACCATTTTTTTTCTTTGAGTGTGTTTTTGTTGTGGATTTTTCATTGATGTATTTCCATATGTTGAACCATCCATGTATCCTTGGGATAAAGCCTACTTGATCATGATTAATGATCCTTTTGTTGTGTTGTTGGAATCGTTTGGCAAAAACAATTTTATTGTGTATTTTGCAGCTACAGGAATTGGGCTAAAGATCTTGTTCCTTGTTTGATCTTTGTGTGGTTTTGGAGTCAGAAAATTGTCATTTCATCCAATCACTATGCTTCTATTCATTGTGTTTGTATATTCTGGACTTGTTTGAATAGTATTTTTGTTTGGAATTCTTGGAAGTTCTAAAATATTGTGCACTAAACCATCTGGTCCTGTGCTATTTTTTGTTGGGAGATGGTCAATGACCACATCTATTCCTTAGGGCTTATAGTTCCATTTAGATGGTCTATCTGATTCTGATTAAACTTTGGTAGTTGATATCTGTCTTGGAAATTGCCCATTTGCTCCAGATTTTGCTGTTGTGTTGAGTATAGCCTTTTGTGATATGATCTGATAATTTTTTGACTCCCCCCAGTTTCTGCTGCCATTTCTCCATTTTCATTTCGAATTTTGTTAATTTTGCTACAGTCACTGTGCCATCTGCTTTGCCACGCTAAAGGTTTATCCATCTTGTTCATATTCTCAAAGAACCAGCTCCTGGTTCTGTTGATTCTTTGTATGGTTCTCTGTAGTTCTATTTGGTTGATTTCAGCCCTGAGTTTGAAGCTTTCCTGCCTCCTGCTCCTCTTGGCTGAATTAGCTTCTTTCTGTTCCAAAGCATTCAGATGCGCCATTATGCTGGTACTGTATACTCTCTCCAGCTTCATTTTGGAGGCACTCACGGCTATGAGATTTCCTCTTAGCACTGCTTTCATTGTGTCCCATAAATTTGGGTATGCTATGCCTTCATTTTCACTAAATTCCAAAATGGTTTTGGTATCTTTCCTTATTTCTTCCTTGACCATGCTATCATTTTGTATTCTTCAGCTTCTATGTGTTTGTGGGCTTTGTTTTGCTTTTGCTGTTTTGAAAACCATCTTTACTCCATAATGATCTGACAGGAGGCATGGAATTAGTTTGACCTTCTCCTATCTGTTGAGTTATGATCAATATTAGAGAAGGTTCCAGGAGGCGCTGAGAAGAAGATATATTCTTTTGATTTTGAATGAAATGTTCTATAGATATATATGAAAGCCATTTGGTCCAAAACTACTGTAATTTTCACTGTGTCTCTGTTTAGTTTGTGTTTCTCTGATCTTTCAATTGAGGACCATGACATGTTGGAGTCACCCACAGCTAGTGTCTGTCGTGGGATGTGTGCCTTAAGCTTTAGTAAATTCCTTTACAAATGTATGTGCTCATGTATTTGGAGCATAGGTGTTCAGAATTGAGATTTCTTCCTGGTAGATTTTTCCTTTAATGAGTATAAAGTGTCCTTCTGTACCTTTTTTGATGAAATTGGTTGAAAGTCTTTTTTATCTGATATTAGAATGGCTACTCCAGCTTGTTTATTGGACCACTTGCTTGGAAAACTGTTTTCCAGACTTTAACACTGAAGTAGTCTTAGTCTTTGACAGTAAGATGTGCTTCCTGTATGAAGACAAATGTTGGGTCTTGCTTGCATATCCAGTATGTTAATCTATGTTTTAAATTGAGTAATTGAATTCACTGATGTTAAGCAATATTAAGGCATAGTGATAGTTGCTTTCTACTATTTTTGATGTAATTTTTATGTTTGTGTGGATATCTTCTTTTGGATTTGTTGAAGGAAGATTAATTTTTTACTTTTTTGGTGTTTTCCATTCATTATACTATGTAGGGATGGATTTAAGGAAAGATACTGAGTAAATTAGGTTTTTATCATGAAATACCTTGTTTCTCTATCTATGGTACTTGATAGATTTGCTGGATATTGCAATTGCATTCTGGGTATTATTTGTGGTTCTTTAGTTTCTGCCTGTCATCTGCCCATGCTCTTCTGTCTGTCCTAGTCTCTGGTGAAAAGTCATGTGTAATTCTGATAGATCTACGTTTATATGTTACTTGATATTTTCTTCTTACAGCTTTTAATTTTTTTGTACATTTGGTGTGTTTTTTTTTTTATATTTTTATTTTCTGTATTCTTTATTTGCATTCCAAATGATTTCCCCTTTCCCAGATCCCCCCTCCCCATATGTCCGATAAACCTTCTTCTCTCCATCAATTCTCCAATCTCCTCCCTCCTTTTTCTCTGTCCTTATATTCCCTTCCCATGCTAGATCAATCCTTTCCAGGATCTGGACCCTCTCCATACTTCTTCATGGGAGTCATTTGTTATGCAATTTGTGTCTTGGGTATTCAGAGCTTCTGGGCTAATTAATATCCACTAATCAGAGATTGCATTCCATATGTATTCTTTTGTGTTTGGGTTACCTCACTTAGGATGATATATTCCAGATCAAACCATTTGCCTAAAAATTTTTTGAATTCATTGTTTCTAATTGCTGGGTAGTATTCCATTGTGTAAATATACCACATTTTCTGTATCCATTCCTCTTTTGAGGGGCATCTGGGATCTTTCCAGCTTCTGGCTATTATAAATAAGGCTGCTATGAACATAATGGAGCATGTGTCTTTATTGCATGCTGGGGAATCCTTTGGGTATATGCCCAGGAGAGGTATAGCATGGTCCTCTGTAAGTCTCATGTCCAGTTTTCTGAGGAAACTCCAGACTGATTTCCACAGAGGTTGTACCATCTAACAGCCCCACCAGCAGTGGAGGAATGTTCCTCTTTCTCCACATCCTTGCCAACTCCTGCTGTCTCCTGAGTTTTTGAACTTAGCTATTCCTACTGGTGTAAGGTGAAATCTCAGGGTTATTTTGATCTGTATTTCCCTAATGACTAATGATGTTGTGCACTTCTTAAGGTGTCACTTTGCCATCCGAATTTCTTCAGGTGAAAATTCTTTTTAAGATCTGTATCCCATTTTTAATAGGGTTGTTTGGCTCCCTGGGGTCTAACTTCTTGAGTTCTTTTTATATATTGGATATTATCCCTCTATCAGATGTGGGGTTGGTGAATATCCTTTCCCAATTTGATGGTTGCTGTTTTGTCCTATTAACACTGTCCTTTGCCTTACAGAAACTTTGTAATTTTATGAGGTCCCATTTGCCAATTCTTTATCTTAAAGCATAATCTGTTGGTGATCTGTTCAAGAACTTTTCCCCTGTGCCCATGTCCTCAAGGGTCTTCCCCAGTTTCTTTTCTATTACTTTCAGTGTGTCTGGTTTTACATGAAGGTCCTTGATCCACTTGGAGTGAAGTTTACTACATTGTCATTATATCATAGGAGGGATTTCTTTCTGTTCAAATCTCTTCGGAGTTTTGTAGGCTTCTTATATGTTCATGGACATCTGTTTCTTTAGATTAGGGATGTTTTCTTCTATAATTTTGTTGAAGACATTTACTGGCTCATTAAATTAGAAATTTTCAAATTCTTCTAAACCTATAATCTTAATGTTTGGTCTTCTCATTTTGTCCTATTTTTCCTGGATGTTTTGGTTCAGGATATTTTTGCATTTTGCATTTTCGACTGTTTTATCAATGCTTTCTCTTATATCTTTTGTAACTGAGACTTTCTCTTCTATCTCTTTTATTCTGTTGTTGATGCTGATATACATGACTTCTTTTTTTTCCCCTAGGTTTTCTATGTCCTTTTGTGTCTGCCTTTGTGATTTCATTATTGTTTCCACCTCCTTCCTTAGATCCTGGGTGTCTTTGTTCATTTCCTTCACCTCTTTTATTGTGTTTTTCCATAGTTCTTCAAGGGCTTCTCCATGTTTACTAGTGTTCTCCTGTATTTCTTAAAGGGAGCTTTTTGTATCCTCCTTGAAGCACTCGATCTAGCTCTCCATCAGCATAAAGCTTTGCGATTTAAAATCCAAGTCTTGCATTCCTGGTGTTCTTGGGTATCCAGGATTGCTGTTGTGGGAGGATTGGGTTTTGTGGTGCCAAATCGCCTTGATTTATGTTAGCAATTTTCCTATTTTTGCATTTTGCCATCTGGTTATCTATGGTGGTAGTTGGTCCTGCTTTCAGTGGCTGGTGTTAGCCTGCAAGCCTATTTCAGCAACCCAGGGTGAACTGCTTTCCCCTGGAAGTGATTGCTGTGGTACTGTTGAGGTCCTGGGTGTAGGCAGAGTCCTGGCATGGATGTGTCCCAAGAGATTCTCTACTCTGGTGATCCGTGCTGACCAGTATGACCCTCTACACTGGCACAGGAGCAAAGATAGTTGTGGCCTTATCTTTGTACACAGGACTTCCTCTAATGGTGGGTCTCTGTGCAAGACAATGCTTCCTTGCAAGATACTTGCCCAGACTGCTGTGGGTTTACTCATCTCCTCACTGCAGCTGGGGCCCTTGTGGGTTGTTTCCTGAGTGATCTTACATACTGCTGTTACCTGTATACATGTCTGACCTGACTGACTGGTCACAAGTACAAAGATGGTAGGAACTTCACCTCTGAGTGCAGATCCTCCTCTAACCATGAGACTACAAGCAAATATTAAGAACATATGATGATTCCTTAATTTCTTTTAACATCAATGAACCCAATTCCCCATTAAAAAGACATGGATAGTTCAACATGACCCAAATTTTTGATGCATACAAGAAACAAATATGTACAGAGAACTTTGTCTTACCAGCTTTACAAATTTTTTTTCTAAAAGGGATGCTATTTTTTTAATGAGTTTCATATTATCAAATGTGAAACTAGAGTTTGTTGCTAAAAAGAAAAACACCGCTTTAGGTTTTAAGTACATACTTTATTCCCCTCACAATCCTAGCATCTTGTTCAACCCACATACTTCTTTCTAAGCAGCATTTCCTTTGTATTTTTTATTATTTTGATTATATATATATATATATATATATATATATATATATATATATATATATATATATATATTTGTGTGTGTGTGTGTGTGTGTTTTATTCATCATTTGAATTAGTTCATGTTTCAAATTATATATATATATATATATATATATATAATATATTTAATTGATCATTTGAATTAGTCACATTTCAAATTATATCCCCTCGTCTAAGTTACCCATGCACAGGTGCCTTTCATTCTATACCTGATCTTCCCCATTGGCTCTTTCACTATGAGGGTGCTCCTCTACCAACTTCCACCTCACTATGACTCTAGCATCACCCTATGCTGTGACATCCAACATCCCAGACCCATAGCCTACTCTGAGACTGATATAAGATAAACCATACTCTGTTCTATGTGTATCTGGAAATCCATGCAGATATACAATTTAGTTGGTAGATTTAGTCTCTGGGTTCTCTGGGTTGACTGGATAGTTAACTTTCTTAATCTTATAGGATTGCATCCCCATCATCCAGTACAGTCTGTCCCCTAACTCCTCCATAGAGGTCCCTGTGGTCAGCCCAATGGTTGGTTGCACACATGTGCATCTCTAGTTGTCTTTCACAGTGTATCTCAGGGGACAACCATACCCTGTTCCTCTTCGCAAACACTTATTTTCTTTTTTTATTCAATATATTTTTTATTTACCTTTCAAATGATTGCCACTTTTCTGGACCCCCACTCCCTGAAAGTCCCATAAGCCACCTTCCCTTCCGCCATTCTCATACCCTCCCCTTTGCACTTCCCTCTTCTGGTTTTGCCATATACTTCTAAACTGAGTCTTTTAAGAACAAGGGGCCACTCCTCCGTTCTTTTTGTGCCTCATTTGATGTGTGGATTATGTTTTGGGAATTCCAGTTTTCTAGGTTAATATCCACTGATATTAACCTAGAAAAGGTAAGGCCACCACTAACTTTGCATACCAGGATTCATCTCTTGATACTGGGTTACCTCACTTAGTATGATGTTCTCCAACTCCATCCATCATTGCCTAAGAATTTCATGAATTCATTGTTTCTAATGACTGAATAGTACTCCATTGCGTACTCCATTGTGTACCACCATAGTGGGGTATTCTGTGACAACCTGACCATGTTTTGGGGAGGACTGTGGAAGGACTTTGCAACTTTGAGCTAAAAAAGCCATTAGAATATTAAGAGCTGGATGGAAAGTTTCTGTAGGAGCTTGGAAGACAATGTTAAGAACAGTGCAGACGATGGAGGCCTGGCTTGTGAAATTTCAGAGGGAAGATTAAAAACTCGTACAGTGGCCATGTTTTGATTGTTAAAGTTCTGTGGCTTTGGTTAGCTGGAGATAAAGAATCAGGTGTGAGTAACAAGATACCAGAACTACTAAACCAAACTTTTGTGTTACAGCGACTATTGATGCTGGTTAGCTAGAGCTAAGAAATTAGCAGTGATTAAGAAGAGACCCACATCACTGAGATGAAATCTTCTTGTTAGTGTTTTCTGAGAGTACAGAGAGTGTGTTCCATAGATAGCCACAGTTGTAATTTATGCTGTGTCTGGACTTGGTTCTGTGTAAGATTCACCGAGATGGAATTGGATTTGAAAGCATGAAGGGCTCATGAAGAGCAACTGCGACTCTTGTCACAGTGAGAGGCCACAGAAGGCAATTGGTGAAGGTACAGCCTCAGTTGCAATTAATGGCCCAGGACTTGAAGTGGTCATGCATAGGAGCAGAGGCTTGTCACCCTGATGAGAGCTTATGGTAGGCTATTGGTGAAGCCTAATTACAGCAGAAGTCTGTAGTATTTTGGAAATGACAGTACCATGTGATGACCACCAATAGCAGCAGCAGCAGTGGAGTACAGGCATCTGGAGCCTAGAAGACGAGCTGTGTGCTGCACAGGGCAGAGCTGAATAAGTGACTAAAGCCCTTGGAGGAACCCAGAAGATCGTGAGTTGGATCCCAGACATTGAACCATTGGAAGTTGAGTTTAGGTTTTGGTTGAGACTGTGCCCTGATATATTTCCCTCCTGAAGGAAAAAAGTATTTTAGTGGAACTCACATTTGAGAGTTTCTATTTTTAAAAGACTTAGATATTGAAAGATGTTGGACATTTTATGGTGATTGATCTTTTAATATGTAAAGACTGTCGGACTTTTAAAGTTATTTAGATCTTGGGAATGAATAATAAAGTAAGGGTTGAGGATTAATAGTGATGTGTTTATGTGTAAAGTTGACAAGTGGTCAATTGTACTGGCTAGTTTTGTGTGTCAACTTGACACAAGCTTGAGTTGTCACAGAGAAAGGAGCTTTAGTTCGGGAAGTGCCTCCATGACATCCAGCTCTGGCGCATTTTCTCAATTAGTGATCAAGTGGGGAGGGCCCCTTTTGGGTGGTACTTCTGTGGGGCTGGTCCTTTTGCATTCTATAAGAGAGCAAGCTCAGCAAGCAAGTAAGCCAGTAAGAAACAACCTCCATGAACAAGGAACACTCCTCCACTGCTGGTGGGATTGCAAAATGGTGCAACCACTTTGGAAATCAGTATGGTGGTTCCTCAGAATACTGGGCATGTCACTTCCTGAGGACCCTGTTATACCACTCCTGGGCATATATCCAGAGGATTCTTCAGCATGCAATAAGCACACATGCTCCACTATGTTCATAGCAGACTTATTTGTAGTAGCCAGAAACTGGGAAGAACCTAGGTGTCCTTCAACGGAGGAATGGATACAAAAACTGTGGTACATTTACACAATGTAGTACTATTCAGCCAATAGAAACAATGAATTCATGAAATTCTTAGACAAATGGATGGAGCTGGAGAACATCATACTAAGTGAAGTAAGCCAGTCTCTAAAGATCAGTCATGTTATGCACTCACTGATAAGTGGATATTAGCCTAGAAACTTTGAATACCCAGGACATAATCCACAAATTAAATGATGTCCAAAAAGAATCAAGTAGTGTTCCCTGGTTCTGGAAAGACTCAGTGCAAGAGTATAGGGGAATTCCAGATCATGGAAGTGGGAAGGGGTATACGGAAGAGCAGGGGGACGGAGGAGTGCTCCTGGGAATTGCGGGGAATGGGGACCCAGAAAAGGAGAAATCATTGGAAATGTATATAAAAATATATCAAGAAAGAAAAAAAAACAAACAATCTCCATGACTGTAGGGAGATGCTTGCCCGTTAACTGTCGTTAACTGTTAACAAGTCCTTATTTGGGTGGAGCCTGTTGAGTCTTGCGCCTTCCACGTGGATGCAACCTGTCAGCAATGCCCACATAGCTAAGCCTGATTGGCTGGCTATTAGTATTTAAGGGCTTGGCTGATTCTCTCGGGGTCAGAAGAAGAAGAAGTACAGGAGAAGTATTATAAGAGGGAGAAGAAGGAGAAGAAGTACAAGGGTCCTGAGTAAACTGCTTGAAGAAGATCTTCCTGTGTTGCCTCATTCCTTGCTGGCCAGGGTGGACACGACAACTTGTGCCGAAACCCAGGACAAGAAACTCTCATCGTTCGTGGGGTTTGAAGATCAGAACTTCTCACAGTCAGGGTAGCGTGCTGGTAAGTTCCCAGTTAAATGGGACAGTAAAGTTCCCGGTTAAATGGGACAATAAAGTTCCAGGTTAAATGGGACAATAAAGTTCCAGGTTAAATGGGACAATAAAGTTCTTGGTGAGAGACAATAAAGATCCCAGGCAAGGTGGGACAAAAGGGACCGTTAAAAACGGACAGCCTGTTCCTCTCTGTAAACAAAGAGGGAGGGAAAAGTTTGCAGAAGGCAAATGGAAAGTGAAAGTAAAGTCCGCTGAGGTTTAAGTTCGCAGATTAGCAGCCTAGTGAAAAGTAAAGAGTTACAATTTATAGCAACCTAGTGAAAAGTAAAGAGTTACAATTTATGGACCCTGCTCTGATAGCAGTGTCCTACATTTTTTTCTGCTTTCTTTTTGTAAAAAGACTTAGAGCCTTAATTTTGAAAATGGGGACCTCACACTCTCATCCAATTTTTCTGGCTCTTCAGGAGCTGCTTTTATCAAAGAATTTAAAGATCAAGAAATCGACCTTAGAGAGATTTCTTAATGAATGTAATACAGTGGCTCCCTGGTTCGCTGTTTATGGCAGCCTAACGGTCGCCTGCTGGGATAGGTTAGGGAAGGATCTGGACTTAGCCTGGGATCAGGGCACACTCAAAGGAGGTGTAAAACCTATTTGGAAGCTTGTTAGGGGCTGTTTAGAAGATAAAACATGCTGTAAGGCTGTAGAGGATGGAGAAACTGCTTTAGAAATCTTACAAGAGGAAAGATCAGAAAAGGCAGAGAGTGTTAAGGAAAAAGGGGCAAAGTCTCTCTACCCTGCCTCAGAAGGGTTAGGAGATTTCAGTTTGGATGATTCTGATCTTGAGGAGGAGGAGATACATGCTCTGGTTGAACAGCTGGAGGGAGCCAGCCTAAAACAGAGGAAGAAACTTAGAGATAAGTCAGGGGTGGCAGGGCCATCAATGGGTGTGGCCGTCCCCACCCTGCCAGCACCTCCCACTCCTACACCTAATCTAGAGACTACCCAGTATACAGGGAATTCCTTTTATCCACAAGTTTGGACACAGGTTTGCACCCAGTTCTCTTTAGCTTATCCAGTGTTTCAGAATCCACAAGGGCAAAGGTGTCATGAGCCTTTAGACTTTAAAGTTATTAAATCTCTGGCTGAATCAATTAGAAATTATGGAACATCTGCTGCCTTCACGGTGGCTCAAGTTGAGGCTCTCACTAGGTACTGTATGACTCCTGGGGATTGGAGTTCGTTGGTTCATGCCTGCCTAAGCCCAGGACAATACCTTGATTGGAGAGCATTTCTTATAGAATTTGCAACAGAGCAGGAGGCAGTTAACATAGGGGCGGGCAACCCACAATGGGATAGGGATATGCACCTGGGTCAAGGAAGGTATGCCACTAACAGACTGGTTATCCGGTGCAAGTATACAATCAAGTCAATGATATGTCTATAAAAGCTTGGAAGTCCCTCCCCAATAAAGGGGAGGTAACAGGAAATATTACCAAGGTTATTCAAGGGCCTATGGAGCCTTTCTCTGATTTTGTTGCTCGACTCCTCTAGACTGCCACCAGAATTTTTGGCAATGTGGATTTGGCAGGGCCCCTAATAAAGCAGCTGGCTTTTGAACAATGCACAAAGGAGTGCCGTGCAGCTATAACCCCGTTCAAAAACAAGGGGATAGAGGAATGGATGAAAGCGTGCAGAGAGTTAGGAAGGCCGCTGACTAATGCAGGTCTTGCTGCGGATGTGGTGCAATTAACACAGAACAGGAAACCACAGTCAGGAGCTTGCTTCAGGTGTGGAAAGCTGGGCCATCTTAAAAAACAATGTCTGGAAAGAGGAAGCACAGGCACAGGTGAAATTTTTCTACACCCTAGACAACCTGGATTGTGTCCCAAGTGCAAAAAGGGAAATCAATGGGCTAATGAGTGTAGGTCCTTTAAGGACATACATGGGCAGCCCCTTCGTCTGGCTATGGAGGTGCTCGGCCAAAAACCGGCCAGCGGGGCCCTTATCTCCAGGGCCCACAAATATATGGGGCCATAGAGGAACAAACCACCAGTCCCACATCAGAGAGATGGCCGTCCCTTCACCATCCAAGGGACTGTGGAGAGCCACTGCTGGTTCTGCAGGACTGGACCTCTGCTCCACCTCCAGGCTCGTATTAACTCCGCAAATGGGAGTCCAAATAATTGATACTGATTTTAAAGACCCCTTGACCCTGATACTGTGGGCCTACTCATTGGTAGATCATCCACTGCTTTGAGAGGCTTAATAGTGCACCCGGGGATTATTGATCCAGATTTCAGAGGAATAGTCAAGATAATGGTAGAGTCCCCAAAAGGAATTACAGTTGTTTCCCCAGGAGATAGAATAGCTCAGCTCATTGTGCACCCTAGTTTGCATGCAAAGTTTCCAGCTCAGAAAAGAAATGGGGGGAATAAAGGGTTCGGATCCACTGGCAATGACCTTACATTTTTGGCACTGGATTTAGACCAGCGCCCCAGTGTAGAATTGCAAATTGAAAATAGACAAATTCAGGGACTACTGGACACTGGAGCTTACAAAAGCATAATAGCTAAAAAGGATTGGCCGGAAAGCTGGCCAATCCAGATCTCCTCTCAAACATTACAGGGCTTGTGTTATGCAAAGGCCCCGGATATTTGTGCAAGACAGCTCAAGTGGCAAGATCAGGAAGGACACTCTAGCGTGATACAGCTGTATGTCCTAGATTTGCCAATCACCCTATGGGGGAGGGATTTGCTGAAGAATATGGGCTATAAATTAACCAATGAATATTCGGAAGTCTCGCAACAGCTCATGAAGCAGATGGGGCATTACCCCGGAAGGGGCATTGGGAAAGTTGTAAAAGGAAGAACTAGTCCAGTTGTTGCTCAACAAAGACCCGATTGGCAAGGTCTGGGTTTTTCCTAGGGGCCATTGAGGAGGGCATTCCCATCCCATGGAAGACAGAGGAACCGGTGTGGGTTCCTCAATAGCCCCTTTCCTCTGAAAAGCTTACAGCAGCTCATTCCTTTGTAAGTGAACAGCTCTCTCTTGGGCACATTGAAACCTCAGTATCTCCTTGGAACACACGGGTTTTCATTATAAAAAGGAAAACAGGAAAATGGAGGCTGCTTCATGACCTCCTGGCTATTAATCAACAAATGCAAGTGATGGGTCCAGTGCAGCGAGGCCTTCCCTTGTTGTCTGCCTTACCTAGCCATTTTCCAGTCATAGTAATCGATATAAAAGACTGTTTCTTTTCAATCACCCTCTGCATTAAAGACAGGGAGCAGTTTGCATTTACCATCCCTTCCTGTAATCATGAGGAACCTGATAAGAGGTATGAATGGAAAGTGTTACCCCAGGGCATGGCTAATAGCCCCACTATGTGGAAAGTATTTGTGAGTGATGTCATCGCTCCTCTAAGAGAGCAATATTCTAGAGTAAGATGCATCCACTACATGGATGATATCCTTCTGAGTAATAAAGATGAGAAGGTTTTGGATCAGGCTTATGAAGAGCTAATAAGATTATTGAGAAGAAAGCAATTGTTTGTTGCCCCTGATAAGGTTCAAAAAACCAGTGTAGTCTCTTATTTGGGAGCAAGATTGGATCCTCTTACAGTAGTCCCACAAAAAATTGAAATTAGAAAGGATAATCTCAAGACACCTAATGACTTTCAGAAGTTGTTGGGTGATATAAACTGGATCCGAAGCTATTTGAAAATACCTAATTATGAATTAAAGCCATTAATCAATCTTTTGGCCAGTGATTCAGCCCTGGATTCTCCTACACAACTAACTAAGGAGGCTCGAGTGGCCTTGAGGAAGGTAGAGCAAGGACTACAGGATGCAATACTATATCGTTGCACAGAGGACTTGGATATTATCCTGTGCATTCTGCCTACCTTTTTGCAGCCTACAGGGTTGTTATGGCAGGCAGGACACATATTATGGATTCATCCTAAAGCCTCACCAGCAAAATCCATAGAGCATTACCCCACTGCTGTTGCAAAATTGGCCTTTAATGGAATACAACAGAGTGTGCAGTTTTTTTGGGAGATATCCACCCTCCCTGATTATTCCATATACTGCTTTTCAAGTGCAAATATTATGTGGAGCAATTGATGACTGGGCCATACTGCGCTGTAGTTTCCATGGTATTATAGATAATCATTATCCCAAGCACACTTTGCTTTTCTTTTTTAAAGAACATCCTGTTGTGTTTCCAAAAGTACCTGCAAAAAATCCTTTGCCAGATGCTCCCAATATATTTACAGATGGATCAAAAACTGGATGTGGGGTGTGTCCTGTGTCAATTCCAGCCAAATTCTCCACAGGTGGTTGAGTTGCAAATTGTCTTGGAAATCTTTAAAAAATGCCTTTTTCCCTTTAATTTGCTTTCCGTTTCGGCTTATGTGGTAAATGTTGTAAAAATTCTAGAGGTAGCCGGACCTATAAAACAAAGCAGTACTGTTTGTCAATTACTGAGAGAGTTACAAAAGATCATTTGGCTGAGAGAGTCAAAATTTTTTATACAACATATTCGAGCTCATACAGGCTTACCTGGCCCATTAAGTGAAGGAAATGATCTGGTTGATCGATGCACTAGAATGGAATATGCATTTTTGAGTTCTGTTTTGGAAAATGCCCGAATTTTTCATAAGCAATTTCATATTCCTTCAAAGACCTTGCAACGAAGGTTTGGATTATCCCGAGCAGATGCCAGACAAATTGTGCTCAAATGTCAACAATGTGCTGTTTATAATCATCCCCCTAGTTTAGGAATTAATCCAAGAGGTTTGCTACCTTTAAAAATTTGGCAAATGGATATTACTCATATTTTTGAATTTGGAACTTTAAAATATGTTCATGTTTCTGTGGATACTTGTTCTGACATCATTCATTCTACAGCCTTGAGTGGAGAAAAGACACGTAACGTTATTACACATTGCCTTGAAGCATGGGCGGCTTGGGGGCAACCTCAACAGCTTAAGACAGACAATGGCCCTGCCTATACAGCTCAGTCTTTTCAATCCTTTTGCAAGCAAATGAATGTAATCTTGATTCATGGTCTACCTTATAATCCTCAGGGCCAAGGCATTGTTGAACATGCTCATCGTACCCTTAAGGAATGTTTAACAAAACAAAAAGAGGGAATTGGGTATGGTAGAACACCCAAAGAACGACTTTCATTGGCATTATTTTCTTTAAATTTTTTGAATCTGGATAATGATGGTTTGGCTGCAGCTGATCTGCACCAATGCCCTAATAATACCTTGAAGGGTTATGTTAAATGGAAAGATGTGCTTACTGGATTATGGCATGGGCCTGATCCAGTGTTGGCGTGGGCGAGAGGTTCTGTTTGTGTGTTTCCTCAGACTCAACAAGATCCACTGTGGGTGCCTGAGCGGCTGACCAGACGCTGCAATAAAAATGAAGATCCTCCTGCTGTTACTGATTCTTGGCGAGACATTGATGCTGGTGTAGATGGAGCCAAGATGGGCGATCTTGTTGGTGTTCCCGAGACCAATGCCGATACGCCATGATACTAAGCTGTTTTCTTGTCTTTTAGTTCTAACAAGTCTCTTGATATACCTTATTCACCTTTAAAGAGGAGGGAGTGTAAATGAAAACTATGCCCTTGCCATCCTTTTGATAGTACTTTCAATTGTTTGCCTGTGGTGCATCTGCAGGATGAGGTGTATCCAACAAAGACAGGTTGCAATGATGGTACAGGCATTCACAGCCATTGAAGCTGGACAGTCCTCCTAGGCCTGGCTGGCAGCCATGAAGGCCTAATAAGATGCTTTCCACGCTCAGGATGCGAGGCTAAGTACTGCACTCAGGGGCCCATGATTGGAGAGCCCTTGAGGGGGCATGTTTGACTGCACACGGGTTGGTATGCCAGAACCCGTCTCTGAGCCAAAGGTACCGGACGGGTTTGACGAAATCCACTGGGCTGATGGCTCAGAAGGGCATCGAAACAAGGTACTTGAGTCCACCCGATGGGCAAATGATATATCAGAGGTCAAACCTTTACTCTCGCCTGAATGCGTGTTTAAAAAGAAAAAGGAGGAACTGTAGGGAGCTGCTTGCCCGTTAACTGTTGTTAACTCTCGTTAATTGTAGTTAACTGTTAACAAGTCCTTATTTGGGTGGAGCCTGTTGAGTCTTGCACCTTCCACGTGGATACAACCTATCAGCAATGCCCACGTGTCTAAGCCTGATTGGCTGTCTATTAGTATTTAAGGACTGGGCTGATTCTCTCCGGGTCAGAAGAAGTAGTACAGGAGGGAGAAGTAGTAGAAGAGGGAGAAGAAGGAGAAGAAGTGCAAGGGTCCTGAGTAAACTGCTTGAAGAAGATCTTCCTGTGTTGCGTCTTTCCTTGCCGGCAAGGGTGGATGCGACACATGACCTCTGCATCAGCTCGTGCTTCCTGACCTGCTTGAGTTCCAGTCCAGACTGTCTTTAGTGATGAACTGCAATGTGGAAGTGTAAGCTCAATAAAACCTCCCCCCAAAAAAAGTGTTTCTTGGTCATGATGTTTGTGAAGGAATAGAAAGCCTGACTAAGATATGTATATAAACCACATTTTTTGCATCCATTCTTCTATTGAGGTTCATCTGGGTTCTTTCCAGCTTCTGGCTATTATAAATAGCGCTGCTATGAACATATTGGGCATGTATCTTTATTACATGCTGGGGAATCCTCTGGGTATATGCCCAGGAGTGGTATAGCAGGATCTTCCAGAAATGAGGTGTTAAGGTTTCTGAGGAACTTCCAGACTGATATCCAGAGTGGTTCTACCAATTTGCATCCCCACCAGCAGTGGAGGATTGTTCCTCTTTCTCCACAACCTTACCAACACCTGCTGTCTCCTGAATTTTTAATCTTGACCATTCTGAATGCTGTAAGATGAAATTTCAGGGTTGTTTTGATTTCTTTTTCCCTGATGACTAATGAAGTTGAGCATTTTTTAAGATGCTTCTCTGCCATCCGAAGTTCTTCATGTGAAAATTCTTTGCTTAACCCTGTACCCCATTTTTAATAGGGTTATTTGGTTTTCTGGTGTCTAACTTCTTGATTTTTTGTATATATTGTATATTAATCCTCTATCTGATGTAGGGTTGGTGAAGATCTTTTCCCAGTTTGTTGGTTGCCGATTTGTCCTATTAATGGTGTCCTTTGCCTTACAGAAATTTTGTTACTTTCTGAGGTCTCATTATTCAGTTATGATCTTAGAGCATTCACTATTGGTGATCTGTTCACAGACTTTCCCTCCTCTACAGATGTCCTCAAGGGTCTTCCGCAGTTTCTTTTCTATTAGCTTCAGAGTGTCTGGGTTTATGTATAGGTCCTTGATCCATTTGGATTTGAGCTTAGTACAAGGAGACAAGGATGGATCAATTCTCATTCTTTTGCATGCTGACCTCCAGTTGAAACAGCACCATTTGTTGAAAAGGCTATCTTTTTGCAATTTTAGTTTTTTCAGCCCCTTTGTCGAAGATCAAGTGGCCATAGGTGTGTGGGTTCATTTCTGGATCTTCAATCCTGTTCCATTGATCCACCTGCCTGTCATCTTGCCAATATCATGTAGTTTTGAACATTATTGTGCTGGTGTATTGCTTAATATCAGAGCTACTCATTCCCCCACAATTTCTTTTGTTGTTGAGAATAGTTTTAGCTATCCTCGTTTTTTGTTTTTCCAGATGAATTGGAGAACTGCTCTTTCTAACCCTATGAAGAATTGAGCTGGGATTTTGATGGGAATTGTGCTGAATCTGTATACTGCTTTTGGAAAAATGGCCATTTTAACTATATTAATCCTGCCTATCCCTGACCATGGGAGGTTTTTCCATTTTTTGAGGTCTTCTTCCATTTCCTTCTTCAGAATCTTGAAGTTCTTGTCATACAGATCTTTTACTTTTTTGTTAAGAGTCACCCCAAGGTACTTTATACTGTTTATGGCTATTGTGAAGGGTGTCATTTTCCTAATTTCTTTCTCAGTCTGCTTATCCATTAGGCTGCTAGTGTACGCTCTCTCAGTTTTCTTTTTGGAGGCACTCAGGGCTAAGAATTTTCCTGTTAGCTCTGCTTTCCTTGTGTCCCAAAGATTTGGGTATGTTGTGCCTTCATTTTCATTAAATTCTAAAAAGTCTCTTGTAGGGTTCCATAGCTGCCTTCAGCTATTACGCAGTGGGTTTCTGGAACAGAAGCTGAGGAATAAATAGGGAAGAGGGGCGAAAAGAAGTGCGGCTAATACAATATTCACTGGTCAAAGCCGGAAACTTTAATGGCGCCAGACTTTTTAACAGTTTGGGCAAACCCTTCCCCCCAGACTCCAGGCTGAGTTCCGGTGGAAGTTGTCTATCTTCTCTTGGAGGTCCTTGTCTTGACTGCTCTGACAGCTGGTTGGGTCACCTGTTTAATTCAGGAATTCCTAGACCTGGAGGAACAATGAACTTAACATTTACTTCTAGCACTCCACCCTGGGTGGAGAAGGATCCTGGCTATCTGGGAGAAGTTAACCTTGACCAAAGTCAAACTCTGACCAAGTGCAAGACTGCCCCAATAAGGCTCTGTACAGTCTCTGATTTCTTTTTTTATTTCTTCTTTGGATAAGGTGTCATTGAGTAGAGTATTGTTCAGCTTCCGTGTTTATGCGGGCTTTCTGTTGTTTTTGTTGCTATTGAAAACCACTCTTACTCCATAGTGTTCTGAGAGGAGGCATGGGATTAGTTCGATCTTCTTATATTTGTTGAGATCTGTCTTGCGACCAATTGTGGTCAATTTTGGAGAAGGTATCACGAGGTGCTGAGAAAAAGGTATATTCTTTTGCTTTAGGGTGAAATGTTCTATAAATATCAGTCAAATCCAATTGGTCCAAAGATTCAATTAGTTTTAATGTGTCCCTGTTTAATTTCTGCTTTCCTGATTGAGGAGATTGGGGTGTTGAAGTCACCCACAATTATTGTGTTAGGTGCAAGGTGTGCTTTGAGCTTTAGTAAAGTTTCTTTTATGAATGAAGGTGCCCTTGCATTTCGAGCATAGATGTTCAGAAGTAAATGTTCTTCCTGTGGACTTTTGCTTTGACCAGCAAGAAGTGTCCTTCTGTGTCTCTTTTGATGAATTTATGTTGAAAGTCAATTTTATCTGATATTAGATTGGCTACTGTGGCTTGTGTCCTGAGACCATTGGCTTCTTAAATTGTCTTCCATCCTTTTACTCTAAGTTAGTTTCTGGCTTTGACACTGAGGTATGTCTCCTGTATGCAGCAAAATGTAGGGTCCTGTTTCCTTATCCAGTCTGTTAGTCTATGTATTTTTATTGGGGTATTCCGTCCATTGATGTTAACAGATATTAAGGAATAGTGATTATTACTTCCTGTCATTCTTGATGTTATTTTTATATTTGAGTGGTTATCTTTTTTTGGGTTTGATGAAAGAAGGTGACTATCTTGCTTTTTCCAGGGTGCAGTTTCTCTCATTTTATTCAAGTTTTCCTCCTATTATTCTTTGTAGAGCTGGGTTTGTGGAAAAATATAATTTGGTGTAAATTTGGTTTTGTCATGGAATATCTTGGTATCTCCTTCTATGGTGATTGAAAGTTTTTTTGGCTATAGTAGCCTTGGCTGACATTTGTGTTCTCTTGGAGTCTGCATGAGATCTGCCCAGGATCTTCTAGCTTTCATGGTTTCAACTGAGAAAGCTGGTGTGAGTCTGATAGCTCTTCTTTTATATGTTACTTGGCCTTTTTCTCATATTGTCTTTAATATTCTTTCTCTGTTTAGTGCATTTGGGGTTTTGATTATTAAGTGACAGGATGTATTTCTGCTCATGTCCATTCTGTTTGGAGTTCTATAGGCTTCTTGCATATTCATGGGCATCTCTCTCTTTAAATTGGGAAAGTTCTCTTCCATAATTTTTTGAAGGTATTTGCTGGCCCTTTCAGTTGTAAACCTTCACTCTCATTAATGCCTATAATCCTTAGGTTTGTTCTTCTCATTGTGTCCTGGATTTCCTGGATGTTCTAGCATACAAACTTTTTGGATTTTCCATTTTCCTCGACTGATGAGTCCATAGTTTCAACGGTATCTTCGGCATCTGAGATTCTTTCTTCCATATCTTGTATTCTCTTGTTTATATTTGCATCTATGTCCCCTGATTTCTTCTCAAGGTTTTCTATCTCTAAAGTTATCTCCCTTTGTTATTTCTCAGTTGATTCCATTCCTGTTTTTAGATCCAGGATAGTTTTGCTCAGTTCCTTCATTTGTTTGTTTGTGTTTTCCTTTAATTCTTTAAGAGATTTTTGTGTTTCCTCTTTCATGACTTCTGCCTGTTGATTCAAATTCTCTTGCATTTCTTTAATTTTTTTTCATTTTTATTTATTTATTTATTTATTTATTTATTTATTTATTTATTTATTTAGTGTTTCTTCTTTATTGACTTCTATCTCTTGGGCATTATTCTCCAGAATTTCTTTAAGAGATTTTTGTGTTTCCATTATACATGTTTCTAATTTATTCAGGTTCCCCTCTATTTCTTTAAGAGATTCCTTTATGTCCTTTATGTGTTCTTCTAGCAGCATCATGAACATTGATTTTAAATCCAAATCCTGTTTCTCAGGTGTCTTGGCATAACCAGAACTTGCTGATGTTGGACAGTTTTCTTCAGATGCTCCACTATTGCCTAGATTTCTGTTAGTGGCGTTCCTACATTTACTATTTGCCATTTTGTTCTCTGGCATTAGCTGGTCTTTTCTCTGGCTTTTATTTGAGCCTCCTGTGAATCTCTAGAGCTATTTCCACAACAATGGATGGCAGGGTTTCCCCTGTCACAGATTACAGATGTGCAGTCCTCCTCTTGGGTGCCCTTGGATATCTAGTGTGCCTTGCCCCAGATTGTCTCTGTGGACAAGGTAGTGCTCTTTTGCTCCTTCAGAGAGTGCTGATGGGGTATGCAGCCGGACCTTTTCCAAGTGATGATCACTCTGCTGGTTAGCTGATCTCCCAAACGGGTTGGTGCACACAAGGCTAGCCTAGCAACTCAGGCCCTGAGACTAGGCAAAAGCCTGCCTGGCCAAGGCCCTAGCAGAGTTCCCCTTGGGCAATGAGTGTTAAATGGTTCTGTCAGGTGGCCAGGATGGCAGGGTGCATGAGCTCCTCGAAAGTTCCTGGAGAGTCTGCTGTGCTAACCTCCTCCTGGCTGGGTTGACACACAGATGGCCCACCAAGCAGCGCAGGTACTGGGGGCAGTCAAGGGGCTGTCAGGCCTAGACCCCCCACTATGTTAGCCTTAGGCAATGACTGTTAGCTGACTTTGCCTGGTAGACCTCTCTGGTGTCTGGTAGCCAAAATGGCGGCATGTGCCATGCTGGGAAAACAACCTCCTGTCCAGGTTGGAACACTGATGGGCCCCTGAAAAGCCCAGGGCCTGGGTGAAGACCAATGCCTATTGGGCTTAAACCCCCGTAATGTTGGCCCCGGGTTACATTTGCATACCTCAGTCTGTCTAATCCCTCTGGCATCCCAGAATCAAGATGGAAGTGAGTCTCTCATAACTGACTGGCAGGGGGCAGATTTCTAATGTGGCTTCTGGTGGTGAAAGGCACTGTAAATCAGCCACCGCTTGTAGCCCGGCTGGCCAGCTGTGGTCAATGCTGATGGGAAGGTGCAGGACCTGCCTGAATCCAGTCCTCTTGGTTCCACTGCTGATGGCCCTCCCTCTGGACAAGTCACTGCGGCTGCTGCCACTTATCAAGCACTTCCTGGCATCAGCATTAGTGTCAAAATGTCATTTGCAGAATTTGTTGTAAATTATTCACTACATCTTAGTAATTCTCACTGAAGCAAATAAAAATGTTATGTTATATTTCAATTTATGTTTTACTAAGAGATTTTTTTATTCACTTTGGTTTCTGTAAGTGGAATCGAAGGTCTTTGAATGGACTTTACTTGATTTTCTAGTGCATATTTTGCCCCTGTTTATTTCCTTTGTATGGAACAATTCTGGGATCAAAATAGCAAATTAGGAGTTAGGACAATCTCTTTACTGGGGGCCAAGTCTATTTTCTGGAAGATATCTTTACATGTTCTATATCCCATTTGACATGTTTCTTTTATTTTCTTTTTATTTTGAGTTTTTAAAATTTTTATGCATTTAATTTTTTTTACAATTCTAATTGCATCTGCATCCTGGTCTAACTTGTAACTTTTAAGAACCCATACCTCCTCCCACACTGTCTCCATCAGAATTTTCACACCCTCAAAAACCAAATGTTCTCACTCTCTGAGGTTTCCATTCTCTCAAAGGATAGATACATTTCTTGCCTGAACGCACACCTGTCAATCTTTCTTCTATATGTTTAGGGGCCTCAGATCAGCTGGCATACAATACTGACTGGTTGGTGGTCCGATGTCTCAGAAATATTTGGGATCCAGGTTCATTGAGACTCAAGGTCATCTTAAAGTTTTGCCTCCACTTCAGGTTCTTTCAATCTTTCCCTAATTCAACCACATGAATCAGATTTTGTCGACTGGTTGCATGTAAATACCTTCAACTGACTCATTCTCCTGCTCCTTGGACAGTTCAGATGACAGCAATTATAGGGCCCTTATGTGACCATTCTATAGCCTCAGTACTAGCATCCAGACCTTGAGTACTTCCCTTGAGCTGTATCCCATGCAGAGTTGTCTCTGCCCTCCTTTTACTCAGGCTCTTCTCCATTTCTTGTCCATGTTGTTTACCAACAGGAAAAATTTGGGTCATAATCTTTGACTGTGTGATGGCACACCCATCCCTCACTTGATGCCCTGTATTTCTGCTGGAAGTAGACTCTACAAGTTCACTCTCACTGTTTGGCATTTCAACTAAGGAATCTCCCTTTGTTTCCTAAGAGACTCTCAGCTCCCTGGTATCTAGTACATTTTGGAGGTTGCCTGGCCTCCTACCTCCTGAAGTTGCTGTTTCCTTTCTTTCTGCTGCCCTTCAGGTCTTCAGTGCTTTTCACATATCCAATATCTGATCATGTTTACTTACCACTTCTCTGGCCTATAACTTTTCTGACCCAGAATGCTCTCAGCCTCCCCCACTCCTCTGATATCTATCATTTCTCTTTCTTGTAGGCATGAGGCCCTACAGATCTTTATCCATTTTGAGTTCATTGTACTATATCCTCTGATTTCTGCAAGTTTGGCTGTGGGAATGGAATATACAGTCCTTTGAAAGCACACACTGGTAAGTGAGGGCTCAATTTCTCTTTATCTTGTCAATTGAAAAATTTATTGTCAGTTCTATAGGTCTTAATCATACTGAGTTGACAAGATTGAATTTGTTTTATGTTTTATTTCAATTTATTTAATTTTTGAAGATGTTTATTAATAAAAAAAACATTTCTTTACCATTATAAATTAGATACCAATCTAATCAGAACATAACAAATATTATTAATTTATTCAATATTATACTCAATTGAATACTTTAAGGTTTTGAATAATTAGATATACATATTGTATTAGAAGTATAGATGACATAGGTGGTTTGTCTTCCAGCCCACTGTCAGTGGGACCTGTGTCCTGTCCAATGAGCTGAAGAAGGAGAGAAGCCCTGTGGCCCTATTCGCTACCTGCCAAGAGAGGAAAGAATCAATAAGTACTTTATCACCCTGAGCTTTAGATCACTGGTGGTGCAAACCGCCAGGAATCTGCCTTCACTCAGGAACTGAGCACATAGGAGGTTTGTCTGCCAGCCTTCCAGCAGTGGGGCCTGTGTCCTGCCCAGAGAGCTACAGAAGGAGAGAAGCCCCATTGCCATATTTGCTGTCTGCCAGAACAGAAAAGGATCACTAGATACTGTATCACCCTGAGCTTTAGATCACTGGAGTTGCAAACCACCAGGGGTCTGCCTGCACTCAGGAACTGAGCACATAGGAGGTTTGTCTGCCAGCCTTCCAGCAGTGGGGCCTGTGTCCTGCCCAGAGAGCTACAGAAGGAGAGAAGCCCCATTGCCATATTTGCTGCCTGCTGGAACAGAAAAGGATCACTAGATACTGTATCACCCTGAGCTTTAGATCACTGGAGGTGCAAACCACCAGGGGTCTGCCTGCACTCAGGAACTGAGCACAAAAGTAGTTTGTTTGCCAGCCTGCCAGGAGTGGGGACTGTGTCCTGCCCAGAGAGCTGCAGAAGGGGAGAGGCCCCGCAGCCATATTCGCTGCCTGCTGGAACAGAGAAGGGTCACTAGGTACTGTATCACCCTCAGCCATAGAACTCTGGTGGTGCAAACCGCCAGGGGTCTGCCTGCACCAAGGAACTGAACACATATGCAATTTGTCTGCCATCCTGCCGGGCATGGGACCTGTGTCCTTCCCAGAGAGCAGCAGAGGAAATGATTCCCTGTGGCTATATTCGCTGCCTGCCTGGACAGAAAAGTGTCACTAGGTACTGGATTAACCGTAGCTTTAGATCTCTGGGGGTGCAAATCTCCAGTGATCTGCCTGCACTCAGGAACTGTGCACATAAGCAGTTCACCTGCATGCCAGTCCATCTCAGAACCTGTGTCCTAGGTGAGAATCAACAGAGCGTGTGACCCGACCACACCATCTTTGCTCCATAAAAGAGCAGACAGAGAACACCTGATTGACCTTGACAACCTAAGTATAACACTGCTTGAGTCAAGACTGAGCAGGGCTCCAAAGCAGACTGGTTACGTGACCACACCTTTTGCTGCATACAGGAAACACACCTCAGTGTCAAAGACAAAAACTACCTTAGAGTAAAAGGCAGGAACTCAATTCTACAAGCAAATTGTCCCAGGAAACAAGCCAGAGTTTCCATTCTTTTTTTTTTTCATATTTTTATTTTCTATATTCTTTGTTTACATTCCAAATGATTTCCCCTTTCCCGGATACCCCCTCCCCATATGTCCCAAAAACCTTCTTTTCTCCATCCCTTCTCCAATCACCTCCCTCCTTTTCCTCTGTCCTTATATTCCCTTGCAATGCTAGATCAATCCTTTCCAGGATCCGGACCCTCTCCATAATTCTTCATGGGTGTCATATGATATGCAATTTGTGCCTTCGGTATTCAGGGCTTCTGGGCTAATTAATATCCACTTATCAGTGATTTCATTTCATGTGTATTCTTTTGTGATTGGGTTACCTCGCTTCGGATGATATATTCCAGATCAAACCATTTGCCTAAAAATTTTGTGAATTCATTGTTTCTAATTGCTGAGTAGTATTCCATTGTGTAAAGATACCATATTTTCTGTATCCATTCATCTTTTGAGGGGCATCTGGGTTATTTCCAGCATTTGGCTATTATAAATAAGGCTGCTATGAACATAATGGAACATGTGTCTTTATTGCATGCCGGGGAATCCTTTTGCTATATGCCCAGGAGAGGTATAGCAGGGTCCTCTGGAAGTCTCATGTCCAGTTTTCTGAGGAACCGCCAGACTGATTTCCACAGTAGTTGTAACATCTTACAGCACCACCAGCAGTGGAGGAGTGTTCTCTTTCTCCACATCTTTGCCAAAACCTGCTGTCTCCTGAGTTTTTGACCTTAGCCATTCGGACTGATGTAAGGTGAAATCTCAGGGTTGTTTTAATCTGCATTTCCCTAATGACTAATGATGTTGAGCACTTCTTAATGTGCCTCTTGGCCATCCGAATTTCTTCAGGTGAAAATTCTTTGTTAAGTTCTGTAACCCAGTTTTTAAATAGGGTTATTTGCTTCACTGGGATCTAACTTTTGAGTTCTTTGTATATATTGGATATTATCCCTCTACCAGATGTGGGGTTGGTGAATATCCTTTCCCAATTTGATGGTTTCCGTTTTGTCCTTTTAACTGTAAATCCAGAATCCTTTCATGCTAAAAGTATTAGAAAGAACAGGAATACAAGACCTAAACATCGTTAAAGCAATATACAGCAAAGCAGTATCCAACATCAAACTAAATGCAGAGGAACTCGAAGCAATCCCACTAAAATCAGGCTGTAGACAAGGCTGTCCTCTCTCTTCATATCTTTTCAATATAGTACTTGAAGTTCTAGCTTGAGCAATTAGACAATATAAGGAGGTCAAGAGGATACAAATTGGAAAGGAAGATGTCAAATCATCACAATTTGCAGATGACAGGATAGTCTACTTAATTGACCTGAAAACCTCCACCAGAGAACTCCTACAGCTGATAAACAACTTCAGCAGAGTGGCTTGTTATAAAATCAACTCAAGCAGATCAGTTGCCTTCCTATACTTAAAAGATAAGTAGGCTGAGAACGAAGTTAGGAAAATGACACCCTTCAAAATAGCCACAAACAATATAAAATATCTTGGTGTGTCTCTAAACAAACAAGTGAAAGAACTATATGACAAGAACTTCAGGTCTCTGAAGAAGGAAATCAAAGAAGACCTCAGAAAATGGAAAAATCTGCCATGCTCGTGGATTGGCAGGATTAATATTGCTAAAATGGCCATCTTGCCAAAAGCAAACTACAGATTCAATGCAATAACCATCAAAATCCCAAGACAGTTCTTCACAGAGTTAGCAAAAGCAATTCTCAAAATCATGTGGAATAACAAGAAACCCAGGATAGCTAAAACTATTCTCAACAACAAAAGAAATTTTGAGGAAATCATGGCCCTGACTTCAAGCAATACTACAGAGCAATAGTGTTAAAAAAAGCATGGTATTGGCACAGAGATACACAAGTACCAATGGAATAGAATTGAAGATCCAGAAATGAATCCACGCACCGATGTTCACCTGATCTTCGACAAAGGAGCCAAAAACATCCAGTGGAAAAAAGATAGCCTTTTCAACAAATTGTGCTGTTTCAATTGGAGGTCAGCATGCAGAAGAATGTCAATCGATCCATTCTTATCTCCTTGCACCAAGCTCAACTCTAAATGGATCAAGGACCTCCACATAAAACCTGACTCACTGAAACTAATAGAAAAGAAACTGGGGAAGACCCTTGAGGACATGGGCACAGGGGAAAAGTTCCTGAACAGACCATCAATAGCTTATGCTCTAAGATCAAGAATTGACAAATGGGACCTCATAAAACTAAAAAGTTTCTGTAAAGCAAAGGACACTGTCAAAAGGACAAAATGTCAACCAGCAGATTTGGAAAGAATCTTCACCAACCCTAAATCTGACAGAGGGCTAATATCTAATATATATAAAGAACTCAAGAATGTAGATCCCAGAGAACCAAATAACCCCATTAAAAATGGGCTATGGAGCTAAACAAAGAATTTTCACATGAAGAACTTCAGTGTGCTGAGAAACACCTTAAGAAATGTTCACCATCATTAAGCATTGGGGAAATGCAAATCAAAGGAACTCTCAGATTTCACCTCATACCAGTCAGAAAGGAAAAGGTCAAAAACTAAGGAGACATCAGGTGTTGGTGAGGATGTGGAGAAAGAGGAACATTCCTCCACTGCTGGTGGGATTGCAGGATGGTGCAACCACTTTGGATATCAGTCTGGCTATTCCTCAGAAAACTGGCATGACACTTCCTGAGGACCCTATTATATCACTCCTGGGCATATACCCAGAGGATTCTTCAGCATGTTTCACTATGTTCATAGCTGCTCTATTTGTAGTAGCCAGAAGCTGGAAATAACCCAGGTGTCCTTCAAGGGAGGAATGGATACAAAAAAATGTGGTATATTTACACAATGGAGTACTATTCATCCATTAGAAACAATGAATTCATGAAATTCTTAGACAAATGGATGGACTTGAAGAACATCATACTAAGTGAGGGAACCAGTCTCAGAAGATCAATCATAGTATGCTCTCACTGATAAGTGGATATTAGCCTAGAAACTTTGAGTACCCAAGACATAATCCACATATTAAATGATGTCCAAAAAGAATGGAGGATTAGCCCCTGGTTCTGGAAAGACTCAGTGCAAAAGTATAGGGGAATTCTAGAACAGGGAAGTGGGAAGGGGTAGATGGAGGAGTAGGTCTAAGGAAGAGGGCTTCTGGGACTTGCGGGGAGTGGGGGCCCAGAAAAGGGGAAATCATTTGAAATGTAAACAAAAACCATATCTATAAAAATAATAATAATTTAAAAAGAAAAACACACAAAAAACAAAAACCAAAAAAACAAAAAACAAAAGAAAAACAAAAAAAACAAACAAACAAAAAAAAAGAAAGAAAATCTGACTTTTCTTTTACAAGATTTACTTTTCCAAAATCATTTGTTGAGTGTGTTAGTCAGGGATTCTATACCTGCACAAACATCATGACCAAGAAGCAAGTTGGGAAGGAAAGGGTTTATTGATCTTACAGTTCAATGCTGCTGTTCATCACTAAAGGAAATGATGACTGGAACTTAGCAGGTCAGGAAGCAGGAGCTAATGCAGAGGCCATGTAGGGATGTTACTTACTTGCTATTTACCCTGTCTTTCACAGACTGCTCTTTTACAGAAACCAAGAGCACCAGTCCAGAGGTGGTACCACCCACAAGCACTCGTTGATTACTAATTGAGAAAATGCCCCACAGCTGGATCTCATGGAGGCACTTACCCAACTGAAGCTTCTATCTCTGTGATAACTACAGCCTGTGTCAACTTGAAATATAAAATCAGCCAGTACAAGAATGGTAGAATTTCTTAATATTAGAAATTAAAATGTTATCCTACATTTTATTAAAAAGCTTTCAAATGTTATACTGAATACTTCCGGATATGTATGAAGATTTTTGAAAAAAATCAAAATTTCAGAATTAATGTAAACAATGCACAAATATTCCACTATAACTGCACAGAAAGTATAGAACAGAATAAAGAGAAAATTAAATATTTAAAGCACATTTATCTTTTATACTTCAAAGAAACCATTATTATCTAGCATATAAAAGTCATGGAAATATTCATATTTGGTAATAATGAAAAATTAAAATATTGTTTATGCTCTGATCAGATTGGTATATATTTAATAATTGCTTAGAAAAAATTTTAAATAAATAAACATTATTATTATTTAAGCAAGTTGAAAAATAACGTAAAAAAATTCATCCTTGTCCATTCAGTAGGACTAAAAGATAGAAAATGGACATTGCTCAATTGAAAAGCTAAAATAGAAATTGAGCCCTCAGTATTGGTAATATTTGCTTACAAAGGACTGTATATAGCACACCCTTAGACATAGTGACAGAATACCCAGGAGAGTCCACAGAACTCAAAAGTGCTAAAAAACATAGGGCCTTAAGCCTACATGGGAGAAGTAAAGATCAAAAAAGAAGATAAAAATCACAGGAGTGTGAAAGGCCAGGAATGTTCTGGGTCAGAAAAGATACAGGCTGGAGAAGAGGGGAACATGACAGATCTTGGTTAGGGGAAAAGCCTTGAAGCCCTGAGGCCCAGCAGAAAAAAGGAAACAGGCAACTTCAGGAGGTAGGAAGGCAGACAACCTCCAGATAGTACTAGAAACCAGGGACGTGAGAGACTCTAAGGACTCAAAGGGAGAAACCTTAGATGAAATGTTTTACAGTGAGAGTAAGCTTGTAGAGCCTACCACCACCAGAAATACAGAGCATCAAGTGAGGGATGGGGGTGCCAGCCCACAGTCCAAACTTATGACCCACAACTTTTCCAGTTGGTAAAACAACATGGACAAGAAATGGAGAAGAGCTTGAGGAAAAGGAGGGCAGAGAGAGTTTCACAGTGGGAGACAGCTCAAGGGAAGGACCCAAGGCCTTGACACTATTACTGACGCTATGGAATCTTCACAAAAAGGAGCCTATAATTACTGTACTCTGAAAGATGCAACACAAAGAAGAATGAGTCCAATGAAGGTATTTAGACACAAGCAGTGTACAGAATCTGGTTACTCCTGTGCTTGAATTAGGGAAAGGCTGGAAGAAGCTGAGGTGGAGGCCAGAGTTTTTAAGAGGACCTTGAGTATGAATTAGCCAGATACAAAAGATTTATGATACATTGGATCATCAAACAGGCAGCCTACTATAACAGCTGATCTAAGGTATCTAACACATATATAACAAAGAACTGCCAGGTCTGGGTTCAGTCAAAAAAATTTATCTATGCCTTGAGAAACTGGAAACCTCAGGGAGTGCAGATATTTCACGGACGTGCATGTGGAAATTCTCATGGAGATAGGGTGAGGGAAGGTATGGGCTGTTAAACAGTCACAAAATAAACCAGGATGCAGATAAAATTTGGACTGTAAAAAAATTACATAAAATATAAAAAAAAATCAAAGAAAATGAAAGAAGCAACAAAGGGAAGATAGAACTTGTGGAAACCACTTCCATTAGATAGGCATGTCCCACAGTTGAGGGACTGGGACACCTAAAGATTTACAATTTTCATCCCAGAATTTTTCCATACAAAGCAAATACAGGGGCGAAATACGAAACAGTGATTCAAGGAAAATCCATCCAGGGATCTTCCATCCCATTTACAGAAACCAAAATGGAAAAAAATTCCTTAGTAAGTAGTAAATTGAAGTTAAAAATAACATTTTCATTTAGCTTCAGTCAGAATGATAAAGAAGAAATGAAGAATTGACAAAAAATTCTGCAAATGACATTGTGAAGCTAATGCTGATGCCAAGAAGTGCTTGCTAACAGGAACAGGGTATGTCTGTCACCTGACAGAATCTGTATGTGACAGAGAACTAGAGATGCAGATGTGTCCAACCAAACATCGGGCTGATCACAGGGACCTCAATGGGGAAGTTAGGGGACAGACTGCACTGGCTGATGGAGATACACCCCTATAAGTATAAAACGTTAACTAACCAGACAACCAAGAGCACACAGAAACTAAACCCACCAACTAAAGTGTATACATACATGGAGTACTTCAGAGCTCTAGATACACAGAGAACAGAGTATGACCTTATCTCATATCAGTCTCAGAGTAAGCTGTATCTGGAATGTTGAATGTCACAACATAGGGTGATGCTAAAGTCATAGTGAGGTGGGAGTCGATGGAAGAGCACCCTCATAGTGAAAAGCCAATGGGGAAGAGCAGGTATAGAATGAAAGGCAGCTGAACATGGGTAATTTAGACAAGGGGATATAATTTGAAACATACACTAAAAGAAATGATCAATTAAAATATATATCAAAATAATAAAAACTTACAAAGGAAATGCTGCTTAGAAAGTAGTATGTTGGTTGATACATATGCTCTGACTCTGAGGGGAACAAAATATGTGTTTAAAATTTGCAGATGTGTTTTTCTTTAAAGCAAAAACAAACTTTAATTTTATATTTGAAAATATGAAGCACATTAAGAAAGAGCATCTTTTGGGAAAAAATTAGTAAGTCTTGTAGGACAAAATTTCTCTGTAGGTGTATGTCAATGGAAAGATGTGATGCAAAATGTCTGCTAAAATATGAGTTTGAAATCTATTCCATGATAAAATGTTTTACTTTAATATCATAATGACCCTGAATAATGCATTCTAAATGTCTAGAATACCACAGCATCAGGCTTCCTTGTCTGTTTAAACTGATATATGCATTTAATCACATATAAAATATCGGTAAAAAAATGGGAAGCGAGTTGAACACAAATCTTGAGAAGACCAAACACTTATGACTGTCAGGAACGAGCTACACTGGTACTGGCCATTCACTTTAGATATGGATTATGAGATGTGCCACCAAACAGCACTACCTATTCTTTGGAAAAATTTAGTATCATATTCATAATGAATATGTTGTTCCTTGGTGTAATGGAAGCATAAATGTTTTCTGAGAAAACTGGACAATCCTTACTATAGAGATGAAAAATAACAAAGGTAAAGAAACTCTGGGATAGCCTCAGGGTAGAATGGGATGTGTATAATATATTAATCAAATAGCTGTTTACTCTATTATGATGCCATATTGAGAGTCCCAAAGAGAGGATATCTCTAGTAGTGTAAGTTGGATCCAGTAAAATTATTGCAAAAACATGGGCTGATTAAAGTGTTTGGAAGCAAGGATGGAGTCAGAGGATAAGAAAAAGGAAATAACTTCAAATATTGAAATATAGTAATGTGACAACTTGGAATCCACTATCAAAGGTATCTAGTGTACCATTTCTGGGTAAAAGAAATAGGGCTTTTGAGAGAGACCTGTGGAGAAATTCTAGAAGAAATAACATTGCACATTGCACAGTGAAAAGTGTTGGAAAACACCAACAGAAACAGATATTCAGTGGAAGTCAATAAGCTGGAGGAAGAGACTGTGTAAAATAGACAAGGAAACATTTCTTCCATTACCATTAATTTTTAAGCCATTTCTCATTTCATGTAAGTGCAGAAAGAACAGGTATTTACCTTTGTAGCTTTAACATTTATTCTTCCAATTTTTTCTTCAATATGGAGGTGGCAGGTGGATTTATTAAAAATTAAAGAATTTGGAGAAAATTATGTATTTGAATATGTATTAGTGTATGACAAGAAAGATTGTAACCCATTAAAGAATGATTTGAACTCAAATATAGTTAGAGAAAACAGGTCAACTTCCCCTCAGCACACTGAAAACATAACAGAGAGTCACCTGTTAGTTTGCATCTGCATCCTTGCTTATTATTCTGAATTCACAAGGATCCATACATCACATACTCTAGATCCATAAAACACTGATTCTGGTTCATGGCAACAAATGGACCTAGCAATACCTGTGTGTGCATGTGTGTGTGAGTGGGTGTCTGTGTGTGTGTGTTTGCTGTGTGTGTGTGTGTCCTCAATTTATGAATGATTTATTAAGTCTTTTTCTGTTTATATTAGAGGCCTGTTCTGTCTATATTAGAATCCAAATTCAAGATGAGCAATCTTGAAATATTTTCCTCTGAAACTGACTTTGCTAAAAAAATGAGAATTTAATATATAGTAAATATGGAAATTACAAATAATGAATTATTCTAATAATCTGTCGCTTTTCATTTATACCACATTTTGCATCCTACCAAACCAATAAGTTGGGACGTTTTTCATATAACTCCCTTCATGGTTTGGGAAATATGGGTCATTTCTAATTACTCTAAAATCTAGTTATCTTTGAGAATTTGTTTTGCTTTTGTTCTCACTAAAAAGTTAATGGAGAATACTTTGCCTTAAGGATCAGAGATGATGCTGGTGGATATCCCTGAACTTCAAAAGGTAAGACATTAAAATATGGTTGCCTTTTTTTTCACTCTCTGTCTCTGATGCCCCTCCACACAATTACATCTATATCTCTTGTAAAAATTTTGGTCATTACCACAAAGAATGTATAATGAGGGTGTTATTCCAATTTCTATGCTTCACATATCAAGACAGTTGAAATTTATTTTACAGAAAACTCTACAAGAAAGGTCAAGAAGTTAACATCTACAATAGAGTTAAGGACAACTCTGTCAGTCAAACAAGAACAATGATGTGACTCTTCCAGGGAACGATTTCAACCCTGTCATGATGATTGCACTCCCATAGCCAATCTTTATATATAAGAGAACCCTAGTCGATCTAGATATGATTTACAAGCAACTGTAATGAAGGAAAATTTTCTATCTATGATAAACCCACTTGGCCACATTAAGATTATGCAGTTACACTCCCTGAATCTTGCAACAGACAGTGGCTGATAAAACAGCAAACAAAATCTTTAATTATTTCAAATAATTTCCTTGTTGTAAGTAATTATTATTTAGAACACCTCTCCACTCTGATATTCCAGATATGTATGATACCCATATATGTAAATAATTAATTATATATATTTGAAAATTTTATGGGAAAAAAATAGGATCAACATACAAAAATATGAAATTCAAATTGTTGGGTATTTTCCACTAAGATGCATTTAATATGAACTGAGATATCACAATCAGACTGCATATGGATTTTTAAATTTTCTGTAAGTAGTTGTAGCATGAAATTGTTACTGTCTACAGCTATTATAAATGTGAGAGAAATCAAATGAACCTGTTTTATATTAGAAAAATAAAGTTTCAATAAATGATCTCTTTTCGTGATCGCTATTCTATACAACGATTAATGTATTTTTAAAATTAGCTGTTCCTTTTTAATATATGTTTCATTGTAATTATACATGTCCTTAACTTCATTTATGGTCACACTGTGAAAAAATGCAGATGTTTCAAATCAATTATATATTTTTAATAATTATATATTTTTGATATAATATTATATTTTTAATTATATTTTTAATAATTACATTAAAATTATAAAATATATAATTACAGATTATATAAACTATAATTTATAATTTTTAAAAATTATAAAAAATATAATTACATATAATTCTATAAAATATATAATTACAGATTATATAATTTATAATTTATAATTTATAAAAAATTATAAAATATACAATTACAGATTACTTATATATTTTTAATCATTTACATTGTGTCATAACTATGCATATAGCAAAAGAATAGCCTATAACATTTGGACTTTGTAGAAATGTGATTATTAACCTTAAATGTACAAAAAAGCTCTTTAGACATCTGCCCGCTTAGTCGAATTGAAGACACAGAAAATACATTTATCTCTCAGACTGGTGTTTAACCAATGAGGTCTTCTACAAAATAGATCCTGAGAGCCAGTGTAAAATAACAGGGTCCCAACTGGACTTTGGTAAAATCATGGCAATGGTTTTGGAAATCTCCTGTGATTGAGTCTAAAGAATAAAGAATATTGAGAAATAATCTACCCCTTGAGTGAAAGCAGGGACTAAACACAAAGTAAGGAAGCATACAAGCAAAGGGCTGACACCCAAGAGATGTGACACAGGGCAAGTGTGTATTTATGTGAGTCCTTGATTATCTTGTGATGGAATTAATCTGTCATCCAGGTGTGTATGCTTGTCCTCTTCTCCTAACTTTTCTGACATATTCCTTCAGTCAGAGAAAATATGACTAGCAGTGTAGTTATATCAATGGAGAGGGAGATTGTGACAACACCTGTTGTAAGTAAAGAAAATCCCCAATGTGGGAAATGGCCCTGTGAGGGAAAAAAAGTGTACTTTATTGGGAAAAAAATGTGCATGAACAAATGTGTTCATGAATGAAGGAATGAAGAAATGATGGAATAAATGAAGGAACATGTAAGAAATATTATAAGATTCATATTTCCTGTGATATTTAAAATAAAATCTCCATCCCTGGAAAGAATGTATCACAGTTAGCTAGAAAATATACCAAGAAGAGTGATAATCTTCAATAGACAAAAGGTAATAAACTCACATATACTTTACTCATCTCTAAAGTGCATATTGTGAAACATTCAAAGATACTTTGAACAATGGCAAGGTTCATCAAAATATACAGTAGCTGGTAAAATGACCTCAAATCCCATATATTCCTATTCCCAGGCGAATGCATGTTACGATCTTTAAGAATTTATTTTTAACCTGGAATCATAATGGAAGAAACTAGGAAACTAGAAAATAATCACTTATATGAGAGATTAATATCTCCATATCCATGCTGATAGCAGTTAACTTATATAGTAATGTTGTGTTTGGTAAGGCTAACTTTCACCCTATTGTCTGAATAATAATTAGTGTCAAAGCATGCCTGGTTTGGTTTTCTACATAGTATTGGGTATTTACATTCTACTTTCTCTATTTTTACGGGTAGACTGGACACACACACACACACACACACACACACACACACACATACACACACACACACACACTCCCACACACTTGTAATTATTTTCAGGTGTGTTGGTTGTCTTCTTCAGTTATGTGATTTTAATTTGATCCATCCACATGTTGAGCCTCTCTCTGGATCATCTTTTTCTCTGGCTGGATGGTTCACTTCCATCCTTGAAATTATTTCAGATAAGAACACTAAGGTCAGAATTTTGATTTTGGAATGTACCCACTCTTCCTCATTTGATGTCCTCTATTCCATATGGAGGTGGACTCTATTAATACCCTCTCCCTATAGTCAAGCATTTCTGTAGGGTCCCTCTTTGTTAGTCACATGATCTCTCACTTCCCAGTTCTCTGGTGTATTCTGGAGGGTCTCCTCAACCTCCTGTCCCCCAAGGTTGCCTGTTCCCCTTCTTTCTGCTGGCCCTTAGGGCTTCAGTCTTTTCCTTCACCAAATACCAGATGAGGCTACAGTTACCTCTCACTTCCCAAGCCTGTCTACTATCCCTCCAAGGTTCCTCCCTTCCTGCTCACTTGTGATTGGTTTCTTCTTTCTACCAAGTGGGACTGATGAGTCCTCACTTGGGAAATTCAGATTGTTTACCATTCTGATTTCTGTGGCTAATATTCACTTATTAATGAGTACATACCATGCATGTTCTTTGGTTCTATGTTACCTTAGGGTGATATTTTGTATTTCCATTAATTTGCCTGAAAAATAAGCATCTTTAACGTGCAAAGTCAGATTAATAGTTTTTACATCATACCTCTGTTGTATGTGTTTATTGTTTGTGCCATTTCAGTGCCTTTTTGTTTGCATACCACCATGCCATCACCTGCAGAGTTCTGCAGCTCTCCAATAAAATGAACCAGGATGATGATCAGTCAGGAAATATCATTGTTTATGTTTGGTCTAGTGCTGTGTATTATAATGCTAATTCTATAGGCAAAGGGAGGATGTAGTGCTACACACCTTTTTATCTAATTTTGTTTTAAACTTTCCAAATCATTCTAAAATATCAGTAAAATTGAATGGGCTACAGCCAACTGCTGGACGAAGTAGATATATGAGTATATAACTGTGTCCACACAGTTGGATAAGGAGAAAGCAGAAAAGAAGAAGCTGACATGGAAGAGGAGTCATGGATTAGAAGTCAAGAGAATGTGGCCCTAATGATGTCCAGTTGTATTTACGAGCAGCTTAGATTAAAAATATAATTAGTAATATAAGAATGTTGATAGAGAAGGAATAATGTCAGAAAAGGAAAATGGTTGAGAAGGTAGATGTATAGACAGGTCTTTTGACATTTGAGGGTTACTGTAAATAAAAGATGTCTCTCTCTTTATTACTAGGTATGTAATGAATGAGGTAGGGTCTAATACTAGAATTATAAATAAAATTTTCTACAAAGGCACAATTACACTTTCTTTTAGAAACATAATTTCAGAATCTGGAACAGAAATATCTCCTGGTTCTTTAATGATCAATATGTAGAGAGAATTATTTTCTTAGTAAAATTTAATTTGTAAGAAGCTGCCTCCGCAGGGTTTTTCTCATTGCCCCGCCAATTTTGAAACAAGGGCAAAATAATGACTAAATTGGCATTTATGATTATTAGGCATATAGTATTCACAAAGGCACATGAGCCACTACCTCCAACCAAACCAAACAATGCATCAGGGACCAGCTCAATCTTCACCCTTGGATTTTCCCATAAGAATTCTATGATGCCTTGGAGGTGAAATTTAATTGCAAATAGGATAGAAATCTCTGATAATCCATCCATCAAGAGAAGTCCAGCTCATAGTGTAGAATACAAGTCTTCATGCCTCTCACAATCAACATTAACTCAATCAAAATATGGAGAAGAGAAAATAAATACAATTTTAAGGTTACCTTAAGAACATGGTTTCTTTAAATAATTGCTCCACTGAAATAGCAGAACTGCTTTGCTAAATACAAGAAAATTATGTTGGCTTTAAAATAAGATTCTAGAGAAATTGAAAGGAAATTTAAATGATGTTAAATTTCCAAAAGAATATTGGTTTGATTCATGTAAAGAACACAGTATACACATATACATGTAATAATCACCAAAGAATAGAAAAATCAATGAAAATGTTAAACATTTAAATATATAGAAGGCAGGAATATGTGCAATTAATGTAAAGGTGAAATTGTGAAATCCAATTGTGAAAACATGGATGATTGAACAAATCCAGGTTTTGATCTCACTGCTTAAGGAACAAACACAAGGAGAATTGAGGCTAAATAACTGTTGGTTATTTAACTGAGGTTAAATAACAGGCTTGACTATTTCATGCTTTTAGTGGTATTGCTTCACTTTTCTCTCCATTTATTTCCATGTTGGCTCATGGTTTTCTGTACATTGCTTTTATGGTGTTTAGTTATGGGCCTTGAGTTCCTGTTCTTTCCAAGCGTTTTGACATGAAAGTATGCGGAATTTTGTGAAATGTTTTTCCCAGCATGTATTGAAATGATGATTTTTTCTTTGAGTTTGTTTTTGGTCATAGATTTTTCATTGATATATTTCCATATATTGAACCATCCCTGCATCCTTGGGATGAAGCCTACTTGATCATGATCCCTTTGTTGTGTTCTTAGATTCCTTTGGCAAAACCGATTTTATTATGTATTTTGGAAGTAAGGGAATTGGGCTAAAGTGCTCATTCCTTGTTGGAAGTTTTGTCGTTTTGGCGTCAGAAAATTGTCACTGGGCTGGTTTTGAGGAAAGATACTGAGTAAATTTGTTTTTGTCACGAAATACATTGTGTTCTCTATCTATGGTAATTGATAAATTTGCTGGATATTGCATTCTGGGTTGGTATTTGTGTTCCCTTTGTGCCTGCCTGTCATCTGCCCATGATCTTCTATCTGTCCTAGTCTCTGGTGAGAAGTCATGTGTAATTCTGATAGATCTACGATTATATGTTACCTGACATTTTCTTCTTACAGCTTTTAATATTCCTTTTTTTTTTTAAAGTACATTTGGTGTTTTAATCATTATATAATGGGAGGAATTTCTTTTCTGTTCAAATCTTTTTGAAGTTTTGTAGGCTTCTTATATGTTCATGGACATCTGTTTCTTTAGAGTAGTGAAGTTTCTTCTATAAATTTGTTGAAGTTATTTTCTGGCACATCAAGTAGCAAATCTTCACACTCTTCTGTACTGATAGCCATTAGGCTGGGTCTCCTCATTTTGTCCTGAATTTTCTGGATGTTTTTGTTCTGGAGATTTTTGCATTTTGCATTTTTGACTGGTTTATCAATGCTTTCTATTATATCTTCTGTAATTGAGATTTTCTTTTCTATCTTTTGTATTCTGTTGTTTATGCTTATATACATGACTTCTGTCTTTTTTCCCTAGGTTTTCTATATCCCTTTGTGTCTGTCTTTATGATTTCATTGTTGTTTCCAACTCCTTCCGTAGATCCTGGGTGTCTTTGTTCATTTCCTTCACGTGTTTTGTTGTGTTTTCCCATAGTTCTTCAAGGGTTTCTTCATGTTTAGTAGAGTTCTCCTGTATTTCTTAAAGGGACCTTTTTATATCCACCTTGAAGCCCTCCATGAAGCTCTCCATCAACATTAAGCCCTGTGATTTTAAATCCATGTCTTGCTTCCAGAGGTGTTTGGGTATCCAGGACTTGTTGTTATGTGAGAATTGGGTATGGATGGTGACAAATACCTCGATTTTTGTGAGCAATTTTTCTATTTTTTCCTTTTGCCATCTGGTTATCTCTGGTGATAGTTGGTCCAACTGTCAGTGTTCGGTGTTTGCCTGCAAGCCTGTCTCAGCAACCCATGGTGAACTGCTTTCCCCTGGAAGAGATTGCTTTGGTATTGTTGAGGTCCTGGTTGTAGGCAGAGTCCTGGAATGGGTGTGTCCCAAGAGATTCTCTACTCTGGTGATCCTTGCCTACCAGTATGACCCTCCAGAGTGTCACAGGAGCAAAGATAGTGGTGGCCTTTCCTCTGTACACAGGACTCCCTCTAATGGTGGGACTCCATGCAAGTCAATGCTTCCTTGCAAGATACTTTCCCAGACTGCTGTGGATCTACTCAGCTCCTCACTGCAGGTGGGGCCCTGGTGGACTCTGTCCTGAGTGATCTTCCACTCTGCTGTTCCCTGTGTACATGGCTGACCTGACTGACTGGTCACGAGAACAAAGATGGTAGGAACTTCACCTCTGAGTGCAGATCCTCCTCTAACCATGGGAGTACAAGTAAATATTAAGGACACATGACAAGTCCTTAATTTCCCTTTTTTGGGGTGGAGGGGAGGAAAGGGTTTATTCAGTTTACACTTCCAAATTGCGGTTCATCACCAATGGAAGTCAGAAATAGAAGTCAATCAGGTCAGGATAAAAGAGTCTATGCAGAGGCAATGAAGGGATATTTCTTACTGATATGCTACTCCTGGCTTGCTCAGCTTGCCTTCTTATAGAACCCAAGACTACCAGCCCAGGGATGATACTACCCACAATGGGCCCTTCCCCTTGATCACTAATTGAGGAAATTCCTTACAGCTAGATCTCATGGAGGCCTTGTCTCAACCGAAGCTTCTTTCTCTGTGATAATTCCGGCTTTGTGTCAAGTTGACACAAAGCCAGCCAGTATAAGTCCCAAGATGTCTCCCTTGACACAGCTAATATCCTCTGAGAAGAAGAAAGTAATTGAGAAAATGGATCCATGAGATTCTTGTAGGCAAGTTTGTGAAGCATTTTCTTTTTTTTTTTTTAAAATGGAAATCTTTTTATTTAGCAGAATCCCATTTTGTCCTACCCCATGTTATTTCTTTATTAAGATTTTTATTTTCTATATTCTTTATTTACTTTCCAAATGATTTCCCCTTTCCTGGTTCCCCCCTACCCATATGCCCCATAAACCTTCTTCTCTCCATTCCTTCTCCAATCACCTCCCTCCTTTTTCTCTGTCCTTATATTCCCTTCCAATGCTAGATCAATCCTTTCCAGGATCGGGACCCTCTCCATACTTCTTAATGGGAGTCACTTGCTATGCAATTTGTTCCTTGGGTATTCAGGGCTTTTGGGCTAATTAATATCCACTTATCAGAGATTTCATTCCCTGTGTATTCCTTTGAAATTGGGTTACGTCATTTAGGATGATATTTTCCAGATCAAACCATTTGCCTAAAAATTGTGAGAATTCATTGTTCCTAATTGCTGTGTAGTATTCCACTGTGTAAATATACCACGTTTTCTGTATCCGTTCCTCCTTTGAGGAGCATCTGGTTTCTTTCCAGCTTCTGGCTATTATAAATAAGGCTGCTATGAACATAATGGAGCATGTGTCTTTATTGCATGCCGGGGAATCCTTTGGGTATATGCCCAGGAGTGGTAGAGCAGGGTCCTGCGGAAGTGTCATGTCCAGTTTTCTGAGGAACAGCCAGACTGTTTTCCAGAGTGGTAGAATCAATTTGCAACCCCACCGGCAGTAGAGGAGTGTTCCTCTTTCTCCACATCCTCACCGACACCCGCTGTCTCTTGAATTTTTAATCTTAGCCATTCTGAATGGTGTATGGTAAAATCTCAGGGTTGTTTTGATTTGCATTTCCCCTATGACTAATGAAGTTGAGCATTTTTTAAGGTGCTTCTCTGCCATCCAAAATTCTTCAGGTGAAAATTCTTTGTTTAACTCTGTACACCATATTTAATAGGGTTATTTGGTGTTTCTGAGGTCTAACTTCTAGAGTTCTTTGTATATATTGTATACCCTCTATCTGATGTAAGCTTGGTGAAGATCTTTTCCCAATTTTTGCCAATTTGTCCTTTTGATGGTGTCTTTGCCTTACATAAACTTTGTAATTTTATGAGGTCCCATTTGTCAATTCTTGATCTTACAGCATAAACTATTGGTAATCTCTTCAGAAACTTTCTCGCTGTACCTATGTGCTCAAGGGTCTTCCCAGTTTCTTTTCTAATAGCTTCAGAGTGTCTGGGTTTACGTGTAGGTCCTTGACCCATTTAGTTGAGCTTAGTACAAGGAGACAAGGAGATCAATTCGCATTCTTCAGCATGCTGACCTACAGTTGAACCAGCAACATTTGTTGAAATGGCTATCTTTTTTCCATTGGATTTTTTCAGCGCTTTGTAGAGAATCAAGTGTCCATAGGTGTATGGGTTCATTTGTGGAACTTCAATCCTGTTCCATTGATCCACCTGCCTGTCACCTTCCAATACCATGTAGTTTTTAACACTACTGTGCTCTAGTATTGCTTGATATCAGGGCTACTCATTCCACCATAATTTCTTTTGTTGTTGAGAATAGTTTTAGCTATGCTGGATTTCTTGTTATTCCAGATGAATTTGAGAACTGCTCTTTCTAACTCTGAGAAGAATTGAGTTGGGATTTTGATGGGTATTGCATTGAATCTGTATATTGCTTTTTAGCAAAATGGTCATTTTAACTATATTAATCCTGTCGATCCATAAACATGGAAAGTTTTCCATTTTTTGAGGTCTTCTTTCATTTCCTTCTTCAGAATCTTGAAGTTCTTGTCATACTGATCTTTCACTTGTTTGGGTAAGAGTCACCCCAGGTACTTTATACTGCTTGTGGCTATTGTGAAGGGTGTCATTTCCCTAATTTCTTTCTCAGCCTGCTTATCCATTAAGCTGCTAGTGTATGCTCTCTCAATTTTCTTTTTGGAGGCACTCAGGGCTATGTGTTTTCCTCTTAGCACTGCTTTTATTGTGTCCCAAAGATTTGGGTATGTTGTGCCTTCATTTTCATTAAATTCTAGAAAGTCTCTGATTTCTTTCTTTCATTCTTCTTTGGCCAAGGTGTCATTGAGTAGAGTATTGTTCAGCCTCCATGTTTATGTGGGCTATGTTGTTTTTGTTTTTATTGAAAACCATTCTTACTCCATAGTGATCTGATAGGACACATGGGATTAGTTCGATCTTATATTTGTTGAGATCTGTCTTGTGACCAATTATATAGTTGATTTTGGAGAAGGTACAATGAGCTGCTGAGAAAAAGGTATATTCTTTTGCTTTAGGGTGAAATGTTCTGAAAATATCAGTCAAATGCAACTGGCCCAAACCTTTAAGTAGTTTTACTGTATCCCTGTTTTGTTTCTGCTTTCCTGATTGGTCCATTGAGGTGATTGGCGTGTTGAAGTCACCCAAAATTATTGTGTTCGGTGCAATGTGTGCTTTGTGCTTTGTAAAGTTTCTTTTATGAATGAAGGTGCCCTTGAATTTGGCGCATAGATGTACAGAAGTGAATGATCTTATGTGTACTTTTCCTTTGAACAGCAAGAAGTGTCCTTCTGTGTCTCTTTTGATGACTTTGTGTTGAAAGTCAATTTTACCTGATATGAGAATGGCTACTCTGGCTCTTTTCCTGAGACAATTGGCTTGTAAAATTGTCTTCTAGCCTTTTACTCTACCTTAGTTTTTGTCTTTCACTCTGAGGTGTGTCTCCTGTATGCAGCAAAATGTAGGGTCTTATTTCCTTATCCAGTCTGTTATTCTATGTCTTTTTTTGTGGGAATTGAGTCCATTGATGTTAAGAGATATCAAGGAATAGCGAGTATTACTTCCTGTCATTTTTTGATGTCATTTTTATATTTGAATCGTTATCCTCTTTTGGGTTTGATGAAAGAATGTAACTATCTTTCTTTTTCCAGGGTGTAGTTTCGCTCCTTGTATTGGAGTTTTCCTCCTATTATTCTTTGCAGAGCTTGGTTTGTGAAAAAATATTGTGTAAATTTGATTTTGTCATGGAATATCTTGGTTTCTCCATCTATGGTGATTGAAAGTTTTGCTGGCTATAGTAGACTTTGTTGACATCTGTGTTTTATGGAATCTGCATGAGATCTTTGCCCAGGATCTTCTAGCTTTCACGGTCTCTGGTGATAAGGCTGGTGTGATTCTGATAGGTCTTCTTTTATATGTAACTTGGCCTTTTTCTCTTACTGCCTTTAATATTCTTTCTTGCTTTAGTGCATTTGGGGTTTTGATTATTATGTGGCAGGATGTATTTCTGCTCATTTCCAGTCTCTTTGGAGTTCTTTAGGCTTCTTGCATATTCATGGGCATCTCTCTCTTTAAATTGGGAAAGTTCTCTTCCAAAATTTTGTTGAAGTTATTTGCTGGCCCTTTCAGTTGTAAATCTTCACTCTCATCAATGCCTATAATCCTTAGGTTGGTCTTCTCATTGTGTCCTGGATTTCCTGGATGTTCATGGATACAAGCTTTTTTGATTTTGCATTTACTTTGACTGTTGTGTTCATGGTTTCTAGGGTATCTTCGGCATCTGAGATTCTTTCTTCCATATCTTGTATTCTGTTGTTGATATTTTCATCTATGGCCCCTGATCTCTTCTCAAGGTTTTCTATCTCCAAAATTATCTCATTTGTGATTTCTTAGTTGTTTCTACCTCTGTTTTTAGATCCAGGATGGTTTTGCTCAGTTCCTTCATTTGTTTGTTTGTGTTTTCCTTTAATTCTTTAAGAGATTTTTGTATTGCCTCTTTCATGACTTCTGCCTGTTGACTAAAATTCTCCTGCATTTCTTTAAGTTTTTTTTTTGTTGGTTTTTTTTTTTTTTGTTTTGTTTTGTTTTGTTTTGTTTTGTTTTGTTTTTTGTTTTCTTTGTTTTTTCTTTTTTGTGTTTTTTGTTTTGTTTTGTTTTGCTTTTGCGTTTCTTCTTTATTAGCTTCTATCTCTTGAGCTTTATTCTCATGAATTTCTTTAAGCGATTTTTTTGTTTTCATTACACATTTTTCTATTTTATTAATGTTCCCCTGTATTTCTTTAAGAGATTCATTCATGTCCTTTTTGTGTTCTTTTAGCAGCATCATGACCATTGTTTTTAAATCCAAATCTTGTTTTTCTGGTGTGTTGGCATATCAAGGACTTGCTGATGTTGAAGAGTTTAGTTCAGACTCTGCCATATTGCCTAGATTTCTGTTAGTAGCATTCCTGTGTTTGCCCTTTGCTCTCTTATTTTCGGGCATTACTTGGTCTTGTCTCTGGATGGTGTTTGAGCCTCCCTGGGGCTCTAGAGCTATTACCTCAACACTAGATGGATGAGTTTTCCTTGTCACAGATTGCTGATATGCTGTCCTCCTCTTGGGTGTCCTTGGATTCCTTGTGTGCCTTGACCCAGATTTTCTCTGTGGACGAGGTGGTGCTCTTTTGCTCCTTCAGAGAGTGTTGATGGGTATGCTACAGGACATTTCCTGAGTGATGATCACTCTGTTGGGTAGCCGAACTCCCACATGGGTTGGTACACACAAGGGTAGCCTAGCAACTGAGGCTCCGAGTCTAGGCAAAACCTGGCAGGCCAAAGCCCTAGCAGAGTTTCCCCTGGGCTAGGAGTTTTAACTAGTTCTGTCAGGTTGCCAGGATGGCAGTGTGCATGAGCTCCTTGAAAGTGCCTGGAGAGTCTGCTGCTCTAACCACCTCCTGGCTGGGTTGGCACACAGATGGCCCAACAAGAAGCCCAGGTCATGGGGGCAGTCCAGGCCCTGTTGGGCCTAGACCCCTGCTATGTTTAGACTCAGCCTATGACTGTTAGCTCACTTTGCCTGGTAGACCCCTCTGGTGACTGGTAGCCAAAATGGCGGCATATGCCATGCTGGGCAAACAACTTCTTCTCTGGGTTGGAACACAGATGGCCCCCTGAAAAGCCCAGGGCCTGGTTGAAGACCAACGCTTGTTGGGCTTAAACCATTGTGATGTTGGCCTCAGGTTATGTTTGCACACCTCAATCTATCTGATCTCTCTGGCCTCCCAGAACCAAGATGGAGAGAGTCTCTCATAACTGACTGGCAGGAGGCTGATTTCTGATGTGGTTTCTTTGTGGTGAAAGGCACTGTAAATCAGCCATCGCTTGCAGCCCAGCTAGCCAGCAATGGTAGTGGTGTTGGGTGGGTGCAGGGCCTGCCTGGACCCTGCCACTTTGGTTCCCCTGCGGATGGTCCTTCTTCTGGACAAGTCACTGCTGCTCTTGTCACTTATCAAGCAATTCTTGGCATCAGCATTAGTGTCAAAATGTCATTTGTAGAATTTGTTGTCAATTCTTCACTACATCTTAGTTATTCTCACTGAAGTAAATAAAAATGTTATGTTTTATTTTAATTTACTTTTTACTAAGAGATTTTTTTATTCACTTTGTTTTCTGTAAATGGAATCAAAGGTCCTTGGATGGACTTTCCATGATTCTCTGGTGCATATTTTGCCCCTTTATTTCCTTTGTATGGAACAATTCTGGGATCAAAATAGGAAATTAGGAGTTAGGACAATCTCTTTACTGGGGGCCAAGTCTATTTTCTGGAAGTGGTCTTTACATGTTCTATATCCCATTTGACATGTTTCTATTATTTTCTTTTTATTTTGAGTTTTTTAAATTTTTTATGCATTTTTTAATACTTCAAATTGCATCTGCATCCTGATCTAACTTGTAACTTTTAAGAATCCATACCTCCTCCCACCCCATCTCCATCAGAATTTCCACACCAACCACCAAATGATCTCACTCTCTGAGGTTTCCATTCTCTCAAAGGATAGATACATTTCTTGACTGAACACACACCTGGCAATCCTTTTTTCTATATGTGTAGGGGCCTCAGATCAACTGGCATAGAATGCTGCCTGGTTGGTGGCCCGTTGTCTCAGAAATAGCTGTGATCCAGGAGCATTGAGACTCAAGTTTGTCTTAAAGTTTTGCCCTCCACTTCAGGTTCTTTTAACTTTTTCCTAATTCAAGTACATGAAACATCAGATTGTGTTGACTAGCTGCATGTAAATACTTTCACCTGTCTCATTCTCCTACTCATTGGACATTTCGGACGACAGTAATTATAGGGCACTTTTTTCACACATTAATATTTTTTTAATTAATAAATGGAAACTGGTTTCATATTATATTCACTACAAAAAAGTTATAAGAACATGTCCAAGGCAACAATTTGTCCAAGAACAAACATATCATTAAATTCCTGTTTTAACATGCAAAATGTAGATTACAAAAAAGGAAAAAATTAAAAACTAGTAAAAGCAATAAGTCAACATAATATCTTAGGATAGATAAAGGATAATCCAACTCTTCTTTTTTTTAGTTCAAATCCCAATTTTCCTTTTGTTTTTCCCTCCCAGATTTTGTTCCTTTTTTTTTATTCGATATCATTTATTTACATTTCAAATGATTTCCCCTTTACTAGCCCCCCACTCCCCGAAAGTCCCTTAAGTCCGCTTCTCTTTCCCTGTCCTCCCATCCACCCCTTCCCACTTTCCTGTTCTGGTTTTGCCGAATACTGTTTCACTGAGTCTCTCCAGAACCAGGGGCCAGTCCTCCTTTCTCCATGTACCTCATTTGATGTGTGGATTATGTTTTGGGTATTCCAGTTTTCTAGGTTAAAACCACTTATTAGTGAGTGCATACCATGATTCACCTTTTGAGTCTGGGTTACCTCACTTAGTATGATGTTCTCTAGCTCCATCCATTTGCCTAAGAATTTCATGAATTCATTGTTTCTAATGGCTGAATAGTACTCCATTGTGTAGATATACCACATTTTTTGTATCCACTCTTCTGTTTAGGGATACCTGGCTTCTTTCCAGCATCTGGCAATTATAAATACGGCTGCTATAAACATAGTAGAGCATGTATCCTTATTACATGGTGGGGAATCCTCTGGGTATATGCCCAGGAGTAGTATAGCAGGATCTTCTGGAAGTGAGGTGCCCAGTTTTCGGAGGAACCACCAGACTGATTTCCAGAGTGGTTGTACCAATTTCCAGCCCCACCAGCAGTGGAGGAGTGTTCCTCTTTCTCCACACCCTCTCCGACACCTGCTGTCTCCTGAATTTTTAATCTTAGCTATTCTGACTGGTGTAAGATGAAATCTCAGGGTTGTTTTGATTTGCATTTCCCTAATGACTAATGAAGTTGACCATTTTTTAAGATGCTTCTCCGCTATCCGAAGTTCTTCAGGTGTGAATTCTTTGTTTAACTCTGTACCCCATTTTTTAATAGGGTTGTTCGGTTTTCTGGAGTCTAACTTCTTGAGTTCTTTATATATATTGGATATTAGCCCTCTATCTGATGTAGGATTAGTGAAGATCTTTTCCCAATTTGTTGGTTGCCGATTTGTCCTCTTGATGGTGTCCTTTGCCTTTCAGAAACTTTGTAATTTTATGAGGTCCCATTTGTCAATTCTTGCTCTTAGAGCTTACGCTATTGGTGTTCTGTTCAGAAACTTTCTCCCTGTACCGATGTCCTCAAGGGTCTTCCCCAGTTTCTTTTCTATTAGCTCCAGAGTGTCTGGCTTTATGTGGAGGTCCTTGATTCATTTGGATTTGAGCTTAGTACAAGGAGACAAGGATGGGTCAATTCGCATTCTTCTGCATGCTGCCCTCCAGTTGAACCAGCACTATTTGTTGAAAAGGCTATCTTTTTTCCATTGGATGTTATCAGCCTCTTTGTTGAGGATCAAGTGGCCATAGGTGTGTGGGTTCATTTCTGGATCTTCAATCCTGTTCCATTGATCCTCCTGCCTGTCACTGTACCAATACCATGCAGTTTTAACACTATTGCTCTGTAGTATTGCTTGAGGTCAGGGATATTGATTCCCCCAGATTTTCTTTTGTTGCTGAGAATAGTTTTAGCTATCCTGGGTTTTTTGTTGTTCCAGATGAATTTGATAATTGCTCTTTCTAACTCTATGAAGAATTGAGTTGGGATTTTGATGGGTATTGCATTGAATCTGTATATTGCTTTTGCTAAAATGGCCATTTTAACTATATTGATTCTACCGATCCATGAGCATGGGAGGTTTTCCCATTTTTTGAGGTCTTCTTTCATTTCCTTCTTCAGAGTCTTGAAGTTCTTGTCATACAGATCTTTCACATGTTTGGTAAGAGTCACCCCAAGATACTTTATATTGTTTGTGGCTATTGTGAAGGGGGTCATTTCCCTAATTTCTTTCTCAGCCTGCTTATCTTTTGAGTATAGGAAGGCCACTGATTTGCTTGTGTTGATTTTATAACCTGCCACTTTGCTGAAGTTGTTTATCAGCAGTAGGAGCTCTCTAGTGGAGTTTTTTGGGTCACTTAGGTAGACTATCATGTCGTCTGCAAATAATGAAAGTTTGACTTTTTCCTTTCCAATTTGTATCCCTTTGACCTCCTTATGTTGTCGAATTGCCCGAGCTAGTACCTCAAGTACAATATTGAAAAGATACGGAGAAAGGGGGCAGCCTTGTCTGGTCCCTGATTTCAGTGGGATTGCTTCAAGTTTCTCTCCATTTAGTTTGATGCTGGCTACCGGTTTGCTGTATATTGCTTTTACTATGTTTAGGTATGGGCCTTGAATTCCTGTTCTCTCCAAGACTTTAAGCATGAAAGGATGCTGAATTTTGTCAAATGCTTTTTCAGCATCCAATGAAATGACCATGTGGTTTTGTTCTTTGTGTTTGTTTATGTAGTGGATTGCATTGATGGATTTCCGAATATTGAACCAACCCTGCATTCCTGGGATAAAGCCTACTTGATCATGGTGGATGATCGTTTTGATGTGTTCTCAAATTCGGTTGACAAGAATTTTATTGAGTATTTTTGCATAGATGTTCATAAGGGAAATTGGTCTGAAGTTCTCTTTCTTTGTTGGATCTTTGTGTGGCTTTGGTATCAGCGTAATTGTGGCTTCGTAGAAGGAATTGGGTAGTGTTCCTTCTGTTTCTAATTTGTGGAACAGTTTGAAGAGTATTGGTGTTAACTCTTCTTTGAAGGTCTGATAGAATTCTGCACTGAAACCATCTGGTCCTCTGCTTTTTTTTTTGGTTGGAAGACTTTCTATGACTCCTTCTATTTCTTTAGACATTATGGGACTGTTTAGATGGTCTAGTTGGTCCTGATTTAATTTTGGTATTTGGTATCTGTCAAGGAAATTGTCCATTTCCTCCAGATTCTCCAGTTGTGTTGAGTACAGGCTCTTGTAGTAGGATCTGATGATTTTTTGGATTTCCTCAGTTTCCGTTGTTATATCTCCCTTTTCATTTCTAAGTTTGTTAATTTGGATACTTTCTCTGTGCCCTTTGGTCAGTCTGGCTAAGGGTTTGTCTATCTTGTTGATTTTGTCAAAGTACCAGCTCCTGGTTTTGTTGATTTATTGTATGGTTCTCTTTGTTTCTACTTGGTTGATTTCGGCCCTGAGTTTGATGATTTCCTGCCTTCTACTCCTCCCGGGTGAAATAGCTTCTTTTTGTTCCAGGGCTTTCAGGTGTGTCATTAAGCTGGTAATGTGTGCTCTCTCCATTTTCTCTTTGGAGGCACTCAGGGCTATGAGTTTTCCTCTTAGCACTGCTTTAATTGTGTCCCATAGATTTGGGTATGTTGTGTTTTCATTTTCATTGTGTTCTAAAAAGTCTTTAATTTCTTTCTTTATTTCTTCCTTGACCAAGGTATCATTGAGTAGAATATTGTTCAGTTTCTGCGTGTATGTGGGTTTTCTGTTGTTTTTGTTGCTATTGAAGATCACTTTTACTCCATAGTGATCTGATAGGAGGCATGGGACTAGTTCGATCTTCTTATATTTGTTGAGGTCTGCCTTGTGTCCAATTATATGGTCGATTTTGTAGAAGGTACCATGAGGTGCTGAGAAAAAGGTATATTCTTTTGCTGTAGGGTGAAATGTTCTATAAATATCAGTCAAATCCAATTGATCCAAAGCTTCAATTAGTTTTACTGTGTCCCTGTTTAGTTTCTGTTTTCCCGATCGGTCTATTGAGGAAAGTGGAGTGTTGAAGTCCCCCACAATTATTGTGTTAGGTTCAATGTGTGCTTTGAGCTTTAGTAAGGTTTCTTTTTCGAATGAGGGTGCCCTTGCATTTGGCGAATAGATGTTCAGAATTTGAAGTTCTTCTTGGTGGATTTTTCCTTTGACCAGCAAGAAATGTCCTTCTTTGTCTCTTTTGATGACTTTAGGTTGAAAGTCAATTTTATCTGATATTAGAATGGCTACCCCTGCTCGTTTCCTGTGACCATTGGCTTGTAAGATTGCCTTCCAGCCTTTTACTCTGAGGTGGTTTTTATCTTTGACACTGAGGTGTGTCTCCTGTATACAGCAAATTGTAGGGTCCTGTTGCCTTATCCAGTCTGTTAGTCTATGCCTTTTTATTGGGGAATTGAGACCATTGATGTTAAGAGATATTAGGGGATATTGATTATTACTTCCTATCATTTTTGATGTTCTTTTATTTGAGTGGTTATCTCCTTTTGGGTTTGATGAAGGAAGGTAACTATCTTGCTTTGTCCAGTGTGTAGTTTCCCTCCTTGTATTGGAGATTTCCTCCTATTATTCTTTGCAGAGCTGGGTTTGTGGAAAGATATTGTGTGAATTTGGTTTTGTCATGGAATATCTTGGTTTCTCCATCTATGGTGAATGAGGGTTTTGCTCGGTATAGTAGTCTTGGCTGACATTTGTGTTCTCTTAGAGTCTGCATGAGATCTGCCCAGGATCTTCTAGCTTTCATGGTCTCTGGTGAGAAGTCTGGTGTGATTCTGATTGGTCTTCCTTTATATGTTACTTGGCCTTTCTCTCTTACTGCCTTTAATATTCTTTCTTTGTTTAGTGCATTTGGCGTTTTGATTATTATGTGACGGGAGGTATTTCTGCTCAGGTCCAGTCTGTTTGGAGTTCTGTAGGCTTCTTGTATATTCATAGACATCTCTCTCTTTAAGTTAGGAAAGTTTTCTTCCATAATTTTGTTGAAGATATTTGCTGGCCCTTTCTGTTGTAAATCTTCACTCTCATCTATACCTATAATCCTTAGGTTTGGTCTTCTCATTGTATCCTGGATTTCCTGGATGTTCTGGGATACAAGCTTTTTGCATTTTGCATTTTCTTTGACAGTTGAGTCAAGGTTTCTATAGTATCTTCGGCATCTGAGATTCTTTCTTCCATCTCTTGTATTCTGTTGTTTATATTTGTATCTATGGCCCCTGATTTTTTCTCAAGGTTTTCTATCTCCAAAGTTGTCTCACTTTGTGATTCCTTAGTTGTTTCTACTTCTGTTTTTAGGTCCAGGATGGTTTTGCTCATTTCCATCATTTGTTTGTCTGTGTTTTCGTGTAATTCTTTAAGAGATTTTTTGTGTTTCCTCTTTCATGACTTCTGCCTGTTGACTCAAGTTCTCCTGCATTTCTTTAAGTATTTCTTGCCTTTCTTCTTTATTGGCTTCTATCTCTTGGCCCTTATTCTCCTGCATTTCTTTAAGTGTTTTTTGTGTTTCCATTAAACGGGTTTCTAGCTTATTCATGTTCCCCTGTATTGCTTTAAGAGATTCATTTATGTCCTTTTTGTGTTCTTCTAGCAGCATCATGAACAGTGATTTTAAATCCAAATCTTGTTTCTCTGGTGTGTTGGCATAACCAGGACTTGCTGATGTTGGAGAGTTTGGTTCAGATGCTGCCATATTGCCTAGATTTCTGTTAGTAGCGTTCCTGCGTTTGCCCTTTACCATCTTGTTCTCTGGAGCTAATTGGTCTTGTCTCTGGCTGGTGTTACAGCCTCCTGAGAGGCTCTAGAGCTATTTCTGCAACACTGGAGGGCAGGGTTTTCCATTTTGCAGATTGCTGATGTGCTTTCCTCCTCTTGAGTGCCCTTGCAGCCCTAGTGTTCTTTGCCCCAGATTGTGTCTGTGAGCCAGAAGGTGCCCATTTGCTCCTTCAGGGAGCGCTGAGGATGTATGCTGCAGGGACCTTTTCTGTGTGCTGATCTCTCTGCTGGGCAGCAGAACTCCCAACCTGGTTGGTGCACACAAGGCTAGCCTAGCTGCTGAGTCAGGGACCCCAGGCCCTGAGTCTAGGCAAAAGCCTGGCAGGCCAATGTCGGAGCAAAGTTCCCCTCAGCTGTGAGTGTTAATTGGGTCTGATGGTGGCGTGGGCGCGCTCCCTGAGAGTGTTGGGAGAGTCTGCTGGGCTAACGACCTCCTGGCCGGGTCAGCACACAGATGGCCCACCAAGCAGCCCAGGGCCTGGGGGCAATCTAGGGCCTGACCGTCTGAGACCCCTGCTATGTCCGCCTCGGGCTATGCCTGTTAGTTGGTTTGATTTTGCCTGCTGGGTCTCTCTGGCTTCCCGTAGGCAAAATGGCAGTGGTGCGCAAACCAGCCCAGATAAACAACCTCCTGGCCGGGTCAGCACACAGATGGCCCACCGAGTAGCCCAGGGCCTGGGGCAGTCCAGGGCCTGACCATCTAAGACCCCTGCTATGTCCGCCTCGGGCTATGCCTGTTAGCTGGTTTGGTTTTGCCTGCTAGGTCTCTCTGGCTTCCCCTTAGGCAAAATGGCGGTGGTGCGGGCGCTGGCCTGGGGGAAAAAAACCTCCTGGCTGGGTTTGCACCCCGGTGGCCCCCCGATCAGCCCAGGGCCTCGGTGCAGGCCAATGCCCATCGGGCTTAGACCCCCGCGATGTTGGTCTCAGGTTATATTTGCGTACCTCAGTCTGATTTCTCTGGCGACTGAGAACCAATATGGAGGCCTCGTAACTGACTGGCGGGAGGCAGAGTTCTGATGTGGCTTCTGTGTGGTGAAAGGCACCTTAAATCCTCCGCTGCTCGCAGCCAGGCTGGCCAGCGATAGCCAGTAGTCGTGGGCGCAGGGTCTGCCTGGACCCTGTCCACTTGGTACTACTACTGATGGCCCTTCCTCTGGACCAGCCGCTGCTGCTGCTGCCGCTGCCACTGACTGTCCTCCTAGGGGTTCTATAGGGCCCTTTTTGTGACCATTCCATAGCCTCAATAATAGTATCAAGAACTTGGGTCCTTCCATTGAGCTGTATCCCACTGCGGAGTTGTCTCTGCCCTCCTTTTCCTCTGGCTCTTCTCCATTTCTTGTCCATGTTGTTTACCAACAGGAAAAATTTGGGTCATAATCCTTGACTGTGTGATGGAACACCCATCCCTTATTGATATCCTGTATTTCTGCAGGAAGTAGGCTCTACAAGCTCATTCTCAGTGTAAGGCATTTCACATAAGGATTTTCTCGTTGTGTCCTAAGAGACTCTCAACTCCCTGGTTTCTAGTACATTTTGGAGGTTGCCTGACCTCCTACCTCCTGAAGTTGCTGTTTCCTTTCTTTATGCTGGCCTTCAGGTCTTCAGTGCTTTTCCCCTATCCAATATCTGATCATGTTTACTTTCCTCTTCTCTGGCCTGTACCTTTGCTGTCCCTGAATGCTCTCAGCCTCCTCCATTCCTATGATATCTATCTTTTTTCTCCATAGTAGGCATGAGGCCCTACAGACCTCCATCCTTGTTGAGTTCTTTGTAATATATCCTGGTATTCTGCAATTTTGCCTGTGGGAATGGAATATACAGTCCTTTGAAAGCACAGATTGGTATGTGAGGACTCAATTTCTCTTTGAGCTTGTCAATTGAAAAATTTATTGTCAGTTCTATAGGTCTTAATCACACTGAGTAGGCAAGACTGAATTCTTCTTTTTTGTTTTATTTCAATTTACTTAATTATTGATGAAGTTTATTAATTTATAAAATATATCTTTACAATTATAACTTAGATACAAATCTAATCAGACCATAATAAATATTATTAATCTATTCAATATTATATTAAATTGAATACTTTCAGGTCTTTGAATAATTAGATATTAATATTATATTAGAAGCATAGATGACATAGGCGATTTGTCTACCAGCCCGCCGGGAGTGGTACCTGTGTCCTTCCCAGAGAACTGCAGAAGGAATGAAGCCTTGCAGCCATATTTGCTTCCTGTCAGGACAGAAAAGGTCACTAGGTACTGTATCACCCTGAGCTTTAGATCTCTGGGGGTGCAAATCTTCAGCGGTCTGCCTGCACTCAGGAACTAAGCACATAGCAATTGATCTGAAAGCCAGTCCGTTGCATGACCTGTGTCCTAGGTGAGAATCAACAGAGGGAGTGACCCCAACCACACCATCTTTGCTCCATAATAGGGCAGAGAAAGAACACCTGGTTGACCTTGACAACTTAAGTATAGCTTTGCTTGAGCCAAGACTGAGCAGGGCTCCAAATGCACAAAAGAGGAAGGCAGCATATCAGTAATCTGTGCCAGAGGAAACCCAGTCATCCAGTGTTTCAGAAATTACCTTAAAGATCCACAGTAGTTTGAAGCACCTGCCAGTGACAATAAGATCATCTAACTCCTGGGAGAACCAGATGGCTAAAGGCAGCCTTAGGAATGTTACTAACAGAATGCAAGGCATTTTGGGAACATCTGAACCCAAAACTCCAACAATAGCAAGTCCTGGGTACCCCAACACACCATAATAACAAGATTTGGATTTAAAATCACTGGTCACAATGCTGGTACGGGAACACATCAAGGACATACTTAAAGAAATTCAGGAGAATATGGATCAAAAATTAGAAGCCCTTACAAGGGAAACACAAAAATAATTGAAAGAAATTCAGGAGAATACAAAAGCCAAACTGGAAGAAATGCAAAAATGACTGAAAAAAAAAAATACAGGAGAGCTGATCACCGGGGAAAAGGCATAAAATAGGAAACAATAAAATCTATTAAATAATTAGAGGAAAACACAAAAAAGCAAATGACAGGACTGAGAAAAAACTTCCAGGATCTAAAACCAGAAGTAGAAACAAATAAGAAAGCACAAAGAGAGACAACTTTGGAGATAGAAAAACTTGGGAAGAAATCAGGGACCATAGACGCAAATATCAACAACAGAATACAAGAAATAGAAGAAAGAATCTCATATGCTGAAGATACCATAGAAACCATGGACTCAGCAGTTAAAGAAAATGCAAAATGCAAAAAGCTTGTAACCCAAAACATCCAGGAAATGCAGGACACAATGAGAACACCAAATTTAAAGATTATAAACATTGATGAGAGTGAAGATATACAACTTAAAAAAAGCCAGCAAAAATCTTCAAAAAAATTATGGAAGAAAACCTAAAGAGAGAGATACCTATGAACATACAAGAAGCCTACAGAACTCCAAAAAGACTGGACCAGAACAGAAATACCTCTGGACACATAATAATCAAAACCCCAAATGTACGAACCGAAGAAAGAATACTTAGGGCAGTAAGAGAAAAAGCGCAAGTAACATATAAAGGAAGACCTATGAGAATTACACCAGATTTCTCAACAGCGACCATGAAATCTAGAAGATACTGGGAAAACTCATGCAGACTCTAAGAGAACACAAATGCCAGTGGAGACTACTATATCCAGCGAAACTCTCTATTACCATAGATGGAGAAACCAAGATATTCCATGACAAAATCAAATTTACACAATATCTTTCCACAAACCCAGCCCTACAAAGGATAATAGGGGAAAAACACCATTACAACCAGGGAAACTATACCCTGGAAAAACAAGGACATTAAGCTTCTTTCATCAAACCCAAAGAAGATAACCACACGCATATAAAATTATAATGAAAAATGATAGGAAGCAATAATCACTACTCCTTAATATCTCTTAACATCAATGGGTTCAATTCCCCAATAAAAAGACATAGACTAACAGACTGGTTATGTAAGCAGGAGCCTACATTTTGCTGCATACAGGGAACAACACTTCAGTTTCAAAGACAAAAACTACCTTAGAGTAAAAGGCTGGAAGACAATTCTACAAGCAAATGGTCCCAGGAAACAAGCCGGAGTTGCCATTCTAATTTCAGATAAAATTGACTTTCAACCTAATGTCATCCAAAGAGTCATGGAAGGTGACTACTTGCTGGTCAAAGAAAAAATCCAACAAGAAGAACTCTCAACCCTGAACATCTATGCCCCAAATACAAGGGCACCCTCATTCATAAAAGAAACTTCATTAAAACTCAAAGTACACTTTGCAGCTAACACAATAATTGTGGGTGATTTCAACACTCCACTCTCACCAAATGGACTGATCAGGAAAACAGAAACTAAATAGGAAGACAGTGAAACTAATTGAAGGTTTGAACCAATTGGAGATAACAGATATATAAAGAACATTTCTTCCCAAAGCAAACGAATATACGTTTTTCTCACCACTTCATGGTACCTTCTCCAAAATAGATCATATAGTAGGTCACAAGACAGACCTCAACAAATATAAGAAGATTGAAAAAATCCCATGCCTCCTATCAGATCACTATTTAGTAAAAATGGTCTTTAATAACAGCAAAAACAACAGAAATTCCACATACACATGGGAACTGAACAATACTCTACTCAATGATAACTTGGTCAAAGAAAAAATAAAGAAAGACATCAAAGATTTCTTAAAATTTAATGAAAATGAAGGCACAACATACACAAATCGATGAGACACCATGAAAGCAGTGCTAAGAGGAAAGCTCATAGCTTTGCGTGCCTCCACAAAGAAATTAGAGAGAGCATACACTAGAAGATTACAGGAACAACTGAAAGCCCTGGAACAAGAAGAAGATGGGAAGATAATTCACCCAGGAGGAGATGAAGAGAGAAAATCATCAAACTCAGGGCAGAAATCAATCAAGTAGAAACCAAGAAAACCATACAAAGAATCAACAAAACCAAAAGCTGGTTCTTTGAAAAAATCAACATGATAGATAATCCCTTAGACAGACTATTCAAAGGGCACAGAGAAAGAATCCAAATTAACAAAATTAGAAATGAAAATGGAGATATTACAACAGAAACCAAGGAAATTCAAAAATTCATCAGATGTTAATACAAAAACATATACTCCACAAAAGTGGAGAATCTGGAGGAAATGGACATTTTCTTCGACAGATACCAATTACCAAAATTAAACCAGGATCAAATAGACCATCTAAACAGACCCATAAACCCTAAAGAAATAGAAGGCGTCATAAATGGGCTTCTGACCAAAAAAAAAAAAAAAAAAAAAAAACCACAGGAAAAGATGGTTTCAGTTCAGAATTCAATCAGACCTTCAAAGAAGATTTAACTCCAATACTCTTCAAACTTTTCCACCAAATAGAAATAGAAGGATCACTACCCAACTCCTTCTTCGAAGCCACTATTACGCTGATACCAAAACCACACAAAGATCCAACTAAGAAAGAGAATTTTAGGACAAATTCCCTTATGAATAACGATGCAAAAATACTAAATAAAATTCTTGCCCACCGAATCCAAGTACACATCAGAAAGATCATCCACCATGATCAAGAAGGCTTTATTCTAGGGATGCAGGGATGATTCAATATTAGGAAATCCATAAATGCTATAGACTACATAAACAAACTCAATGAAAAAAAAAACACATCATCATTTCATTAAGTGCTGAAAAGCATTTGACAAAATTCAGCATCTTTCATGCTAAAAGTCTTGGAAAGGACAGGAATTTGAGGACCATACTTAAACATAATAAAAGCAATATACAGCAAACAGGTAGCCAACATCAAACAAAATGGAGAGAAAGTTGAAGCAGTCCCACCAAAATCAGGGACTAGACAAAGCTCCCCCCCTCCCAATATCTTTTCAATACAGTTCTTGAAGTCTTAGCTAGAGCAGTTAGACAACATAAGGACATCAAAAGGATACAAATTGGAAAGGAAGAAGTCAACCTATTACTATTTGCAGATGATATGATAGTATACTTAAGTGACCCTACAAACTCTACTAGAGAACTCCTACACCTGATAAACAACTTCAGCAATGTGGCTGGCTCCAAAATCAATGCAAGCAAAGTAGTAGCCTTCATATACTAAAGGACAAGCAGACTGAGAAAGAATTTAGGGAAATGACTCCCTTCACAATAGCTACAAACAGCATAAAATATCTTGGGGTGACTCTAAACAAAGAAGTGAAAGACCTATATGACAAGAACTTCAGATCTCTGAAAAAGAAAATCGAAGAAGATCTCAGAAAATGGAAAATTCTTCCATGCTCTTGGATAAGCAGTATTAATATAGTTAAAATGGCGATCTTGCCAAAGGCAATCTACATATTCAATGCTATCCCCATAAATATCCTAACCCAGTTCTTCTTAGAGCTAGAAAGAGCAATTCTCAAATTCATCTCGAACAACAAAAAAACCAAGGATAGCTATAACAATACAAGGAGATCAATTCGCATTCTTCGGCATGCTGACCTACAGTTGAACCAGCACCATTTGTTGAAAAGTCTATCTTTTTGCCATTGGAGTTTTTTCAGCCCCTTTGTCGAAGATCAAGCGGCGATAGGTGTGTGGGTTCATTTCTTGAACTTCAATCCTGTTCCATTGATCCACTTGCCTGTCATCTTGCCAATATTATGTAGTTTTTAACAATATTGTGCTGGAGTATTGCTTAACATCAGGGCTACACATTCCCCCACAATTTCTTTTGTTGTTGAGAATAGTTTTAGCTATCCTGGGTTTTTTTGTTTTTCCAGATGAATTTGAGAACTGCTCTTTCTAACCCTATGAAGAATTGAGTTGGTATTTTGATGGGAATTGTGTTGAATCTGTATGTTGCTTTTGGAAAAATGGCAATTTTAACTATATTAATCCTGCCGATCCCTGACCATGGGAGGTTTTTTCCATTTTTTGTGGTCTTCTTCCATTTCCTTCTTCAGAATCTTGAAGTTCTTATCATACACATCTTTTACTTGTTTGGTAAGAGTCACCCCAAGGTATTTATACTGTTTATGGCTATTGTAAAGGGTGTCATTCTCCTAATTTCTTTCTCAGCCTGCTTATACATTAGGCTGCTAGTGTATGCTCTCTCAATTTTCTTTTTGGAGGCACTCAGGGCTAAGAGGCACTGCTTTCTTTGTGTCCCAAAGATTTGGGTATGGTGTGCCTTCATTTTCATTAAATTCTAAAAAGTCTCTGATTTCTTTTTTTATTTCTTCTTTGGCCAAGGTGTCATTGAGTAGAGTATTGTTCAGCCTACATGTTTATGCGGGCTTTCTGTTGTTTTTGTTGCTATTGAAAACAACTCTTACTCCATAGTGATCTGAGAGGAGGCATGGGATTAGTTCGATCTTCTTGTATTTGTTGAGATCTGTCTTGTGACCAATTATACGGTCGATTTTGGAGAAGGTATCATGAGGTGCTGAGAAAAAGGTATATTCTTTTGTTTAGGGTGTAATGTTCTATAAATATCAGTCAAATCCAATTGGTCCAAAGCTTCAATTAGTTTTACTGTGTCCCTGTTAATTTCTGCTTTCCTGATTGAGGAGATTGGGGTGTTGAAGTCACCCACAATTATTGTGTTAGGTGCAAGATGTGTTTTGAGCTTTAGTAAAATTTCTTTTATGAATGAAGGTGCCCTTGAATTTCGAGCATAGATGTTCAGAAGTGAATGTTCTTCTTGTGGACTTTTGCTTTGACCAGCAAGAAGTGTCCTTTTGTGTCCCTTTTGATGACTTTATGTTGAAAGTCAATTTTATCTGATATTAGAATGGCTACTGTGGCTTGTGTCCTGAGACAAATGGCTTTTTAAACTGTCTTCCTTCCTTTTACTCTAACTTAGTTTCTGTCTTTGACACTGAGGTGTGTCTCATGTATGCAGCAAAATGTAGGGTCCTGTTTCCTTATCCAGAGTGTTAGTCTATGTCTTTTTATTGGGGAATTGAGTCCATTGATGTTTACAGATATTAAGGAATAGTGATTATTACTTGCTGTCATTTTGATGTTATTTTTATATTTGAGTGGTTATCTTCTTTTGGGTTTGATGAAAGAATGTGACTATCTTGCTTTTTCCAAGGTGTAGTTTCTTTCGTTCTATTGGAATTTTCCTCCTATTATTCTTTGCAGAGTTGGGTTTGTGGAAATATATAGTGTAAATTTGGTTTTGTCATAGAATATCTTGGTATCTCCTTCTATGGTTATTGAAAGTTTTGTTGGCTATAGTAGCCTTGGCTGACATTTGTGTTCTCTTGGAGTCTGCATGAGATCTGCCCAGGATCTTCTAGCTTTCATGGTCTCTGCTGAGAAGGCTGGTGTGAGTCTGATAGTTCTTCTTTTATATGTTACTTGGCCTTTTTCTCATATTGCCTTTAATATTCTCTCTTTGTTTAGTGCATTTGGGGTTTTGATTATTATGTGACAGGATGAATTTCTGCTCAGTTCCATTCTGTTTGGATTTTGCATTTTCTTTGACTGTTGAGTCCATAGTTTCAACGATATCTTCGGCATCTGAGATTCTTTCTTGCATATTTGTATTCTGTTGTTGATATTTGCATCTATGGCCCCTGATTTCTTCTCAAGGTTTTCTATCTCCAAAGATATCTCCCTTTGTGATTTCTCAGTAGTTGTTTCTACCTCTGTTTTTAGATCCAGGATGGTTTTGCTCAGTTCCTTCATTTGATTGTTTGTGTTTTCCTTTAATTCTTTAAGAGATTTTTGTGTTTTCTCTTTCATGACTTCTGCCTGTTGACTCAAATTCTCTTGCATTTCTTTAATTTTATTTCCTTTGTGTGGAACAATTCTGGGATCAAAATAGAAAATTAGGAGTTAGGACAATCTCTTTACCTGGGGCCAAGTCTATTTCCCTAATTCAACCACATGAATCAGATTTTGTCGACTGGTTGCATGTAAATACCTTCATCTGAATCATTCTCCTGCTCCTTGGACAGTTCAGATGACAGTAATTATAGGGCCTTTTTGTGACCATTCTATAGCCTCAGTACTAGCATCAAGACCTTGCGTACTTCCCTTGAGCTGTATCCCATGCAGAGTTGTCTCTGCCCTCCTTTTACTCAGGCTCTTCTCCATTTCTTGTCCATGTTGTTTACCAACAGGAAAAATTTGGGTCATAATCTTTGACTGTGTGATGGCACACACATCCCTCACTTGATACCCTGTATTTCTGCTGGAAGTAGACTTTACAAGTTCACTCTCACTGTTTGGCATTTCTACTAAGGATTCTCCCTTTGTTTCCTAAGAGACTCTACCTCTCTGGTTTCTAGTACATTTTGGAGGTTGCCTGGCCTCCTACCTCCTGAAGTTGCTGTTTCCTTTCTTTCTGCTGGCCTTCAGGTCTTCAGTGCTTTTCCCATATCCAATATCTGATCATGTTTACTTACCTCTTCTCTGGCCTATACAATTTCTGACCCAGAATGCTCTCAGCCTCACCCACTCCTATGATATCTATCATTTCTCTTTCTTGTAGGCATGAGGCCCTACAGATCTTTATCCATTTTGAGTTCTTTGCACTATATCCTCTGAATTCTGCAATTTTGGCTGTGGGAATGGAATATACAGTCCTTTGAAAGCATACACTGCTATGTGAGGGCTCAATTTCTCTTTGAGCTTGTCAATTGAATAATTTATTGTCAGTTCTATAGGTCTTAATCATACTGAGTAGACAAGATTGAATTCTTTTTCTGTTTTAGTTCAATTTACTTAATTTTTGATGATGTTTATTAATATATAAAATATTTCTTTACCATTATAAATTAGATACCAATCTAATCAGAACATAATAAATATTATTAATTTATTCAAAATTATACTCAATTGAATACTTTAAGGTTTTGAATAATTAGATATAAATATTATATTAGAAGTATAGTTGACATAGGCGGTTTGTCTTCCAGCCCACTGGAAGTGGGATCTGTGTCCTGTCCAGAGAACTGCAGAAGGAGAGAATCCCTGTGCCCCTATTCGCTGCCTGCCAGGACAGGAAAGAATCAATAAGTACTTTATCACCCTGAGCTTCAGATCACTGGTGGTGCAAACCTCCAGGGGTCTTCCTTCACTCAGGAACTGAGCACATAGGAGGTTTGTCTGCCAGCCTTCCAGGAGTGGGGCCTGTGTCCTGCACAGAGAGCTACAGAAAGAGAGAAGCCCCATTGCCATATTTGCTGTCTGCCTGAACAGTAAATGATCACTAGGAACTGTATCACCCTGAGCATTAGATCACTGGCTGTGCAAACCAAGAGGGGTATGCCTGCACTCAGGAACTGAGCACAAAAGTGGTTTGTCTGCCAGCCTGCCAGGAGTGGGGACTGTGTCCTGCCCAGAGAGCTGCAGAAGGGGAGAAGCCCCGCAGCCCTATTCGCTGCCTGCTGGAACAGAGAAGGGTCACTAGGTACTGCATCACCCTGAGCTTTAGATCTCTGGTGGTGCATACAGCCAGGGATCTGCCTGCACCAAGGAACTGAACACATATGCAATTTGTCTGCCATCCTGCCAGGCCTGGGGTCTGTGTCCTTCCCAGAGAGCAGCAAAGGAAATGATTCCGTGTGGCTATATTCGCTGCCTGCCGGGACAGAAAAGTATCACTAGGTACGGGATAACCAGAGCTTTAGATCTCTAGGGGTGCAAATCTCCAGCGATCTGCTTTCACTCAGGAACTGAGCAGACAGGCAGTTCACCTGCAAGCCAGTCCATCTCACGACCTGTGTCCTAGGCGAGAATCCACAGAGCAAGTGACCCGACCACACCATCTTCGCTCCATAAAAGAGCAGACATAGAACACCTGATTGACCTTGACAACCTAAGTATAACACTGCTTGAGTCAAGACTGAGCAGGGCTCCAAAGCAGACTGGTTACAGGACCCAACATTTTGCTGCATACAGGAAACACACCTCAGTGTCAAAGACAAAAACTACCTTAGAGTAAAAGGCTGGAAGACAATTCTACAAGCAAATTGTCCCAGGAAACAAGCCAGAGTTTCCATTCTTTTTTTTTAATATTTTTATTTTCTATATTCTTTGTTTACATTCCAAATGATTTCCCCCTTCCCGGATGCCCCCTCCCAATATGTCCCATAAACCTTCTTTTCTCCATCCCTTCTCCAATCACCTCCCTCCTTTTTCTCTGTCCTTATATTCCCTTGCAATGCTAGATCAATCCTTTCCAGGTTCCGGACCCTCTCCATAATTCTTCATGGGTGTCATTTGATATGCAATTTGTGCCTTGGGTATTCAGGTCTTCTGGGCTAATTAATATCCACTTATCAGTGATTGCATTTCATGTGTATTCTTTTGTGATTGGGTTACCTCGCTTCGGATGATATTTTTCAGATCAAACCATTTGCCTAAAAATTTTGTGAATTCATTGTTTATAATTGCTGACTAGTATTCCATTGTGTAAATATACCACATTTTCTGTATCCATTCATCTTTTTTTTTCATAGCAGCCTTATTTATTTTTTTTCCATTCTTTTTTTTTATTCGATATAATTTATTTACATTTCAAATGATTTCCCCTTTTCTAGGCCCCCCCTCCCTGAAAGTCCCGTAAGCCCCCTTCTCTTCCCCTGTCCTCCCTCCCACCCCTTCCAAGTTCCCCGTTCTGGTTTTGCCAAATACTGTTTCACTGAGTCTTTCCAGAACCAGGGACCACTCCTGCTTTCTTCTTGTATCTCATTTGGTGTGTGGATTATGTTTTGGGTATTCCAGTTTTCTAGGTTAATAACCACTTATTAGTGAGTGCATACCATGATTCACCTTTTGAGTCTGGGTTACCTCACTTAGTATGATGTTCTCTAGCTCCATCCATTTGCCTAAGAATTTCATGAATTCATTGTTTCTAATGGCTGAATAGTACTCCATTGTGTAGATGTACCACATTTTTTGTATCCACTCTTCTGTTGAGGGATACCTGGGTTCTTTCCAGCATCTGGCAATTATAAATAGGGCTGCTATGAACATAGTAGAGCATGTATCCTTATTACATGGTGGGGAATCCTCTGGGTATATGCCCAGGAGTGGTATAGCAGGATCTTCTGGAAGTGAGGTGCCCAGTTTTCGGAGGAACCGCCAGACTGCTTTCCAGAGTGGTTGTACCAATTTGCAACCCCACCAGCAGTGGAGGAGTGTTCCTCTTTCTCCGCACCCTCTCCAACACCTGCTGTCTCCTGAATTTTTAATCTTAGCCATTCTGACTGGTGTAAGATGAAATCTTAGGGTTGTTTTGATTTGCATTTCCCTAATGACTAATAAAGTTGAGCATTTTTTAAGATACTTCTCCGCCATCCGAAGTTCTTCAGGTGAGAATTCTTTGTTTAACTCTGTACCACATTTTTAAATAGGGTTGTTCGGTTTTCTGGAGTCTAACTTCTTGAGTTCTTTATATATATTGGATATTAGCCCTCTATCTGATGTAGGATTGGTGAAGATCTTTTCCCAATTTGTTGGTTGCCGATCTGTCCTCTTGATGGTGTCCTTTGCCTTACAGAAACTCTGTAACCTTATGAGGTCCCATTTGTCAATTCTTGCTCTTAGAGCATACGCTATTGGTGTTCTGTTCAGAAACTTTCTCCCTGTACCGATGTCCTCAAGGGTCTTCCCCAGTTTCTTTTCTATTAGCTTCAGAGTGTCTGGCTTTATGTGGAGGTCCTTGATCCATTTGGATTTGAGCTTAGTACAAGGAGACAAGGATGGATCAATTCGCATTCTTCTGCATGCTGACCTCCAGTTGAACCAGCACCATTTGTTGAAAAGGCTATCTTTTTTCCATTGGATGTTTTCAGCCTCTTTGTCGAGGATCAAGTGGCCATAGGTGTGTGGGTTCATTTCTGGATCTTCAATCCTGTTCCATTGATCCTCCTGCCTGTCACTGTACCAATACCATGCAGTTTTTAACACTATTGCCCTTTCTTTTGTTGCTGAGAATAGTTTTAGCTATCCTGGGTTTTTTGTTGTTCCAGATGAATTTGATAATTGCTCTTTCTAACTCTGTGAAGAATTGAGTTGGGATTTTGATGGGTATTGCACTGAATCTGTATAGTGCTTTAGGCAAAATGGCCATTTTAACTATATTGATTCTACCGATCCATGAGCATGGGAGGTTTTCCCATTTTTTGAGGTCTTCTTCCATTTCCTTCTTCAGAGTCTTGAAGTTCTTGTCATACAGATCTTTCGCATGTTTGGTAAGAGTCACCCCAAGATACTTTATACTGTTTGTGGCTATTGTGAAGGGGGTCATTTCCCTAATTTCTTTCTCAGCCTGCTTATCCTTTGAGTAGGAAGGCCACTGATTTGCTTGAGTTGATTTTATAACCTGCCACTTTGCTGAAGTTGTTTATCAGCTGTAGGAGCTCTCTAGTGGAGGTCTTTGGGTCACTTAGGTAGACGATCATGTCGTCTGCAAATAATGATAGTTTGACTTCCTCCTTTCCAATTTGTATCCCTTTGACCTCCTTATGTTGTCGAATTGCCCGAGCTAGTACCTCAAGTACAATATTGAAAAGATAAGGAGAAAGGGGGCAGCCTTGTCTGGTCCCTGATTTCAGTGGGATTGCTTCAAGTTTCTCTCCGCTTAGTTTGATGCTGGCTACCGGTTTGCTGTATATTGCTTTTACTATGTTTAGGTATGGACCTTGAATTCCTGTTCTCTCCAAGACTTTAAGCATGAAAGGATGCTGAATTTTGTCAAATGCTTTTTCAGCATCCAATGAAATGACCATGTGGTTTTGTTCTTTGAGTTTGTTTATGTAGTGGATTGTATTGATGGATTTCCGTATATTGAACCAACCCTGCATTCCCGGGATAAAGCCTACTTGATCATGGTGGATGATCGTTTTGATGTGTTCTTGGATTCGGTTGGCAAGAATTTTATTGAGTATTTTTGCATCGATGTTCATAAGGGAAATTGGTCTGAAGTTCTCTTTCTTTGTTGGATCTTTGTGTGGCTTTGGTATCAGCTTAATTGTGGCTTCATAGAAGGAATTGGGTAGTGTTCCTTCTGTTTCTATTTTGTGGAATAGTTTGAAGAGTATTGGTGTTATCTCTTCTTTGAAGGTCTGGTAGAATTCTGCACTGAAACCATCTGGTCCTGTGCTTTTTCTGGTTGGAAGACTTTCTATGACTCCTTCTATTTCTTTAGGCTTTATGGGACTGTTCAGATGGTCTAGTTGGTCCTGATTTAATTTTGGTATTTGGTATCTGTCAAGGAAATTGTCCATTTCCTCCAAATTCTCCAGTTGTGTTGAGTACAGGCTCTTGTAGTAGGATCTGATGATTTTTTGGATTTCCTCAGTTTCCGTTGTTATGTCTCCCTTTTCATTTCTAAGTTTGTTAATTTGGATACTTTCTCTGTGCCCTTTGGTCAGTCTGGCTAAGGGTTTATCTATCTTGTTAATTTTCTCAAAGAACCAGCTCCTGGTTTTGTTGATTTTTTGTATGGTTCTCTTTGTTTCTACTTGATTGATTTCGGCCCTGAGTTTGATGATTTCCTGCCTTCTACTCCTCCTGGGTGAAATAGCTTCTTTTTGTTCTAGGGCTTTCAGGTGTGTCATTAAGTTGGTAATGTATGCTCTCTCCATTTTCTTTTTCGAGGCATTCAGGGCTATGAGTTTTCCTCTTAGCACTGCTTTCATTGTGTCCCATAGATTTGGGTATGTTGTGTTTTCATTTTCATTGTGTTCTAAAAAGTCTTTAATTTCTTTCTTTATTTCTTCCTTGACCAAGGTATCATTGAGTAGAGTATTGTTCAATTTCCACGTGTATGTGGGTTTTCTGTTGTTTCTGTTGCTATTGGAGACCACTTTTATTCCATAGTGATCAGATAGGAGGCATGGGATTAGTTCTATCATCTTATATTTGTTGAGTTCTGTCTTGTGACCAATTATATGGTCGATTTTGGAGAAGGTACCATGAGGTGCTGAAAAAAGGTATATTCTTTTGTTTTAGGATAGAATGTTCTATATATATATAAGTTAAATCTAATTGGTCCAAAGCTTCAATTAGTTTCATTGTGTCCTTGTTTAGTTTCTGTTTTCCTGATCGGTCCATTGAGGAAAGTGCAGTGTTGAAGTCACCCACAATTATTGTGTTAGGTGCAATGTGTGCTTTTAGTTTTAGTAAACTTTCTTTTACGAAAGAGGGTGCCCTTGCATTTGGAGCATAGATGTTCAGGATTGAGAGTTCTTCTTGCTGTATTTTTCCTTTGACCAGCAAGAAGTGTCCCTCAGAGTCTCTTTTGATGACTTTGGTTTGAAAGTCAATTTTATCTGATATTAAAATGGCTACTCCAGCTTGTTTCCTGAGACCATTTGCTTGTAAAATTGTCTTCCAGCCTTTTACTCTAAAGTAGTGTTTGTCTTTGACCCTGAGGTGTGTTTCCTGTAAGCAGCAAAATGTAGGGTCCTGTTTACGTATCCAGTCAGTTAGTCTGTGTCTTTTTATTGGGGCATTGAGTCCATTGATGTTAAGAGATATTAAGGAATAGTGATTGTTACTTCCTATCATTTTTGACGTTATTTTTTAAATTTGATTGCTTAACTTCTTTTGGGTTTGATGAAAGGTTACTATCTTGCTTTTTTCAGGGTGAAGTTTCCCTCCTTGTATTGGTGTTGTCCTCCTATTATCCTTTTTAGGGCTGGGTTTGTGGATAGATATTGGGTGAACTTGGTTTTGTCGTGAAATATCTTAGTTTCTCCATCTATGCTGATTGAGAGTTTTGCTGGATATAGTAGCTTTGATTGGCATTTGTGTTCTCTTAGAGTCTGCATGAGATCTGCCCAGGACCTTCTAGCCTTCATAGTCTCAGGTGAAAAGTCTGCTGTGATTCTGATAGGTCTTCCTTTATATGTTACTTGGCCTTTTTCTCTTACTGCCTTTAATATTCTTTCTTTGTTTAGAACATTTGGTGTTTTGATTATTATGTGACGGGAAATATTTCTGTTCTGGTCCAGTCTGTTTGGAGTTCTGTAGGCTTCTTGTATATTCATGGGCATCTCTCTCTTTAGGTTAGGGAAGTTTTCTTCCATAATTTCATTGAAGATATTTGCTGGCCCTTTAAGTTGTAAATCTTCACTCTCATCTATGCCTATAATCCTTAGGTTTGGTCTTCTCATTGTGTCCTGGATTTCCTGGATATTTTGGGTTACAAGCTTTTTGCATTTTGCATTTTCTTTAACTGTTGAGTCCATGGTTTCTATGGAATCTTCAGCATCTGAGATTCTTTCTTCTATTTCTTGTATTCTGTTGTTGATATTTGCATCTCTGTCCCCTGATTTCTTCCCAAGGCTTTCTATCTCCAAAATTGTCTCCTTTTGAGTTTTCTTAGTTGTTTCTACTTCTGATTTTAGATCCTGGATGGTTTTGCTTAGCTCCTTCACTTGCTTGTTTGTGCTTTCCTGTAATTCTTTAAGAGATTTTTGTGTTTTTTCTTTCATGACCTCAGCCTGTTGACCAAAGTTCTCCTGTATTTCTTTAAGAGATTTTTGTGTTTCGTCTTTCATGACCTCAGCCTGTTGACCAAAGTTCTCCTGTATTTCTTTAAGTGTTTTTTGCATTTCCTCCTTGTTGGCTTTTGTATTCTCCTGGATTTCTTTCAATGATTTTTGTGTTTCCCTTGCAAGGACTTCTAACTTTTTATCCATTTTCTCCTGAATGTCCTTCATGTGTTCCTGTACCAGCATCATGACCAGTGATTTTAAATCCAAATCTGGTTTTACTGGTGTGATGGGGTATCCAGGACTTGCTGGTAGAGGAGAATTTGGTTCAGATGTTGCCATATTGCCTTGATTTCTGTTAGTGACGTTCCTGCGTTTGCCTTTTGCCATCTAGCTCTCACTGGTGTTACTTGGTCTTGTCAGTGCTGGACTCACCAGTGCAAGATGCCCCTTCCCCGTTGGCCTCTGGTGCACAGCTTACACTCTGCACTGCCTGTAGACAGGGTGCTGTTGTCCAGGCTGTTCAGATCCTGAAGCAGGCACCTGAAGGCTCCCGCTGGGGCCCGCAGGATTTATTGGAGCACACCGACTTCTCCCAGCTGGCCTCCCGGAAGCCCCCACTAGCCTCTTGAGGGACCTGGAGATGTGGCGGCCACCCAGGCTGATCTGAAGCGGAGAGAGTTGACCTGAGGGCTTCTGCCTGAGGCCTTGCCCCAGATTGTGTCTGTGGGCCAGATGGAACCCGTGTGCACCCCCAGGGAGCTCCGAAGGTGTATGTTGCTGTGACCTCCCCTGTGTTCCGCTCACTCCGCTGGGCAGCCGATTTCCCCAACCGGGCTGGCGCACACAAGGTTAGCCTTGTCGCCCGGGCCCTGAGTCCAGGCAAACGCCTGGGAGGCCAAGGTCTGAGCAAAGTTTCCCTAGGGCTATGACTGTTATTTGGGTCCGCCAGGTGACCCGGATGGCGGGCGTGCTCGTCCGCGCTCCCAGAAAGCACCGGGAGAGTCTGTTGTGCTAATAACCTCCTGGGCGGGTTGACACACAGATGGCCCACCAAGCCGCCCAGTTCTTGGGGTCAGTCCTGTGCCTTTTGGGGCCTAGACCCCCGTTTTGTTAGCCTCAGGCTACGCTTGTTAGCTGTCTCTGCCCTCCCGAGCACTCTGGCTCCTGTAGGCAAAATGGCGGCGCGTGCGCCGGCCGGGGCAAAAAAAACTCCTGGCTGGGTTGGCGCCCCGATGGCCACTCGAACAGCCCAGGGCCTGGGTGCAGGCCAACGCCCGTCTGGCTCAGACCCCTGCGGTGTTGGGCCTAGGATTATGTTTGTGTATCTCAGTCTGACCGATCTCTGGAGCCCAGGATCAAGATGGAGGTGAGTCTCTCCTGACTGGCGGGAAGCTGAGTTCTGAAGTGGCTTCCATGCAGCGAAAGGCTCCGCAGAACCGCAGCTGCTTGCCGCCCGGCTGGTCAGCGAAGGTCAGTGGTCGTGGGCGCAGGGCCTAACTGGACCCTGTGTCACCTTGGTTCCACCGCTGATGGCCCTTCAGCTGGAGCAGCCACTGCTACCACCGCCGCCGCCGCCGCCCAACACCATATCCATTCATCTTTTGAGGGGCATCTGGGTTATTTCCATCTTCTGGCTATTATAAATAAGGCTGCTATGAACATAATGGAGCATGTGTCTTTAATTCATGTCGGGGAATCCTTTTGGTATATGCCCAGGAGCAGTATAGCAGGGTCCTCTGGAAGTCTCATGTCCAGTTTTCTGAGGAACCTCCAGACTTGTTTCCACAGTAGTTGTAACATCTTACAGCACTACCAGCAGTGAAGGAGTGTTCTCTTTCTCCACAACCCCTCCAACTCCTGCTGTCTCCTCAGTTTTTGACCTTAGCCATTCTGACTGGTGTAAGATGAAATCTCAGGGTTGTTTTGATCTGCATTTCCCTAATGGCTAATAATGTTAAGCACTTTTTAAGATGCCTCTTCGCCATCCGAATTTCTTCAGGTGATAATTCTTTGTTAAGATCTGTACCCCATTTTTTAATAGGGTTATTTGGTTCCCTGTGATCTAACTTTTGAGCTCTTTGTATATATTGGATATTATCCCTCTACCAGATGTGGGGTTGGTGAATATCCTTTCCAAATTTGATGGTTTCCGTTTTGTCCTTTTAACTGTAAATCCAGAATCCTTTCATGCTAAAAGTATTAGAAAGAACAGGAATTAAAGGCCCAGACCTAAACATCGCTAAAGCAATATACAGCAAAGCAGTATCCAACATCAAAATAAATGCAGAGAAACTTGAAGCAATCCCACTAAAATCAGGGACTAAACAAGGCTTTCCTCTCTCTCCATATCTATTCAAGATAGTACTTGAAGTTCTAGCATGAGCAATTAGACAACATAAGGAGGTCAAGGGGATACAAATTGGAAAGGAAGAAGTCAAATTATCACAATTTGCAGATGACACGATAGTCTACTTAACTGACCCGAAAACCTCCACCAGAGAACTCCTATAGCTGATAAACAACTTCAGCAGAGTGCCTTGTTATAAAATCAACTCAAGCAGATCAGTTACCTTCCTATACTTAAAAGATAAGCAGGCTGAGAAAGAAGTTAGGGAAATGACCCCCTTCAAAATAGCCACAAACAATATAAAATATCTTGGTGTGTCTCTAACCAAACAAGTGAAAGATCTATATGACAAGAACTTCAGGTCTCTGAAGAAGGAAATCAAGAAGACCTCAGAATATGGAAAAATCTGCCATGCTCGTGGATTGGCAGGATTAATATTGTTAAACTGGCCATCTTGCCAAAAGCAATCTACAGATTCAATGTCATCCCCTTCAAAATCCCAAAACAGTTCTTCACGGAGTTAGAAAAAGCAATTCTCAAAATGATGTGGAATAACAAGAAACCCAGGATAGCTAAAACTATTCTCAACAACAAAAGAAATTTTGAGGAAATCAGTATCCCTGACTTCAAGCAGTACTACAGAGCAATAGTGTTAAAAACAGCATGGTATTGGCACAGTGAAACACAAGTGGACCAATGGAATAGAATTGAAGATCCAGAAATGAATCCATGCACCTATGGTCACTTGATCTTCGCAAAGGAGCCAAAAACATCCAGTAGAAAAAAGATAGCCTTTTCAACAAATGGTGCTGTTTCAATTGAAGGTCAGGATGCAGAAGAATGCGAATTGATCCATTCTTATCTCCATGTACTAATCTTCACTCCAAATGGATCAAGGACGTCCATGTAAAACCAGACACACTGAAACTAATAGAAAAGAAACTGGGGAAGACCCTTGAGGACATGGGTACAGAGAAAAAGTTCCTGAACAGATCACCAATAACTCATGCTTTAAGATCAAGAATGGACAGGTGGGACCTCATCAAATTACAAAGTTTCTGTAAGGCAACGGAGTTGCCATTCTAATTTCAGAAAAAATTGACTCTCAACCTAATGTCATGAAAAGAGACATGGAAGGTCACTTCTTGCTGGTCAAAGGAAAAATCCAACAAAGAAGAACTCTCAATCCTGAACATCTATGCTTCAAATGGAAGGGCACCCTCATTCATAAAAGAAACTTTATTAAATCTCAAAGTACACATTGCACCTAACACAAAAAATTGTGCGTGATTTCAACACTCCACACTCACCAATGGACTGCTCAGGAAAACAGAAACTAAACAGGAAGACAGTGAAACTAATTGATGCTTTGAACCAATTGGAGTTAACAGACATATATAGAACTTTTCAATCCAAAGAAAAAGAATGTTATTTTTTCTCAGCACCTCATGGTACCTTCTCCAAAATAGATCATATAGTTTCTCACAAGACGGACCTCAACAAATATAAGAAGATTGAAATAATCCCATGACTCCTATCAGATCACTATGTAGTAAAAGTGGTCTTTAATAACAGTAAAAACAACAGAAATTCCAAATTCACATGAAAACTGAACTATACTCTACTCAATTATCCCTTGGTCAAGGAAGAAATAAAGAAAGAAATCAAAGATTTCTTAGAATTTAATGAAAATAAAGGCACAACATGAACAAATCCATTGGACACAATGAAAGCAGTGCTAAGAGAAAAAATCATAGCTTAGAGTGCCTCTAAAAAGAAATTTGAGAGAGCATACACTAAAAGATTAACAGAACAAGTGAAAGCCCTGGAACAAGAAAAAGATAATTCACCAGGAGGGGAAGAAGACAGGAAATCATCAAACTCAGGGCTGCAATCATGCAAGTAGAAACGAAGAGAACCATACAAAGAATCAACAAAACCAAAAGCTGGTTCTTTGAAAACATCAACAAGATAGATAAACCCTTATCCAGACAAAGCAAAGGGCACAGAGAAAGTATCCAAATTAACAACATTAGAAAAGAAAACAGAGATATTACAAAAGAAACCGAGAAAATTAAAAAAAAAATCATCAAATCCTACTATAAAAACCTGTATTCAACACAAGTGGAAATGTGGAGGAAATGGACATTTTCTTAGACAGATACCAATTACCAAAATTAAAGCAGGATCAAATAGACCATCTAATCAGACACATAACACCTGAAGAAATAGAAGAGGTCATAAATAGTCTTCCGATCAAAAAAAGAACAGGACCAGATGGTTTCAGTGCAGAATTCTATCAGATCTTAAAAACACTTAACACCAATACTCTTCAAACTTTTCCACCAAATAGAAACAGAAGAACACTACCCAACTCCTTCTTCGAAGCCACTATTACACTGATACCAAAACCACACAAAGTTCCAACTAAGAAAGAAAATTTCAGACAAAATTCCCTTATGGATATCGATGCAAAAATACTAAATCAAATTCTTGCCCACCGAATCCAAGAACACATCAAAAAGATCATCCACCATGATTAAGAAGGCTTCATTCTAGGGATGCAGGGATGGTTCAATATAAGGAAATCCATAAATGCTATCCACTCCATAAATAAACTCAATGAAAAAAAAAACACATCATCATTTCATTAAATGCTGAAAAAGCATTTGACAAAATTCAGCATCCCTTCATGCTAAAAGTCTTGGAAGGACAGGAATTCGAGTCCCATACTTAGACATAGTAAAAGCAATATACAGCAAACAGGTAGCCAACATCAAACAAAATGGAGAGAAAGTTGAAGCAATCCCACTAAAATCAGGGAGCAGACAAGTCTGCCCTCCCTCCCAATATCTTTTCAATATAGTTCTTGAAGTCTTAGTAGAGCAAGTAGGCAATAAAAGGACATCAAAAAGATACAAATTGGAAAGGAAGAAGTCAACCTATTACTATTTGCAGATGATATGATAGTATACTTAAGTGACCCTACAAACTCTAAAAGAGAACTCCTACATCTGATAAACAACTTCAGCAATGTGGCTGGCTACAAAATCAATGAAAGCAAAGTAGTAGCCTTCATATACTCAAAGAACAAGGAGACTGAGAAAGAAATTAGGGAAATGACTCCCTTCACAATAGCTACAAACAGCATAAAGTATCTTGGGGTGACTCTAACCAAAGAAGTGAAAGAGCTATATGACAAAAACTTCAGATCTCTGAAAAAGAAAATGGAAGAAGATCTCAGAAAATGGAAAAATCTTCCATGCTCTTGGATTGGCAGTATTAATATAGTTAAAATGGCGATCTTGCCAAAGGCAATCTACATATTCAATGCTATCCCCATAAATATCCTAACCCAGTACTTCTTAGAGCTAGAAAGAGCAATTCTCAAATTCATCTGGAATAACAAAAAAACCAAGGATAGCTATAACTATTTTCAACAGTAAAAGAACTTCAGGTAGATTCAGTTTCCCAGACCTCAAACTTTACTACATAGCAATAGTGATAAAAACTGCATAGCATTGGTACAATGCCGGGCAAGCGGATCAATGGAATAGAACTGAAAACCCCGAAATGAACCAACACACCTATTGTCACTTGATCTTCAACCAAGTTGTTGAAAGCATCCAGGGGGGAAAAAGACAGGCTTTTCGACAAATGGTGATGGTTCAACTGGAGGTCAGCATGCAGAAGAATGTGAATTGATCCATCCTTATCTCCTTGTACTAAGCTCAACTCCAAATGGATCAAGGACCTACACATAAACCCAGACACACTGAAACTAAAAGAATAGAAACTGGGGAAGATCCTTGAGGACATGGGCACATGGGAAAAGTTCCTGAATAGAACACCCATAGCTAACGCTCTAAGATCAAGAATTGGCAAATGGGACCTCATAAAACTACAAAGTTTCTCTAAGACAAAGGACACTGTCAAATGTAAAAATCGTCAACCAACAGATTGGGAAAGGATCTTCACCAACCCTAAATCTGACAGAGGGCTAATATCTAACATATACAAAGAACTCAAGAAGGTAGATCCCAGAGAAACAAATAACTCCATTAAAAAGTGGGGTATGGAGCTAAACAAAGAATTTTCACATGAAGAACTTTGGAGGGCTGAAAAACACCTTAAGAAATGTTCAACATCATTAATCCTTAGGGACAGGCAGATAAAAGAACCCTGAGATTCCACCTCACACCAGTCAGAATGGCTAAGGTCAAAAACTCAGGAGACAGCAGGTGTTGGCAAGGATGTGGAGAAAGAAGAACCCTCCTCCACTCCTGGTGGGATTGCAAGATGGTGCAACCACTTTGGAAATCAGTCTGGAGGTTCATCAGAAAACTGGGCCTGACATTTCCTGATGACCTTGTTATACTGTTCCTGGGCATATACCTAGTGGATTCTTCAGCATGTTCCACTATGTTCATAGCAGCCCTATTTGTAGTATCCAGATCCTTGGAAGAATACAGGTGTCCTTTAGCGGAGGAGTGGATACAAAAAATGTGGTATTTTTACACAATGGAGTACTATTCAGCCATTAGAAACTATGAATTCATGAAATTCTTAGACAAAAGAATCGACCTGAAGAGCATAACACTAAGTGAGGTAACTCAAAAGATCAATCATGGTATGCACTCACTGATAAGTCGATAGTAGCCTAGAAAACTTGAGATGCCAAGAAATAATCTACATATTAAATGATGTCCAAAAAGAATGGAGGAGTGGCCCCTGGTTCTGGAAAGACTCAGTGCATGAGTATAGGGGAATTCCAGAATAGGGAAATAGGAATTGGTAGATGGATGGGTAGCGGGAAGGAAGAGGGCTTATGGGACTTGCGGGTAGTGGGGACCCAGAAAAGGGAAAATCATTTGAAACATATATATATATATATATATATATATATATATATATATATATATCAATAAAAATAATAATAAAAAGAGAAACAAAAAAAAACAAAAACAAAACAAAAAAAAGAGAAAGCTGACTTTTATTTTACAACATTTACTTTTCCAAAATCGTTTGTTGAGTGTAAATATATATATATCAATAAAAATAATAAAAAAAGAAAAACAAAACAAAACAAAAACAAAAACAAAAAAAAAGAGAGAGAGAGAAAGCTGACTTTTATTTTACAAGATTTACTTTTCCAAAATCGTTTGTTGAGTGTCTTAGTCAGGGTTTCAATTCCTGCACAAACATCATGACCAAGAAGCAAGTTGGGGAGGAAAGGATTTATTGATGTCATAGTTCAATGCTGCTGTTCATCACTAAAGTAAATGAGGACTGGAACTCAGCAGGTCAGGAAGCAGGAGCTGATGCAGAGGCCATGGAGGGATGTTACTTATTTGCTTTTTCCCCTGGCTTTCTTAAACTGCTCTCTTATATAACCCAAGAGCACCAGTACAGAGGTGGTACCACCCACAGGCACCCCTTGATTACTAATTGAGAAAATGCCCCACAGCTGGATCTCATTGAGGCACTTCCCCAACTGAAGCTCCTTTCTCTGTGATAACTACAGCCTGTGTCAAGGTGACACCCAAATTCAGCTAGTACAGGAGTGGTAGAATTTCTTTTTCTTTTCTTTTTTTTTTTCTCTGTTTTTTTCTTTTTTTTTTTAATTTTATTTGGTGTATTTTTTATTTACATTACAAATGATTTCCCTTTTTCTGGTTCCACACTCCCCAAAAATCACATAAGCCCCCTTCCCTCCCTCTGTTCTCCCACCAATCCCTTCCAACTTCCCTGTTCTGGTTTTGTCTTGTACTCCTACAGTGGGTCTTTCCCGAACTAATATTAGACAATAAAATGTTATCCTACTTTTTATTAAAAAGCTTTCAAATGTTATACTGAATACTTCCGGATATGTATGAAAACTTTAGAAAAAAATCATTATTTCAGAATTAATGCAAACAATGCACAAATATTCCAGTAGGAAACTGAACAACTTCTGCACAGAAAGTAAAGACCTGAATAAAGAGAAAAATGCATACTTAAAACACGTTTATCCTTTATAATTCAAAATTACCATCAATATATAATATATAAAAGTCCTGATAATATTCATATTTGGTAATAATGAACAAATTAAAACATTGTTTATGCTCTGATCAGATTGGTATATATTTAATAATTGATTAGAACCTTTTTAAATAAATGAACATTATTATTATTTAAGCAAGATTAAATAAAACATAAAATAAAATCAACCTTATCCATTCAGTATGACTAAGAACTAGACAATGGAAAATAAATTCTTCAATTGAAAAGCTAAAATAGAAATCGAGCCCTCAGTGTTAGTAATATGTGCTTACAATGGACTGTATATAGCACGCCCTTAGACATAATGGCAGAATACCCAGGAAATAGTCCACAGAACTCAAACATGCTAAAAAACATAGGGCCTAAAGCCTACAGGGGAGAAGTAAAGATCAAAAAGAGAAGATAAAAATCACAGGACTGTGAAAGACCACGAATGTCGTGGGTCAGAAAACATACAGGCTGGAGAAGAGGGGAACATGACAGATCTTGGGTAGGGGAAAAGGCTTGAAGCCCTGAAGGCCAGCAGAAAAAAGGAAACAGGCAACTTCAGGAGGTAGGAAGCCAGACAACCTCCAAATAGTACTAGAAACCAGGGAGGTGAGAGACTCTAGGGACTCAAAGGGAGAATCCTTAGATGAAATGTTCCACATTGAGAGTAATCTTGCAGAGCCTACCACCACCAGAAATACAGGGCATCAAGTGAGGGATGGAGGTGCCAGCCAACAGTCCAAAACTATGACCCACAACTTTTCCAGTTGGTAAAACAACATGGACAAGAAATGGAGAAGTGCTTGAGGAAAAGGAGGGCAGAGAGATTTTCACAGTGGGATACAGCTCAAGGGAAGGACCCAAGGCCTTGACACTATTACTGACGCTATAGAATCTTCACAAAATGGGCCTATAATTACTGTTCTCAGAAAGATCCAACCAGCAGGAGAATGAATCCGATGAAGATATTTATACACAAGCAGTGTACAGAATCTGGTTACTCCTGTGCTTGAATTAGGGAAAGGCTGTAAGAAGCTGAGGTGGAGGCCAAAATCTTTAAGAGGACTTTGAGTATAAATTAGCCTGGATTCAAAAGATATATGAGACATTGGATCACCAACCAGGTAGCATACAATAAGAGCTGATCTAAGGTATCTAACACATATATAGAACAAAGAACTGCCAGGTCTGGGATCAGTCAAAAAATAGTATCTTTCCCTTGAGAAACTGGAAACTTCAGGGATGCAGATATTTCAAGGTTGGGCATGTGGAAATTGTCATGGATATAGGGTGAGGAGAGGTATGGGCTGTTAAACATTCACAAAGTAAACCAGGATGCAGATAAAAATTTGGACTGTAAGAAAAATTTACATAAAATAAAAAAATCAACGAAAATAAAAGAGGCAACAAAGGAAAGATAGAACCCATGAAAACCACTACCAGTAGATAGGTATGGCACACAGTTGAGGGACTGGGACACCTAGAGATTTCCAATTTTCATCCCCGAATTTTTCCATACAAAGCATATAAAGGGGCGTAATATGCACCAGTGATTCAAGGAAATTCTATCTAGGGATCTTCCATCCTATTTACAGGAACCAAAATGAATAAAAAATCCCTTAGTAATAAGTAAATCGAAATAAAATATAACATTTTCATTTTGCTTCAGTCAGAATGAGTAAGATGTAGTGAAGAATTGACAAGAAATTCTGCAAATGACATTGTGACACTAATACTGTTGCCAAGAAGTGCTTGCATCACTTACAGAGAATCTGTAAGTGACAGACAACTAATGAAGCAGATGTGTATAACCAATCATTGGGCTGATCAAACCAACCTCAATGGTGAAGTTAGGGGACACACTGCAGTGGCTGATGGAGATGAAACCCTATAAGATTAAGAAAATTAACTAGCCAGACAACCCAGACATCCAGAGACTAAACCGGTACATGGAGTATTTCAGAACTCCAGAAACACATAGAGCAGTGTATGGCCTTATCTCATATCAGTCTCAGAGTAGGCTCTGTGTCTGGGATGCTGGATGTCACAGCATAGGGTGATGCTAGAGTCACAGTGAGATGGAAGTTGGTGGAAGAACACCCTCATAGTGAAAAAGCCAATGGGGAAGAGCAGGTATAGAATGAAAGGCAGCTGTGCATGGGTAATTTAGACAAGGGGACATAATTTGAAACATTCAATAATACAAATCATCAATTAAAATATATATCAAAATAATAAAAAATACAAACTAAATGCTGCTTAGAAAGTAGTATGTGGGTTGATAAATATGCTATGACTCTGAGGGGAACAAAGTATATGCTTAAAACATGCAGATGTGTTTTTCTTTTAAGCAAAAAAATCTATTTTTTATTGATATACTTTTTATTTACATTTCAAATGATATCCCCTTTTCCCTGGTATGATATTTGAAAATACAAAGCACATTAAAAAAGAGCATCCCTTGGGAAAATAAAATTAGTAAGGCTTGTGGGACAAAACATCTCTGTTGATATATGCCAATGGAAAGATGTGATGCAAAATGTCTGCTAAAATATGAATTTGAAATCTATTCCATGATAAAATTATTACTTTAATATCATAGTGATCCTGAATAATGCATTCTAAATGTCTAGAATACCACAGCATCTGGCTTCCTTGTCTGTTTAAACAGATATGTGCAATTAAATTACAAATAAAATATTGGTTTAAAAAAAGGGAAGGGAGTTGAACACAAATCTTGAGAAAACAAGACATTTATGACTGTCAGGAATGAACTACTCTGGTACTGGCCAATCAATTTAGATATGGATTATGAGATGTGCCACTAACAGCAATAATGTTCTCTGGAAAAATTTAGTATCATATTCATTATGAATAAGTTGTTTCAGGGTGTGATGGAAGCATAAATGTTTTCTGAGAAACCTGGACATTCCTTACTATAGAGATGAAAAATTACAAAAGTAAAGGAACTCAGGGATTGCCTTAGTGTGGAATGGGATGTGTTTATTATATTAATCAAATAGCTGCTTTTACTCTATCATGATGCCATATTGAGGGTCCCAAAGAGAGGATATCTCTAGTAGTGTCAGTTGGAACCAGTAAAATTATTGCAAAACATGGACTGATAAAAGTGTTTGGATGCAAGGATGGAGTCAGAGGATAAGAAAAATGAAATAACTTCAAATATTGAAATATAATAATGTGATAACTTGGAATCCACTATCAAAAAAATCTAGTGTACCATTTCTAGGTAAAAGAAATAGGGCTTATGAGAGAGACCTGTCGAGAAATTCTAGAAGAAATAATATTGCACAATGCACAGTGAAAAGTGTTGGCAAACACCAACAGAAACAGATATTCAGTGGAAGTCAGTAATCTGGAGGAAGAGATTGTGTAAAATAGACAAGCAAACATTTCATCCATTACCCCTAATCTTTAGCCTCTTTCTCATTTCATGTAAGTGCAGCAAAAACAGGTATTTACCTTTGTAGGCACTCAGTTGTAAAAGATTTCTTCATTTTTTTCTTCATGATGGAATTTCCAGGAAAATTTCCTAAAAATTAAAGAAATTGGAGACAATTATGTATTTGAGTATGTATTAGTGTAGGACAAGAAAGAGTGTATCCCATTAAAGAATGATTTGAATTCAAATATATTTAGAGAATACAGGTCAACGTCCCCTCAGCACACTGAAAACATAACACTGAGTCACCTCTTAGTTTGCATCTGCATCCTTGCCTATTATTCTGAATTCATAATGATCCATACATCACATTCTCTAGATCCATAAAACACTGATTCTGGTTCATGGCAACAAATGGACGTAAAATACCTGTGTGTGTTTGTGTTTGTGTGTGTGTGTGTGTGTGTGTGTGTGTCTGGTGTGTGTGTGTGTGTGTGTGTGTGTGTGTGTGTGTGTGTGTCTTCAATGAATGATGGGTATTGCAGCAAAGAAAAGAATTTTGAAAGCAAAAGAAACTTACTAATATTTTTGTTTCAGATATCACAGCTATGTTTGTGATGAGTAACCCTTTAAGCATTTTTCAGATGATACCCCATAACCTCTAATTGTCTATCTCTCCATCATTTTGAACCTGTTCTACATTGAGTAAGGTTATAACCAGATCTCATATGTATTCCTGTGGACCAGTATTATCTTGGAAGTTGTACCGAAGTTGATTATGAGGTCAGGCTTGTTTAACAAACGATATATTGTGACCTCACAAGCAGTATATAAAGCTAGGCAGCAAGCAGATTATGCCAGTGATCATCAGGAAGGGTAAAGCAAATAGGTTAGTAAAGACAGTTCCAGCTTGATTGATCTAACTTCTATTGGCAAATTTCACGATATAGCAGTATATATTGAGCTACCATGAGCCTTGAGTTTATGTTTCTTGGGAGTGTCATATTTGCATTCATTTTCTTCATCCTAAAAATTTTAATACAGGTGAGTTGTACACAGGTGATTGTTTTCTCATTAACATAACACAGTAAGTGGGTGGACATATTTTGGAAGACTATGGAATCAATTCAGGTACTTCTGAATATATTTAAGTTGGAGCCTTCTTGTCCTAAATATTTTTTGACACTTGGTATGTACCTTCCTAGAAATATTTAAGTTTTTATTAATGTTTAATAGTTGTCATTGGTTAGAAATATGTATAGGTTATTAAGCATGTGCTGACCTCTAGAGAACATTTCTTTCAGCATGATTAGCAAGGATGCTTAATATACCCAGTCTCCAAGAGTGTATCATTTTAAAAATGCATTCGTTCTCTTGAATTCTTTCTCTACTATGATGAATTTGTATCAAAAGGAGAAGTCCTTTCTATATGTCTAAAGTCATAAGCATAAGGATTTTACAATTGAATTTTGACCCCAATCTATTTCTTATGATTTCTTCATATATTGTAGGGTAACACTTTACTGATAAATTTCCTTTTTGTGAAAGACCATTTAGTCACAGGTGGTTACATTTATTGATTAAAGCTCTTTCTGTTTATATTAGAATCCTGTTCTGTCTATATTAGAATCCAAAATCAAGATGAACAATCTTGAAATATTTTCCCTTGAAACTGATTATGCTGAAAAAAAGAGAATTTAATATATAGTAAATATGGAAATTACAAATAATGAATTATTTTAATAATGTGTTGCTTTTAATTTATTTGACCTTTTGCGTCCTACTGAAGCAATAAGTTGGGACATTTTTCACATAACTCCGTTCATAGTTTGGGAAATGTGGGTCATTTCTAATTACTCTAAAATCTAGTTATATGTGAGAATTTATGTTTTGCTTTTGTTTTCACTAAAAAGGTAATGGAGGATACTTTGCCTTAAAGATCAGAGATGTTGCTGGTGGATATCACTGAACTTCAAAAGGTAAGACATTAATATATCGTTTCCTTTATTTTAAATCTCTGTCAATGATGCCCCTCCACATAATTACATTTATATCTCTTGTAAAAATTTTGGTCATTACGTAAAGAATATATAATGAGGGAGTTATTCCAATTTCTATGCTTCACATATCAAGATAGTTGAAATTTCTTTTACAGATAACTCTGCATGAAGGGCCAAGAAGTTAACATCTACAATAGAGTTAACGACAACTCTTTGTCAGTCAAACAAGAACAATGGTGTGACTCTTACAGGCAACGATTTCAACCCTGTCATGATGATTACACTCCCATATCCAATCTTTATATATAAGTGAATCCTAGATGATCTGGATATGATTCAATAGCAACTGTAATGAAGGAAAAATTTCTATCTATGAGAAACCTACTTGGCCACAGTAAGATTATGCAGTTATTCTCCCTGAATCTTGCAACAGTGATTGATAAACCAGCAAATAAAATCTTTAATTATTTCAAATCATTTCCTTGTTGTAAATTAGTATTATTTAGAACACCTCTCCACTCTGATATTCCTGATACTTATAATACCCCTATATGTAAATAATTAATTATATGTATTGGATAATTTTCATGGGAAAAGAAATTAGGATCACCATACAAAAATATGAATTTCAAATTGTTGGGTATTTTCCCCTGAGATGCGTTTAATTGAGCTGAGATATCACAATCAGACAGCATATGGGTTTTTAAATTTTCTGTAAGTGATTGTAGCATGAAATTGTTACTATCTACAACTTTTACAAATATGAGAGGAATTCAATGAACCTGTTTTCTATTAGAAAATATAAAGTTTCTATAAATGATCTTTTTTCATGATCGCTATCTTTTACAATGATTAATGTATTTTTAAAATTAGCTGTTCCTTTTTAATATATGTTTCATTGTAATTATACATGTCTGTAACTTTTTTTATGGTCACACTGTGAAAAATGCAGATGCTTCAAATCAATAAGAATTAATTATATATTTTTAATAATTTACAATGTGTCATATCTATGCATATAGCAAAAGAATAGCCTATAACATTTGGACTTCTTAGAAATGTGATTATTAACCTGAAATGTACAAAAAAGGCACAATAGATCTGTGCCTGCTTAGTCCAATTTGAAGACACAGAATATACATTTATCTCTCAAGCTGGTATTTAACCAATGAGGCCTTCTACAAAATAGATCCTGAGAGCCAGAGCCAAACAACAGGGTACCAAATGCTCTTTGGAAGAATCCTGGCAATGGTTATGGAAATTTCCTGTGATTGAGTCTAAAGAACATTGAATACTGAGAAATAATCTACCCCTTGAGTGAAATCAGGGACTAAACACACAGTAAGGAAGCATACAAGCAATGGACTCCCACCCAGTAAATATGACACAAGTGTGTATTTATGTGAGTCCAAGAATATCTTGTGATGGAATTAATGTTATCCAGGTCTGTATGCATGTCCACTTCTCCTAATTTTTCTGCCATATGCCTTCAGTCAGAGATAATGTGACTAGCAGTGTAGTTCTATCAATGGAGAGGAATATTTTGAAACAAGGTAGTACCCTGTTGTCAGTGAAGAAAATTCCCAATATGGGAAGTGGCCGTATGAGGAAAAAAAAGAGTACTTTATTGGAAAAAGATGTGCATGAACAAATATGTTCATGAATGAAGGAATGAAGAAATGAAGGAATAAATGAAGGAACATGCAAGAAATATTATAAAGATTCATATTTCCTGTGATAGTCAAAATAAAATATCTATCACTGGAAAGAACGTATCACAGTTAGCTAGAAAATATATCAACAGAAGACATATGTTTAATAGACAAAAGGTAATAAACTCACATATACTTTACTCATCTCTAAAGTGCATATTATGATACCTTCAAAGATACTTTGAACAATAGCAAGGTTCATCAAAATGCACAGTAAATGGAACAATGAACTCAAAACCCACTTGTTCCTACTCCTAGGTGAATGCATGTTACAAACTTTAAGAATTTATTTTTAAACTGGAATCTCAATGGAAGAAACCAAGAAACTAGAAAATAATCACATATATGAGAGATTAATATCTCCACATCCATGCTGATAACAGTTAACTTATATAGTAATGTTTTGTTTGGTAACGCTAATTTTTGTTTCCCTATTGCCTGAATAATAATTAGTTTAAGAGCATGCCTGTGTGTTTTTCTACATAGAATTGGGTATTTACATTCTACTTTTTCTATTTTACTGGTAGAGTGGACACACACACACACACACACACACACATACACACTCACATACACTTAATATTATTTTCAGGTGTGTTGGTTGTCTTCTTCAGTTATGTGATTTTAACTTGGACCATCATATTTTGGGCCTCTCTCTCGATCATCTTTTCCTCTGTCTGCTGTTCATTTCCATCCCTGTAATTATTTCAAATAGCATCAATTAGGGTCAGAATTTTGACTTTGGAATGTTCCTACTCTTCCTCATTTGATGCCCTCTATTCCATATGGAGGTGGGCTCTATTACTACCCTCTCCCTATGGTCCAGCATTTCCTGTAGGGCCCCTCTTTATTAGTCACAGGAGTCTCATTTCCCAGTTCTCTCGTGTTGTCTGGAGGGTCTCCTCAACCTCCTGTCCCCCGAGGTTTCCTGTTACCCTTCTTTCTGCTGGCCCTTAGGGCTTCAGTCTTTCCCTTCACCAATACCAGATGAGGTTCCACTTAATTCTCACTTCCAAACCCTGTACACTATCTATGTAAGGTTCCTCCCTTCCTGCCCACCTGTGATTGGTTTCTTCTTTATACCAAGTGGGAGTGATGAGTCCTCTCTTGGGAAATTTGGGTTGTTTACCATTCTGATTTCTGTGGCTAATATTCACTTATTAGTGAGTACATACCATGCATGTCCCTTTGTTTCTATGTTACCTTACTCAGGGTGATATTTTGTACTTCAATCAATTTGCCAGAAATATAAGCATCTTTAAAGTGCAAAGTCAGACTAATAGTTTTTACACCACACCTCTGTTGGATGTGTTTATAGTTTGTGCCATTTCAGTGCATTTTTTTTTTGGTATTCCACCATGCCAACACACCTTGTTCTGCAGCTCTGATTCAATAAAATAAACCAGGCTGATGAGCAGTCAGGAAATATCCATGTTTATGTTTGGTGTAGTGGTGTGTATTATAATGCTAATTTCTATAGGCAAAGGGAAGATCTAGTGCTACACACCTTTTTATCTTATTTTGTTTTAAACTTTCCTATTCATTCTAAAACACCAGTAATATTTAATCGGCTAGAGCCAACTGCTGGACTAATTAGATGTATGTGTATATAACTGTGTCCACACAGTTGGAGAAGGTGCAACCCGCAAAAAGGAAGCTGGCATGGAAGAGGAGTCATGGGTTAGAAGCCAAGACAATGTGTCCCCAATGATGTCCAGTTGTATTTACAAGCAGCTTAGATTAAATTTAGAATTAATAACATAAGTATGTTGATAGGAAAGGAATAATATCAGGAAAGGAAAATGGCTGAGAGGGTAGATGTATAGACAGGTCTTTTGGCATTTGAGGGTTATTGTAACTAAAAGATGTCTCTCTATTTTTTCCTAGGTATGGAATGAATGATGCAGGGTCTAATCCTAAATTGGAAATAAAATTTTCTACAATAGGGTGGCACCTCAACTTTACGCAAAAATACACTTTATTTTTAAAACATAATTTCAGAATCCGAAACTGAAGTATCTCCTGGTTCTTTTATGATCAGGATGTAGAGAGAATTATTTTCTCAGTTAAATTGAATTTTTAAGAAGCTGCTTCAGCAGGGTTTTTCTCATTACATTGCTGGTTAAGTTACAAAGGCAAAATAATGACTAATTTGGCATTTATGATTATTACGTATATAGTATTCACAAAGATACATGTGCAACTGCCTCAATCCAAACCAAACAATGGATCAAGGACCAAGTATTCACACTTGGATTTTCCCATAAGAATTCTATGATGCCTTGGAAGTGAAATTTAATTGCAAGGAGGATAGAAGTCTCTGATACACCATCCGTTAAGAGAATTCTAGCTCATAGTGTGGAATACAACTCTTCATGACTCTCACAATCAACAGTAACCCAGTCCAAATATGGAGGAGATAAAATAAATGAAATTTTAAGGCTACCTTAAGAACATGGTTTCTTTAAAAAATTGCTCCACCGAAATAGCAGAACTGCTTTGCTTAATACAAGAAAATTATGTGGGCTTTAGAATAAGATTATAGAGAAATTGAAAGGAAATTTAAATGAAGTTAAATTTCCAAATGAATATTGGTTTGATTCATGTAATGAATACAGTATACACATATACATGTAATGATCACAAAATAATAGAAAAATAAATGAAAATGTTAAGAATTTAAATATATAGAAGGCAGGAATATGTGCAATTAATGTAAATGTACTCAATTGTGAAAACCTGGATGATTGAACAAAACCAGGTTTTGATCTCACTGCTTAAGGAACAAAGACAAGGAGAGTTGAGGTTCCATAACGATTGATGTTCATTTCTGGGTGTTCAATTCTATTCCATTGATCTAACGACCTGTCATGCAGTTTTTGACACCTGGCCCATAGTACTGCTGGAGGTCTGGAATACTGATTCTGCCAGAAGTTCTTTTTTTTTTTTTAATTCGATATATTTTTATTTACATTTCAAATGATTTCCCCTTTTCTAGCCCCCCACCCCCGAAAGTCCCATAAGCACACTTCTCTCCCCCTGTCCTCCCATCCTCCCCTTCCCACTTTCCCATTCTGGTTTTGCCAAATACTGCTTCACTAAATCTTTCCAGAAAAAGAGGCCAATCCTCCTTTCTTCTTGTACCTCATTTGATGTATGGATTATGGTTTGGGTATTCCAATTTTCTAGGTTAATAACCACTTATTAGTGAGTGCATACCATGATTCACCTTTTGAGTCTGGGTTACTTCACTTAGTATGATGTTCTCTAGCTCAATCCATTAGCCTAAGAATTTCATGAATTCATTGTTTTTAATGGATGAATAGTACTCTATTGTGTAGATATACCACATTTTTTGCATCCACTACTCTGTTGAGGGATACTTGGGTTCTTTCCAGCATCTGGAAGTTATAAATAGGGCTGCTATGAACATAGTAGAGCATGTATCCTTATTACATGGTGGAGAATCCTCTGGGTATATGTCCAGGAGTGGTAGAACAGGATCTTCTGGAAGTGAGGTGCCCAGTTTTCGGAGGAACCGCCAGACTGATTTCTAGAGTGGTTGTACAAATTTGCAACCCCACCAGCAGTGGAGGAGTGTTCCTCTTTCTCCACATCCTCACCAACACCTGCTGTTACCTGAATTTTTAATCTTAGAAATTCTGACTAGTGTAAGGTGAAATCTCAGGGTTGTTTTGATTCGCATTTCTCTAACGACAAATGAACTTGAGCATTTTTTAAGATGCTTATCCACCATCCGAAGTCCTTCGGGTGAGAATTCTTTGTTTAACTCTGTACCCATTTTTTAAAAGGGTTGTTTGGTTTTCTGGAGTCTAACTTCTTGAGGTCTTTATATATATTGGATATTAGCCCTCTATCTGATGTAGGATTGGTGAAGATCTTTTCCCAATTTGTTGGTTGCCAATTTGTCCTTTTAATAGTGTCCTTTGCCATACAGAAACTTTGTAATTTTATGAGGTCCCATTTGTCAAATTTTGATCTTAGAGCATGCGCTATTGGTGTTCTGTTCAGAAAATTTCTACCTGTACCGATGTCCTCAAGGGTCTTTCCCAGTTTCTTTTTTATTAGCTTCAGAGTGTCTGGCTTTATGTGGAGGTCCTTGATCCATTTGGATTTGAACTTAGTACAAGGAGACAAGGATGGATCAATTCGCATTCTTCTGCATGCTGACCTCCAGTTGAACCAGCACAATTTGTTGAAAAGGTTATCTTTTTCCATTGGATGTTTTCAGCCCCTTTGTCGAGGATCAAGTGGCCATAGGTTTGTGGGTTCATTTCTGGATCTTCAATCCTGTTCCATTCATCTGCCTGCCTGTCACTGTACCAATACCATGCAGTTTTTAACACTATTGCTCTGTAGTATTGCTTGAGGTCAGGAATACTGATTCCCCCAGAATTTCTTTTGTTGCTGAGAATAGTTTTAGTTATCCTTGGTTTTTTGTCATTCCAGATGAATTTGATAATTGCTCTTCCTAACTCTGTGAAGAATTGAGTTGGGATTTTGATGGGTATTGCATTGAATCTGTATATTGCTTTTGACAAAATGGCGAATTTTACTATTTTGATTATACCGATCCATGAGCATGGGAGGATTTCCCATTTTTGAGGTCTTCTTCCATTTCCTTCTTCAGAGTCTTGAAGTTCTTGTCATACAGATCATTCACATGTTTGGTATGAGTCATCCCATGTTACATTATACTGTTTGTAGATATTGTGAAGTGGGTCATTTCCCTAATTTCTTTCTCAGCCTGCTTATCCTTTGAGTATAGAAATGCCACTAATTTGTTTGAGTTGATTTTATATCCTGCCACTTTTCTGAAGTTGTTTATCAGCTGTAGGAGTTCTCTAATGGAGTTTTTTGGGTCACTTAGGTACACTATCTTGTCATCTGCAAATAATGATAGTTTTACTTCTTCCTTTCCAATTTGTATCCCTTTGACCTCCTTATGTTATCGAATTGCCCGAGCTTGTACCTCAAATACAATATTGAAAAGATAAGGAGAAAGGGGGCCAGCCCTGTCTAGTCCCTGATTTTAGTGGGATTGTTTCAAGTTTCTCTCCATTTAATTTGATGTTGGCTACCGGTTTGTTATATATTGCTTTTACTACGTTTAGGTATGGGCCTTGAATTCCTCTTCTTTCCTAGACTTTATGCATGAAAGGATGCTGAATTTTGTCAAATGCTTTTTCAACATCCAATGAAATGACCGTGTGGTTTTTCTCTTTGAGTTTGTTGATGTAGTGGATTGCATTGATGGATTTCCGTATATTGAACCAACCCTGCATTCCTGAGATAAAGCCTACTTGATCATGGTGGATGATCGTTTTGATGTGTTCTCAAATTCGGTTGGCAAGAATTGTATTGAGTATTTTTGCATCGAAGTTCATAAGGGAAATTGGCCTGAAGTTCTCTTTCTTTGTTGGCTCTTTGTGTGGTTTTTGCATCAGTGTAATTGTCACTTCGTAGAAGGAATTGGGTAGTATTCCTTCTGTTTCTATTTTGTGGAATAGTTTGAAGAGTATTGGTCTTAAGTCTTCTTTGAAGGTCTGATGGAATTCTGCACTGAAACCATCTGTTACTTTGCTTTTTTTGGTTGGAAGACTGTCTATGACTCTTTCTATTTCATTAGGCAAATTGGGACTGTTTAGATGATCTATTTGTTCATGATTAATTTAGGTATTTGGTATCTGTCAAAGAAATTGTCCATTTCCTCCACATTCTCCAGTTGTGTTGAGCATAGGCTCTTGTAGCAGCATCTGATGATTTTTTGCATTTCCTCAGTTTCTGTTGTTATATCTCCCTTTTCATTTCTAAGTTTGTTAATTTGGATACTTTCTCTGTGACCTTTGGTCAGTCTGGCCAAGGGTTTATCTATCTTGTTGATATTCTCAAAGAACAAGCTCCTGGATTCGGTGAATCTTTGTACAGTTTTCTTTGCTTCCAATTGATTGATTTCAGCCCTGAGTTTGATGATTTCCTGTTTCTACTCCTCCTTGGTGAGTTGGCTTCTTTTTCTTCCAGGACTTTCAGGTGTGTCGTTAAGCTGCTAGTGTATGTTCTCTCCATTTTTTTTTTTTTTTTGGAGGCACTCAGGGCTATGAGTTTTCCTATTAGCACTGCTTTAATTGTGTCCCAAAGATTTGGGTATTTTCTGCCTTCATTTTCATTAAATTCTAAAATGTCTCTGATTTCTTTCTTTATTTCTTCTTTGGCCAAGGTGTCATTGAGTATTGTTCAGCCTCCATGTGTATGTGGGCTTTCTGTTGTTTTTGTTGCTATTGAAAACCACTCTTCCTCCATAGTGATCTGATAAGGGACATGGGATTAGTTCGTTCTTATATTTATTGAGGTCTGTCTTGTGACCAATTATATGGTCGATTTTGAAGAAGGAACGATGAGGTGCTGAGAGAAAGGTATATTCTTTTGCTTTAGGGTGAAATATTCTATAAATATCAGTCAAATCCAATTGGTCTAAAGCTTCAAATAATTTTACTGTGTCCCTGTTTAGTTTCTGCTTTACCGATCGGTCCATTGAGGAGAGTGGCGTGTCGAAGGCCTCCATAATTATTGTTTTAGGTGCAAGGTCTTCTTTGAGCTTTATTAAAGTTTCTTTTACGAATGAGTGTGCCCTTGTATTTGATGCATAGATGTTCAGAACTGAAAGTTTTACTTGCTGGATTTTTCCTTTGACCAGCAAGAAGTGTTCTTCTGTGTCTCTTTTGATGACTTTAGGTTGAAAGTCAATTTTATCTGATATTAGAATAGCTAGAAAGAGCAATTATCAAATTCATCTAGAACAACAAAAAATCCAGGATAGGTAAAACTATTCTCAGCAACAAAAGAAAATATGGCGGAATCAGTATCCCTGACCTCAAGCAATACTACAGAGCAATAGTGTTAAAAACTGCTTTGTATTGGTACAGTGACAGGCAGGAGGATCAATGGAACAGGATTGAAGATCCAGAAATGAACCCACACACCTATGGCCACTTGAACCTCGACAAAGAGGCTGAAAACATCCAATGGAAAAAAGATAGCCTTTTCAACAAATTGTGCTGGTTCAACTGGAGGGCAGCATGCAGAAGAATGCGAATTGATCCATCCTTGTCTCCTTGTACTAAGCTCAAATCCAAATGGATCAAGGACCTCCACATAAAGCCAGACACTCTGAAGCTAATAAAAAAGAAACTGGGGAAGACCCTTGAGGACAGCGGTACAGGGAGAAATTTTCTGAACAGAACACCAATAGCGTATGCTCTAAGAGCAAGAATTGTCAAATGGGACCTCATAAAATTACAAAGTTTCTGTATGGCAAAGAACACCATCAAGAGGACAAATCGGCAACCAACAAATTGGGAAAAGATCTTCACCAATCCTACATCAGATAGAGGGCTAATATCCAATATATATAAAGAACTCAAGAAGTTAGACTCCAGAAATCCAAACAACCATATTAAAAAATGGGGTACAGAGTTAAACAAAGAATTCTCACCTGAAGAACTTCAGAAGGCGGAGAAGCATCTTGAAAAATGCTCAACTTCATTAGTCATTAGGGAAATGCAAATCAAAACAACCCTGAGATTTCATCTTACACCAGTCAGAATGGCTAAGATTAAAAATTCAGGAGACAGCAGGTGTTGGAGAGGGTGTGGAGAAAGAGGAACACTCCTCCACTGCTGGTGGGTTTGCAAATTTGTACAACCACTTTGGAAATCAGTCTGGCGATTCCTCCGAAAACTGGGCACCTCACTTCCAGAAGATCCTGCTATACCACTCCTGGGCATATACCCAGAGTATTCCCCACCATGTAATAAGGATACATGCTCTACTATATTCAAAGCAGCCATATTTATAATTGTCAGATGCTGGAAAGAACCCAGGTATCCCTCAACAGAAGAGTGGATGCAAAAAATGTGGTATATCTACACAATGGAGTACTATTCAGCCATTAGAAACAATGAATTCATGAAATTCTTAGGCAAATGGATGGAGCTAGAGAACATCATACTAAGTGAGGTAACCCAGACTCAAAAGGTGAATCATGGTATGCACTCACTAATAAGTGGATATTAACCTAGAAAACTGGAATACCCAAAACATAATCCAAACATCAAATGAGGTACTAGAAGAAAGGAGGAGTGGCCCCTGGTTCTGGAAAGACTCAGTGAAGCAGTATTCGACAAAACCAGACGGGGAAGTGGGAAGGGGTGGGTGTGAGGACAGGGGAACAGAAGGGGGCTTACAGGGCTTTCAGGGAGTGGGGGGCTTGAAAAGGGGAAATCATTTGAAATGTAAATAAATTAATTCGAATAAAAAAAAAAAAGAAAAGCTACTCCTGCTCATTACCTGTGACCATTGCCTTGTAAGATTGTCTTCCAGCCTTTTAGTCTAAGATATTTTGTATCTTTGACACTGAGGTGTGTCTCCTGTATGCAGCAAATTTTAGGGTCCTGTTTCCTTATCCAGTCTGTTAGCCTATGTCTTTTTATTGGGGAATTGAGACCATTGACATTAAGAGATATTAAGGAATAGTGATTATTACTTCCTGTCATTTTTGATGTTCTTTTTATATTTGAGTGGTTATCTTCTTTTGGGTTTGATGAAGGAAGGTAACTATCTTGCTTTTCCCAGGATGTAGTTTCACTCCTTGTATTGGAGTTTTCCTCCTATTATTCTTTGCAGAGCTGGGTTTGTGGAAAGATATTGGGTAAATTTGGTTTTGTCATGGAATATCTTGGTTTCTCCATCTATGGTGAATGTGAGTTTTGCTGGGTATAGTAGTCTTGGCTGACATTTGTGTTCTCTTAGAGTCTGAATGAGATCTGCCCAGGATTATCTAGCTTTCATGGTCTCTGGTGAGAAGTCTGGTGTGATTCTGATAGGTCTTCCTTTATATGTTACTTGGCCTATTTCTCTTACTGCCTTTAATATTCTTTCTTTGTTTAGTGCATTGGGGGTTTTGATTATTATGTGATGGGAGGTATTTCTGCTCAGGTCCAGTCTGTTTGGAGTTGTGTAGGCTTCTTGTATATTCATAGGCATCTCTTTCTTTAGGTTAGGGAAGTTTTCTTCCAAAATTTTATTGAAGATATTTGCTGGCCCTTTCTGTTGTAAATATTCACTCTCATCTATACCTATAATCCTTAGGTTTGCTCTTCTCATTGTATCCTAGATGTTCTGGCATACAAACTTTTTGCATTATGCATTTTCTTTGACAGTTGAGTCAATGGTTTCTATGGTATCTTCAGCATCTGAGATTCTTTCTTCCATATCTAGTATTATGTTGTTTATATTTGCATCTATGGCCCCTGATTTCTTCTCAAGGTTTTCTATCTCCAAAGTTGTCTCCCTTTGTGATTTCTTAGCTATTTATGCTTCTGTTTTTAGATCCTGGATGGTTTTGCTCAGTTCCATCATTTGTTTGTTTGTGTTATCATTTAATTCTTTAAGAGATTTTTGTGTTTCCTCTTTCATGACTTCTGCTTGTTGACGCAAGTTTTCCTGCATTTCTTTAAGGTTTTTTTTTTTTTTGTTTTTTTTTTTTTTTTTTTTTTTTTTTTTTTTTTTTTTTTTTTTTTTTTTTTGCGTTTCTTCTTTATTGCCTTCTATCTCTTGGGCCTTATTCTCCTGAATTTCTTTAAGAGATTTTTGTGTTTCCATTATACGGGTTTCTAGCTTATTCATGTTCCTCTGTATTTCTTTAAGAGACTCATTCATGTCCTTTTTGTGTTCTTCTAGCAGCATCATGACCAGTGATTTTAAATCCAAATCTTGTTTCTCCAGTGTGTTGGCATACTAGGACTTGCTGATGTTTGAGAGTTTGGTTCAGATGCTGCCACATTGCCTAGATTTCTGTTAGTAGCATTCCTGCTTTTGCCCTTTGCCGTCTTTTTTCTCTGGAGGTAGTTGGTCTTGTCTCTGACTCATGTTTCAGCCTCCTGAGAGGCTCTAGGCTCTTTCTGCAACACTGGATGGCAGGGTTTCCACTGTTGCAGATTGTTGATGTGCTGTCCTCCTCTTGGGTGCTTTTGCAGCCCTAGTGTATTTTGCCCCAGATTGTGACTGTGAACCAGATGGTGCCCGTTTGCTCCTTCAGGGAGTGCTGAAGGGTGTATGCTGTGGGGACCTTTTCTGTGTGCTGATCACTCTGCTGGCCAGCGGAACTCCCAAACAAGTTTGTGCACACAAGGCTTACCTAGTTGCTCAGGCCCTGAGTGTAGGAAAAAGGCACTGGCAGGCCAATGTCTGAGCAACGTTCCCCTCAGTTGTGAGTGTTAATTGGGTCTGTCAGGTGGCCAGGATGGCAGTGTTTGCGTGCTCCCTGAGAGTGCTTGGAGAGTCTGCTGGGCCAACAACCTCCTGGCCGGGTCCGCACACAGGTGGTCCATCGAGCAGCTCAGGGCTTGGGGGCAGTCCAGGGCCTGACCTTCTTAGACCCCAGCTATGTCAGCCTCGGACTATGACTGTTAGCCAGTTTTGCCTGAGAGGACTCTCTGGCTTCCTGTAGGCAAAATGACGGCAGCGCTTGCAGGAGCATGTGCTGGCCTTGGCTAACAACATCCTAGCCGGGTCGGCACACAGATGGCCCACTGAGCAGCCCAGGGCCTGGGGGCAGTCCAGGGCCTGACCGTCTGAGACCCCTGCTATGTCCACCTCGTGCTATGCCTGTTAGCTGGTTTGGTTTTGCCTGCTAGGACTCTCTGGCTTCCCGTAGGCAAAATGGCGGGGGGCACATGCACTGGCCCGGGCAAACAACCTCCTGGCCAGGTTAGCACACTGGTGGCCCCCTGACCAGCCCAGGGCCTGGGTGCAGGCCAACACCTGTCGGCCTTAGCACCCCACCCCCCGCAATGTTGGTCTTGGGTATTATCCTTCTATCAGATGTGGGTTTGGTGAATATCCTTTCCCAATTTGATGGTTGCTGTTTTGTCCTATTAACACTGTCCTTTGCCTTACAGAAAGTTTGTAATTTTATGAGGTCCCATTGTCAATTCTTTATCTTAAAGCATAATCTATTTGTGATCTGTTCAGGAACTTTTCCCCTGTGCCCATGTCCTCAAGGGTCTTCCCCAGTTTCTTTTCTATTAGTTTCATTGTGTCTGGTTTTACATGGAGGTCCTTGATCCACTTGGAGTGAAGTTTACTACATTGTCATTATATCATAGGAGGGATTTCTTTTTTGTTCAAATCTCTTCGGAGTTTTGTAGGCTTCTTATATGTTCATGGACATCTGTTTCTTTAGATTAGGGAGGTTTTCTTCTATAATTTTGTTGAAGACATTTACTGGCTCATTAAATTAGAAATTTTCAAATTCTTCTAAACCTATAATCTTAACGTTTGGTCTTAGCATTTTGTCCTATATTTCCTGGATGTTTTGGTTCAGGATATTTTTGCATTTTGCATTTTCGACTGTTTTATCAATGCTTTCTCTTATATCTTTTGTAACTGAGATTTTCTCTTCTATCTCTTGTATTCTGTTGTTGATGCTGATATACATGACTTCTTTTTTTTCCCCTAGGTTTTCTATGTCCTTTTGTGTCTGCCTTTGTGATTTCATTATTGTTTCCACCTCCTTCCTTAGATCCTGGGTGTCTTTGTTCATTTCCTTCACCTGTTTTGTTGTGTTTTTCCAAAGTTCTTCAAGGGCTTCTCCATGTTTACTAGTGTTCTACTGTATTTCTTAAAGGGAGCTTTTTATATCCTCCTTGAAGCCCTCGATCTAGCTCTCCATCAGCATCAAGCTTTGTGATCCAAGTCTTGCATTCCTGGTGTTCTTTGGTATCCAAGACTTGCTCTTGTGGGAGTATTGGGTTTTTGTGGTGCCAAATCGCCTTGATTTATGTTAGCAATTTTCCTATTTTTGCATTTTGCCATCTGGTTATCTCTGGTGGTTGTTGGTCCTGCTTTCAGTGGCTGGTGTTTGTCTGCAAGCCTATCTCAGCAACCCAGGGTAAACTGCTTTCCCCTGGAAGAGATTGCTGTGGTACTGTTGAGGTCCTGGGTGTAGGCAGAGTCCTGGCATAGGTGTGTCCCAAGAGATTCTCTACTCTGGTGATCCGTGCTGACCAGTATGACCCTCTACACTGGCACAGGAGCAAAGATAGTTGTGGCCTTACCTCTGTACACAGGACTTCCTCTAATGGTGGGACTCTGTGCAAGTCAATGCTTCCTTGCAAGATACTTGCCCAGACTGCTGTGGGTTTACTCATCTCCTCACTGCAGGTGGGGCCCTTGTGGGTTGTTTCCTGAGTGATCTTACATACTGCTGTTCCCTGTATACATGGCTGACCTGACTGACTGGTCACAAGTACAAAGATGGTAGGAATTCACCTCTTAGTGCAGATCCTCCTCTAACCATGGGACTACAAGCAAATATTAAGAACATATGATGATTCCTTAATTTCTTTTAACATCAATGAACCCAATGCCCCATTAAAAAGACATGGATAGTTCAACATGACCCAAAATTTTGATGCATACAAGAAACAAATATGTACAGAGAACTTTGTCTTACCATATTTACTATTTTTTTTTCTAAAAGGGATGCTATTTTTTTAATGAGTTTCATATTCAAATGTGAAACTAGAGTTTGTTGCTAAAAAGAAAAACACCGCTTTAGGTTTTAAGTACATACTTTGTTCCCCTCACAGTCCTAGCATCTTGTTCAACCCACATACTTCTTTCTAAGCAGCATTTCCTTTGTATTTTTTATTATTTTGATTATATATATATGTATATATATACATATATATATATATGTATATATACATATATATATGTATATGTGTATATATATACATATATATATGTTTAATTCATCATTTTAATTAGATCATGTTTCAAATTATATATATATATGTATATATTACATTATATATATATATATATATATATATATATATATATATATATATATATATATATTTAATTGATCATTTGAATTAGTCATATTTCAAATTATATCCCCTTGTCTAAGTTACCCATGCACAGGTGCCTTTCATTCTATACCTGATATTCCACATTGGCTCTTTCACTATGAGGGTGCTCCTCTACCAACTTCCACCTCACTGTGACTCTAGCATCACCCTATGATGTGACATCCAGCATCCCACACCCATAGCCTACTCTGAGACTGATATAAGATAAACCATACTCTGTTCTATGTGTATCTGGAACTCCATGCACATATACACTTTAGTTGGTAGATTTAGTCTCTGGGTTCTCTGGGTTGTCTGGATAGTTAACTTTCTTATCCTTATAGGATTGCATCCCCATCAACCAGTACAGTCTGTCCCCTAACTCCTCCATAGAGGTCCCTGTGGTCAGCCCAATGGTTGGTTGCACACATGTGCATGTCTAGTTGTCTTTCACAGAGTATCTCAGGGGACAACCATACCCTGTTCCTGTAAGCAAGCACTTATTTTCTTTTTTTATTCAATATATTTTTTATGTACCTTTCAAATGATTACCCCTTTTCTGGACCCCCACTCCCTGAAAGTCCTATAAGCCCCCTTCCCTTCCGCTGTTCTCACACCCTCCCCTTTGCACTTCCCTCTTCTGGTTTTGCCATATACTTCTAAACTGAGTCTTTTAAGAACAAGGGGCCACTCCTCCGTTCTTCTTGTGCCTCATTTGATGTGTGGATTATGTTTTGGGAATTCCAGTTTTCTAGGTTAATATCCACTGATATTAACCTAGAAAAGGTAAGGCCACCACTATCTTTGCATACCTGGATTCATCTCTTGAGACTGTGTTACCTCACTTAGTATGATGTTCTCCAACTCCATCCATCATTGCCTAAGAATTTCATGAATTCATTGTTTCTAATGACTGAATAGTACTCCACTGCGTACTCCATTGTGTACCACCATAGTGGGGTATTCCTGTGACAACCTGACCATGTTTAGGGGAGGACTGTGGAAGGACTTTGGAACTTTGAGCTAGAAAAGCCATTAGAATATTAAGAGCTGGATGGAAAGTTCTGTAGGAGCTTGGAAGACAATGTTAAGAACAGTGCAGACGATGGAGGCCTGGCTTGTGAAATGTCAGAGGGAAGATTAAAAACTCGTACAGTGGCCATATTTTGATTGTTAAAATTCTGCGGCTTTCGTTAGCTGAAGATAAAGTATCAGGTGTGAGTAACAAGATACCAGAACTACTAAAGCAAACCTTTGTGTTACTGCGACTATTGATGCTGGTTAGCTAGAGCTGAGAAATTAGCCGTGATTATGAAGAGACCCGCATCACTGAGATGAAATCTTCTTGTTAGTGTTTTCTGAGAGTACAGAGAGTGTGTTCCATAGCCACAGTTGTAATTTATGCTGTGTCTGTACTTGGTTCTGTGTAAGATTCACCCATATGGAACTGGATTTGAAAGCATGAAGGGCTCATGAAGACCAGCTGCGACTCTTGTCACAGTGAGAGGCCACAGAAGGTAATTGGTGAAGGTACAGCCTCAGTTGCAATTAATGGCCCAGGACTTGAAGGGGTCATGCATAGGAGCAGAGGCTTGTCACCCTGATGAGATCCTATGGAAGGCTTTTGGTGAAGCCTAATTATAGCAGAAGTCTGTAGTATTTTGGAGATGACAGTACCATGTGATGACCACCAATAGCAGCAGCAGCAGTGGAGTACAGGCATCTGGAGCCTAGAAGACGAGCTGTGTGCTGCACAGGGCAGAGCTGAATAAGTGACTAAAGCTCTTGGAGGAACCCAGAAGATCGTGAGTTGGATCCCAGACATTGAACCATTGGAAATTGAGTTTATGTTTTGGTTGAGACTGTGCCCTGATATGTTTCCCTCCTGAAGGAAAAAAGTATTTTAGTGGAACTCACATTTGAGAGTTTCTATTTTTAAAAGACTTCGATATTGAAAGATGTTGGACATTTTATGTTGATTGATCTTTTAATATGTAAAGACTGTCGGACTTTTAAAGTTATTTAGATCTTGGGAATGAATAATAAAATAAGGGTTGAGGATTAATAGTGATGTGTTTATGTGTCAAGATGACAAGGGGTCAATTGTACTGGCAAGTTTTGTGTGTCAACTAGACACAAGTTTGAGTTATCACAGAAAAAGGAGCTTTAGTTCGGGAAGTGCCTCCATGACATCCAGCTGTGGCACATTTTCTCAATTAGTGATCAAGTGGGGAGGGCCCCTTTTGGGTGGTACTTCTGTGGGGCTGGTCCTTTTGCATTCTATAGGAGAACAAGCTGAGCAAGCAAGTAAGCCAATAAGAAACAACCTCTATGAAAGAGGACCACTCCTCTACTGCTGGTGGGATTGCAAGATGGTGCAACCACTTTGGAAATTAGTATGGTGGTTCCTCAGAATACTGGGCATGTCACTTCCTGAGGACCCTGTTTTACCACTCCCGCGCATATATCCAGAGGACCCTTCAGCATGCAATAAGCACACATGCTCCACTATGTTCATAGAAGACTTATTTGTAGTAGCCAGAAACTGGGAAGAACCTAGTTGTCCTTCAACGGAAGAATGGATACAAAAAATGTGGGACATTTACACAATGGAGTACTATTCAGCCATTAGAAACAATGAATTCATGAAATTCTTAGACAGATGGATGGAGCTGGAGAACATCATACTAAGTGAGGTAAGCCAGTCTCAAAAGATCAGTCATGTTATGCACTCACTGATAAGTGGATATTAGCCTAGAAACTTTGAATATCCAGGACATAATCCACAAATTAAATGATGTCCAAAAAGAATGGAGTAGTGTTCCCTGGTTCTGGAAGACTCAGTGCAAGAGTATAGGGGAATTCCAGAACAGGGAAGTGGGAAGGGGTGTATGGAAGAGCAGGGGGATGGAGGAGGGCTTCTGGGAATTGCGGGGAATGGGGACCCAGAAAAGGGGAAATCATTTGAAATGTATATAAAAATATATCAAGAAAGAAAAAAAAAAGCAATCTCCATGACTATAGGGAACTGCTTGCCCGTTAACTGTCGTTAACAGTTAACAAGTCCTTATTTGGGTGGAGCCTATTGAGTCTTGCGCCTTCCACGTGGATACAACCTATCAGCAATGCCCACATGGCTAAGCCTGATTGGCTGGCTATTAGTATTTAAGGGCTGGGCTGATTCTCTCGGGGTCAGAAGAAGAAGAAGTACAGGAGAGAGAAATAGTATAAGAGAGAGAAGAAGGAGAAGAAGTACAAGGGTCCTGAGTAAACTGCTTGAAGAAGATCTTCCTGTGTTGCGTCATTCCTTGCTGGCAAGGGTGGACATGACAACTGGTGCAGAAACCCGAGACAAGAAACTCTCCTCGTTCGTGGGGTTTGAAGATCAGAACTTCTCGCAGTCAGGGTAGCGCGCTGGTAAGTTCCTGGTTAAATGGGACAATAAAGTTCCCAGTTAAATGGGACAATAAAGTTCCAGGTTTAATGGGACAATAAAGTTCCAGGTTAAATGGGACAATAAAGTTCCCAGTTAAATGGAACAATAAAGTTCTCAATGAGAGACAATAAAGTTCCCTGGCAAGGTGGGACAAAAGGGACCATTAAAAACGGACAGCCTGTTCCTCTTTCTAAACAAAGAGGGAGGTAAAAGTTTGCAGAAGTCAAACGGAAAGTGAAAATAAAGTCCACTGAGGTTTAAGTTCGCAGATTAGCAACCTAGTGAAAAGTAAAGAGTTACAATTTATGGACCCTGCTCTGATAGCAGTGTCTTACATTTTTTTCTGCTTTCTTTTTGTAAAAGGACTTAGAGCCTTAATTTTGAAAATGGGGACCTCACACTCTCATCCAATTTTTCTGGCTCTTCAGGAGCTGCTTTTATCAAAGAATTTAAAGATCAAGAAATCGACCTTAGAGAGATTTCTTAATGAATGTAATACAGTGGCACCCTGGTTCGCTGTTTATGGCAGCCTAAAGGTCGCCTGCTGGGATAGGTTATGGAAGGATCTGGACTTAGCCTTGGATCAGGGCACACTCAAAGGAGGTGTAAAACCTATTTGGAAGCTTGTTAGGGGCTGTTTAGAAGATAAATATGCTGTAAGGCCTTAGAGGATGGACAAACTGCTTTAGAAATCTTACAAGAGGCAATATCAGAAAAGGCAGAGAGTGTTAAGGAAAAAGGGGCAAAGTCTCTCTACCCTGCCTCAGAAGGGTTAGGAGATTTCAGTTCTGAAGAGTCTGATCTTGAGGAGGAGGAGATACATGCTCTGGTTGAACAGTTGGAAGGAGCGAGCCTAAAGCAGAGGAAGAAACTTAGAGATAAGTCAGGGGTGTCAGCGCCATCAATGGGTGTGGCCGTCCCCACCCTGCCAGCACCTCCCACTCCTACACCTAATCTAGAGACTACCCAGTATACAGGGAATTCCTTTTGTCCAAGAGTTTGGTCAAAGGTTCGCACCGAGTTCTCTTTAGCTTATCCAGTGTTTCAGAATCCACAAGGGCAAAGGATTCATGAGCCTTTAGACTTTAAAGTTATTAAATCTCTGGCTGAATCAGTTCGAAATTATGGAACATCTGCTGCCTTCACAGTGGCTCAGGTTGAGGCTCTCACTAGGTACTGTATGACTCCTGGGGATTGGAGTTCGTTGGTTCGTGCCTGCCTAAGCCCAGGACAATACCTTGATTGGAAAGCATTTCTTATAGAATTTGCAACTGAGCAGGAGGCAGTTAACATAGCGGTGGGCAACCAACAATGGGATAGGGATATGCTCCTGGGTCAAGGAAGGTATGCCAACCAACAGACTGGTTATCCGGTGCAAGTATACAATCAAGTCAATGATATTTCTATCAAAGCTTGGAAGTCCCTCCCCAATAAAGGGGAGGTAACAGGAAATATTACCAACGTTATTCAAGGGCCTATGGAGCCTTTCTCTGATTTTGTTGCTCGACTCCTCTAGACTGCCACCAGAATTTTTGGCAATGTGGATTTGGCAGGGCCCCTAATAAAGCAGCTTGCTTTTGAACAATGCACAAAGGAGTGCTGTGCAGCTATAACCCCGTTCAAAAACAAGGGGATAGAGGAATGGATGAAAGCGTGCAGAGAGTTAGGAGGGCCGCTGACTAATGCAGGTCTTGCTGCGGCTGTGGTGCAATTAACACAGAACAGGAAACCACAGTCAGGAGCTTGCTTCAGGTGTGGAAAGCTGGGCCATCTTAAAAAACAATGTCTGGAAAGAGGAAGCACAGGCACAGGTGAAATTTTTCTACACCCTAGACAACCTGGATTGTGTCCCAAGTGCAAAAAGGGAAATCATTGGGCTAATGAGTGTAGGTCCTTTAAGGACATACATGGACAGCCCCTTCCGTCTGGCTATGGAGGTGCTCTGCCAAAAAACGGCCAGCGGGGCCCTTGTCCCCAGGGCCCACAAATATATGGGGCCATAGAGGAACAAACCACCAGTCCCACATCAGAGAGATGGCTGTCCCTTCACCATCCAAGGGACCGTGGAGAGCCACTGCTGGTTCTGCAGGATTGGACCACTGCTCCACCTCCAGGCTCGTAATAACTCCTCAAATGGGAGTCCAAATAATTGATGCTGATTTTAAAGGACCTCTTGACCCTGATACCGTGGGCCTACTCATTGGTAGATCATCCACTGCTTTGAGAGGCTTAATAGTGCACCCGGGGATTATTGATCCAGATTTCAGAGGAATAGTCAAGATAATGGTAGAGTCCCCAAAAGGAATTACAGTTATTTCCCCAGGAGATAGAATAGCTCAGCTCATTGTTCTCCCTAGTTTGCATGCAAAGTTTCCAGCTCAGAAAATAAATAGGGGGAAAAAAGGGTTCGGATCCACTGGCAATGACCTTACATTTTTGGCACTGGATTTAGACCAGCGCCCCATTGTAGAATTGCAAATTGAAAATAGACAAATTCAGGGACTACTGGACACTGGAGCTGACAAAAGCATAATAGCTAAAAAGGATTGGCCGGCAAGCCTGCCAATCCAGATCTCCTCTCAAACATTTCAGGGCTTGGGTTATGCAAAGGCCCCGGATATTAGTGCAAGACAGCTCAAGTGGCAAGATCAGGAAGGACACTCTGGCGTGATACAGCCCTATGTCCTAGATTTGCCAATCACCCTATGGGGGAGGGATTTGCTGAAGAATATGGGCTGTAAATTAACCAATGAATATTCGGAAGTCTCCCAACAACTCATGAAGCAGATGGGGTATTACCCCGGAAGGGGCATTGGGAAATTTTTAAAAGGAAGAACTAGCCCAGTTGTTGCTCAACAAGGACCCGATTGGCAAGGTCTGGGTTTTTCCTAGGGGCCATTGAGGAGGACATTCACATCACATGGAAGACAGAGGAACCGGTGTGGGTTCCTCAATAGCCCCTTTCCTCTGAAAACCTTACAGCAGCTCATTCCTTAGTAAGTGAACAGCTCTCTCTTGGGCACATTGAAACCTCAGTATCTCCTTGGAACACACCCGTTTTCGTTATAAAAAAGAAAACAGGATAATGGAGGCTGCTTCATGACCTCCGCGCTATTAATCAAAAAATGCAAGTGATGGGTCCAGTGCAGCGAGGCCTTCCCTTGTTGTCTGCCTTACCTAGCCATTTGCCAGTAATAGTAATCGATATAAAAGACTGTTTCTTTTCAATCGCCCTCTGCATTAAAGACAGGGCAAGGTTTGCATTTACCATCCCTTCCTGTAATCACGAGGAACCTGATAAGAGGTATGAATGTAAAGTGTTACCCCAGGGCATGGCTAATAGCCCCACTATGTGTCAAGTATTTGTGAGTGCTGCCATCACTCCTCTAAGAGAGCAATATTCTAGAGTAAGATGCATCCACTACATGGATGATATCCTTCTGAGTAACAAAGATGAGAAGGTTTTGGATCAGGCTTATAAAGAGCTAATAAGATTATTGAGAAGAAAGCAATTGTTTGTTGCCCCTGATAAGGTTCAAAAAACCAGTGTAGTCTCTTATTTGGGAGCAAGATTGGATCCTCTTAGAGTAGTCCCACAAAAAATTGAAATTAGAAAGGATAATCTCAAGACACCTAATGACTTTCAGAAGTTGTTGGGTGATATAAACTGGATCTGAAGCTATTTGAAAATACCTAATTATGAATTAAAGCCATTATTCAATCTTTTGGCCAGTGATTCAGCCCTGGATTCTCCTAGACAACTAACTAAGGAGGGTCGAGTGGCCTTGGGGAAGGTAGAGCAAGGACTACAGGATGCAGTACTATATCGTTGCACAGAGGACTTGGATATTATCCTGTGCATTCTGCCTACCTTTTTGCAGCCTACAGGACTGTTATGGCAGGCAGGACACTTATTATGGATTCATCCTAAAGCCTCACCAGCAAAATCCATAGAGCAATACCCCACTGCTGTTGCAAAATTGGCCTTTAATGGAATACAACAGTGTTTGCAGATTTTTGGGAGATATCCAGCCTCCCTCATTATTCGATATACTGCTTTTCAAGTGCAAATATTATGTGGAGCAATTGATGACTGGGCCATATTGCGCTGTAGTTTCCATGGTATTATAGATAATCATTATCCCAAGCACACTTTGCTTTTCTTTTTTAAAGAACATCCTGTTGTGTTTCCAAAAGTAACTGCACAAAATCCTTTGCCAGATGCATCCAATATATTTACAGATGGATCAAAAACTGGATGTGGGGTGTATATGGTAGAACATCAGAATCCAGTCCTGTATCAATTCCAGCCAAATTCTCCACAGGTGGTTGAGTTGCAAATTGTCTTTGAAATCTTTAAAAAATGCCTTTTTCCCTTTAATTTGCTTTCTGATTCGGCATATGTGGTAAATGTTGTAAAAATTCTAGAGTTAGCCAGACCTATAAAACAAAGCAGTACTGTTTGTCAATTACTGAGAGAGTTACAAAAGATCATTTGGCTGAGAGACTCAAAATTTTTTATACAACATATTCGAACTCATACAGGCTTACCTGGCCCATTAAGTGAAGGAAATGATCTGGTTGATCGTTGCAATAGAATGGAATATGCCTTTTTGAGTTCTGTTTTGGAAAATGCCCGAATTTTTCATAAGCAATTTCATATTCCTTCAAAGTTCTTGCAACGAAGGTTTGGAATATCCCGAGCAGATGCCAGACAAATTGTGCTCGAATGTCAACAATGTGCAGTTTATAATCATCCCCCTAGTTTAGGAATTTATCGAAGAGGTTTGCTACCTTTAAAAATTTGGCAAATGGATATTACTCATATTTCTGAATTTGGAACTTTAAAATATGTTCATGTTTCTGTGGATACTTCTTCTGATATCATTCATGCTACAGTCTTGAGTGGAGAAAAGACACGTAACGTTATTACACATTGCCTTGAAGCATGGGCGGCTTGGGGGCAACCTCAACAGCTTAAGACAGACAATGGCCCAGCCTATACAGCTCAGTCTTTTCAATCCTTTTGCAAGCAAATGAATATAATCAAATCATGGTCTACCTTATAATCCTCAGGGCCAAGGCATTGTTGAACGTGCTCATCGTACCCTTAAGAAATGATTAACAAAAAAAAAGAGGGAATTGGGTATGGTAGAACACCCAAAGAACGACTTTCATTGGCATTATTTACTTTAAATTTTTTGAATCTGGATAATGATGATTTGGCTGCAGTTGATCAGCACCAATGCCCTAATAATACCTTGAAGGGTTATGTTAAATGGAAAGATGTGCTTACTGGATTATGGCATGGCCCTTATCCAGTGTTGGTGTGGGCGAGAGGTTCTGTTTGTGTGTTTCCTCAGACTCAACAAGATCCACTGTGGGTGCCTGAGCGGCTGACCAGACGCTGCAATAAAAATGAAGATCCCCCTGCTGTTACTGATTCTCGGCGAGACATTGATGCTGGTGTAGATGGAGCCAAGATGGGCGATCTTGTCGGTGTTCCCGAGACTAATGCGATATGCCATGATACTAAGCTGTTTCCTTGTCTTTTAGTTCTAACAAGTCTCTTGATATACCTTATTCACCTTTAAAGAGGAGGGAGTGTAAATGAAAACTATGCCCTTGCCATCCTTTTGATAGTACTTTCAATTGTTTGCCTGTGGTGCATCTGCAGGATGAGGTGTATCCAACAAAGACAGGTTGCAATGATGGTACAGGCATTCACAGCCATTGAAGCTGGACAGTCCTCCCAGGCCTTGCTGACAGCCATGAAGGCCTAATAAGATGCTTTCCATGCTCAGGATGCGAGGCTAAGCACTGCACTCAGGGGCCCATGATTGGAGAGCCCTTGAGGGGAGCATGTTTGACTGCACACGGGTTGGTACGCCAGAACCCGTCTCTGAGCAAAAGGTACCGGACGGGTTTGACGAAATCCACTGGGCTGATGGCTCAGAAGGGCATCGAAACAAGGTCCATGAGTCCACCCGATGGGCAAATGATATACCAGAGGTCAATCCTCTACTCTCGCCTGAATGCGTGTTTAAAAAGAAAAAGGAGGAACTGTAGGGAGCTGCTTGCCAGTTAACTGTTGTTAACTGTCGTTAACTGTTGTTAACTGTTAAGTCCTTATTTGGGTGGAGCCTGTTGAGTCTTGCGCCTTCCACGTGGATACAACCTATAAGCAATGCCCACGTGGCTAAGCCTGATTGGCTGTCTATTAGTATTTAAGGGCTGGGCTGATTCTCTCGGGGTCAGAAGAAGAAGAAGTACAGGAGGGAGAATTAGTAGAAGAGGGAGAAGAAGGAGAAGAAGTACAAGGGTCCTGAGTAAACTGCTTGAACAAGATCTTCCTGTGTTGCGTCATTCCTTGCCGGCGATGGTGGATGCGACACATGACCTCTGCATCAGCTCGTGCTTCCACCTGCTTGAGGTCCAGTCCAGACTGTCTTTAGTGATGAACTGCAATGTGGAAGTGTAAGTTCAATAAAAACTCCCTCCCAAAAAAAAGTGTTTCTTGGTCATGATGTTTGTGAAGGAATAGAAAGCCTGACTAAGATATGTATGTATACCACATTTTTTGCATCCATTCTCCTGTTGAGGTTCATCTGGGTTCTTTCCAGCTTCTTGCTATTATAAATAGCGCTGCTATGAACATATTGGAGCAGGTATCTTTATTACATGCTGGGGAATCCTCTGGGTATATGCCCAGGAGTGGTATAGCAGGATCTTCCAGAAATGAGGTGCTAAGGTTTCTGAGGAACTTCCAGACTGATTTCCAGAGTGGTTCTACCAATTTGCAACCCCACCAGCAGTTGAGGAGTGTTCCTCTTTCTCCAAAACCTTACCAACACCTGCTGTCTCCTGAATTTTTTAATCTTAACCATTCTGAATGCTGTAAGATGAAATTTCAGAGTTGTTTTGATTTCTTTTTCCCTGATGACTAATGAAGTTGAGCATTTTTTAAGATGCTTCTCTGCCATCCGAAGTTCTTCATGTGAAAATTCTTTGTTTAACCCTGTACCCCATTTTTAATAGGATTATTTGGTTTTCTGGTGTCTAACTTCTTGATTTTTTGTATATATTGTATATTAATCCTCTATCTGATGTAGGGTTGGTGAAGATCTTTTCCCAGTTTGTTGGTTACTGATTTGTCCTATTAATGGTGCCCTTTGCCTTACAGAAATTTTGTTACTTTCTGAGGTCCCATTTTTCAGTTATGATCTTAGAGCATTCACTATTGGTGATCTGTTCACAGACTTTCCCTCCTCTACAGATGTCCTCAAGGGTTTTCCCCAGTTTCTTTTCTATTACCTTCAGAGTGTCTGGGTTTATGTATAGGTCCTTGATCCATTTGGATTTGAGCTTAGTACAAGGAGACAAGGATGGATCAATTCTCATTCTTCTGCATGCTGACCTCCAGTTGATCCAGCACCATTTATTAAAAAGGCTATCTTTTTTCCATTGGATGTTTTCAGCCCCTTTGTCGAGGTTCAAGTGGCCATAGGTGTGTGGGTTCATTTCTGGATCTTCAATCCTGTTCCATTGATCCACCTGCCTGTCATCTTGCCAATATCATGTAGCTTTGAACATTATTGTGCTGAAGTATTGCTTAACATCAGAGCTACTCATTCCTCCACAATTTCTTTTGTTGTTGAGAATAGTTTTAGCTATCCTGGGTTTTTTGTATTTCCAGATGAATTTGAGAACTGCTCTTTCTAACCCTATGTAGAATTGAGCTGGAATTTTGATGGGAATTGTGCTGAATTTGTATACTGCTTTTGGAAAAATGGCCATTTTAACTATATTAATCCTGCCTATCCCTGACCATGGGAGGTTTTTCCATTTTTTGAGGTCTTCTTCAGAATCTTGAAGTTCTTGTCATACAGATCTTTTACTTGTTTGGTAAGAGTCACCCCAAGGTACTTTATACTGTTTATGGCTATTGTGAAGGGTGTCATTTTCCTAATTTCATTTCTCAGCCTGCTTATCCATTAGGCTGCTAGTGTACACTCTCTCAGTTTTCTTTTTGGAGGCACTCAGGGCTAAGAGTTTTCCTGTTGGCACTACTTTTCTTGTGTCCCAAAGATTTGGGTATGTTGTGCCTTCATTTTCATTAAATTCTAAAAAGTCTCTGATTTCTTTTTTTATTTCTTCTTTGGATAAGGGGTCATTGAGTAGAGTATTGTTCAGCCTCCATGTTTATGCAGGCTTTCTGTTGTTTTTGTTGCTATTGAAAACCACTCTTACTCCATAGTGTTCTGAAAGGAGGCATGGGATTAGTTCGATCTTATATTTGTTGAGATCTGTCTTGCGACCAATTGTGGTCAATTTTGGAGAAGGTATCACGAGGTGCTGAGAAAAAAGTATATTCTTTTGCTTTAGGGTGTAATGTTCTATAAATATCAGTCAAATCCAATTGGTCCAAAGCTTCAAATAGTTTTACTGTGTCCCTGTTTAGTTTCTGCTTTCCTGATTGAGGAGATTGGGGTGTTGAAGTCACCCACAATTATTGTGTTAGGTGCAAGGTGTGCTTTGAGATTTAGTAAAGTTTCTTTTACGAATGAAGGTGCCCTTGCATTTCGAGCATAGATGTTCAGAAGTGAATATTCTTCTTGTGGACTTTTACTTTGACCAGCAAGAAGTGTCCTTCTGCGTCTCTTTTGATGACTTTATGTTGAAAGTCAATTTTATCTGATATTAAATTGGCTACTGTGGCTTGTCTCCTGAGACCATTGGCTTCTTAAATTGTCTTCCATCCTTTTACTCTAAGTTAGTTTCTGTCTTTGACACTGAGGTGTGTCTCCTGTTTGCAGCAAAATATAGGGTCCTGTTTCCTTATCCAGTCTGTTAGTCTATGTTTTTTTATTGGGGAATTTCGTCCATTGATGTTAACAGATATTAAGGAATAGTGATTATTACTTCCTGTCATTCTTGATGTTATTTTTATATTTGAGTGGTTATCTTTTTTTGGGTTTGATGAAAGAATGTGACTATCTTGCTTTTTCCAGGGTGTAGTTTCTCTCGTTTTATTCAAGTTTTCCTCCTATTATTCTTTGCAGAGCTGGGTTTGTGGAAAAATATAATTTGGTGTAAATTTGGTTTTGTCATGGAATATCTTGGTATCTCCTTCTATGGTGATTGAAGCCTTTGGCTATAGTAGCCTTGGCTGACATTTGTGTTCTCTTGGAGTCTGCATGAGATCTGCCCAGGATCTTCTAGCTTTCATGGTTTCTACTGAGAAGGCTGGTGTGAGTCTGATAGCTCTTCTTTTATATGTTACTTGGCCTTTTTCTCATATTGTCTTTAATATTCTTTCTTTGTTTAGTGCATTTGGGGTTTTGATTATTATGTGACAGGATGTATTTCTGCTCAAGTCCATTCTGTTTGGAGTTCTATAGGCTTCTTGCATATTCATGGGCATCTCTCTCTTTAAATTGGGAAAGTTCTCTTCCATAATTTTTTTGAAGGTATTTGCTGGCCCTTTCAGTTGTAAATCTTCACTCTCATTAATGCCTATAATCCTTAGGTTTGGTCTTCTCATTTGTCCTGGATTTCCTCGATGTTCTAGCGTACAAACTTTTGGATTTTGCATTTTCTTTCACTGTTGTGTCCATAGTTTCAACGGTATCTTCGGCATCTGAGATTCTTTCTTCCATATCTTGTATTCTCTTGTTTATATTTGCATCTATGTCCCCTGATTTCTTCTCAAGGTTTTCTATCTCTAAAGTTATCTCCCTTTGTTATTTCTCAGTTGATTCCATTCCTGTTTTTAGATCCAGGATGGTTTTGCTCAGTTCCTTCATTTGTTTGTTTGTGTTTTCCTTTATTTCTTTAAGAGATTTTTGTGTTTCCTCTTTCATGACTTATACCTGTTGACTCAAATTCTCTTGCATTTCTTTAATTTTTTTTCATTTTTATTTTATTTATTTATTTATTTATTTATTTATTATTTATTTAGTGTTTCTTCTTTATTGACTTCTATCTCTTGGGCTTTATTCTCCAGAATTTCTTTAAGAGATTTTTGTGTTTCCATTATACATGTTTCTAATTTATTCAGGTTCCCCTCTATTTCTTTAAGAGATTCCTTTATGTCCTTTTTGTGTTCTTCTAGCAGCATCATGAACATTGATTTTAAATCCAAATCCTGTTTCTCAGGTGTCTTGGCATAACCAGAACTTGCTGATGTTGGACAGTTTTCTTCAGATGCTCCACTATTGCCTAGATTTCTGTTAGTGGCGTTCCTGCATTTACTATTTTCCATTTTGTTCTCTGGCATTAGCTGGTCTTTTCTCTGGCTTGTATTTGAGCCTCCTGTGAGGCTCTAGAGCTATTTCCACAACAATGGATGGCAGGGTTTCCCCTGTCACAGAATACAGATGTGCAGTCCTCTTCTTGGGTGCCCTTGGATTCCTACTATAGCTTGCCCCAGACTGTCTCTGTGGACCAGGTAGTGCTCTTTTGCTCCATCAGAGAGGGCTGATGGGGTATGCTGCCGGACCTTTTCCAAGTGTTGATCACTCTGCTGGTTAGCTGATCTCCCAAACGGGTTGGTGCACACAAGGCAAGCCTAGCAACTCAGGCCCTGAGTCTAGGCAAAAGCCTGCCTGTCCAAGGCCCTAGCAGAGTTCCCCTTGGGCAATGAGTGTTAAATGGATCTGTCAGGTGGCCAGGATGGCAGGGTGCATGAGCTCCTCGAAAGTGCCTGGAGAGTCTGCTGTGCTAACCTCCTCCTGGCTTGGTTGACACACAGTTGGCCCACCAAGGAGTGCAGGTCCTGGGGGGCAGTCAAGGGCCTGTCAGGCCTTGACCCCCGCTATGTGAGCCTTCGGCAATGACTGTTAGCTGACTTTGCCTGGTAGACCTCTCTGGTGTCTGGTAGCCAAAATGGCGGCATGTGCCAGGCTGGGAAAACAACCTCCTGTCCAGGTTGGAACACCGATGGGCCCCTGAAAAGCCCAGGGCCTGGGTGAAGACCAATGCCTATTGGGCTTAAACCCCCGTAATGTTGGCCCCGGGTTATATTTGCATACCTCAGGCTGTCTGATACCTCTGGCATCCCAGAATCAAGATGGAAGTGAGTCTCTCATAACTGACTGGCAGGGGGCAGATTTCTGATGTGGCTTCTGGTGATGAAAGGCACTGTAAATCAGCCACCGCTGGTAGCCCGGCTGGCCAGCTATGGTCAATGCTGGTGGGAAGGTGCAAGGCCTGCCTGGATCCTGTTCTCTTGGTTCCACTGCTGATGGCCCTCCCTCTGGACAAGTCACTGCTGCTGCTGCCACTTATCAAGTACTTCCTGGCATCAGCATTAGTGTCAAAATGTCATTTGCAGAATTTGTTGTCAATTATTCACTACATCTTAGTAATTCTCACTGAAGCAAATAAAAATGTTATGTTATATTTCAATTTATGTTTTACTAAGAGATTTTTTATTCACTTTGGTTTCTGTAAATGGAATCGAAGGTCTTTGGACGGACTTTACTTGATTTTCTAGTGCATATTTTGCCCCTGTTTATTTCCTTTGTATGGAACAATTCTGGGATCAAAATAGAAAATTAGGAGTTAGGACAATCTCTTTACTGGGGGCCAAGTCTATTTTCTGGAAGTTATCTTTACATGTTCTATATCCCATTTGACATGTTTCTTTTATTTTCTTTTTATTTTGAATTTTTAAATTTTTTATGCATTTATTTTTATTTACAGTACTAATTGCATCTGCATCCTGGTCTAACTTGTAACTTTTAAGAACCCATACCTCCTCCCACACTGTCTCCATCAGAATTTCCACACCCTCAAACACCAAATGTTCTCACTCTCTGAGGTTTCCATTCTCTCAAAGAATAGATACATTTCTTGCCTGAACGCACACCTGGCAATCTTTCTTCTATATGTATAGGGGTCTCAGATCAGCTGGCATAGAATACTGACTGGTTGGTGGTCCGATGTCTCAGAAATATTTGGGATCCAGGTTCATTGAGACTCAAGATCATCTTAAAGTTTTGCCTCCACTTCAGGTTCTTTCAATCTTTCCCTAATTCAAACACACGAATCAGATTGTGTCGACTGGTTGCATGTAAATACCTTCATCTGACTCATTCTCCTGCTCCTTGGACAGTTCAGATGACAGTAATTATAGGGCTCTTTTGTGACCATTCTATAGCCTCAGTACTAGCATCAAGACCTTGAGTACTTCCCTTGAGCTGTATCCCATGCAGAATTGTCTCTGCCCTCCTTTTACTCAGGCTCTTCTCCATTTCTTGTCCATGTTGTTTACCAACAGGAAAAATTTGGGTCAAATTTTTGACTGTGTGATGGCACACACATCCCTCACTTGATGACCTGTATTTCTGCTAGAAGTAGACTCTACAAATTCACTCTCACTGTTTGGCATTTCAACTAAGGATTCTCCCTTTGTTTCCTAAGAGACTCTCAGCTCCCTGGTATCTAGTACATTTTGGAGGTTGCCTGGCCTCCTACCTCCTGAAGTTGCTGTTTCCTTTCTTTCTGCTGGCCTTCAGGTCTTCAGTGCTTTTCCCATATCCAATATCTGATCATGTTTACTTTCCTCTTCTCTGGCCTATACCTTTTCTGACCCAGAATGCTCTCAGCCTCCCCCACTCCTATGATATCTATCATTTCTCTTTCTTGTAGTTATGAGGCCCTACAGATCTTTATCCATTTTGAGTTCTTTGCACTATATCCTCTGATTTCTGCAACTTTGGCTGTGGGAATGGAATATACAGTCCTTTGAAAGCACACACTGGTATGTGAGGGCTCAATTTCTCTTTACCTTGTCAATTGAAAAATTTATTGTCTGTTCTATAGGTCTTAATCATACTGCGTAGACAAGATTGAATTCGTTTTATATTTTATTTCAATTTACTTAATTTTTGATGATGTTTATTAATAAATAAAACATTTCTTTACCATTATAAATTAGATACCAATCTAATCAGAACATAACAAATATTATTTATTTAATCAATATTATTTAATTTATACTCAATTGAATACTTTAAGCTTTTGAATAATTAGATATACATATTATATTAGAAGTATAGATGACATAGGTGGTTTGTCTTCCAGCCCACTGGGAGTGGGACCTGTGTCCTGTCCAAAGAGCTGAAGAAGGAGAGAAGCACTGTGGCCCTATTCGCTACCTGCCAGGACAGGAAAGAATCAATACGTACTTTATCACCCTGAGCTTTAGATCACTGGTTGTGAAAACTGCCAGGAATCTGCCTTCACTCAGGAACTGAGCACATAGGAGGTTTGTCTGCCAGGATTCCAGGAGTGGGGCCAGTGTCCTGCCCAGAGAGCTACAGAAGGAGAGAAGCCCCATTGCCATATTTGCTGTCTGCCAGAACAGAAAAGGATCACTAGATACTGTATCACCCTGAGCTTTAGATCACTGGAGGTGCAAACCACCAGTGGTCTGCCTGCACTCAGGAATTGAGCACAAAAGTGGTTTGTTTGCCAGCCAGGCAAGAGTGGGGACTGTGTCCTGTCCAGAGAGCTGCAGAAGGGGAGATGCCCCGCAGCCATATTCGCTGCCTGCTGGAACAGAGAAGGGTCATTAGGTACTGTATCACCCTCAGCCATAGAACTCTGGTGGTGCAAACCGCCAGGGGTCTACCTGCACCAAGGAACTGAACACATATACAATTTGTCTGCCATCCTGCCGGGCATGGGACCTGTGTCCTTCCCAGAGAGCAGCAGAGGAAATGATTCCCTGTGGCTATATTCGCTGCCTGCCTGGACAGAAAAGTGTCACTAGGTACTGGATTAACCGTAGCTTTAGATCTCTGGGGGTGCAAATCTCCAGTGATCTGCCTGCACTCAGGAACTGAGCACATAAGCAGTTCACCTGCATGCCAGTCCATCTCAGGACCTGTGTCCCAGGCGAGAATCAACAGAGCGAGTGACCCGGCCACACCATCTTCGCTCCATAAAAGAGCAGACAGAGAACACGTGATTGACCTTGACAACCTAAGTATAACACTGCTTGAGTCAAGACTGAGCAGGGCTCCAAAGCAGACTGGTTACATGACCACACATTTTGCTGCATACAGGAAACACACCTCAGTGTCAAAGACAAAAACTACCTTAGAGGAAAAGGCAGGAACTCAATTCTACAAGCAAATTGTCCCAGGAAACAAGCCAGAGTTTCCATTCTTTTTTTTTTTTTAATATTTTTATTTTCTATATTCTTTGTTTACATTCCAAATGATTTCCCCTTTCCTGGATACCCCCTCTCCATATGTCCCAAAAACCTTCTTTTCTCCATCCCTTCTCCAATCACCTCCCTCCTTTTCCTCTGTCCTTATATTCCCTTGCAATGCTAGATCAATCCTTTCCAAGATCTGGACACTCTCCATAATTCTTCATGGGTGTCATTTTAAATGCAATTTGTGCCTTGGGTATTCAGGGCTTCTGGGCTAATTAATATCCACTTATCAGTGATTTCATTTCATGTGTATTCTTTTGTGATTGGGTTACCTCGCTTCGGATGATATTTTACAGATCAAACCATTTGCCTAAAAATTTTGTGAATTCATTGTTTCTAATTGCTGAGTAGTATTCCATTGTGTAAATATACCATATTTTCTGTATCCATTCATCGTTTGAGGGGCATCTGGGTTATTTCCAGCTTTTGGCTATTATAAATAAGGCTGCTATGAACTTAATGGAACATGTGTCTTTATTGCATGCCGGGGAATCCTTTTGCTATATGCCCAGGAGAGGTATAGCAGGGTCCTCTGGAAGTCTCATGTCCAGTTTCCTGAGGAACCTCCAGACTGATTTCCACAGTAGTTGTAACATCTTACAGCGCCACCAGCAGTGGAGGAGTGTTCTCTTTCTCCACATCCTTGCCAACACCTGCTGTCTCCTGAGTTTTTGACCTTAGGCATTCTGACTGGTGTAAGGTGAAATCTCAGGGTTGTTTTGATCTGCATTTCCCTAATGACTAATGATGTTGAGCACTTCTTAATTTGCCTCTTGGCCATCCGAATTTCTTCAGGTGAAAATTCTTTGTTAAGATCTGTAGCCCATTTTTTAATAGGGTTATTTGCTTCACTGGGGTCTAACTTTTGAGTTCTTTGTATATATTGGATATTTTCCCTCTACCAGATGTGGGGTTGGTGAATATCCTTTCCCAATTTGATGGTTTCCGTTTTGTCCTTTTAACTGTAAATCCAGAATCCTTTCATGCTAAAATTACTAGAAAGAACAAGAATACAAGGCCCAGACCTAAACATCGTTAAAGCAATATACAGCAAAGCAGTATCCAACATCAAACTAAATGCAGAGAAACTTGAAGCAATCCCACTAAAATCAGGTTGTAGACAAGGCTGTCCTCTCTCTCCATATCTTTTCAATATAGTACTTGAAGTTCTAGCTTGAGCAATTAGACAACATAAGGAGGTCAAGAGTATACAAATTGGAAAGGAAGAAGTCAAGTCATCACAATTTGCAGATGACAAGATAGTCTGCTTCATTGACCCGAAAACTTCCACCAGAGAACTCCTACAGCTGATAAACAACTTCAGCAGGGTGGCTTGTTATAAAATCAACTCAAGCAGATCAGTTACCTTCCTATACTTAAAAGATAAGAAGGCTGAGAAAGAAGTTAGTAAAATGACACCCTTCAAAATAGCCACAAACAATATAAAATATCTTGGTGTGTCTCTAACCAAACAAGTGAAAGAACTATATGACAAGAACTTCAGGTCTCTGAAGAAGGAAATCAAAGAAGACCTCAGAAAATGGAAAAATCTGCCATGCTCGTGGATTGGCAGGATTAATATTGCTAAAATAGCTATCTTGCCAAAAGCAAACTACAGATTCAATGCAATACCCATCAAAATCCCAAGACAGTTCTTCACAGAGTTAGCAAAAGCAATTCTCAAAATCATGTGGAATAACAAAAAACCCAGGATAGCTAAAACTATTCTCAACAACAAAAGAAATTTTGAGGAAATCAGTATCCCTGACTTCAAGCAATACTACAGAGCAATAGTGTTAAAAAAAAGCATGGTATTGCCACAGTGATACACAAGTACCAATGGAATAGAATTGAAGATCCAGAAATGAATCCACGCACTTATGGTCACCTGATCTTCGACAAAGGAGCCAAAAACATCCAGTGGAAAAAAGATAGCCTTTTCAACAAATGGTGCTGTTTCAATTGGAGGTCAGCATGAAGAAGAATTCGAATTGATCCATTCTTATCTCCATGTACTAAACTCCACTCCAAGTGGATCAAGGACCTCCATGTAAAACGAAACACACTGAAACTGATAGAAAAGAAACTGGGGAAGACCCTTGAGGACATGGGTACAGAGAAAAAGTTCCTGAACAGATCACCAATAGCTTATGCTTTAAGATCAAGAATTGACAAGTGGGACCTCATCAAATTACAAAGTTTCTGTAAGGCAACGGAGTTGCTATTCTAATTTCAGATAAAATTGACTCTCAACCTAATGTCATGAAAAGAGACAAGGAAGGTCACTTCTTGCTGGTCAAAGGAAAAATCCAATAAAGAAGAAATCTCTATCCTGAACATCTATGCTCCAAATAAAAGGGCACCCTCATTCATAAAAGAAACTTTATTAAAGCTCATAGTACACATTGCACCTAACACAATAATTGTGGGTGACTTCAACACTCCACTCTCACCAACGGACTGATCAGGAAAACAGAAACTAAACAGAAAGACAGTGGAACTAATTGAAGCTTTGAACCAATTTGAGTTAACAGACATATATAGAACTTTTCATCCCAAAGCAAAAAGAATATACTTTTTTCTCAGCACCTCATGGTACCTTCTCCAAAATAGATCATATAGTTTGTCACAAGACGGACCTCAACAAATATAAGAAGATTGAAATTATCCCATGCCACCTATCAGAACACTATGGAGTAAAAGTGGTCTTTAATAGCAGTAAAAACAACAGAAATTCCACATACACATGAAAACTGAACAATACTCTACTCAATTATACCTTGGTCAAGGAAGAAATAAAGAAAGAAATCAAAGATTTCTTAGAATTTAATGGAAATGAAGGCACAACATGAACAAATCCATGGGACACAATGAAAGCAATGCTAAGAGGAAAACTCATAGCCTAGAGTGCCTCTAAAAAGAAATTTGGGAGAGCATACACTAGAAGATTAACAGAACAAGTGAAAGCCATGGAACAAGAAGAAGATAATTCACCCAGGAGGGGAAGAAGACAGGAAATCATCTAACTCAGGGCTGCAATCAATCAAGTAGAAACCAAGAGAACCATACAAAGAATCAACAAAACCAAAAACTGGTTCTTTGAAAAAATTAACAAGATAGATAAACCCATTAGCCAGACAAAGCAGAAGGCACAGAGAAAGTATCCAAATTAACAAAATTAGAAAAGAATACAGAGATATTACAATAGAAATCGAGAAAATTAAAAAAAAAAATCATCAAATCCTATTACAAAAACCTGAACTCAACACAAGTGGAAATGTGGAGGAAATGGACATTTTCTTAGACAGATACCAATTACCAAAATTAAAGCAGGATCAAATATACCATTTAATCAGACTCATAACCCCTCAAGAAATAGAAGGGGTCATAAATAGGCTTCCGACCAAAAAAAGAACAGGACCAGATGGTTTCAGTGCAGAATTCTATCAGGTCTTTAAAACGACTTAACACCAATACTCTTCAAACTTTTCCATCAATTAGAAACAGAAGAACACTACCCAACTCTTTCTTCGAAGCCACTATTACACTGAAACCAAAACCATACAAAGTTCCAACTAATAAAGAGAATTTCAGACAAAATTCCCTTATGATTATCGATTTAAAAATACTAAATAAAATTCTTGCCCACCGAATCCAAGAACACATCAAAAAGATCATCCAACATGATCAAGAAGGCTTCATCCCAGGGATGCAGGGAGGGTTGAATATAAGGAAATACATAAATGCTATCCACTACAGAAACAAACTCAAAGAAAAAAAATCCACATGATCATTTAATTAGATGCTGAAAAAGCATTTGACAAAATTCAGGGTCCTTTCTTGCTAAAAGTCTTGGAAGGACAGGAATTCAAGGCCCATACCTAAATATAGTAAAAGGTATATACAGCAAACCAGTAGCCAACATCAAACTAAATGGAGAGAAACTTGAAGCAATACCACTAAAATCAGGGACTAGACAAGGCTGCCCCCTCTCTTCATATCTTTTCAATATATTTCTTGAAGTCCTAGCTAGAGCAATTAGACAACATAAGGAATTCAAACGGATGCAAATTGGAAAGGAAGAAGTCAAACTATCACTATTTGCAGATGATATGATAGTATACTTAAGAGGCCCTAAAAACTCTACTAGAGAATTCCTACAGCTGATAAATAACTTCAGCAAAGTGTCTGGCTATAAAATCAATGCAAGCAAATCAGTAACCTTCATATACTCAAAGGACAAGGAGACTGAGAAAGAAATTAGGGAAATAACTCCTTTCACAATAGCTACAAACAGCATTAAGTATCTTGGGGTGACTCTAACCAAAGAAGTGAAAGACCTATATGACAAGAACTTCAGATCTCTGAAAGAGGAAATCGAAGAAGATCTCAGAAAATAGAAAAATCTTCCATGCTCGTGTATTGGCAGGGTTAATATAGTTAATATGGTCATCTTGCCAAAGGCAATCTACAGATTCAATGCTATCCCCATAAAAATCCCAACCAAGTTCTTCATAGAGCAAGAAAGAGCAATTCTCAAATTCATCTCGAATAACAAAAATCCCAGGATAGCTAAAACTATTCTCAACAGGAAAAGAACTTCAGTGGGATTCAGATTCCCAGACCTCAAACTTTACTATAGAGCAATAGTGATTAAAAACTGCGAGGTATTGGTACAATGCCAGGGAAGCAGATCAATGGAATAGAATTGAAGGCCCCAAAATGAACCAACAAACCTAGGGTCACTTGATCTTGCACAAAGGAGCTGTAAGCATCCAGTGGGAAAAAAAGATAGTCTTTTCAACAAATGGTGCTGTTTCAATTGGAGGTCAGCATGCAGAAGAATGTCAATCGATCCATTCTTATCTCCTTGCACCAAGCTCAACTCAAAATGGATCAAGGACCTCCACATAAAACCTGACACACTGAAACTAATAGAAGAGAAACTGGGGAAGTCCCTTGAGAACATGTCAACAAACAGATTTGGAAAGAATCTTCACCAACCCTAAATCTGACAGAGGGCTAATATCTAATATATATATATATATATATATATATATATATATATATATATATATATATATATATATATATATATATATATATATATATATATATATATATATATATATATATATATATATATATATATATATATATATATATATATATATATATATATTATATCTAATATATATATCTAATATCTAATATATATATATTATATCTAATATATATATATCTAATATATATATCTAATATCTAATATATATATCTAATATCATATATATATAAAGAACTCAAGAATGTAGATCCCAGAGAACCAAATAACCCCATTAAAAATGGGCTATGGAGCTAAACAAAGAATTTTCACATGAAGAACTTCAGTGTGCTGAGAAACACCTTAAGAAATGTTCACCATCATTAAGCATTAGGGAAATGCAAATCAAAGCAACTCTCAGATTTCACCTCACACCAGTCAGAATGGATAAGGTCAAAAACTCAGGAGACATCAGGTGTTGGTGAGGATGTGGAGAAAGAGGAACATTCCTCCACTGCTGGTGGGATTGCAGGATGGTGCAACCACTTTGGATATCAGTCTGGCGGTTCCTCAGAAAACTGGCATGACACTACCTGAGGACCCTATTATACCACTCCTGGGCATATACCCAGAGGATTCTTCAGCATGTTCCACTATGTTCATAGCTGCTCTATTTGTAGTAGCCAGAAGCTGGAAATAACCCAGGTGTCCTTTAAGGGAGGAATGGATACAAAAAAATGTGGTATATTTACACAATGGAGTACTATTCAGCCATTAGAAAAAATGAATTCATGAAATTCTTAGACAAATGGATGGAGCTGAAGAACATCATAGTAAGTGAGGGAACCAGTCTCAGAAGATCAATCATGGTATGCTCTCACTGATAAGTGGATATTAGCCTAGAAAATTTGAGTACCCAAGACATAATCCACATATTAAATGATGTCCAAAAAGAATGGGGGATTGGCCCCTGGTTCTGGAAAGACTCAGTGCAAAAGTATAGGGGAATTCTAGAACAGGGAATTGGGAAGGGGTAGATGGAGGAGTAGGTCGAAGGAAGAGGGCTTCTGGGACTTGCGGGGAGTGGGGGCCCAGAAAAGGGGAAATTATTTGAAATGTAAACAAAAAACATATCTATAAAAATAATAATAATTAAAAAAGAATAACACACAAAAAACAAAAAACAAAAAAACAAAAAACAAATAACAAACAAACAAAAAAACAAACAAACAAACAAACAAAAAACGAAAAAAATCTGACTTTTCTTTTACAAGATTTACTTTTCCAAAATCATTTGTTGAGTGTGTTAGTCAGGGTTTCTATACCTGCACAAACATCATGACCAAGAAGCAAGTTGGGAAGGAAAGGGTTTATTGATCTTACAGTTCAATGCTGCTGTTCATCACTAAAGGAAAAGATGACTGGAACGTAGCAGGTCAGGAAGCAGGAGCTAATGCAGAGGCCATGGAGGGATGTTACTTACTTGCTATTTCCCCTGTCTTTCACAGACTGCTCTTTTACAGAAACCAAGAGCACCAGTCCAGAGGTGGTACCACCCACAAGCACTCGTTGATTACTAATTGAGAAAATGCCCCACAGCTGGATCTCATGGAGGCACTTACCCAACTGAAGCTTCTATCTCTGTGATAACTACAGCCTGTGTCAACTTGAAACATGAAATCAGCCAGTACAAGAATGGTAGAATTTCTTAATATTAGAAATTAAAATGTTATCCTACATTTTATTAAAAAGCTTTCAAATGATATACTGAATACTTCCGGATATGTATGAAGATTTTTGAAAAAAATAAAAATTTCAGAATTAATGTAAACAATGCACAAATATTCCACTGTAACTGCACAGAAAGTATAGAACAGAATAAAGAGAAAATTAAATACTTAAAACACGTTTATCTTTTATACTTCAAAGATACCATTAATATCTAACATATAAAATCATGGAAATATTCATATTTGGTAATAATGAAAAATTTAAAATATTGTTTATGCTCTGATCAGATTGGTATATATTTAATAATTGCTTAGAAAAATTTTTAAATAAATAAACATTATTATTATTTAAGCAAGTTGAAAAATAACGTAAAAAAAATTCATCCTTGTCCATTCAGTAGGACTAAAAGCTAGAAAATGGACATTGCTCAATTGAAAAGCTAAAATAGAAATTGAGCCCTCAGTACTGGTAATATGTGCTTACAAAGGACTGTATATAGCACACCCTTAGACATAATGACAGAATACCCAGGAAAGAGTCCACAGAACTCAAAAATGCTTAAAAAACATAGGGCCTTAAGCCTACATGGGAGAAGTAAAGATCAAAAAAGAAGATAAAAATCACAGGAGTGTGAAAGGCCAGGAATGTTCTGGATCAGAAAAGATACAGGCTGGAGAAGAGGGGAACATGACAGATCTTCGATAGGGGAAAAGGCTTGAAGCCCTGAGGCCCAGCAGAAAAAAGGAAACAGGCAACTTCAGGAGGTAGGAAGCCAGACAACCTCCAGATAGTACTAGAAACCAGGGAAGTGAGAGACTCTAAGGACTCAAAGGGAGAAACCTTAGATGAAATGTTCTACAGTGAGAGTAAGCTTTTAGAGCCTACCACCACCAGAAATACAGGGCATCAAGTGAGGAATGGGGGTGCGAGCCCACAGTCCAAAACTATGACCCACAACTTTTCCAGTTGGTAAAACAACATGGACAAGAAATGGAGAAGAGCTTGAGGAAAAGGAGGGCAGAGAGAGTTTCACAGTGGGAGACAGCTCAAGGGAAGGACCCAAGGCCTTGACACTATTACTGAGGCTATGGAATCTTCACAAAAAGGAGCCTATAATTACTGTATTCTGAAAGATGCAACACAAAGGAAAATGAGTCCAATGAAGGTATTTAGACACAAGCAGAGTACAGAATCTGGTTACTCCTGTGCTTGAATTAGGGAAAGGCTGGAAGAAGCTGAGGTGGAGGCCAGAGTTTTTAAGAGGACCTTGAGTATGAATTAGCCAGATACAAAAGATTTATGAGACATTGGATCATCAAACAGGCAGCCTACTATAACAGCTGATCTAAGGTATCTAACACATATAGAACAAAGAACTGCCAGGTCTGGGTTCAGTCAAAAAAAATTTATCTATGCCTTGAGAAACTGGAAACCTCAGGGAGTACAGATATTTCATGGACGTGCATGGGGAAATTTTCATGGAGATAGGGTGAGGGAAGGTATGGACTGTTAAACAGTCACAAAATAAACCAGGATATAGATAAAATTTGGACTGTAATAAAATTACATAAAATATAAAAAAAATCAAAGAAAATGAAAGAAGCAACAAGGGAAGATAGAACCTGTGGAAACCACTTCCATTAGATAGGCATGTCCCACAGTTGAGGGACGGGGACACCTAAAGATTTCCAATTTTCATCCCAGAATTTTTCCATACAAAGCAAATACAGGGGCGAAATATGAAACAATGATTCAAGGAAAATCCATCCAGGGATCTTCCATCACATTTACAGAAACCAAAATGGAAAAAAATTCCTTAGTAAGTAGTAAATTGAAATTAAAAATAACATTTTCATTTAGCTTCAGTCAGAATGATAAAGAAGAAATGAAGAATTGACAAAAAATTCTGCAAATGACATTGTGAAGCTAATGCTGATGCCAAGAAGTGCTTGCTAACAGGAACAGGGTATGTCTGTCACCTGACAGAATCTGTATGTGACAGAGAACTAGAGATGCAGATGTGTCCAACCAAACATCGGGCTGATCACAGGGACCTCAATGGGGAAGTTAGGGGACAGACCGCACTGGCTGATGGAGATACACCCCTATAAGTATAAAACGTTAACTAACCAGACAACCAAGAGCACAAAGAAACTAAACTCACCAACTAAAGTGTGTACATACATGGAGTACTTCAGAGCTCTAGATACACAGAGAACAGAGTATGACCTTATCTCATATCAGTCTCAGAGTAAGCTGTATCTGGAATGTTGAATGTCACAACATAGGGTGATGCTAAAGTCACAGTGAGGTGGGAGTCGATGGAAGAGCACCCTCATAGTGAAAAGCCACTGGGGAAGAGCAGGTATAGAATGAAAGGCAGCTGTACATGGGTAATTTAGACAAGGGGATATAATTTGAAACATACACTAAAAGAAATGATCAATTAAAATATATATCAAAATAATAAAATATTACAAAGGAAATGCTGCTTAGAAAGTAGTATGTTGGTTGATAAATATGCTCTGACTCTGAGGGGAACAAAGTATGTGCTTAAAACTTGCAGATGTGTTGTTCTTTAAAGCAAAAACAAACTCTAATTTTATATTTGAAAATATGAAGCACATTAAGAAAGAGCATCTTTTGGGAATAAATTAGTAAGTCTTGTAGGACAAAATTTCTCTGTAGGTGTATGTCAATGGAAAGATGTGATGCAAAATGTCTGCTAAAATATGAGTTTGAAATCTATTCCATGATAAAAAGTTTTACTTTAATATCATAATGACCCTGAATAATGCATTCTAAATGTCTAGAATACCACAGCATCAGGCTTCCTTGTCTGTTTAAACAGATATATGCATTTAATCACATATAAAATATCGGTAAAAAAATGGGAAGCGAGTTGAACAACAAATCTTGAGAAGAACAAACACTTATGACTGTCAGGAACGAGCTACTCTGGTACTGGCCATTCAATTTAGATATGGATTATGAGATGTGCCACCAAACAGCACTACCTATTCTCTGGAAAAATTTAGTATCATATTCATAATGAATATGTTGTTCCTTGGTGTAATGGAAGCATAAATGTTTTCTGAGAAAACTGGACAATCCTTAATATAGAGATGAAAAATTACAAAGGTAAAGAAACACTGGGATAGCCTCAGGGTAGAATGGGATGTGTATAATATATTAATCAAATTGCTGTTTACTCTATTATGATGCCATATTGAGAGTCCCAAAGGGAGGATATCTCTAGTAGTGTAAGTTGGATCCAGTAAAATTACTGCAAAAACATGGGCTGATAAAAGTGTTTGGAAGCAAGGATGGAGTCAGAGGATAAGAAAAAGAAGATAACTTCAAATATTGAAATATAGTAATGTGACAACTTGGAATCCACTATCAGAGGTATCTAGTGTACCATTTCTAGGTAAAAGAAATAGGGCTTTTGAGAGAGACCTGTGGAGAAATTCTAGAAGAAATAACATTGCACATTGCACAGTGAAAAGTGTTGGAAAACACCAACAGAAAGAGATATTCAGTGGAAGTCAATAAGCTGGAGGAAGAGACTGTGTAAAATAGACAAGGAAACATTTCTTCCATTACCATTAATTTTTAAGCCATTTCTCATTTCATGTAAGTGCAGAAAGAACAGGTATTTACCTTTGTAGCTGTAACATTTATTCTTCCATTTTTTTCTTCATGATGGAGTTGGCAGGAGGATTCATTAAAAATTAATGAATTAGGAGAAAATTATGTATTTGAATATGTATTAGTGAATGACAAGAAAGATTGTAACCCATTAAAGAATGATTTGAACTCAAATATAGTTAGAGAAAACAGGTCAACTTCCCCTCAGCACACTGAAAACATAACAGTGAGTCACCTGTTAGTTTGCATCTGCATCCTTGCTTATTATTCTGAATTCACAAGGATCCATACATCACTTACTCTAGATCCATAAAACACTGATTCTGGTTCATGGCAACAAATGGACCTAGCAATACCTGTGTGTGCATGTGTGTGTGAGTGTGTGTCTGTGTGTGTGTGTTTGCTATGTGTGTGTGTGTGTCCTCAATTTATGAATGATTTATTAAGTCTTTTTCTGTTTGTATTAGAAGCCTGTTCTGTCTATATTAGAATCCAAATTCAAGATGAGCAATCTTGAAATATTTTCCCTTGAAACTGACTTGCTAAAAAAAAAATGAGAATTTAATATATAGTAAATATGGAAATTACAAATAATGAATTATTCTAATAATCTGTCGCTTTTCATTTATACCACATTTTGCATCCTACCAAACCAATAAGTTGGGACGTTTTTCATATAACTCCCTTCATGGTTTGGGAAAGATGGGTCATTTCTAATTACTCTAAAATCTAGTTATCTTTGATAATTTATGTTTTGCTTTTGTTCTCACTAAAAAGTTAATGGAGAATACTTTGATTTAAGGATCAGAGATGATGCTGGTGGATATCCCTGAACTTCAAAAGGTAAGACATTAAAATATGGTTGCCTTTTTTTTCACTCTCTGTCTCTGATGCCCCTCCACACAATTACATCTATATCTCTTGTAAAAATTTTGGTCATTACCATAAAGAATATATAATGAGGGTGTTATTCCAATTTCTATGCTTCACATATCAAGACAGTTGAAATTTATTTTACAGATAACTCTACAAGAAAGGTCAAGAAGTTAACATCTACAATAGAGTTAAGGGCAACTCTTTGCCAGTCAAACAAGAACAATGATGTGACTCTTCCAGGCAACGATTTCAACCCTGTCATGATGATTACACTCCCATAGCCAATCTTTATATATAAGAGAACCCTAGACGATCTGGATATGATTCAAAAGCAACTGTAATGAAGGAAAAATTTCTATCTATGATAAACCCACTTGGCCACATTAAGATTATGCAGTTACACTCCCTGAATCTTGCAACAGACAGTGGCTGATAAAACAGCAAACAAAATCTTTAATTATTTCAAATCATTTCCTTGTTGTAAGTGATTATTAGTTAGAACACCTCTCCACTCTGATATTCCAGATATGTATGATACCCATATATGTAAATAATTAATTATATATATTTGACAATTTTTATGGGGAAAAATTAGGATCACCATGCAAAAATATGAAATTCAAATTGATGGGTATTTTCCACTACGATGCATTTAATAAGAACTGAGATATCACAATCAGACTGCATATGGATTTTTAAATTTTCTGTAAGTGGTTGTAGCATGAAATTGCTACTGTCTACAGCTATTATAAATGTGAGAGGAATTAAATGAACCTGTTTTATATTAGAAAACTGAAGTTTCAATAAATGAACTCTTTTTGTGATCGCTATTCTTTACAATGATTAATGTATTTTTAAAATTAGCTGTTCCTTTTTAATATATGTTTCATTGTAATTATACATGTCCTTAACTTCATTTAAGGTCACACTGTGAAAAAATGCAGATGTTTCAAATCAATTATATATTTTTAATTATATTTTTTAATAATTACATTAAAAATATAAAATATATAATTACAGATTATATAAATTATAATTTATAATTTATAAAAATTATAAAATATATAATTACATATAATTATATAAAATATAAAATTACCTATTATATAATTTATAATTTATAAAAAATTATAAAATATATAATTACATATTAATTATATATTTTTAATAATTTACATTGTGTCATAACTATGCATAGAGCAAAAGAATAGCCTATAACATTTGGACTTTGTAGAAATGTGATTATTAACCTTAAATGTACAAAAAGGCACTTTAGACATCTGCCCGCTTAGTCAAATTGAAGACACAGAAAATACATTTATCTCTCAGGCTGGTGTTTAACCAATGAGGTCTTCTACAAAATAGATCCCGAGAGCCAGTGTCAAATAACAGGGTCCCAACTGGACTTTGGTAAAATCATGGCAATGGTTTTGGTAATCTCCTGTGATTGAGTCTAAAGAATAAAGAATATTGAGAAATAATCTACCCCTTGATTGAAAGCAGGGACTAAACACAAAGTAAGGAAGCATACAAGCAAAGGGCTGCCACCCAAGAGATGTGACACAGGGCAAGTGTGTATTTATGTGAGTCCTTGATTATCTTGTGATGGAATTAATCTGTCATCCAGGTGTGTATGCATGTCCTCTTCTCCTAACTTTTCTGACATATTCCTTCAGTCAGAGAAAATATGACTAGCAGTGTAGTTATATCAATGGAGAGGGAGATTGTGACAACACCTGTTGTAAGTAAAGAAAATCCCCAATGTGGGAAATGGCCCTGTGAGGGAAAAAAAAGTGTACTTTATTGGAAAAAGAATGTGCATGAACAGATGTGTTCATGAATGAAGGAATGAAGAAATGATGGAATAAATGAAGGATCATGTAAGAAATATTATAAAGATTCATATTTCCTGTGATATTTAAAATAAAATCTCCATCCCTGCAAAGAATGTACCACAGTTAGCTAGAAAATATACCAAGAAGAGAGATATTCTTCAATAGACAAAAGGTAATAAACTCACATATACTTTACTCATCTCTAAAGTGCATATTGTGAAACATTCAAAGATACTTTGAACAATGGCAAGGTTCATCAAAATATACAGTAACTGATACAATGACCTCAAATCCCATATGTTCCTATTCCCAGGCGAATGCATGTTACGATCTTTAAGAATTTATTTTTAACCTGGAATCATAATGGAAGAAACTAGGAAACTAGAAAATAATCACTTATATGAGAGATTAATATCTCCATATCCATGCTGATAGCAGTTAACTTATATAGTAATGTTGTGTTTGGTAAGGCTAACTTTCATTTCCCTATTGTCTGAATAATAATTAGTGTCAGAGCATGCCTGGTTTGGTTTTCTACATAGTATTGAGTATTTACATTCTACTTTCTCTATTTTTACGGGTAGACTGGACACACACACACACACACACACACACACACACATACATACACACACACACACACACACACACACACACACACACACACACACTCCCAAACACTTACAATTATTTTCAGGTGTGTTGGTTGTCTTCTTCAGTTATGTGATTTTATTTTGGTCCATCCATATGTTGGGCCTCTCTCTGGATCATCTTTTCCTCTGGCTGGATGGTTCATTTCCATCCCTGAAATTATTTCAGATAAGAACACTAAGGTCAGAATTTTGATTTTGGAATGTACCCACGCTTCCTCATTTGATGCCCTCTATTCCATATGGAGGTGGACTCTATTAATACCCTCTCCCTATGGTCTAGCATTTCTGTAGGGTCCCTCTTTGTTAGTCACATGATCTCTCACTTCCCAGTTCTCTGGTGTATTCTGGAGGGTCGCCTCAACCTCCTGTCCCCCAAGGTTGCCTGTTCCCCTTCATTCTGCTGGCCCTTAGGGCTTCAGTCTTTTCCTTCACCAAATACCAGATGAGGCTACAGTTACCTCTCACTTCCCAAGACTGTCTACTATCCCTCCAAGGTTCCTCCCTTCCTGCTCACTTGTGATTGGTTTCTTCTTTTTACCAAGTGGGACTGATGAGTCCTCACTTGGGAAATTCAGATTGCTTACCATTCTGATTTCTGTGGCTAATATTCACTTATTAGTGAGTACATACCATGTATGTTCCTTTGTTTCTATGTTACCTTAGGGTGATATTTTGTATTTCCATTAATTTGCTTGAAAAATAAGCATCTTTAAAGTGCAAAGTCAGATTACTAGTTTTTACATCATACCTCTGTTGTATGTGTTTATTGTTTGTGCCATTTCAGTGCCTTTTTGTTTGTATACCACCATGCCATCACCCCTTGTTCTGCAGCTCTCCAATAAAATGAACCAGGATGATGATCAGTCAGGAAATATCATTGTTTATGTTTGGTCTAGTGCTGCGTATTATAATGCTAATTCTATAGGCAAAGGGAGGATGTAGTGCTACACACCTTTTTATCTTATTTTGTTTTAAACTTTCCAAATCATTCTAAACTATCAGTAAAATTGAATGGGCTACAGCCAACTGCTGGAAGAAGTAGATGTATGTGTATATAACTGTGTCTACACAGTTGGATAAGGAGAAAGCAGAAAAGAAGAAGCTGACACGGAAGAGGAGTCATGGATTAGAAGTCAAGAGAATGTGGCCCTAATGATGTCCAGTTGTATTTACGAGCAGCTTGGATTAAAAATATAATTAGTAATATAAGAATGTTGATAGAGAAGGAATAATGTCAGAAAAGGAAATTGGTTGAGAAGGTAGATGTATAGACAGGTCTTTTGACATTTGAGGGTTATTGGAAATAAAAGATGTCTCTCTCTTTATTACTAGGTATGTAATGAATGAGGTAGGGTCTAATCCTAGAATTATAAATAAATTTTTCTACAATAGGGCGGCACCTTAACTCTAGGCACAATTACACTTTCTTTGAGAAACATAATTTCAGAAACTGGAACAGAAATATCTCCTGGTTCTTTTATGATCAATATGTAGAGAGAATTATTTTCTTAGTAAAATTTAATTTGTAAGAAGCTGCCTCCGAAGGGTTTTTCTCATTGCCCCGCCGATTTTGAAACAAGGGCAAAATAATGACTAAATTGGCATTTATGATTATTAGGCATATAGTATTCACAAAGACACATGTGCCACTACCTCCAACAAAACCAAACAATGCATCAGGGACCAGCTTAATCTTCACCTTGGATTTTCCCATAAGAATTCTATGATGACTTGGAGGTGAAATTTAATTGCAAATAGGATAGAAATCTCTGATAAACCATCCATCAAGCGAAGTCCAGCTCATAGTGTAGAATACAAGTCTTCATGCCTCTCACAATCAACATTAACTCAATCAAAATATGGAGGAGAGAAAATAAATACAATTTGAAGGCTACCTTAAGAACATGGTTTCTTTATATAATTGCTCCACTGAAATAGCAGAACTGCTTTGCTAAATACAAGAAAATTATGTCGGCTTTAGAATAAGATTCTAGAGAAATTGAAAAGAAATTTAAATGATGTTAAATTTCCAAAAGAATATTGGCTTGATTCATGTAAAGAACACAGTATACACATATACATGTAATAATCACCAAAGAATAGAAAAATAAATGAAAATGTTAAGCATTTAAATATATAGAAGGCAGGGATATGTGCAATTAATGTAAAGGTATTTAATTGTGAAAACATGGATGATTGAACAAATCCAGGTTTTGATCTCACTGTTTAAGGAACAAACACAAGGAGAATTGAGGTTAAATAACTGTTGGTTATTTAACTGAGGTTAAATAACAGGCTTGACTAGTGCATGCTTTTAGTGGTATTGCTTCACTTTTCTCTCCATTTATTTTGATGTTGGCTCATGGTTTTGTGTATATTGCTTTTACGGTGTTTAGGTATGGGCCTTGAGTTCCTGTTCTTTCCAAGGGTTTTGACATGAAAGTATGCGGAATTTTGTGAAATGTTTTTCCCAGCATCTATTGAAATGATGATATTTTCTTTAAGTTTGTTTCTGGTCATAGATTTTTCATTGATATATTTCCATATATTGAACCATCCCTGCATCCTTGGGATGAAGCCTACTTGATCATGATTAATGATCCCTTTGTTGTGTTCTTAGATTCCTTTGGCAAAACCGATTTTATTATGTATTTTGGAAGTATGGGTATTGGGCTAAAGTTCTCATTCCTTGTTGGAAGTTTTGTCGTTTTGGCGTCAGAAAATTGTCACTGGACTTGTTTTGAGGAAAGATACTGAGTAAATTTGTTTTTGTCACGAAATACCTTGTGTTCTCTATCTATGGTAATTGATAGATTTGCTGGATATTGCATTCTGGGTTGGTATTTGTGTTCCCTTTGTGCCTACCTGTCATCTGCCCATGATCTTCTATCTGTCCTAGTCTCTGGTGAGAAGTCATGTGTAATTCTGAGAGATCTACGATTATATGTTTCCTGACATTTTCTTCTTACAGCTTTTAATATTCCTTTTTTTTAAAGTACATTTGGTGTTTTAATCATTATATAATGGGAGGAATTTCTTTTCTGTTCAAATCTTTTTGACGTTTTGTAGGGTTCTTATATGTTCATGGACATCTGTTTCTTTAGAGTAGTGAAGTTTCTTCTATAAATTTGTTGAAGTTATTTTCTGGCCCATCAAGTAGCAAATCTTCACACTCTTCTGTACTGATAACCATTAGGCTGGGTCTCCTCATTTTGTCCTGAATTTTCTGGATGTTTTGTTCTGGAGATTTTTGCATTTTGCATTTTTGACTGTTTTATCAATGCTTTCTATTATATCTTCTGTAACTGAGATTTTCTCTTCTATCTTTTGTATTCTGTTGTTTATGCTTATATACATGACTTCTGTCTTTTTTCCCTAGGTTTTCTATATCCCTTTGTGTCTGTCTTTATGATTTCATTGTTGTTTCCAACTCCTTCCGTAGATCCTGGGTGTCTTTGTTCATTTCGTTCACGTGTTTTGTTGTGTTTTCCCATAGTTCTTCAAGGGTTTCTTCATGTTTAGTAGAGTTCTCCTGTATTTCTTAAAGGGACCTTTTTATATCTACCTTGAAGCCCTCCATGAAGCTCTCCATCAGCATTAAGCCCTGTGATTTTAAATCCAAGTCTTGCATTCCAGAGGTGTTTGGGTATCCAGGACTTGATATTATTTGAGAATTGGGTATGGATGGTGACAAATACCTTGATTTTTGTGAGCAATTTTTCTATTTTTTCCTTTTGCCATCTGGTTATCTCTGGTGATAGTTGGTTTTACTCTCAGTGTTCGGTGTTTGCCTGCAAGCCTGTCTCAGCAACCCAGGGTGAACTGCTTTCCCCTGGAAGAGATTGCTTTGGTATTGTTGAGGTCCTGGTTGTAGGCAGAGTCCTGGAATGGGTGTGTCCCAAGAGATTCTCTACTCTGGGGATCCTTGCCTACCAGTATGACCCTCCAGAGTGTCACAGGAGCAAAGATAGTGGTGGCCTTACCTCTGTACACAGGACTCCCTCTAATGGTGGGACTCCATGCAAGTCAAGGCTTCCTTGCAAGATACTTGCCCAGACTGCTGTGGGTCTACTCAGCTCCTCACTGCAGGTGGGGCCCTGGTGGACTCTGTCCTGAGTGATCTTCCACTCTGCTGTTCCCTGTGTAGATGGCTGACCTGACTGACTGGTCACGAGAACAAAGATGGTAGGAACTTCACCTCTGAGTGCAGATCCTCCTCTAACCATGGGAGTACAAGCAAATATTAAGGAAACATGACAAGTCCTTAATTTCCCTTTTTTGGGGTGGAGGGGAGGAAAGGGTTAATCAGTTTACACTTCCAAATTGCGGTTCATCACCAATGGAAGTCAGAAATAGAAGTCAATCAGGTCAGGATAAAAGAGTCTATGCAGAGGCAATGAAGGGATATTTCTTACTGATATGCTACCCCTGGCTTGCTCAGCTTGCCTTATTATAGAACCCAAGACTACCAGCCCAGGGATGATACTACCCACAATGGGCCCTTCCCCTTGATCACTAATTGAGGAAATGCCTTACAGCTAGATCTCATGGAGGCGTTGTCTCAACCGAAGCTTCTTTCTCTGTGATAATTCCGTCTTTGTGTCAAGTTGACACAAAGCCAAGATGTCTCCCTTGACACCGCTAATATCCTCTGAGAAGAAGAAAGGTATTGAGAAAATGGATCCATGAGATTCTTGTAGGCAAGTTTGTGAAGCATTTTCTTTTTTTTTTTTTTTTAAGTGGAAATCTTTTTATTTAGCAGAATCCCATTTTGTCCTACCCCATGTTATTTCTTTATTAAGATTTTTATTTTCTATATTCTTTATTTACATTCCAAATGATTTCCCCTTTCCTGGTTGCCCCCTACCCATATGCCCCATAAACCTTCTTCTCTCCATTCCTTCTCCATTCACCTCCCTCCTTTTCCTCTGTCCTTTTATTCCCTTCCAATGCTAGATCAAAGATTGCCAGGATCAGGACCCTCTCCATACTTCTTAATGGGAGTCACTTGCTATGCAATTTGTTCCTTGGGTATTCAGGGTGTTTGGGCTAATTAATATCCACTTATCAGAGATTTCATTCCATGTGTATTCTTTTGTAATTGGGTTACCTCACTTAGGATGATATTTTCCAGATCAAACCATTTGCCTAAAAATTGTGAGAATTCATTGTTCCTAATTGCTGTGTAGTATTCCACGGTGTAAATATACCACGTTTTCTGTATCCATTCCTCCTTTGAGGAGCATCTGGTTTCTTTCCAGCTTCTGGCTATTATAAATAAGGCTGCTATGAACATAATGGAGCATGTGTCTTTATTGCATGCCGGGGAATCCTTTGGATATATGCCCAGGAGTGGTAGAGCAGGGTCCTGCGGAAGTGTCATGTCCAGTTTTCTGAGGAACAGCCAGACTGTTTTCCAGAGTGGTAGAATCAATTTGCAACCCCACCGGCAGTAGAGGAGTGTTCCTCTTTCTCCACATCCTCACCAACACCCGCTGTCTCTTGAATTTTTAATCTTAGCCATTCTGCATGGTATATGGTAAAATCTCAGGGTTGTTTTGATTTGCATTTCCCCGATGACTAATGAAGTTGAGCATTTTTTAAGGTGCTTTTCTGCCATCCAAAATTCTTCAGGTGAAAATTCTTTGTTTAACTCTGTACCCCATTTTTAATAGGGTTATTTGGTTTTCTGAGGACTAACTTCTAGAGTTCTTTGTATATATTGTATACCCTCTATCTGATGTAAGCTTGGTGAAGATCTTTTCCCAATTGTTGCCGATTTGTCCTTTTGATGGTGTCTTTGCCTTACAGAAACTTTCTAATTTTATGAGGTCCCATTTGTCAATTCTTGATCTTACAGCATAAACTATTGGTGATCTCTTCAGAAACTTTCTCGCTGTACCGATGTGCTCAAGGGTCTTCCCAGTTTCTTTTCTATTAGCTTCAGAGTGTCTGGGTTTACGTGTAGGTCCTTGATCCATTTAGAGTTGAGCTTAGTACAAGGAGACAAGGAGATCAATTCGCATTCTTCAGCATGCTGACCTACAGTTGAACCAGCAACATTTGTTGAAATGGCTCTCTTTTTTCCATTGGATTTTTTCAGCGCTTTGTAGAGAATCAAGTGTCCATAGGTGTATGGGTTCATTTGTGGATCTTCAATCCTGTTCCATTGATCTGCCTGCCTGTCACCTTCCAATACCATGTAGTTTTTAACACTACTGTGCTGTAGTATTGCTTGATATCAGGGCTACTCATTCCACCACAATTTCTTTTGTTGTTGAGAATAGTTTTAGCTATCCTGGATTTCTTGTTATTCCAGATGAATTTGAGAACTGCTCTTTCTAACTCTGTGAAGAATTTAGTTGGGATTTTGATGGGCATTGCATTGAATCTGTATATTGCTTTTTAGCAAAATCGTCATTTCAACTATATTAATCCTTCCGAACCATAAAATTGGAAAGTTTTCCATTTTTTGAGGTCTTCTTCCATTTCCTTCTTCAGAATATTGAAGTTCTTGTCATACTGATCTTTCACTTGTTTGGGTAAGAGTCACCCCAGGTACTTTATACTGTTTGTGGCTATTGTGAAGGGTGTCATTTCCCTAATTTCTTCTCAGCCTGCTTATCCATTAAGCTGCTAGTGTATGCTCTCTCAATTTTCTTTTTGGAGGCACTCAGGGCTATGAGTTTTCCTCTTAGCACTGCTTTGATTGTATCCCAAAGATTTGGGTATGTCGTGCCTTCATTTTCATTAAATTCTAGAAAGTCTCTGATTTCTTTCTTTCGTTCTTCTTTGGCCAAGCTGTCATTGAGTAGAGTATTGTTCAGCCTCCAGGTTTATGTGCGCTATGTTGTTTTCGTTTTTATTGAAAACCATTCTTACTCCATAGTGATCTGATAGGACACATGGGATTGGTTCGATCTTCTTATATTTGTTGAGATCTGTCTTGTGACGAATTATATAGTTGACTTTGGAGAAGGTACAATGAGGTGCTGAGAAAAAGGTATATTCTTTTGCTTTAGGGTGAAATGTTCTGAAAATATCAGTCAAATGCAACTGGCCCAAACGTTTAAGTAGTTTTACTGTATCCCTGTTTTGTTTCTGCTTTCCTGATTGGTCCATTGAGGTGATTGGCGTGTTGAAGTCACCCACAATTATTGTGTTCGGTGCAATGTGTGCTTTGTGCTTTGTAAAGTTTCTTTTATGAATGAAGGTGCCCTTGAATTTGGGGCATAGATGTACAGAAGTGAATGATCTTCTTGTGTACTTTTCCTTTGCCCAGCAAGAAGTGTCCTTCTGTGTCTCTTTTGATGACTTTATGTTGAAAGTCAATTTTACCTGATATGAGAATGGCTACTCTGGCTCTTTTCCTGAGACAATTGGCTTGTAAAATTGTCTTCCAGCCGTTTACTCTACCTTAGTTTTTGTCTTTCACTCTGAGGTGTGTCTCCTGTATGCAGCAACATGTAGGGTCCTATTTCCTTATCCAGTCTGTTATTCTATGTCTTTTTTTGTGGGAATTGAGTCCATTGATGTTAAGAGATATCAAGGAATAGCGAGTATTACTTCCTGTCATTATTTGATGTCATTTTTATATTTGAATGGTTATCCTCTTTTAGGTTTGATGAAAGAATGTAACTATCTTTCTTTTTCCAGGGTGTAGTTGTGCTCCTTGTATTGGAGTTTTCCTCCTATTATTCTTTGCAGAGCTTGGTTTGTGAAAAAATATTTTGTAAATTTGATTTTGTCATGGAATATTTTGGTTTCTCCATCTATGGTGATTGAAAGTTTTGCTGGCTATAGTACACTTTGTTGACATCTGTGTTTTATGGAATCTGCATGAGATCTTTGCCCAGGATCTTCTAGCTTTCATGGTCTCTGGTGATAAGGTTGGTGTGATTCTGATAGGTCTTCTTTTATATGTTACTTGGCCTTTTTCTCTTACTGCCTTTAATATTCTTTCTTGCTTTAGTGCATTTGGGGTTTTGATTATTATGTGGCAGGATGTATTTCTGCTCATTTCCAGTCTCTTTGGAGTTCTTTAGGCTTCTTGCATATTCATGGGCATCTCTCTCTTTAAATTGGGAAAGTTCTCTTCCAAAATTTTGTTGAAGATATTTGCTGGCCCTTTCAGTTGTAAATCTTCACTCTCATCAATGCCTATAATCCTTAGGTTGGTCTTCTCATTGTGTCTTGGATTTCCTGGATGTTCATGGATACAAGCTTTTTTGATTTTGCATTTACTTTGACTGTTGTGTTCATGGTTTCTAGGGTATCTTCGGCATTTGAGATTCTTTCTTCCATATCTTGTATTCTGTTGTTGATATTTGCATCTATGGCCCCTGATCTCTTCTCAAGGTTTTCTATCTCCAAAGTTATCTCATTTGTGATTTCTTAGTTGTTTCTACCTCTGTTTTTAGATCCAGGATGGTTTTGCTCAGTTCCTTCATTTTTTTGTTTGTGTTTTCCGTTAATTCTTTAAGAGATTTTTGTATTGCCTCTTTCATGACTTCTGCCTGTTGACTAAAATTCTCCTGCATTTCTTTAAGTTTTTTTTTTTGTTGTTTATTTTGTTTTGTTTTTTTTTTGTTTTTGTTTTTTGTTTTTTGTTTTTTGTTTTGTTTTGTTTTGTTTTTGCGTTTCTTCTTTATTGGCTTCTATCTCTTGAACTTTATTCTCATGAATTTCTTTAAGTGATTTTTTTGTTTCCATTACACATGTTTCTAGTTTATTAATGTTCCCCTGTATTTCTTTAAGAGATTCATTTATGTCCTTTTTGTGTTCTTGTAGCAGCATCATGACCATTGTTTTTAAATCCAAATCTTGTTTTTCTGGTGTGTTGGCATATCAAGGACTTGCTGATGTTGAAGTGTTTAGTTCAGACTCTGCCATATTGCTTAGATTTCTGTTAGTAGCATTCCTGCATTTGCCCTTTGATCTCTTGTTCTCTGGCATTAGTTGGTCTTGTCTCTGGATGGTGTTTGAGCCTCCTGTGGGGCTCTAGAGCTATTACTGCAACACTAGATGGATGAGTTTTCCTTGTCACAGATTGCTGATATGCTGTCCTCCTCTTGGGTGTCCTTGAATTCCTTGTGTGCCTTGACCCAGATTTTCTCTGTGGACGAGGTGGTGCTCTTTTGCTCCTTCAGAGAGTGCTGATGGGTATTCTACAGGACATTTCCTGAGTGATGATCACTCTGTTGGATAGCCGAACTCCCACATGGGTTGGTGCACACAAGGGTAGCCTAGCAACTCAGGCTCTGAGTCTAGGCAAAGTCTGGCAGGCCAAAGCCCTAGCAGTGTTTCCCCTGGGCTAGGAGTTTTAAACTAGTTCTGTCAGGTTGTCAGGATGGCAGTGTGCATGAGCTCCTTGAGAGACAGGAGCAGACTCCTGGAGAGTCTGCTGCTCTAACCACCTCCTGGTGGGTTGGCACACAGATGGCCCACCAAGAAGCCCAGGTCATGGGGGCAGTCCAGGCCCTGTTGGGCCTAGACCCCTGCTATGTTTAGACTCGGGCTATGACTGTTAGCTGACTTTGCCTGGTAGACCCCTCTGGTGACTGGTAGCCAAAATGGCAGCATATGCCACCCTGGGCAAACAACTTCTTCTCTGGGTTGGAACACAGATGGCCCCCTGAAAAGCCCAGGGCCTGGTTGAAGACCCACGCCTGTTGGGCTGAAACCATTGTGATGTTGGCCTCAGGTTATGTTTGCACAGCTCATGCTATCTGATCTCTCTGGCATCCCATAACCAAGATGGAGAGAGTCTCTCATAACTGACTGGCAGGAGGCTGATTTCTGATGTGGTTTCTTTGTGGTGAAAAGCACTGTAAATCAGCCACCGCTTGCACCCCAGCTAGCCAGCAATGGTAGTGGTGTTGGGTGGGTGCAGGGCCTGCCTGGACCCTGCCACCTTGGTTCCCCTGCTGATGGTCCTTCTTCTGGACAGGTCACTGCTGCTCTTGTCACTTATCAAGCAATTCTTGACATCAGCATTAGTGTCAAAATGTCATTTGTAGAATTTGTTTTAAATTCTTCACTACATCTTAGTCATTCTCACTGAAGTAAATAAAAATGTTATGTTTTATTTCAATTTACTTTTTACTAAGAGATTTTTTTATTCACTTTGGTTTCTGTAAATGGAATCAAAGGTCCTTGGATGGACTTTCCTTGATTCTCTGGTGCATATTTTGCCCCTTTATTTCCTTTGTATGGAACAATTCTGTGATCAAAATAGGAAATTAGGAGTTAGGACAATCTCTTTACTGGGGGCCAAGTCTATTTTCTGGAAGTGGTCTTTACATGTTCAATATTCCATTTGACATGTTTCTATTATTTTCTTTTTATTTTGAGTTTTTAAATTTTTTATGCATTTTTTAATAGTTCAAATTGCATCTGCATCCTGGTCTAACTTGTAACTTTTAAGAACCCATACCTCCTTCCACCCTATCTCATCAGAATTTTCACACCAACTACCAAATGATCTCACTCTCTGAGGTTCCCATTCTCTCAAAGGATAGATACATTTCTTGACTGAACGCACACCTTGCAATCCTTTTTTCTATATGTGTAGGGGCCTCAGATCAACTGGCATAGAATGCTGCCTGGTTGGTGGCCCGTTGTCTCAGAAATAGTTGGAATCCAGGAGCATTGAGACTCAAGTTTGTCTTAAAGTTTTGCCCTCCACTTCAGGTTCTTTTAACTTTTTCCTAATTCAAGTACATGAAACATCAGATTGTGTTGACTAGCTGCATGTAAATACCTTCATCTGTCTCATTCTCCTACTCATTGGACATTTCAGACGACAGTAATTATAGGGCCCTTTTTGTGACCATTCCACAGCCTCAATAATAGTATCAAGACCTTGGGTCCTTCCATTGAGCTGTATCCCACTGCGGAGTTGTCTCTGCCCTCCTTTTCCTCTGGCTCTTCTCCATTTCTTGTCCATGCTGTTTACCAACAGAAAAAAATTGGGTCATAATCTTTGACTGTGTGATGGAACACCCATCCCTTATTGATATCCTGTATTTCTGCAGGAAGTAGGCTCTACAAGCTCATTCTCAGTGTAAGGCATTTCACATAAGGATTTTCTCGTTGTGTCCTAAGAGACTCTCAACTCCCTGGTTTCTAGTACATTTTGGAGTTTGCCTGGCCTCCTACCTCCTGAAGTTGCTGTTTCCTTTCTTTCTGCTGGCCTTAGGTCTTCAGTGCTTTTCCCCTATCAAATATCTGATCATGTTTACTTTCCTCTTCTCTGGCCTGTACCTTTGCTGTCCCAGAATGCTCTCAGCCTCCTCCATTCCTATGATATCTATCTTTTTTCTCCATAGTAGGCATGAGGCCCTACAGACCTCCATCCTTGTTGAGTTCTTTACAATGTGTCCTGGTATTCTGCAATTTTGCCTGTGCGAATGGAATATACAGTCCTTTGAAAGCGCAGATTGGTATGTGAGGACTCAATTTCTCTTTAGCTTGTCAATTGAAAAATTTATTGTCAGTTCTATAGGTCTTAATCACACTGAGTAGGCAAGACTGAATTCTTTTTTTTTTGTTTTATTTCAATTTACTTGATTATTGATGAAGTTTATTAATTTATAAAATATATCTTTACAATTATAAATTAGATACGAATATAATCAGACCATAATAAATATTATTAATCTATTCAATATTATATTAAATTGAATACTTTCAGGTCTTTGAATAATTAGATATTAATATTATATTAGAAGCATAGATGACATAGGCGGTTGTCTACCACAGGAGTGGTACCTGTGTCCTGCCCAGAGAACTGCAGAAGGAATGAAGCCCTGCAGTCATATTTGCTGCCTGTCAGGACAGAAAAGGTAACTAGGTACTGTGTCACCTTGAGCTTTAGATCTCTGGGGGTGCAAATCTTCAGGGGTCTGCCTGCACTCAGGTACTAAGCACATAGCAATTCATCTGAAAGCCAGTCCGTTGCATGACCTGTGTCCTAGGTGAGAATCAACAGAGGGAGTGACCCCCACTACACCATCTTTGCTCCATAATAGGGCAGACAAAGAACACCTGGTTGACCTTGACAACTTAAGTATAGCATTGCTTGAGCCAAGACTGAGCAGGGCTCCAAAGGCACAAAAGAGGAAGGCAGCATATCAGTAATCTGTGCCAGAGGAAACCCAGTCATCCAGTGTTGCAGAAATTACCTTAAAGATCCACAGTAATTTGAAGCATCTGCCGGTGACAATAAGACCATCTAACTCCTGGGAGAACCAGATGGCTAAAGGCAAACTTAGGAATGTTACTAACAGAAACCAAGGCATTTTGGCAAAATCTGAACCCAAAACTCCAACAATAGCAAGTCCTGGATACCCCAACACACCATAATAACAAGATTTGGATTTAAAATCACTGGTCACGATGCTGGTACAGGAACACATCAAGGACATTCATAAAGAAATTCAGGAGAAAATGGATCAAAAATTAAAAGCCCTTACAAGGGAAACACAAAAATAATTAAAAGAAATTCAGGAGAATACAAAAGCCAATCAGGAATAAATGCAAAAATGACTGAAAAAAATACAGGAGAACTGATCACCGGGGAAAAGGCATAAAAGAGGAAACAATAAAATCTCTTAAATAATTAGAGGAAAACACAAACAAGTAAATGACAGGACTGAGAAAAAACTTCCAGGATCTAAAACCAGAAGTAGAAACAAATAAGAAAGCACAAAGGGAGACAACATTGGAGATAGAAAAACTTGGGAAGAAATCAGGGACCATAGAAGCAAATATCAAGAACAGAATACAAGAGATAGAAGAAAGAATCTCATATGCTGAAGATACCATAGAAACCATGGACTCAACAGTTAAAGAAAATGCAAAATGCAAAAAGCTTGTAACCCAAAACATCCAGTAAATGCAGGACACAATGAGAACACCAAATTTAAGGATTATAAATATTGATGAGAGTGAAGATTTACAACTTAAAGGGCCAGCAAAAATCTTCAACAAAATTATGGAAGAAAACTTCCCTAACCTAAAGAGAGAGATATCTATGAACATACAATAAGCCTACAGAACTCCAAAAAGACTGGACCAGAACAGAAATACCTCCGGTCACATAATTATCAATACCCCAAATGTACGAACCGAAGAAAGAATACTTAGGGCAGTAAAAGAAAAAGGGCAAGTAACATATAAAGGAAGACCTATCAGAATTAAACCAGATTTCTCAGCAGAGACCATGAAATCTAGAAGATCCTGGGCAGAGCTCATGCAGACAGACTCTAAGAGAACACAAATGCCAGTGGTGACTACTATATCCAGCGAAACTCTCTATTACCATAGATGGAGAAACCAAGATATTCCATGACAAAACCAAATTTACACAATATCTTTCCACAAACCCAGCCCTACAAAGGATAATAGGGGAAAAACACCATTACAACCAGGGAAACTACACCCTGGAAAAAGCAGGACATTAAGCTTCTTTTATCAAACCCAAAGAAGATAACCACACACATATAAAATTATAATGAAAAATGATAGGAAGCAATAACCACTACTCCTTAATATCTCTACACATCAATGGGTTCAATTCCCCAATAAAAAGACATAGACTAACAGACTGGTTATGTAAATAGGACCCTACATTTTGCTGCATACAGGAAACAACACTTCAGTTTCAAAGACAAAAACTACCTTAGAGTAAAAGGCTGGAAGACAATTCTACAAGCAAATGGTCCCAGGAAACAAGCCGGAGTTGCCATTCTAATTTCAGATAAAATTGACTTTCAACCTAATGTCATCAAAGAGACATGGAAGGTGACTACTTGCTGGTCAAAGAAAAAATCCAACAAGAAGAACTCTCAACCCTGAACATCTATGCCCCAAATACAAGGGCACCCTCATTCATAAAAGAAACTTCATTAAAGCTCAAAGTACACACTGCAGCTAACACAATAATTGTGGGTGATTTCAACACTCCACTCTCACCAAATGGACTGATCAGGAAAACAGAAACTAAATAGGAAGACAGTGAAACTAATTGAAGGTTTGAACCAATTGGAGATAACAGATATATAAAGAACATTTCTTCCCAAAGCAAACGAATATACGTTTTTCTCACCACTTCATGGTACCTTCTCCAAAATAGATCATATAGTAGGTCACAAGACAGACCTCAACAAATATAAGAAGATTGAAAAAATCTCATGCCTCCTATCAGATCACTATTTAGTAAAAATGGTCTTTAATAACAGCAAAAACAACAGAAATTCCACATACACATGGAAACTGAACAATACTCTACTCAATGATACCTTGGTCAAAGAAAAAATAAAGAAAGACATCAAAGATTTCTTAAAATTTAATGAAAATGAAGGCACAACATACACAAATCGATGAGACACCATGAAAACAGTGCTAAGAGGAAATCTCATAGCTTTTAGTGCCTCCACAAAGAAATTAGAGAGAGTATACACTAGAAGAATACAGGAACAACTGAAAGCCCTGGACCAAGAAGAAGATGAGAAGATAATTCACCCAGGAGGAGATGAAGATAGAAAATCATCAAACTCAGGGCCTAAATCAATCAAGTAGAGACCAAGAGAACCATACAAAGAATCAACAAAACCAAAAGCTGGTTCTTTGAAAAAATCAGCAAGATAGATAATCCCTTAGACAGACTAACCAAAGGGCACAGAGAACGGATGCAAATTAACAAAATTAGAAATGAAAATGGAGATATTACAACAGAAACCAAGGAAATTCAAAAATTCATCAGATGCTAATACAAAAACATATACTCCACACAAGTGGAGAATCTGGAGGAAATGCACATTTTCTTAGAAAGATAACAATTACCAAAATAAAACCAGGACCAAATACACCATCTAAACAGACTCATAAACCCTAAAGAAATAGAAGGCGTCATAAATAGGCTTCTGACCAAAAAAAAAAAAAAAAAAAAAAAAAAAAAAAACACAGGAAAAGATGGTTTCAGTGCAGAATTCAATCAGACCTTCAAAGAAGATTTAACACCAATACTCTTCAAACTTTTCCACCAAATAGAAATAGAAGGATCACTACCCAACTCCTTCTTCGAAGCCACTATTACGCTGATACCAAAACCACACAAAGATCCAACCAAGAAAGAGAATTTTAAGACAAATTCCCTTATGAATAACGATGCAAAAATACTAAATAAAATTCTTGCCCACCGAATCCAAGTACACATCAGAAAGATCATCCACCATGATCAAGAAAGCTTCATTCTAGGGATGCAGGGATGATTCAATATTAGGAAATCCATAAATGCTATACACTACATAAACAAACTCAATGAAAAAAAAACACATCATCATTTCATTAAATGCTGAACAGCATTTGACAAAATTCAGCATCTTTCATGCTAAAAGTCTTGGAAAGGACAGGAATTCGAGGACCATACTTAAACATAGTAAAAGCAATATACAGCAAACAGGTAGCCAACATCAAACAAAATGGAGAGAAAGTTGAAGCAGTCCCACTAAAATCAGGGACTAGACAAAGCTTCCCCTGTCCCAATATCTTTTCAATACAGTTCTTGAAGTCTTAGCTAGAGCAGTTAGACAACATAAGGACATCAAAAGGATACAAATTGGAAAGGAAGAAATCAACCTATTACTATTTGCAGATGATATGATAGTATACTTAAGTGACCCTACAAACTCTACTAGAGAACTCCTACACCTGATAAACAACTTCAGCAATGTGGCTGGCTACAAAATCAATGCAAGCAAAGTAGTAGCCTTCATATACTCAAAGGACAAGCAGACTGAGAAAGAATTTAGGGAAATGACTCCCTTCACAATAGCTACAAACAGCATAAAATATCTTGGGGTGACTCTAACCAAAGAAGTGAAAGAGCTATATGACAAGAACTTCAGATCTCTGAAAAAGTAAATCGAAGAAGATCTCAGAAAATGGAAAAATCTTCCATGCTCTTGGATAGGCAGTATTAATATAGTTAAAATGGCGATCTTGCCAAAGGCAATCTACATATTCAATGCTATCCCCATAAATATCCTAACCCAGTTCTTCTTAGAGCTAGAAAGAGCAATTCTCAAATTCATCTCGAACAACAAAAAAACCAAGGATAGACATAACAATACAAGGAGATCAATTCGCAATCTTCGGCATGCTGACCTACAGTTGAACCAGCACCATTTGTTGAAAAGTCTATCTTTTTGCCATTGGAGTTTTTTCAGCCCCTTTGTCGAAGATCAAGCGGAGATAGGTGTGTGGGTTCATTTCTGGAACTTCAATCCTGTTCCAATGATCCACCTGCCTGTCATCTTGCCAATATTATGTAGTTTTTTACAATATTGCGCTGGAGAATTAATTAACATCAGGGCTACTCATTCCCCCACAATTTCTTTTGTTGTTGAGAATAGTTTTAGCTATCCTGGGTTTTTTGTTTTTCCAGATGAATTTGAGAACTGCTCTTTCTAACCCTATGAAGAATTGAGTTGGGATTTTGATGGGAATTGTGTTGAATCTGTATATTGCTTTTGGAAAAATGGCAATTTTAACTATATTAATCCTGCCGATCCCTGACCATGGGAGGTTTTTTCCATTTTTTGTGGTCTTCTTCCATTTCCTTCTTCAGAATCTTGAAGTTCTTATCATACAGATCTTTTACTTGTTTGTTAAGAGTCACCCCAAGGTATTTATACTGTTTATGGCTATTGTAAAGGGTGTCATTCTCCTAATTTCTTTCTCAGCCTGCTTATCCATTAGGCTGCTCGTGTATGCTCTCTCAATTTTCTTTTTGGAGGCACTCAGGGCTAAGAGTTTTTCTCTTAGCACTGATTTCATTGTGTCCCAAAGATTTGGGTATATTGTGCCTTCATTTTCATTAAATTCTAAAAAGTCTCTGATTCCTTTTTTTATTTCTTCTTTGGCCAAGTTGTCATTGAGTAGAGTATTGTTCAGCCTCCATGTTTATGCGGGCTTTCTGCTGTTTTTGTTGCGATTGAAAACCACTCTTACTCCATAGTGATCTTAGAGGAGGCATGGGATAAGTTAGATCTTCTTGTATTTGTTGAGATCTGTCTTGTGACCAATTATAAGGTCGATTTTGGAGAAGGTATCACGAGGTGCTGAGAAAAGGGTATATTCTTTTGCTTTAGGGTGAAATGTTCTATAAATATCAGTCAAATCCAATTGGTCCAAAGCTTCAATTAGTTTTACTGTGTCCCTGTTTAGTTTCTGCTTTCCTGATTGAGGATACTGGGGTGTTGAAGTCACCCACAATTATTGTGTTAGGTGCAAGATGTGTTTTGAGCTTTAATAAAATTTCTTTTACGAATGAAGGTGCCCTTGCATTTCGAGCATAGATGTTCAGAAGTGAATGTTCTTCTTGTGGACTTTTGCTTTGACCAGCAAGAAGTGTCCTTCTGTGTCCCTTTTGATGACTTTATGTTGAAAGTCAATTTTATCTGATATTAGAATGGCTACTGTGGCTTGTGTCCTGAGACAATTGGCTTTTTAAATTGTCTTCCATCCTTTTACTCTAAGTTAATTTCTGTTTTTGACACTGAGGTGTGTCTCCTGTATGCAACAAAATGTAGGGTCCTGTTTCCTTATCCAGAGTGTTAGTCTATGTCTTTTTATTGGGGAATTGAGTAAATTGATGTTTACAGATATTAAGGAATAGTGATTATTACTTGCTGTCATTTTTGATGTTATTTTTATATTTGAATGGTTATCTTCTTTTGGGTTTGATGAAAGAATGTGATTATCTTGCTTTTTCCAAGGTGTAGTTTCTCTCGTTTTATTGGAGCATGTGTCTTTAATGCATGCCGGGGAATCCTTTTGGTATATGCCCAGGAGCAGTATAGCAGGGTCCTCTGGAAGTCTCATGTCCAGTTTTCTGAGGAACCTCCAGACTTATTTCCACAGTAGTAACATCTTACAGCTCTACCAGCAGTGAAGGAGGGTTCTCTTTCTCCACATCGTCTCCAACTCCTGCTGTCTCCTCAGTTTTTGACCTTAGCCATTTTGACTGGTGTAAGGTGAAATCTCAGGGTTGTTTTGATCTGCATTTCCCTAATGGCTAATAATGTTGAGCACTTTTTAAGGTGCCTCTTGGCCATCTGAATTTCTTCAGGTGAAAATTCTTTGTTAAGATCTGTACCCCATTTTTAATAGGGTTATTTGGTTCCCTGTGGTCTAACTTTTGAGTTCTTTGTATATATTGTATATTATCCCTCTACCAGATGTGGGGTTGGTGAATATCCTTTTCCAATTTGATGGTTTCCGTTTTGTCCTTTTAACAGTAAATCCAGAATCCTTTCATGATAAAAGTATTAGAAAGAACAGGAATTAAAGGCCTAGACATAAACATCGTTAAAGCAATATACAGCAAAGCAGTAGCCAACATCAAAATAAATGCAGAGAAACTTGAAGCAATCCCACTAAAATCAGGGACTAGACAAGGCTTTCCTCTCTCTCCATATCTATTCAAGATAGTACTTGAAGTTCCAGCTTGAGCAATTAGACAACATAAGGAGGTCAAGGGAATACAAATTGGAAAGGAAGAAGTCAAATTATCACAATTTGCAGATGACACGATAGTCTACTTAACTGACCCGAAAACCTCCACCAGAGAACTCCTATAGCTGATAAACAACTTCAGCAGAGTGCCTTGTTATAAAATCAACTCAAGCAGATCAGTTACCTTCCTATACTTAAAAGATAAGCAGGCTGAGAAAGAAGTTAGGGAAATGACACCTTTCAAAATGGCCACAAACAATATAAAATATCTTGGTGTGTCTCTAACCAAACAAGTGAAAGATCTATATGACAAGAACTTCAGGTCTCTGAAGAAGGAAATCAAAGAAGACCACAGAATATGGAAAAATCTGCCATGCTCGTGGATTGGCAGGATTAATATTGTTAAACTGGCCATCTTGCCAAAAGCAATCTACAGATTCAATGCCATCCCCAACAAAATCCCAACACAGTTCTTCACAGAGTTAGAAAAAGCAATTCTCAAAATCATGTGGAATAACAAGAAACCCAGGATAGCTAAAACTATTCTCAACAACAAAAGAAATTTTGAGGAAATCAGTATGCCTGACTTCAAGCAGTACTACAGAGCAATAGTGTTAAAAACAGCATGGTATTGGCACAGTGAAACACAAGTGGACCAATGGAATAGAATTGAAGATCCAGAAATGAATCCATGCACCTATGGTGACTTGATCTTCATAAAGGAGCCAAAAACATCCAGTGGAAAAAAGATAGCCTTTTCAACAAATGGTGCTGTTTCAATTGGAGGTCAGGATGCAGAAGAATGCGAATTGATCCATTCTTATCTCCATGTACTAATCTTCACTCCAAGTGGATCAAGGACGTCCATGTAAAACCAGCCACACTGAAACTAATAGAAAATAAACTGGGGAAGACCCTTGAGGACATGGGTACAGAGAAAAAGTTCCTGAACATATCACCAATAGCTTATGCTTTAATATCAAGAATGGACAAGTGGGACCTCATCAAATTACAAAGTTTCTGTAAGGAAACGGAGTTGCTATTCTAATTTCAGATAAAATTGACTCTCAACCTAATGTCATGAAAGAGACATGGAAGGTCACTTCTTGCTGGTCAAAGGAAAAATCCAACAAAGAAGAACTCTCAATCCTGAACATCTATGCTTCAAATGAAAGGGCACCCTCATTCATAAAAGAAACTTTATTAAAGCTCAAAGTACACATTGAACCTAACACAAAAATTGTGGGTGATTTCAACACTCCACATTCACCAATGGATTGATCAGGAAAACAGAAACTAAACAGGAAGACAGTGAAACTAATTGAAGCTTTGAACCAATTGGAGTTAACAGACATATATAGAACTTTTCATCCCAAAGCAAAAGAATATAATTTTTTCTCAGCACCTCATGGTACCTTCTCCAAAGTAGATCATATAGTTTCACACAAGACGGACCTCAACAAATATAAGAAGATTGAAATTATCCCATGCCTCCTATCAGATCACTATGGAGTAAAAGTGGTCTTTAACAACAGTAAAAACAACAGAAATTCCAAATTCACATGAAAACTGAACAATACTCTACTCAATTATACCTTGGTCTAGGAAGAAATAAAGAAAGAAATAAAAAATTTCTTAGAATTATTGAAAATAAAGGCACAACATGAACAAATCCATGGGACACAATGAAAGCAGTGCTAAGAGAAAATCTCATAGCTTAGAGTGCCTCTAAAAAGAAATTTGAGAGAGCATACACTAGAAGATTAACAGAAGAAGTGAAAGCCCTGGAACAAGAAGAAGATAATTCACCCAGGAGGGGAAGAAGACAGGAAATCATCAAACTCAGGGCTGCAATCAATCAAGTAGAAACCAAGAGAACCATACAAAGAATCAACAAAACCAAAAGCTGGTTCTTTGAAAACATCAATAATATAGATAAACCCTTAGCCAGAGAAAGCAAAGAGCACAGAGAAAATATCCAATTTAACAAAATTAGAAAAGAAAACGGAGATATTACAAAAGAAACCGAGAAAATTGAAAAAAAATCATTAAATCCAACTACAAAAACCTGTATTCAACACAAGTGGAAATGTGGAGGAAATGGACATTTTCTTAGACAGATACCAATTACCAAAATTAAAGCAGGATCAAATAGACCATCTAATCAGACACATAACCCCTGAAGAAATAGAAGAGGTCATAAATAGTCTTCCGACCAAGAAAAAGAACAGGACCAGATGGTTTCAGTGCAGAATTCTATCAGATCTTAAAAACACTTAACACCAATACTCTTCAAACTTTTCCACCAAATAGAAACAGAAGAACACTACCCAACTCCTTCTTTGAAGCCACTATTACACTGATACCAAAACCACACAAAGTTTCAACTAAGAAAGAAAATTTCAGACAAAATTCCCTTATGAATATCGATGCAAAAATACTAAATAAAATTCTTGCCCACCGAATCCAAGAACACATCAAAAAGATCATCCACCATGATTAAGAAGGCTTCATTCTAGGGATGCAGGGATGGTTCAATATAAGGAAATCCATAAATGCCATCTACTCCATAAATAAACTCAATGAAAAAAAAACACATCATCATTTCATTAAATGCTGAAAAAGCATTTGACAAAATTCAGCATCCCTTAATGCTAAAAGTCTTGGAAAGGACAGGAATTCGAGTCCCATACTTAAACATAGTAAAAGCAATATACAGCAAACAGGTAGCCAACATCAAACAAAATGGAGAGAAAGTTGAAGCAATCCCACTAAAATCAGGGAGTAGACAAGTCTGCCCTCCCTCCCAATATCTTTTCAATATAGTTCTTGAAGTCTTAGTAGAGCAAGTAGACAATATAAGGACATCAAAAGGATACAAATTGGAAAGGAAGAAGTCAACCTATTACTATTTGCAGATGATATGATAGTACACTTAAGTGACCCTACAAACTCTACTAGAGAACTCCTACACCTGATAAACAACTTCAGCAATGTGGCTGGCTACTAAATCAATGAAAGCAAAGTAGTAGCCTTCATATACTCAAAGGACAAGGAGATTGAGAAAGAAATTAGGGAAATGACTCCCTTCACAATAGCTACAAACAGCATAAAGTATCTTGGGGTGACTCTAACCAAAGAAGTGAAAGAGCTATATGACAAGAACGTCAGATCTCTGAAAAAGAAAATCGAAGAAGATCTCAGAAAATGGAAAAATCTCCCATGCTCTTGGATTGGCAGTATTAATATAGTTAAAATGGCGATCTTTCCAAAGGCAATCTACATACTCAATGCTATCCCCATAAATATCCTAACCCAGTACTTTGTAGAGCTAGAAAGAGCAATTCTCAAATTCATCTGGAATAACAAAAAACCAAGGATAGCTATAACTATTTTCAACAGTAAAAGAACTTCAGGTGGATTCAGTTTCCCAGACCTCAAACTTTACTACATAGCAATAGTCATAAAAAGTGCATGGTATTGGTACAATGCTGGGCAAGCGGATCAATGGAATAGAACTGAAAACCCCGAAATGAACCAACAAACCTATTGTCACTTGATATTCGACCAAGTTGTTGAAAGCATCCACGGGGGAAAAAGACAGGCTTTTCAACAAATGGTGATGGTTCAACTGGAGGTCAGCATGCAGAAGAATGTGAATTGAATACTTCCGGATATGTATGAAAACTTTAGAAAAAAATCATTATTTCAGAATTAATGCAAACAATGCACAAATATTCCATTATGAAACTGAACAACTTCTGCACAGAAAGTAAAGACCTGAATAAAGAGAAAAATACATACTTAAAACACATTTATCCTTTATAATTCAAAATTACCATCAATATAAAATATATAAAAGTCCTGATAATATTCATATTTGGTAATAATGAACAAATTAAAACATGGTTTATGCTCTGATCAGATTGATATATATTTAATAATTGATTAGAACGTTTTTAAATAAATGAACATTATTATTATTTAAGCAAGATTAAATAAAACATAAAATAAAATCAACCTTATCCATTCAGTATGACTAAGAACTAGACAATGGACAATAAATTCTTCAATTGAAAAGCTAAAATAGAAATTGAGCCCTCAGTATTGGTAATATGTGCTTACAATGGACTGTATATAGCACGCCCTTAGAAAATAATGGCAGAATACCCAGGAAATAGTCCACAAACTCAAACATGCTAAAAAACATAGGGCCTAAAGCCTACATGGGAGAAGTAAAGATCAAAAAGAGAAGATAAAAATCACAGGACTGTGAAAGACCACGAATGTCCTGGGTCAGAAAAGATACAGGCTGGAGAAGAGGGGGACATGACAGATCTTGGGTTGGGGAAAAGGCTTGATGCCCTGAAGGCCAGCAGAAAAAAGGAAACAGGCAACTTCAGGAGGTAGGAAGCCAGACAACCTCCAAATAGTACTAGATATCAGGGAGGTGAGAGACTCTAAGGACTCAAATGGAGAAACCTTAGATGAAATGTTCCACATTGAGAGTAATCTTGTAGAGTCTACCACCACCAGAAATACAGGGCATCAAGTGAGGGATGGGGGTGCCAGCCAACAGTCCAAAACTATGACCCACAACTTTTCCAGTTGGTAAAACAACATGGACAAGAAATGGAGAAGACCTTGAGGAAAAGGAGGGCAGACAGAGTTCCACAGTGGGATACAGCTCAAGGGAATGACCCAAGGCCTTGACACTATTACTGACTCTATGGAATCTTCACAAAAAGGAGCCTATAATTACTGATCTCTGAAAGATCCAACCAACAGGAGAATGAATCGGATGAAGATATTTACACACAAGAAGTGTACAGAATCTGGTTACTCCTGTGCTTGAATTAGGGAAAGGCTGTAAGAAGCTGAGGTGGAGGCCAAAATCTTTAAGAGGATTTTGAGTATAAATTAGCCTGGATAAAAAGATGTATGAGACATTGGATCACCAACCAGGTTGCATACAATAACAGCTGATCTAAGGTATCTAACACATATATAGAACAAAGAACTGCCAGGTCTGGGATCAGTCAAAAAAAATTATCTATCTCTTGAGAAACTGGAAACTTCAGTGATGCAGATATTTCAAGGTTGGGCATGTGGAAATTGTCATGGATATAGGGTGGGGAGAGGTATGGGCTGTTAAACATTCACAAAGTAATCCAGGATGCAGATAAAAATTTGGACTGTAAGAAAAATTTACTTAAAATAAAAAAATCAACGAAATTAAAAGAGGCAACAAAGGAAAGATACAACCCGTGAAAACCACTACCAGTAGATAGTTATGGCACAGAGTTGAGGGACTGGGACACCTAGAGATTTCCAATTTTCATCCCCGAATTTTTCCATACAAAGCAAATACAGGGGCGATATATGCACCAGTGATTCAAGGAAATTCTATCTAGGGATCATTCATCCTATTTACAGGAACCAAAATGAATAAAAAATCCCTTAGTAATAAGTAAATTGAAATAAAACATAACATTTTCATTTTGCTTCAGTCAGAATGAGTAAGATGTAGTGAAGAATTGACAAGAAATTCTGCAAATGACATTGTGACACTAATGCTGATGCCAAGAAGTGCTTGCTAACAGGAACAGGGTATATCTGTCACCTGAGAGAATCTGTAAGTGACAGACAATTAGTGAAGCAGATGTGTATAACCAATCATTGGGCTGATCAAACCAACCTCAATGGGGAAGTTAGGGGACACACTGCAGTGGCTGATGGAGATGAAACCCTATAAGATTAAGAAAGGTAACTAGCCAGACAACCCAGAAACCCAGAGACTAAACCGACCAACTAAAGTGTATATATACATGGAGTACTTCAGAGCTCCAGATACACATAGAACAGAGTATGGCCTTATCTCAGAGTAGGCTCTGTGTCTGGGATGCTGGATGTCACAGCATAGGGTGATGCTAGAGTCACAGTGAGATGGAAGTTGGTGGAAGAACACCCTCATAGTGAAAAAGCCAATGGGGAAGAGCAGGTATAGAATGAAAGGCAGCTGTGCATGGGTAATTTAGACAAGGGGACATAATTTGAAACATTCACTAATACAAATCATCAATTAAAATATATATCAAAATAATAAAAAATACAAACTAAATGCTGCTTAGAAAGTGGTATGTGGGTTGATAAATATGCTTTGACTCTGAGAGGAACAAATTATATGCTTAAAACTTGCAGATGTGTTTTTCTTTTAAGCAAAAAATCTATTTTTTATTGATATACTTTTTATTAACATTTCAAATGATATCCCACTTTCCCCGGTATGATATTTGAAAATACAAAGCACATTAAAAAAGAGAATCCCTTGGGAAAATAAAATTAGTAAGGCTTGTGGGACAAAACTTCTCTGTAGATATATGCCAATGGAAAGATGTGATGCAAAATGTCTGCTAAAATATGAATTTGAAATCTATTCCATGATAAAATTATTACTTTAATATCATAGTGATCCTGAATAATGCATTCTAAATGTCTAGAATACCACAGCATCTGGCTTCCTTGTCTGTTTAAACAGATATGTGCAATTAAATTACAAATAAAATATTGGTTTAAAAAAAGGGAAGGGAGTTGAACACAAATCTTGGGAAAACAAGACATTTATGACTGTCAGGAATGAACTACTATGGTACTGGCCATTCAATTTAGATATGGATTATGAGATGTGCCACCTAACAGCACTAATGTTCTCTGGAAAAATTTAGTATCATATTCATAATGAATAAGTTGTTTCAGGGTGTGATGGAAGCATAAATGTTTTCTGAGAAACCTGGACATTCCTTACTATAGAGATGAAAAATTACAAAAGGAAAGGAACTCAGGGATTGCCTTAATGTGGAATGGGATGTGTTTATTATATTAATCAAATAGCTGCTTTTACTCTATTATGATGCCATATTGAGGGTCCCAAAGAGAGGATATCTCTAGTAGTGTCAGTTGGAACCAGTAAAATTATTGCAAAATATGGACTGATAAAAGTGTTTGGATGCAAGGATGGAGTCAGAGGATAACAAAAATGAAATAACTTCAAATATTGAAATATAATAATGTGATAACTTGGAATCCACTATCAAAAAAATCTAGTGTACCATTTCTAGGTAAAAGAAATTGGGCTTATGAGAGAGACCTGTCGAGAAATTCTAGAAGAAATAATATTGCACAATGCACAGTGAAAAGTGTTGGCAAACACCAACAGAAACAGATATTCAGTGGAAGTCAGTAATCTGGAGGAAGAGATTGTGTAAAATAGACAAGCAAACATTTCATCCATTACCCCTAAATCTTTAGCCTCTTTCTCATTTCATGTAAGTGCAGTAAAAACAGGTATTTACCTTTGTAGGCACTCAGTTGTAAAAGTTTTCTTCATTTTTTTCTTCATGATGGAGTTTCCAGGAAGATTTCCTAAAAATTAAAGAAATTGGAGAAAATTATGTATTTGAATATGTATTAGTGTAGGACAAGAAAGAGTGTACCCCATTAAAGAATGATTTGAATTCAAATATATTTAGAGAATACAGGTCAACGTCCCCTCAGCACACTGAAAACATAACACTGAGTCACCTCTTAGTTTGCATCTGCATCCTTGCCTATTATTCTGAATTCATAATGATCCATACATCACATTCTCTAGATCCATAAAACACTGATTCTGGTTCATGGCAACAAATGGACTTAAAATACCTGTGTGTGTGTTGTGTGTGTGTGTGTGTGTGTGTGTGTGTGTCTGTGGTGTGTGTGTGTGTGTGTGTGTGTCTTCAATGAATGATGGGTATTGCAGCAAAGAAAAGAATTTTGAAAGCAAAAGAAACTTACTAATATTTTTGTTTCAGATATCACAGCTATGTTTGTGATGAGTAACCCTTTAAGCATTTTTCAGATGTTACCCCATAACCTCTAATTGTCTATCTCTCCATCATTTTGAACCTGTTCTACATTGAGTAAGGTTATAACCAGATCTCATATGTCTTCCTGTGGACCAGTATTATCTTGGAAGTTGTACGGAAGTTGATTATGAGGTCAGGCTTGTTTAACAAACGATATATTGTGACCTCACAAGCAGTATATAAAGCTAGGCATCAAGCAGATTTTGCCAGTGATCATCAGGAAGGGTAAAGCAAATAGGTTAGTAAAGACAGTTCCAGCTTGATTGATCTAACTAGTATTGGCCAATTTCACGATATAGCAGTATATATTGAGCTACCATGAGCCTTGAGTTTATGTGTCTTGGGAGTGTCGTGTTTGCATTCATTTTCTTCATCCTAAAAATTTTAATACAGGTGAGTTGTACACAGGTGATTGTTTTCTCATTAACATAACACAGTAAGTGGGTGGACATATTTTGGAAGACTATGGAATCAATTCAGGTACTTCTGAATATATTTAAGTTGGAGCCTTCTTGTCCTAAATATTTTTTGACACTTTGTATGTTCCTTCCTAGAAATATTTAAGTTTTTATTAATGTTTAATAGTTGTCATTGGTTAGAAATATGTATAGGTTATTAAGCATGTGCTGAACTCTAGAGAACATTTCTTTCGGCATGATTAACAAGGATGCTTAATATACCTAGTCTCCAAGAGTGTATCATTTTAAAAATGCATTAGTTCTCTTGAATTCTTTCTCTACTATGATGAATTTGTATCAAAAGGAGGAGTCCTTTCTATATGCCTAAAGTCATAAGCATAAGGATTTTACAATTGAATTTTGACCCCAATCAAATTCTTATGATTTCTTCATATATTGTAGGGTAACACTTTACTGATAAATTTCCTTTTTGTGTAAGACCATTTAGTCACAGGTGGTTACATTTATTGATTAAAGCTCTTTCTGTTTATATTAGAATCCTCTTCTGTCTATATTAGAATCCAAAATCAAGATGAGCAATCTTGAAATATTTTCCCTTGAAACTGATTATGCTGAAAAAAAGAGAATTTAATATATAGTAAATATGGGAATTACAAATAATGAATTATTTTAACAATGTGTTGCTTTTCATTTATTTGACCTTTTGCGTCCTACTGAAGCACTAAGTTGGCACATTTTTCACATCACTCCGTTCATGGTTTGGGAAATGTGGGTCATTTCTAATTACTCTAAAATCTAGTTATCTGTGAGAATGTATGTTTTGCTTTTGTTTTCACTAAAAAGGTAATGGAGGATACTTTGCCTTAAAGATCAGAGATGTTGCTGGTGGATATCACTGAACTTCAAAAGGTAAGACATTAATATATGGTTTCCTTTATTTTAATTCTCTGTCAATGATGCCCCTCCACATAATTACATCTATATCTCTTGTAAAAATTTTGGTCATTACGTAAAGAATATATAATGAGGGAGTTATTCCAATTTCTATACTTCACATATCAAGATAGTTGAAATTTCTTTTACAGATAACTCTGCATGAAAGGCCAAGAAGTTAACATCTACAATAGAGTTAACGACAACTCTTTGTCAGTCAAACAAGAACAATGATGTGACTCTTACAGACAAGGATTTCAACCCTGTCATGATGATTACACTCCCGTATCCAATCTTTATATATAAGTGAATCCTAGATGATCTGGATATGATTCAAAAGCAACTGTAATGAAGGAAAAATTTCTATCTATGAGAAACCTACTTGGCCACAGTAAGATTATGCAGTTACACTCCCTGAATCTTGCAACAGTGACTGATAAACCAGCAAATAAAATCTTTAATTATTTCAAATCATATCCTTGTTGTAAATGAGTATTATTTAGAACACCTCTCCACTCTGATATTCCTGATACTTATAATACCCCTATATGTAAATAATTAATTATATGTATTGGATAATTTTCATGGGAAAAGAAATTAGGATCACCATACAAAATTTATGAAATTCAAATTGTTGGGTATTTTCCACTAAGATGCATTTAATTGAGCTGAGATATCACAATCAGAGAGCATATGGGTTTTTAAATTTTCTGTAAGTGATTGTAGCATGAAATTGTTACTATCTACAACTTTTACTAATATGAGAGGAATTCAATGAACCTGTTTTCTATCAGAAAATGTAAAGTTTCAATAAATGGTCTTTTTTCGTGATGGCTATCCTTTACAATGATTAATGTATTTTTAAAATTAGCTGTTCCTTTTTAATATATGTTTCATTGTAATTATACATGTCTGTAACTTTTTTTATGGTCACACTGAAAAATGCAGATGCTTCAAATCAATAAGAATTAATTATATATTTTTAATAATTTACAATGTGTCATATCTATGCATATAGCAAAAGAATAGCCTATAACTTTTGGACTTCTTAGAAATGTGATTATTAACCTGAAATGTACAAAAAAGGCACAATAGAGCTGTGCCTGCTTAGTCCAATTTGAAGACAGAGAATATATATTTATCTCTCAAGCTGGTATTTAACCAATGAGGACTTCTACAAAATAGATCCTGAGAGTCAGGGCCAAACAACAGGGTACCAAATGCTCTTTGGAAGAATCCTGGCAATGGCTATGGAAATTTCTTGTGATTGAGTATAAAGAACATCGAATACTGAGAAATAATCTACCCCTTGAGTGAAATCAGGGACTAAACACACAGTAAGGAAGCATACAAGCAAAGGACTCCCACCCAGTAAATATGACACAAATGTGTATTTATGTGAGTCCATGAATATTTTGTGATGGAATTAATGTCATCCAGTTCTGTATGCTTGTCCTCTTCGCCTAATTTTTCTGCCATATGCCTTCAGTCAGAGATAATGTGAGTAGCAGTGTAGTTCTATCAATGGAGAGGAATATTTTGAAACAAGGTAGTACCCTGTTGTCAGTAAAGAAAATTCCCAATATGGGAAGTAGCCGTATGAGGGAAAAAAAGAGTACTTTATTGGAAAAAGATGTGCATGAACAAATATGTTCATGAATGAAGGAATGAAGAAATGAAGGAATAAATGAAGGAACATGCAAGAAATATTATAAAGATTCATATTTCCTGTGATATTCAAAATAAAATATCTATCACTGGAAAGAATGTATCACAGTTAGCTAGAAAATATATCAACAGAAGACATATGTTTAATAGACAAAAGGTAATAAACTCACATATACTTTACTCATCTCTAAAGTGCATATTATGATACCTTCAAAGATACTTTGAACAATAGCAAGGTTCATCAAAATGCACAGTAAATGGAACAATGAACTCAAAACCCACTTGTTCCTATTCCTAGGTGAATGCATGTTACAAACTTTAAGAATTTATTTTTAAACTGGAATCTCAATGAAAGAAACCAGGAAACTAGAAAATAATCACATATATGAGAGATTAATATCTCCACATCCATGCTGATAGCAGTTAACTTATATAGTAATGTTTTGTTTGGTAACGCTAATTTTTGTTTCCCTATTGCCTGAATAATAATTAGTTTCAGAGCATGCCTGTGTGGTTTTCTACATAGAATTGGGTATTTACATTCTACTTTCTCTATTTTTACTGGTAGAGTGGACACACACACACACACACACACACACACATATACACTCACATACACTTAAAATTATTTTCACGTGTGTTGGTTGTCTTCTTCAGTTATGTGATTTTAACTTGGACCATCCATATTTTGGGCCTCTCTCTCAATCATCTTTTCCTCTGTCTGCTGTTCATTTCCATCCCTGTAATTATTTCAAATAGCATCAATTAGGGTCAGAATTTTGACTTTGGAATGTTCCTACTCTTCCTCATTTGATGCCCTCTATTCCATATGGAGGTGGGCTCTATTACTACCCTCTCCCTATGGTCCAGCATTTCCTGTAGGGCCCCTCTTTATTAGTCACAGGAGTCTCATTTTCCAGTTCTCTGGTGTTGTCTGGAGGGTCTCCTCAACCTCTTGTCCCCCAAGGTTGCCTGTTACCCTTCTTTCTGCTGGCCCTTAGGGCTTCAGTCTTTCCCTTCACCCAATACCAGATGAGGATCCACTTACTTCTCACTTCCAAACCCTGTACACTATCTATGCAAGGTTCCTCCCTTCCTGCCAACCTGTGATTGGTTTCTTCTTTATACCAATTGGGAGTGATGAGTCCTCTCTTGGGAAATTTGGGTTGTTTACCATTCTGATTTCTGTGGCTAATATTCACTTAGTAGTGAGTACATACCATGCATGTCCCTTGGTTTCTATGTTACTTTACTCAGGGAGATATTTTGTACTTCAATCAATTTGCCAGAAAAATAAGCATCTTTAAAGTGCAAAGTCAGACTAATAGTTTTTACACAAAACCTCTGTTGGATGTGTTTATAGTTTGTGCCATTTCAGTGCATTTTTCTTTTTTTTTTTTTTTTTTTTTTGGTATTCCACCATGCCATCACACCTTGTTCTGCAGCTCTGATTCAATAAAATAAACCAGGCTGATGAGCAGTCAGGAAATATCCATGTTTATGTTTGGTGTAGTGGTGTGTATTATAATGCTAATTTCTATAGGCAAAGGGAAGATCTAGTGCTACACACCTTTTTATCTTATTTTGTTTTAAACTTTCCTATTCATTCTAAAACACCAGTAAAATTTAATTGGCTAGAGCCAACTGCTGGACTAATTAGATGTATGTGTATATAACTGTGTCCACACAGTTGGAGAAGGTGAAACCAGCAAAAAAGAAGCTGGCATGGAAGAGGAGTCATGGGTTAGAAGTCAAGACAATGTGTCCCCAATGATGTCCAGTTGTATTTACAAGCAGCTTAGATTAAACTTATAATTAATAACATAAGTATGTTGATAGGAAAGGAATAATATCAAGGAAGGAAAATGGCTAAGAGGGTAGATGTATAGACAGGTCTTTTGGCATTTGAGGCTTATTGTAACTAAAAGATGTCTCTCTATTTTTTCCTAGGTATGGAATGAATGAGGCAGGGTCTAATCCTAAATTGGAAATAAAATTTTCTACAATAGGGTGGCACCACAACTTTAGGCAAAAATACACATTATTTTTAAAACATAATTTCTGAATCTGGAACCGAAGTATCTCCTGGTTCTTTAATGATCTGGATGTAGAGAGAAATATTTTCTCAGTAAAATTGAATTTTTAAGAAGCTGCTTCAGCAGGGTTTTTCTCATTACATTGCTGGTTATGTTACAAAGGCAAAATAATGACTAATTTGTCATTTATGATTATTAGGTATATAGTATTCACAAAGATACATGTGCAACTGCCTCAATCCAAACCAAACAATGGATCAAGGACCAAGTATTCACACTTGGATTTTCCCATAAGAATTCTATGATGCCTTGGAAGTGAAATTTAATTGCAAGGAGGATAGAAGTCTCTGATACACTATCCGTTAAGAGAATTCTAGCTCATAGTGTGGAATACAACTCTTCATGACTCTCACAATCAACAGTAACCCAGTCCAAATATGGAGGAGATAAAATAAATGAAATTTTAAGGCTACCTTAAGAACATGGTTTCTTTAAAAAATTGCTCCACTGAAATAGCAGAACTGCTTTGCTTAATACAAGAAAATTATGTGGGCTTTAGAATAAGATTATAGAGAAATTGAAAGGAAATTTAAATGAAGTTAAATTTCCAAATGAATATTGGTTTGATTCATGTAATGAATTCAGTATACACATATACATGTAATTATCACAAAATAATAGAAAAATAAATGAAAATGTTAAGAATTTAAATATATAGAAGGCAGGAATATGTGCAATTAATGTAAATGTACTCAATTGTGAAAACCTGGATGATTGAACAAAACCAGGTTTTGATCTCACTGCTTAAGGAACAAAGACAAGGAGAGTTGAGGTTCCATAACGATTGATGTTTATTTCTGGGTGTTCAATTCTATTCCATTGATCTAACGACCTGTCATGCAGTTTTTGACACCTGGCCCATAGTACTGCTGGAGGTCTGGAATACTGATTCTGCCAGAAGTTCTTTTTTTTTTTTAATTCGATATATTTTTATTTACATTTCAAATGATTTCCCCTTTTCTAGCCCCCCACCCCCGAAAGTCCCATAAGCACCCTTCTATCCCCCTGTCCTCCCATCCTCCCCTTGCCACTTTCCCATTCTAGTTTTGCCAAATACTGCTTCACTAAGTCTTTCCAGAAAAAGAGGCCACTCTTCCTTTCTTCTTGTACCTCATTTGATGTATGGATTATGTTTTGGGTATTCCAATTTTCTAGGTTAATATCCACTTATTAGTGAGTGCACACCATGATTCACCTTTTGAGTCTGGGTTACCTCAATAGAATGATGTTCTCTAGCTCCATCCATTAGCCTAAGAATTTCATGAATTCATTGTTTTTAATGGATGAATAGTACTCTATTGTGTAGATATACCACATTTTTTGCATCCACTACTCTGTTGAGGGATACTTGGGTTCTTTCCAGCATCTGGCAGTTATAAATAGGGCTGCTATGAACATAGTAGAGCATGTATCCTTATTACATGGTGGGGAATCCTCTGGGTATATGCCCAGGAGTGGTATAGCAGGATCTTCTGGAAGTCAGGTGCCCAGTTTTCGGAGGAACCGCCAGACTGATTTCTAGATTGGTTGTACAAATTTGCAACCCCACCAGCAGTGGAGGAGTGTTCCTCTTTCTCCACATCCTCACCAAAACCTGCTGTTACCTGAATTTTTAATCTTAGAAATTCTGACTGGTGTGAGGTGAAATCTCAGGGTTGTTTTGATTTGCATTTCCCTAAAGACAAATGAACTTGAGCAGTTTTTAAGATGCTTCTCCACCATCCGAAGTCCTTCGGGTGAGAATTCTTTGTTTAACTCTGTACCCCATTTTTTAAAAGGGTTGTTTGGTTTTCTAGAGTCTAACTTCTTGAGGTCTTTATATATATTGGATATTAGCCCTCTATCTGATTTAGGATTGGTGAAGATCTTTTCCCAATTTGTTGGTTGCTGATTTGTCCTTTTAATGATGTCCTTTGCCATACAGAAACTTTCTAATTTTACGAGGTCCCATTTGTCAAATTTTGATATTAGAGCATACACTATTGGTGTTCTGTTCAGAAAATTTCTACCTGTACCGATGTCCTCAAGGGTCTTCCCCAGTTTCTTTTTTATTAGCTTCAGAGTGTCTGGCTTTATGTGGAGGTCCTTGATCCATTTGGATTTGAGCTTAGTGCTAGGAGACAAGGATGGATCAATTCGCATTCTTCTGCATGCTGACCTCCAGTTGAACCAGCACCATTTGTTGGAAAGGCTATCTTTTTTTCCATTGGAGGTTTTCAGCCCCTTTGTCGAGGATCAAGTGGCCATACATGTGTGGGTTCCTTTCTGGATCTTCAATCCTGTTCCATTTATCTGCCTGCCTGTCACTGTACCAATACCATGCAGTTTTTAACACTATTGCTCTGTAGTATTGCTTGAGGTCAGGAATACTGATTCCCCCAGAATTTCTTTTGTTGCTGAGAATAGTTTTAGCTATCCTTGGTTTTTTGTCATTCCAGATGAATTTGATAATTGCTCTTCCTAACTCTGTGAAGAATTGAGTTGGGATTTTGATGGGTATTGCATTGAATCTGTATATTGCTTTTGACAAAATGGCGAATTTTACTATTTTGATTATACCGATCCATGAGCATGGGAGGTTTTCCCATTTTTTGAGGTCTTCTTCCATTTCCTTCTTCAGAGTCTTGAAGTTCTTGTCATACAGATCATTCACATGTTTGGTATGAGTCATCCCAAGTTACGTTATACTGTTTGTGGATATTGTGAAGTGGGTCATTTCCCTAATTTCTTTCTCAGCCTGCTTATCCTTTGAGTATAGAAATGCCACTAATTTGTTTGATTTGATTTTATATCCTGCCACTTTGCTGAAGTTGTTTATCAGCAGTAGGAATTTTCTAGTGGAGTTTTTTCGGTCACTTAGGTTAACTATCTTGTCATCTGCAAATAATGATAGTTTGACTTCTTCCTTTCCAATTTGTATCCCTTTGACCTCCTTATGTTGTCGAATTGCCCGAGCTAGTACCTCAAGTACAATATTGAAAAGATAAGGAGAAAGGGGGGCAGCCCTGTCTAGTCCCTGATTTTAGTGGGATTGTTTCAAGTTTCTCTCCATTTAATTTGATGTTGGCTACCGGTTTGCTGTATATTGATTTTACTACGTTTAGGTATGGGCCTTGAATTCCTGTTCTTTCCAAGACTTTATGCATGAAAGGATGCTGAATTTTGTCAAATGCTTTTTCAACATCCAATGAAATGTCCGTGTGGTTTTTCTCTTTGAGTTTGTTTATGTAGTGGATTGCATTGATGGATTTCCGTATATTGAACAAACCTTGCATTCCTGGGATAAAGACTACTTGATCATTGTGGATGATCGTTTTGATGTGTTCTCAAATTCGGTTGGCAAGAATTATATTGAGTATTTTGGCATCGATGTTCATAAGGGAAATTGGCCTGAAGTTCTCTTTCTTTGTTGGCTCTTTGTGTGGTTTTTGTATCAGTGTAATTGTCGCTTCGTAGAAGGAATTGGGCAGTATTCCTTCTGTTTCTATTTTGCGGAATAGTTTGAAGAGTATTGGTCTTAGGTTTTCTTTGAAGGTCTGATGGAATTCTGCACTGAAACCATCTGGTACTGTGCTTTTATTGGTTGGAAGACTGTCTATGATTCTTTCCATTTCATTAGGCATTAGGGGACTGTTTAGATGATCTATTTGTTCCTGATTTAATTTAGGTATTTGGTATCTGTCAAGGAAATTGTCCATTTCCTCCAGATTCTCCAGTTGTGTTGAGCATAGGCTCTTGTAGCAGCATCTGATGATTTTTTGCATTTCCCCAGTTTCTGTTGTTATATCTCCCTTTTCATTTCTAAGTTTGTTAATTTGGATACTTTCCCTGTGACCTTTGGTCAGTATGGCTAAGGGTTTATCTATCTTGTTGATATTTTCAAAGAACAAGCTCCTGGATTCGTTGAATCTTTGTACAGTTTTCTTTGCTTCCAATTGATTGATTTCAGCCCTGAGTTTGATGATTTCCTGTTTCTACTCCTCCTTGCTGAGTTGGCTTCTTTTTGTTCCAGGACTTTCAGGTGTGTCGTTAAGCTGCTAGTGTATGCTCTCTCCATTTTTTTTTTTTTTGAGACACTCAGGGCTATGAGTTTTCCTATTAGCACTGCTTTAATTGTGTCCCAAAGATTTGGGCATGTTCTGCCTCCATTTTCATTAAATTCTAAAACGTCTCTGATTTCTTTCTTTATTTCTTCTTTTGCCAAGCTGTCATTGAGTAGAGTATTGTTCAGCCTCCATGTGTATGTGGGCTTTCTGTTGTTTTTGTTGCTATTGAAAACCACTCTTCCTCCATAGTGATCTGATAAGGGGCATGGGATTAGTTCGATCTTATATTTATTGAGGTCTGACTTGTGACCAATTATATGGTCGATTTTGAAGAAGGAACGATGAGGTGCTGAGAGAAAGGTATATTCTTTTGCTTTAGGGTGAAATATTCTATAAATATCAGTCAAATCCAATTGGTCTAAAGCTTCAATTAGTTTTACTGTGTCCCTGTTTAGTTTCTGTTTTCCCGATCGGTCCATTGAGGAGAGTGGAGTGTCGAAGGCCTCCACAATTATTGTTTTAGGTGCAAGGTCTATGAGCTTTAATAAAGTTTCTTTTACTAATGAGTGTGCCCTTGCATTTGATGCATAGATGTTCAGAACTGAAAGTTTTTCTTGCTGGATTTTTCCTTTGACCAGCAAGAAGTGTTCTTCTGTGTCTCTTTTGATGACTTTAGGTTGAAAGTCAATTTTATCTTATATTAGAATAGCTAGAAAGAGCAATTATGAAATTCATCTAGAACAACAAAAAATCCAGGATAGTTAAAACTATTCTCAGCAACAAAAGAAAATCTGGGGGAATCAGTATCCCTGACCTCAAGCAATACTACAGAGCAATAGTGTTAAAAATTGCATGGTATTGGTACAGTGACAGGCAGGAGGATCAATGGAACAGGATTGAAGATCCAGATATGAACCCACACACCTATGGCCACTTGAACCTCGACAAAGAGGCTGAAAACATCCAATGGAAAAAAGATAGCCTTTTCAACAAATGGTGCTGGTTCAACTGGAGGACAGCATGCAGAAGAATGCGAATTGATCCATCCTTGTCTCCTTGTACTAATCTCAAATCCAAATGGATCAAGGACCTCCACATAAAGCCAGACACTCTGAAGCTAATAGAAAAGAAACTGTGGAAGACCCTTGAGGACAGCGGTACAGGGAGAAAGTTTCTGAGCAGAACACCAGTAGCGTATGCTCTAAAAGCAAGAATTGTCAAATGGGACCTCATAAAATTACAAAGTTTCTGTATGGCAAAGAACACCATGAAGAGGACAAATCGGCAACCAACAAATTGGGGAAAGATCTTCACCAATCCTACATCAGAAAGAGGGCTAATATCCAATATATATAAAGAACTCAAGAAGTTAGACTCCAGAAAACCAAACAACCCTATTAAAAAATGGGGTACAGAGTTAAACAAATAATTCTCACCTGAAGAACTTCGGATGGCGGAGAAGCATCTTGAAAAATGCTCAACTTCATTAGTCATTAGGGAAATGCAAATCAAAACAACCCTGAGATTTCATCTTACACCAGTCAGAATGGCTAAGATTAAAAATTCAGGAGACAGCAGGTGTTGGAGAGGGTGTGGGGAAAGAGGAACACTCCTCCACTGCTGGTGGGGTTGCAAATTGGTACAACCACTCTGGAAATCAGTCTGGCGATTCCCCCGAAAACTGGGCACCTCACTTCCAGAAGATCCTGCTATACCACTCCTGCACATATACCCAGAGGATTCCCCACCATGTAATAAGGATACATGCTCTACTATGTGCAAAGCAGCCCTATTTATAATTGCCAGATGCTGGAAAGAACCCAGGTATCCCTCAACAGAAGAGTGGATACAAAAAATGTGGTATATCTACACAATGGAGTACTATTCAGCCATTAGAAACAATGAATTCATGAAATTCTTAGGCAAATGGATGGAGCTAGAGAACATCATACTAAGTGAGGTAACCCAGACTCAAAAGGTGAATCATGGTATGCACTCACTAATAAGTGGATATTAACCTAGAAAACTGGAATACCCAAAACATAATCCACACATCAAATGAGGTACAAGAAGAAAGGAGTAGGGGCCCCTGGTTCCTGAAAGACTCAGTGAAGCTGTATTCGACAAAACCAGAACGGGGAAGTGGGAAGTGGTGGGTGAGAGGACAAGAGAAGAGGAGGGGGCTTACAGGGCTTTCAGGGAGCGGGGGGCTAGAAAAGGGGAAATCATTTGAAATGTAAATAAATTATATCGAATAAAACAAATTAAAAAAAAAAAAAAAGAATAGCTACTCCTGCTCGTTACCTGTGACCTTTGGCTTGTAAGATTGTCTTCCAGCCTTTTAGTCTAAGATATTTTGTATCTTTGACACTGAGGTGTGTCTCCTGTATGCAGCAAATTTTAGGGTCCTGTTTCCTTATCCAGTCTGTTAGTCTATGTCTTTTTATTGGGGAATTGAAACCATTGACATTAAGAGATATTAAGGAATAGTGATTATTACTTCCTGTCATTTTTGATGTTCTTTTTATATTGAATGGTTATCTTCTTTTGGGTTTGATGAAGGAAGGTAACTATCTTGCTTTTCCCAGGATGTAGTTTCCCTCCTTGTATTGGAGTTTTCCTCCTATTATTCTTTGCAGAGCTGGGTTTGTGGAAAGATATTAGGTAAATTTGGTTTTGTCATGGAATATCTTGGTTTCTCCATCTATGGTGAATGAGAGTTTTGCTGGGTATAGTAGTCTTGGCTGACATTTGTGTTCTCTTAGAGTCTGAATGAGATCTGCCCAGGATTATCTAGCTTTCATGGTCTCTGGTGAGAAGTCTGGTGTGATTCTGATAGGTCTTCCTTTATATGTTACTTGGCCTATTTCTCTTACTGCCTTTAATATTCTTTCTTTGTTTAGTGCATTGGGGGTTTTGATTATTATGTGATGGGAGGTATTTCTGCTCAGGTCCAGTCTGTTTGGAGTTGTGTAGGCTTCTTGTATATTCATAGGCATCTCTTTCTTTAGGTTAGGGAAGTTTTCTTCCAAAATTTTATTGAAGATATTTGCTGGCCCTTTCTGTTGTAAATATTCACTCTCATCTATACCTATAATCCTTAGGTTTGCTCTTCTCATTGTATCGTGGATGTTCTGGGATACAAGCTTTTTGCATTATGCATTTTCTTTGACAGTTGAGTCAATGGTTTCTATGGTATCTTCAGCATCTGAGATTCTTTCTTCCATCTCTAGTATTATGTTGTTTATATTTGCATCTATGGCCCCTGATATATTCTCAAGGTTTTCTATCTCCAAAGTTGTCTCCCTTTGTGATTTCTTAGTTATTTATGCTTCTGTTTTTAGATCCTGGATGGTTTTGCTCAGTTCCATCATTTGTTTGTTTGTGTTATCATTTAATTCTTTAAGAGATTTTTGTGTTTCCTCTTTCATGACTTCTGCTTGTTGACACAAGTTTTCCTGCATTTCTTTAAGGTTTTATTTATTTATTTATTTATTTATTTATTTATTTATTTATTTATTTATTTATTTATTTTTTTGCGTTTCTTCTTTATTGGTTTCTATCTCTTGGGCCTTATTCTCCTGAATTTCTTTAAGAGATTTTTGTGTTTCCATTTACGGGTTTCCAGCTTATTCTTGTTCCCCTGTATTTCTTTAAGAGATTCATTCATGTCCTTTTTGTGTTCTTCTAGCAGCAGCATGACCAGTGATTTTAAATCCAAATCTTGATTCTCCGGTGTGTTGGCATACTAGGACTTGCTGATGTTGGAGAGTTTGGTTCAGATGCTGCCACTTTGCCTAGATTTCTGTTAGTAGCATTCCTGCTTTTGCCCTTTGCCATCTTGTTCTCTGGAGGTAGTTGGTCTTGTCTCTGACTGGTGTCTCAGCCTCCTGAGAGGCTCTAGGGCTCTTTCTGCAACACTGGATGGCAGGGTTTCCCCTGTTGCAGATTGTTGAAGTGCTGTCCTCCTCTTGGGTGCTTTTGCAGCCCTAGTGTATTTTGTCCCAGATTGTGACTGTGAACCAGATGGTGCCCGTTTGCTCCTTCAGGGAGTGTTGAAGGTTGTATGCTGTGGGGACCTTTTCTGTGTGCTGATCACTCTGCTGGCCAGCGGAACTCCCAACCGAGTTGGTGCACACAAGGCTTACCTAGCTGCTCAGGCCCTGAGTGTAGGCAAAATCCTGGCAGGCCAATGTCTGAGCAAAGTTCCCTTCAATTGTGAGTGTTAATTGGGTCTGTCAGGTGGTCAGGATGGCAGTGGGTGCGTGCTCCCTGAGAGTGCTTGGAGAGTTTGCTGGGCTAACAACCTCCTGGCCGGGTCCACACACAGGTGGCCCATCGAGCAGCTCAGGGCTTGGGGACAGTCCATGGCCTAACCTTCTTAGACCCCAGCTATGTCAGCCTCGGGCTATGACTCTTAGCCAGTTTTGCCTGATAGAACTCTCTGGCTTCCTGTAGGCAAAATGGCTGCAGCGCTCGCAGGAGCATGTGCTGGCCTTGGCTAACAACATCCTAGCCGGGTCGGCACACAGATGGCCCACTGAGCAGCCCAGGGCCTGGGGGCAGTCCAGGACCTGACCGTCTGAGACCCCTGCTATGTCCACCTCGGGCTATGCCTGTTAGCAGGTTTGGTTTTGCCTGCTAAGACTCTCTGGCTTCCCGTAGGCAAAATGGCAGGGGGCACATGCACTGGCCCGGGCAAACAAACTCCTGGCCAAGTTTGCACACTGGTGGCCCCCTGACCAGCCAAGGTCCTAGGTGCAGGCCAACACCTGTCAGCCTTAGGACACCCCACCACCCCCCGCAATTTTGGTCTCGGGTTGTATTTGCATACCTCAGTCTGGCTGATTTCTCTGGTATCCAAGAACCAATATGGAGGCCTCGTATCTGACTGGCGGGAGGCAGATTTCTGAAGTGGCTTCTTGGTGGTGAAAGGCGCTGTAAATCCTCAGCGGCTTGCAGCCCGGCTCACCAGCGATGGCCAGTGGTCGTGGGCACAGGGCCTGCCTGGACCCTGTCAGCCAGGTTCTACTGCTGATGGCCCTTCCTCTGGACCAGCCGCTGCTGCTGTTGCTGCTGCAGCCACCGCTCCCACCGTCCTCTCCCAGAAGTTCTTATACTGTTGAGAATAACTTTAGGTATCCTGGCTTTTGTCATCCCAGGTGAATTTGAGAATTGCTCTTTCTAACTCTATGAGAAACTGAATTGGGATTTTGATGATGATTGTAATGAATCTGTACATTGTTTTTCGCAAAAAGTCCATTTTTGCTATATTAATCCTGCCAATCAAAAAGCGTTTTTCTATCTTCTGAGGTCATCTTTAATGTCTTCCTTCAAAGACTTGAAGTTCCTGTCATACAGATCTTTCTCTTGCTTGCTTAGAGTCATGACAAGATTCTCTGTATTGTTTGTGGTTATTTTGAAGGGTGTTATTTCCCTAATTTCTTTCTCAGCCAGTTTACCCTTTGAGTATAGGAAGGCTACTGATTTGCTTGATTTAATTTTATATCCAGCCACTTTGCTGAAGTGGTTTATCAGCTGTAGGAGTTCTCTGGTTGAGTTTTTTGGGTTGCTTAAGTATATTATCATATCATCTGAAAATAGTGATATTTTGACTTTGTCCTTTCCAATTTTTATTCGGTTGACCTATTTTTGTCGTCTAATTGCTCTAGCTAGGACTCCAAGTACTGTATTGAATAAGTATTTAGATAGATGTCAGCCTTGACTAGCTCATGCTTTTAGTAGGTTTGCTTCACTTTTCTCTCCATTTATTTTGATGTTGGCTCATGGTTTTTTGTACATTGCTTTTACTATGTTTAGGTATGGGCTTTGATTTCCTGTTCTTTCCAAGTCTTTTACCCTGAAAGTATGCGGAATTTTATCAAATACTTTTCCAGCATCTATTCAAATGACCATTTTTTTCTTTGAGTGTGTTTTTGTTGTGGATTTTTCATTGATGTATTTCCATATGTTGAACCATCCATGTATCTTTGGGATAAAGCCTACTTGATCATGATTAATGATACTTTTGTTGTGTTGTTGGATTCGTTTGGCAAAAACGATTTTATTGTGTATTTTGCAGCTACAGGAATTGGGCTAAAGTTCTTGTTCCTTGTTGGATCTTTGTGTGGATTTGGAGTCAGAAAATTGTCATTTCATCCAATCACTATGCTTCAATTCATTGTGTTTGTATATTCTGGACTAGTTTGAATAGTATTTTTGTTTGGAATTCTTGGAAGTTCTCAAAAATTGTGCACTAAACCATCTGGTCCTGTGCTATTTTTTGTTGGGAGATAGTCAATGACCACATCTATTCCTTAGGGCTTATAGTTCCATTTAGATGGTCTATCTGATTCTGATTAAACTTTGGTAGTTGATATCTGTCTTGGAAATTGCCCATTTGCTCCAGATTTTGCTGTTGTGTTGAGTATAGCCTTTTGTGATATGATCTGATAATTTTTTGACTCTCCCCAGTTTCTGCTGCCATTTCGCCATTTTCATTTCAGATTTTGTTAATTTTGCTACAGTCACTGTGCCATCTGCTTAGCCAGGCTAAAGGTTTATCCATCTTGTTCATATTCTCAAAGAACCAGCTCCTGGTTCTGTTGATTCTTTGTATGGTTCTCTGTAGTTCTATTTGGTTGATTTCAGCCCTGAGTTTGAAGCTTTCCTGCCTCCTGCTCCTCTTGGTTGAATTAGCTTCTTTCTGTTCCAAAACATTCAGATGCGCCATTATGGTGGTACTGTATACTCTCTCCAGCTTCATTTTGGAGGCACTCAGGGCTATGAGATTTCCTCTTACCACTGCTTTCACTGTGCCCCATAAATTAGGGTATGCTATGCCTTCATTTTCACTAAATTCCAAAATGGTTTTGGTATCTTTCCTTATTTCTTCCTTGACCATGCTATCATTGTGTATTCTTCAGCTTCTATGTGTTTGTGGGCTTTGTTTTGCTTTTGCTGTTTTGAAGACCATCTTTACTCCGTAATGATCTGACAGGAGGCATGGAATTAGTTTGACCTTCTCCTATCTGTTGAGTTATGTTCAATATTAGAGAAGGTTCCATGAGGCGCTGAGAAGAAGGTATATTCTTTTGATTTTGAATGAAATGTTCTATAGTTATATATAAAGCAATTTGGTCCAAAACTACTGTAATTTTCACTGTGTTTCTGTTTAGTTTGTGATTCTCTGATCTTTCAATTGAGGACCATGACATGTTGGAGTCCCCCACAGCTACTGTCTGACGAGGGATGAGTGCTTTAAGCTTTAGCAAATTCCTTTACAAATGTATGTGCTCATGTATTTGGAGCATAGGTGTTCAGAATTGAGAGTTCTTCCTTGTAGATTTTTCCTTTAATGCGTATAAAGTGTCCTTCTGTACCTTTTTTGATGAAATTGGTTGAAAGTATTTTTTATCGGATATTAGAATGGCTACTCCAGCTTGTTTATTGGACCATTTGCTTGGAAAACTGTTTTCCAGACTTTAACACTGAAGTAGTCTTAGTCTTTGACAGTAAGATGTGCTTCCTGTATGAAGACAAATGTTAGGTCTTGCTTGCATATCCAGTCTGTTAATCTATGTTTTAAATTGAGTAGTTGAATTCACTGATGTTAAGCAATATTAAGGCATAGTGATAGTTGCTTTCTACTATTTTTGATGTAATTTTTATGTTTGTGTGGATATCTTCCTTTGGATTTATTGAAGGAGGATTAATTTTTTACTTTTTTGGTGTTTTCCATTCATTATACTATGTAGGGATGGCTTTAAGGAAAGATACTGAGTAAATTAGTTTTTTATCATGAAATACCTTGTTTCTCTATCTATGGTAATTGATAGATTTGCTGGATATTGCAATTGCATTCTGGGTATTATTTATGGTTTTTTAGTTTCTGCCTGTCATCTGCCCATGCTCTTCTGTCTGTCCTAGTCTCTGGTGAAAAGTCATGTGTAATTCTGATAGATCTACGTTTATATGTTACTTGACATTTTCTTCTTACAGCTTTTAATATTTTTTTGTACATTTTGGTGTGTTTTTTTAAATATTTTTATTTTATGTATTCTTTATTTGCATTCCAAATGATTTCCCCTTTCCCAGATCCCCCCTCCCCATATGTCCGATAAACCTTCTTCTCTCCATCAATTCTCCAATCACCTCCCTCCCTTTTCTCTGTCCTTATATTCCCTTCCCATGCTAGATCAATCCTTTCCAGGATCTGGACCCTCTCCATACTTCTTCATGGGAGTCATTTGTTATGCAATTTGTGTCTAGGTTATTCAGAGCTTCTGGGCTAATTAATATCCACTAATCAGAGATTGCATTCCATGTGTATTCTTTTGTGTTTGGGTTACCTCACTTAGGATGATATCTTCCAGATCAAACCATTTCCCTAAAAATTTTTTGAATTCGTTGTTTCTAATTGGTGGGGAGTATTCCATTGTGTAAATATACCACATTATCTGTATCTATTCCTCTTTTGAGGGGCATCTGGGATCTTTCCAGCTTCTGGCTATTATAAATAAGGCTGCTATGAACAAAATGGAGCATGTGTCTTTATTGCATGCCGGGGAATCCTTTGGGTATATGCCCAGGAGAGGTATAGCATGGTCCTCTGTAAGTCTCATGTCAGTTTTCTGAGGAACCTCCAGACTGATTTCCACAGTGGTTGTACCATCTTACAGCCCCACCAGCAGTGGAGGAATGTTTCTCTTTCTCCACATCCTTGCCAACCCCTGCTGTCTCCTGAGTTTTTGACCTTAGCTATTCCTACTGGTGTAAGGTGAAATTTCAGGGTTATTTTGATCTGTATTTCCCTAATGACTAATGATGTTGTGCACTTCTTAAGGTGTCTCTTGGCCATCCGAATTTCTTCAGGTGAAAATTCTTTTTAAGATCTGTACCCCATTTTTAATAGGGTTATTTGGCTCCCTGGGGTCTAACTTCTTGAGTTCTTTTTATATATTGGATATTATCCCTCTATCAGATGTGGTTTGGTGAATATCCTTTCCCAATTTGATGTTTGCTGTTTTGTCCTATTAACACTGTCCTTTGCCTTACAGAAACTTTGTAATTTTATGAGGTCCCATTTGTCAATTCTTTATCTTAAAGCATAATCTATTGGTGATCTGTTCAAGAACTTTTCCCCTGTGCCCATGTCCTCAAGGGTCTTCCCCAGTTTCTTTTCTATTAGTTTCAGTGTGTCTGGTTTTACATGGAGGTCCTTGATCCACTTGGAGTGAAGTTTACTACATTGTCATTATATCATAGGAGGGATTTCTTTTCTGTTCAAATCTCTTCGGAGTATTGTAGGCTTCTTATATGTTCATGGAAATCTGTTTCTTTAGATTAGGGATGTTTTCTTCTATAATTTTGGTGAAGACATTTACTAGCTCATTAAATTAGAAATTTTCAAATTCTTCTAAACCTATAATCTTAACGTTTGGTCTTCTCATTTTGTCCTATATTTCCTGGATGTTTTGGTTCAGGATATTTTTGCATTTTGCATTTTCGACTGTTTTATCAATGCTTTCTCTTATATCTTTTGTAACTGAGATTTTCTCTTCTATCTCTTGTATTCTGTTGTTGATGCTGATATACATGACTTCTTTTTTTTTCCCCTAGGTTTCTAGGTCCTTTTGTGTCTGCCTTTGTGATTTCATTATTGTTTCCACCTCCTTCCTTAGATCCTGGGTGTCTTTGTTCATTTCCTTCACCTCTTTTGTTGTGTTTTTCCATAGTTCTTCAAGGGCTTCTCCATGTTTACTAGTGTTCTCATGTATTTCTTAAAGGGAGCTTTTTATATCCTCCTTGAAGCCCTCGATCTAGCTCTCCAGCAGCATCAAGCTTTGTGATTTAAAATCCGAGTCTTGCATTCCTGGTGTTCTTGGGTATCCAGGACTTGCTGTTGTGGGAGTATTGGGTTTTTGTGGTGCCAAATCGCCTTGATTTATGTTAGCAATTTTCCTGTTTTTGCATTTTGCCATCTGGTTATCTCTGGTGGTAGTTGGTCCTGCTTTCAGTGGCTGGTGTTTGCCTGCAAGCCTATCTCAGCAACCCAGGGTGAATTGCTTTCCCCTGGAAGAGATTGCTGTGGTACTGTTGAGGTCCTGGGTGTAGGCAGAGTCCTGGCATGGGTGTGTCCCAAGAGATTCTCTACTCTGGTGATCCGTGCCGAACAGTATGACCCTCTACACTTGCACAGGAGCAAAGATAGTTGTGGCCTTACCTCTGTACACAGGACTTCCTCTAATGGTGGGACTCTGTGCAAGTCAATGCTTCCTTGCAAGATACTTGCCCAGACTGCTGTGGGTTTACTCATCTCCTCACTGCAGGTGGGGCCTTTGTGGGTTGTTTCCTGAGTGATCTTACATACTGCTGTTCCCTGTATACATGGCTGACCTGACTGACTAGTCACAAGTACAAAGATGGTAGGAACTTCACCTCTGAGTGCAGATCCTCCTCTAGCCATGGGACTACAAGCAAATATTAAGAACATATGATGATTCCTTAATTTCTTTTAACATCAATGAACCCAATGCCCCATTAAAAAGACATGGATAGTTCAACATGAGCCAAAATTTTGATGCATACAAGAAACAAATATGTACAGAGAACTTTGTCTTACCAGCTTTACTATTTTTTTTTCTAAAAGGGATGCTATTTTTTTAATGAGTTTCATATTATCAAATGTGAAACTAGAGTTTGTTGCTAAAAAGAGAAACACCGCTTTAGGTTTTAAGTACATACTTTGCTCCCCTCACAGTCCTAGCATCTTGTTCAACCCACATACTTCTTTCTAAGCAGCATTTCCTTTGTATTTTTTATTATTTTGATTATATATATATATTTAATTCATCATTTGAATTAGTTCATGTTTCAAATTACATATATATATTAATTGATCATTTGAATTAGTCACATTTCAAATTATATCCCCTTATCTAAGTTAGCCATGCACAGGTGCCTTTCATTCTATACCTGATCTTCCATATTGGCTCTTTCACTATGAGGGTGCTCCTCTACCAACTTCCACCTCACTATGACTCTAGCATCACCCTATGCTGTGACATCCAACATCCCAGACCCATAGCCTACTCTGAGACTGATATAAGATAAACCATACTCTGTTCTATGTGTATCTGGAACTCCATGCACATATACACTTTAGTTGGTAGATTTAGTCTCTGGGTTCTCTGGGTTGTCTGGATAGTTAACTTTCTTAATCTAATAGGATTGCATCCCCATCAACCAGTACAGTCTGTCCCCTAACTCCTCTATAGAGGTCCCTGTGGTCAGCCCAATGGTTGGTTGCAGACATGTACATTTCTAGTTGTCTGTCACAGAGTATCTCAGGGGACAACCATACCCTGTTCCTGTTAGCAAGCACTTATTTTCTTTTTGTATTCAATATATTTTTTATTTACCTTTCAAATGATTGCCACTTTTCTGGACCCCCACTCCCTGAAAGTCCCATAGCCCCCTTCCCTTCCGCTGTTCTCACACCCTCCCTTTTGCACTTCCCTCTTCTGGTTTTGCCATATACTTTTAAACTGAGTCTTTTAAGAACAAGGGGCCACTCCTCCGTTCTTCTTGTGCCTCATTTGATGTGTGGATTATGTTTTGGGAATTCCAGTTTTCTAGGTTAATATCCACTGATATTAACCTAGAAAAGGTAAGGCCACCACTATCTTTGCATACCAGGATTCATCTCTTGAAACTGGGTTATCTCACTTAGTATGATGTTCTCCAACTCCATCCATCATTGCCTAAGAATTTCATGAATTCATTGTTTCTAATGACTGAATAGTACTCCATTGTGTACCACCATAGTGGGGTATTCCTGTGACAACCTGACCATGTTTTGGGGAGGACTGTGGAAGGACTTTGGAACTTTGAGCTAGAAAAGCCATTAGAATATTAAGAGCTGGATGGAAAGTTCTGTAGGAGCTTGGAAGACAATGTTAAGAACAGTGCAGACGATGGAGGCCTGGCTTGTGAAATTTCAGAGGGAAGATTAAAAACTCGTACAGTGGCCATGTTTTGATTGTTAAAATTCTGTGGCTTTGGTTAGCTGGAGATAAAGAATCAGGTGTGAGTAACAAGATACCAGAACTACTAAAGCAAACCTTTGTGTTACTGCGACTATTGATGCTGGTTAGCTAGAGCTAAGAAATTAGCGGTGATTAAGAAGAGACCCGCATCACTGAGATGAAATCTTCTTGTTAGTGTTTTCTGAGAGTACAGAGAGTGTGTTCCATAGATAGCCACAGTTGTAATTTATGATGTGTCTGGACTTGGTTCTGTGTAAGATTCACCCAGATGGAATTGGATTTGAAAGCATGAAGGGCTCATGAAGAGCAGCTGCGGCTCTTGTCACAGTGAGAGGCCACAGAAGGCAATTGGTGAAGGTACAGCCTCCGTTGCAATTAATGGCCCAGGACTTGAAGTGGTCATGCATAGAAGGAGAGGCTTGTCACCCTGATGAGATCCTATGGAAGGCTTTTGGTGAAGCCTAATTACAGCAGAAGTCTGTATTATTTTGGAGATGACAGTACCATGTGATGACCACCAATAGCAGCAGCAGCAGTGGAGTACAGGCATCTGGAGCCTAGAAGACGAGCTGTGTGCTGCACAGGGCAGAGCTGAATAAGTGACTAAAGCCCTTGGAGGAACCCAGAAGATCGTGAGTTGGATCCCAGACATTGAACCATTGGAAGTTGAGTTTAGGTTTTGGTTGAGACTGTGCCCTGATATGTTTCCCTCCTGAAGGAAAAAAGTATTTTAGTGGAACTCACATTTGAGAGTTTCTATTTTTAAAAGACTTAGATATTGAAAGATGTTGGACATTTTATGGTGATTGATCTTTTAATATGTAAAGACTGTCGGACTTTTAAAGTTATTTAGATCTTGGGAATGAATAATAAAGTAAGGGTTGAGGATTAATAGTGATGTGTTTATGTGTCAAGTTGACAAGGGGTCAATTGTACTGGCTAGTTTTGTGTGTCAACTTGACACAAGCTTGAGTTGTCACAGAGAAAGGAGCTTTAGTTCGGGAAGTGCCTCCATGACATCCAGCTCTGGCGCATTTTCTCAATTAGTGATCAAGTGGGGAGTGCCTCTTTTGGGTGGTACTTCTGTGGGGCTGGTCCTTTTGCATTCTATAAGAGAGCAAGCTGAGCAAGCAAGTAAGCCAGTAAGAAACAACCTCAATGAAAGAGGAACACTCCTCTACTGCTGGTGGGATTGCAAGATGATGCAACCACTTTGGAAATCAGTATGGTGGTTCCTCAGAATACTGGGCATGTCGCTTCGTGAGGACCCTGTTATACCACTCCTGGGCATATATCCAGAGGATTCTTCAGCATGCAATAAGCACACATGCTCCACTATGTTCATAGCAGCCTTATTTGTAGTAGCCAGCAACTGGGAAGAACCTAGGTGTCCTTCAACAAAGGAATGGATACAGAAAAGGTGGTATATTTACACAATGGAGTACTATTCAGCCATTAGAAACAATGAATTCATGAAATTCTTAGACAAATGGAAGGAGCTGGAGAACATCATACTAAGTGAGGTAAGCCAGTCTCAAAAGATCAGTCATGTTATGCACTCACTGATAAGTGGATATTAGCCTAGAAACTTTGAATACCCAGGACATAATCCACAAATTAAATGATGTCCAAAAAGAATCAAGTAGTGTTCCCTGGTTCTGGAAAGACTCAGTGCAAGAGTATAGGGGAATTCAAGATCAAGGAAGTGGGAAGGGGTGTATGGAAGAACAGGGGGACGGAGGAGGGCTCCTGGGAATTGCGGGGAATGGGGACCCAGAAAAGGGGAAATCATTTGAAATGTATATAAAAATATATCAAGAAAGAAAAAAAAAAAAAAAAAAAAACAATCTCCATGACTGTAGGGAGCTGCTTGCCCATTAACTGTCGTTAACTGTTAACAAGTCCTTATTTGGGTGGAACCTGTTGAGTCTTGCGCCTTCCATGTGGATACAACCCAACAGCAATGCCCACATGGCTAAGCCTGATTGACTGGCTATTAGTATTTAAGGGCTGGGCTGATTCTCTCGGGGTCAGAAGAAGAAGTACAGGAGAGAGAAGTAGTATAAGAGGGAGAAGAAGGAGAAGAAGTACAAGGGACCTGAGTAAACTGCTTGAAGAAGATCTTCCTGTGTTGCATCATACCTTGCTGGCCAGGGTGGACACGACAACTGGTTCGAAACCCGAGACAAGAAACTCTCCTAGTTCGTGGGGTTTGAAGATCAGAACTTCTCACAGTCAGGGTAGCATGCTGGTAAGTTCCCGGTTAAATGGGACAATAAAGTTCCTGGTTAAATGGGACAATAAAGTTCCAGGTTAAATGGGACAATAAAGTTCTTGGTGAGAGACAATAAAGTTCCCAGGCAAGGTGGGACAAAAGGGACCATTAAAAATGGACAGCCTGTTCCTCTCTGTAAACAAAGAGGGAGGGAAAAGTTTGCAGAAGGCAAATGGAAAGTGAAAGTAAAGTCCGCTGAGGTTTAAGTTCACAGATTAGCAACCTAGTGAAAAGTAAAGACTTACAATTTATAGCAACCTAGTGAAAAGTAAAGAGTTACAATTTATGGACCCTGCTCTGATAGCAGTGTCCTACATTTTTTTCTGCTTTCTTTTTGTAAAAGGACTTAGAGCCTTAATTTTGAAAATGGGGAACTCACACTCTCATCCAATTTTTCTGGCTCTTCAAGAGCTGCTTTTGTCAAAGAATTTAAAGATCAAGAAATCGACCTTAGAGAGATTTCTTAATGAATGTAATACCGTGGCACCCTGGTTCGCTGTTTATGGCAGCCTAACGGTCGCCTGCTGGGATAGGTTAGGGAAGGATCTGGACTTAGCCTGGGATCAGGGCACACTCAAAGGAGGTGTAAAAGCTATTTGGAAGCTTGTTAGGGGCTGTTTAGAAGATAAAACATGCTGTAAGGCCGTAGAGGATGGACAAACTGCTTTAGAAATCTTACAAGAGGAAAGATCAAAAAAGGCAGAGAGTGTTAAGGAAAAAGGAGCAAAGTCTCTCTACCCTGCCTCAGAAGGGTAGTTCTGAAGAGTCTGATCTTGAGGAGAAGGAGATATATGCTCTGGTTGAACAGTTGGAGGGAGCAAGCCTAAAACAGAGGAAGAAACTTAGAGATAAGTCATGGGTGGCAGCACCATCAATGGGTGTGGCCGTCCCCACCCTGCCAGCACCTCCCACTCCTACACCTAATCTAGAGACTACCCAGTATACAGGGAATTCCTTTTGTCCACGAGTTTGGTCACAGGTTCGCACCGAGTTCTCTTTAGCTTATCCAGTGTTTCAGAATCCACAAGGACAAAGGATTCATGAGCCTTTAGACTTTAAAGTTATTAAATCTCTGGCTGAATCAGTTAGAAATTATGGAACATCTGCTGCCTTCACGGTGGCTCAAGTTGAGGCTCTCACTAGGTACTGTATGACTCCTGGGGATTGGAGTTCGTTGGTTCGTACCTGCCTAAGCCCAGGACAATACCTTGATTGGAAAGCATTTCTTATAGAATTTGCAACTGAGCAGGAGGCAGTTAACATAGCGGTGGGCAACCCACAATGGGATAGGGATATGCTCCTGGGTCAAAGAAGGTATGCCAACCAACAAATTGGTTATCCGGTGCAAGTATATAATCAAGTCAATGATATTTCTATAAAAGCTTGGAAGTCGTTCCCCAATAAAGGGGAGGTAACAGGAAATATTACCAAGGTTATTTAAGGGCCTATGGAGCCTTTCTCTGATTTTGTTGCTCGACTCCTCTAGACTGCCACCAGAATTTTTGGCAATGTGGATTTGGCAGGGCCCCTAATAAAGTAGCTTGCTTTTGAACAATGCACAAAGGAGTGCCGTGCAGCTATAACCCCGTTCAAAAACAATGGGATAAAGGAATGGATGAAAGCGTGCAGAGAGTTAGGAGGGCTGCTGACTAATGCAGGTCTTGCTGTGGCTGTGGTGCAATTAACACAGAACTGGAAACCACAGTCAGGAGCTTGCTTCAGGTGTGGAAAGCTGGGCCATCTTAAAAAACAATGTCTGGAAAGAGGAAGCACAGGCACAGGTGAAATTTTTCTACACCCTAGAAAACCTGGATTGTGTCCCAAGTACAAAAAGGGAAATCATTGGGCTAATGAGTGTAGGTCCTTTAAGGACATACATGGACAGCCCCTTCCGTCTGGATATGGAGGTGCTCTGCCAAAAGACGGCCAGTGGGGCCCTTGTCCGCAGGGCCCACAAATATATGGGGCCATAGAGGAACAAACCACCAGTCCCACATCAGAGAGATGGCCGTCCCTTCACCATCCAAGGGACTGGGGAGAGCCACTGCTGGTTCTGCAGGATTGCACCTCTGCTCCACCTCTAGGCTCGTATTAACTCCTCAAATGGGAATCCAAATAATTGATACTGATTTTAAAGGACCCCTTGACCCTGATACCGTGGGCCTACTCATTGGTAGATCATCCACTGCTTTGAGAGGCTTAATAGTGCACCCGGGGATTATTGATCCAGATTTCAGAGGAATAGTCAAGATAATGGTAGAGTCCCCAAAAGGAATTACAGTTATTTCCCCAGGAGATAGAATAGCTCAGCTCATTGTGCTCCCTAGTTTGCATGCAAAGTTTCCAGCTCAGAAAATAAATAGGGGGAAAAAAGGGTTCGGATCCACTGGCAATGACCTTACATTTTTGGCACTGGATTTAGACCAGCGCCCCATTGTAGAATTGCAAATTGAAAATAGACAAATTCAGGGACTACTGGACACTGGAGCTGACAAAAGCATAATAGCTAAAAAGGATTGGCCAGCAAGCTGGCCAATCCAGATCTCCTCTCAAACATTACAGGGCTTGGGTTATGCAAAGGCCCCGGATATTAGTGCAAGACAGCTCAAGTGGCAAGATCAGGAAGGACACTCTGGCGTGATACAGCCCTAAGTCCTAGATTTGCCAATCACCCTATGGGGGAATGATTTGCTGAAGAATATGGGCTATAAATTAACCAATGAATATTCGGAAGTCTCACAACAGCTCATGAAACAGATGGGGCATTACCCCGGAAGGGGCATTGGGAAATTTTTAAAAGGAAGAACTAGTCCAGTTGTTGCTCAACAAAGACCCGATTGGCAAGTTCTGGGTTTTTCCTAGGGGCCATTGAGGAGGGCATTCCCATCACATGGAAGACAGAGGAACCGGTGTGGGTTCCTCAATAGCCCCTTTCCTCTTAAAAGCTTACAGCAGCTCATTCCTTTGTAAGTGAACAGCTCTCTCTTGGGCACATTGAAACCTCAGTATCTCCTTGGAACACACCCGTTTTCGTTATAAAAAAGAAAACAGGAAAATGGAGGCTGCTTCATGACCTCCGCGCTATTAATCAACAAATGCAAGTGATGGGTCCAGTGCAGCGAGGCCTTCCCTTGTTGTCTGCCTTACCTAGCCATTTGCCAGTCATAGTAATCGATATAAAAGACTGTTTCTTTTCAATCGCCCTCTGCATTAAAGACAGGGAGCGGTTTGCATTTACCATCCCTTCCTGTAATCACCAGGAACCTGATAAGAGGTATGAATGGAAAGTGTTATCCCAGGGCATGGCTAATAGCCCCACTATGTGTCAAGTATTTGTGAGTGCTATCATCGCTCCTCTAAGAGAGCAATATTCTAGAGTAAGATGCATCCACTACATTGATGATATCCTTCTGAGTAATAAAGATGAGAAGGTTTTGGATCAGGCTTATGAAGAGCTAATAAGATTATTGAGAAGAAAGCAATTGTTTGTTGCCCCTGATAAGGTTCAAAAAACCAGTGTAGTCTCTTATTTGGGAGCAAGATTGGATCCTCTTACAGTAGTCCCACAAAAAATTGAAATTAGAAAGGATAATCTCAAGACACCTAATGACTTTCAGAAGTTGTTGGGTGATATAAACTGGATCCGAAGCTATTTGAAAATACTTAATTATGAATTAACGCCATTATTCAATCTTTTGGCCAGTGATTCAGCCCTGGATTCTCCTAGACAACTAACTAAGGAGGCTCGAGTGGCCTTGAGGAAGGTAGAGCAAGGACTACAGGATGCAGTACTATATCGTTGCACAGAGGACTTGGATATTATCCTGTGCATTCTGCCTACCATTTTGCAGCCTACAGGGCTGTTATGGAAGGCAGGACACTTATTATGGATTCATCCTAAAGCCTCACCAGCAAAATCCATAGAGCATTACCCCACTGCTGTGGCAAAATTGGCCTTTAATAGAATACAACAGTGTGTGCAGTTTTTTTGGGAGATATCCAGCCTCCCTGATTATTCCATATACTGCTTTTCAAGTGCAAATATTATGTGGAGCAATTGATGACTAGGCCATATTGTGCTGTAGTTTTCATGGTATTATAGATAATCATTATCCCAAGCACACTTTGCTTTTCTTTTTTAAAGAACATCCTGTTATGTTTCCAAAAGTAACTGCACAAAATCCTTTGCCAGATGCTCCCAATATATTTACAGATGGATCAAAAACTGGATGTGGGGTGTGTCCTGTGTCAATTCCAGCCAAATTCTCCACAGGTGGTTGAGTTGCAAATTGTCTTGGAAATCTTTAAAAAATGCCTTTTTCCCTTTAATTTGCTTTCCGATTCGGCATATGTGGTAAATGTTGTAAAAATTCTAGAGGTAGCCGGACCTATAAAACAAAGCAGTACTGTTTGTCAATTACTGAGAGAGTTACAAAAGATCATTTGGCTGAGAGAGTCAAAATTTTTTATACAACATATTCGAGCTCATACAGGCTTACCTGGACCATTAAGTGAAGGAAATGATCTGGTTGATCGTTGCAATAGAATGGAATATGCATTTATGAGTTCTGTTTTGGAAAATGCCCGAATTTTTCATGAGCAATGTCATATTCCTTCAAAGACCTTGCAAAGAAGGTTTGGATTATCCCGAGCAGAAGCCAGACAAATTGTTCTCGAATGCCAACAATGTGCTGTTTATAATCATCCCCCTAGTTTAGGAATTAATCCAAGAGCTTTGCTACCTTTAAAAATTTGGCAAATGGATATTACTCATATTTTTGAATTTGGAACTTTAAAATATGTTCATGTTTCTGTGGATACTTGTTCTGACATCATTCATGCTACAGCCTTGAGTGGAGAAAAGACACGTAACGTTATTACACATTGCCTTGAAGCATGGGCGGCTTTGGGGCAACCTCAACAGCCTAAGACAGACAATGGGCCTGCATATACAGCTCAGTCTTTTCAATACTTTTGCAAGCAAATGAATATAATCTTGAATCATGGTCTACCTTATAATCCTCAGGGCCAAGGCATTGTTGAACGTGCTCATCGTACCCTTAAGGTATGTTTAACAAAACAAAAAGAGGGAATTTGGTATGATAGAACACCCAAAGAACGATTTTCATTGGCAAACTTTAAATTTTTTGAATCTGGATAATGATGGTTTGGCTGCAGCTGATCAGCACCAATGCCCTAATAATACCTTGAAGGGTTATGTTAAATGGAAAGATGTGCTTACCGGATTATGGCATGGCCCTGATCCAGTGTTGGCGTGGGCGAGAGGTTCTGTTTGTGTGTTTCCTCAGACTCAACAAGATCCACTGTGGGTGCCTGAGCGGCTGACCAGACACTGCAATAAAAATGAAGATCCTCCCCCTGTTACTAGCTCTCGGCGAGACGTTGATGCTGGTGTAGATGGAGCCATGATGGGCGATCTTGTCGGTGTTCCTGAGACCAATGCCGATACGCCATGATACTAAGCTGTTTCCTTGTCTTTTAGTTCTTACAAGTCTCTTGATATACCTTATTCACCTTTAAAGAGGAGGGAGTGTAAATGAAAACTATGCCCTTGCCATCCTTTTGATAGTACTTTCAATTGTTTGCTGTGGTGCATCTAGAGGATGAGGTGTATCCAACAAAGACAGGTTGCAATGATGGTACAGGCATTCACAGCCATTGAAGCTGGACAGTCCTCCTAGGCCTGGCTGGCAGCCATGAAAGCCTAATAAGATGCTTTCCAAGCTCAGGATGCGAGGCAAAGCACTGCACTCAGGGGCCCATGATTGGAGCGCCCTTGAGGGGAGCATGTTTGACTGCACACGGATTGGTACGCCAGAACCCGTCTCTGAGCAAAAGGTACCGGACGGGTTTGACGAAATCCACTGGGCTGATGGCTCAGAAGGGCATCGAAACAAGGTCCATGAGTTCACCCGATGGGCAAATGATATATCAGAAGTCAAACCTCTACTCTCGCCTGAATGCCTGTTTAAAAAGAAAAAGGAGGAACTGTAGGGAGCTGCTTGCCCGTTAACTGTTGTTATCTGTCGTTAATTGTCGTTAACTGTTAACAAGTCCTTATTTGGGTGGAGCCTATTGAGTCTTGAGCCTTCCACGTGGATACAACCTATCAGCAATGCTCACGTGGCTAAGCCTGATTGGCTGTCTATTAGTATTTAAGGGGTGGGCTGATTCTCTTGGGGTCAGAAGAAGAAGGAGTGCAGGAGGGAGAAGAAGTAGAAGAGGGAGAAGAAGGAGAAGAAGTACAAGGGTCCTGAGTAAACTGCTTGAAGAAGATCTTCCTGTGTTGTGTCATTCCTTGCCGGCGAGGGTGGACGCGACACATGACCTCTGCATCAGCTCGTGCTTCCTGACCTGCTTGAGTTCCAGTCCTGACTGTCTTTAGTGATGACCTGCAATGTGGAAGTGTAAGCTCAATAAAACCTCCCCCCCCCAAAAAAAAAAGTGTTTCTTGGTCATGATGTTTGTGAAGGAATAGAAAGCCTGACCAAGATATGTATATATACCACATTTTTTTGCATCCATTCTTCTGTTGAGGTTCATCTGGGTTCTTTCCATCTTCTGTCTATTATAAATAGCGCTGCTATGAACATATTGGAGCATGTATCTTTATTACATGCTGGGGAATCATCTGGGTATATGCCCAGGAGTGGTATAGCAGGATCTTCCAGAAATGAGGTGCTAAGGTTTCTGAGGAACTTCCAGACTGATTTCCAGAGTGGTTCTACCAATTTGCAACACCACCAGCAGTGGAGGAGTGTTCCTCTTTCTCCACAACCTTACCAACACCTGCTGTCTCCTGAATTTTTAATCTTAACCATTCTGAATGCTGTAAGATGAAATTTCAGGGTTGTTTTGATTTCTTTTTCCCTGATGACTAATGAAGTTGAGCATTTTTTAAGATGCTTCTCTGCCATCCGAAGTTCTTCATGTGAAAATTCTTTGTTTAACCCTGTACCCCATTTTTAATAGGGTTATTTGGTTTTCTGGTGTCTAACTTCTTGATTTTTTGTATTTATTGTATATTAATCCTCTATCTGATGTAGGGTTGGTGAAGATCTTTTCCCAGTTTGTTGGTTGTCGATTTGTCCTATTAATGGTGCCCTTTGCCTTACAGAAATTTTGTTACTTTCTGAGGTCTCATTTTTCAGTTATGGTCTTAGAGCATTCACTATTGGTGATCTGTTCACAGACTTTCCCTCCTCTACAGATGTCCTCAAGGGTCTTCCGCAGTTTCTTTTCTATTAGCTTCAGAGTGTCTGGGTTTATGTATAGGTCCTTGATCCATTTGGATTTGAGCTTAGTACAAGGAGACAAGGATGGATCAATTCTCATTCTTTTGCATGCTGACCTCCAGTTGAAACTGCACCATTTGTTGAAAAGGCTATCTTTTTGCCATTGGAGTTTTTTCAGCCCCTTTGTCGAAGATCAAGTGGCCATAGGTGTGTGGGTTCATTTCTGGATCTTCAATCCTGTTCCATTGATCCACCTGCCTGTCATCTTGCCAATATCATGTAGTTTTGAACATTATTGTGCTGGAGTATTGCTTAACATCAGAGCTACTCATTCCCCCACAATTTCTTTTGTTGTTGACAATAGTTTTAGCTATCCTGGGTTTTTTGTTTTTCCAGATGAATTTGAGAACTGCTCTTTCTAACCCTATGAAGAATTGAGCTGGGATTTTGATGGGAATTGTGCTGAATTTGTATACTGCTTTTGGAAAAATGGCCATTTTAACTATATTAATCCTGCCTATCCCTGACCATGGGAGGTTTTTCCATTTTTTGAGGTCTTCTTCCATTTCCTTCTTCAGAATCTTGAAGTTCTTGTCATACAGATCTTTTAATTGTTTGTTAAGAGTCACCCCATGTACTTTATACTGTTTATGGCTATTGTGAAGGGTGTCATTTTCCTAATTACTTTCTCAGCCTGCTCATCCATTAGGCTGCTAGTGTACGCTCTCTCAGTTTTCTTTTTGGAGGCACTCAGGGCTAAGAGTATTCCTGTTAGCACTGCTTTCCTTGTGTCCCAAAGATTTGGGTATGTTGTGCCTTCATTTTCATTAAATTCTAAAAAGTCTCTGATTTCTTTTTTTATTTCTTCTTTGGATAAGGTGTCATTGAGTAGAGTATTATTCAGCCTCCGTGTTTATGCGGGCTTTCTGTTGTTTTTGTTGCTATTGAAAACCACTCTTACTCCATAGTGTTCTGAAAGGAGGCATGGGATTAGTTCGATCTTCTTATATTTGTTCAGATCTGTCTTGCGACCAATTGTGGTCGATTTTGGAGAAGGTATCACGAGGTGCTGAGAAAAAGGTATATTCTTTTGCTTTAGGGTGAAATGTTCTATAAATATCAGTCAAATCCAATTGGTCCAAAGCTTCAATTAGTTTTACTGTGTCCCTGTTTAGTTTCTGCTTTCCTGATTGAGGAGATTGGGGTGTTGAAGTCACCCACAATATTGTGTTAGGTGCAAGATGTGCTTTGAGCTTTAGTAAAGTTTCTTTTACGAATGAAGGTGCCCTTGCATTTCGAGCATAGATGTTCAGAAGTGAATATTCTTCCTGTAGACTTTTGCTTTGACCAGCAAGAAGTGTCCTTCTGTGTCTCTTTTGATGACTTTATGTTGAAAGTCAATTTTATCTGATATTAGATTGGCTACTGTGGCTTGTGTCCTGAGACCATTGGCTTCTTAAATTGTCATCCATCCTTTTACTCTAAGTTAGTTTCTGTCTTTGACACTGAGGTGTGTCTCCTGTATGCAGCAAAATGTAGGGTCCTGTTTCCTTATCCATTCTGTTAGTCTATGTATATTTATTGGGGAATTTCGTCCATTGATGTTAACAGATATTAAGGAAGAGTGATTATTACTTCCTGTCATTCTTGATGTTATTTTTATATTTGAGTGGTTATCTCTTTTGGGTTTGATGAAAGAATGTGACTATCTTGCTTTTTCCAGGATGCAGTTTCTCTCGTTTTATTCAAGTTTTCCTCCTATTATTCTTTGCAGAGCTGGGTTTGTGGAAAAATATAATTTGGTGTAAATTTGGTTTTGTCATGGAATATCTTGGTATCTCCTTCTATGGTGATTGAAAGTTTTTTTGGCTATAGTAGCCTTGGCTGACATTTGTGTTCTCTTGGAGTCTGCATGAGATCTGCCCAGGATCTTCTAGCTTTCATGGTTTCTACTGAGAAGGCTGGTGTGAGTCTGATAGCTCTTCTTTTATATGTTACTTGGCCTTTTTCTCATATTGTCTTTAATATTCTTTCTCTGTTTAGTGCATTTGGGTTTTGATTATTATGTGACAGGATGTATTTCTGCTCAGGTCCATTCTGTTTGGAATTCTATAGGCTTCTTGGATATTCATGGGCATATCTCTCTTTAAATTGGGAAAGTTCTCTTCCATAATTTTTTTGAAGGTATTTGCTGGCCCTTTCAGTTGTAAATCTTCACTCTCATTAATGCCTATAATCCTTAGGTTTGGTCTTCTCATTTTCTCCTGGATTTCCTGGATGTTCTAGCATACAAACTTTTTGGATTTTGCATTTTCTTTGACTGTTGAGTCCATAGTTTCAACGGTATCTTCGGCATCTGAGATTCTTTCTTCCATATCTTGTATTCTCTTGTTTATATTTGCATCTATGTACCCTGATTTCTTCTCAAGGTTTTCTATCTCTAAAGTTATCTCCCTTTGTTATTTCTCAGTTCATTCCATTCCTGTTTTTAGATCCAGGATAGATTTGCTCAGTTCCTTCATTTGTTTCTTTGTGTTTTCCTTTAATTCTTTAAGAGATTTTTGTGTTTCCTCTTTCTTGACTTCTGCCTGTTGACTCAAATTCTCTTGCATTTCTTTAATTTTTTTTCATTTTATTTTTATTTATTTATTTATTTATTTATTTATTTATTTATTTATTTATTTATTTATTTATTTAGTGTTTCTTCTTTATTGACTTCTATCTCTTGGGCATTATTCTCCAGAATTTCTTTAAGAGATTTTGGTGTTTCCATTATACATGTTTCTAATTTATTCAGGTTCCCATCTATTTCTTTAAGAGATTCCTTTATGTCCTTTTTGTGCTCTTCTAGCAGCACCTTGAACATTGATTTTAAATCCAAATCCTGTTTCTCAGGTGTCTTGGCATAACCAGAACTTGCTGATGTTGGACAGTTTTCTTCAGATGCTCCACTATTGCCTAGATTTCTGTTAGTGGCGTTCCTGCATTTACTATTTTCCATTTTGTTCTCTGGCATTAGCTGGTCTTTTCTCTGGCTTGTATTTGAGCCTCCTGTGAGGCTCTAGAGCTATTTCCACAACAATGGATGGCAGGGTATCCCCTGTCACAGATTACAGATGTGCAGTCCTCCTCTTGGGTGCCCTTGGATTCCTAGTGTGCCTTGCCCCAGATTGTCTCTGTGGACCAGGTAGTGCTCTTTTGCTCCATCAGAGAGGGCTGATGGGGTATGCTGCCGGACCTTTTCCAAGTGATGATCACTCTGCTGGTTAGCTGATCTCCCAAACGTGTTGGTGCACACAAGGCTAGCCTAGCTACTCAGGCCCTGACTCTAGGCAAAAGCCTGCCTGTCCAAGGCCCTAGCAGAGTTCCCCTTGGGCAATGAGTGTTAAATGGTTCTGTCAGGTGGCCAGGATGGCAGGGTGCATAAGCTCCTCGAAAGTGTCTGGAGAGTCTACTGTGCTAACCTCCTCCTGGATGGGTTGAGACACAGATGGCCCACCAAGCAGCGCAGGTCCTGGGGGCAGTAAGGGGCTGTCAGGCCTAGACCCCTCGCTATGTTCGCCTTAGGCAATGACTGTTAGCTGACTTTGCCTGGTAGACCTCTCTGGTGTCTGGTAGCCAAAAAGGCAGCATGTGCCAGGCTGGGAAAACAACCTCCTGTCCAGGTTGGAACACCGATGGGCCCCTGAAAAGCCCAGGGCCTGGGTGAAGACCAATGCCTATTGGGCTTAAACCACCGTAATGTTGGCCCCGGGTTATATTTGCATACCTCAGGCTGTCTAATCCCTCTGGCATCACAGAACCAAGATGGAAGTGAGTCTCTCATAACTGACTGGCAGGGGGCAGATTTCTGATGTGGCTTCTGGTGGTGAAAGGCACTGTGAATCAGACACTGCTTGTAGCCCGGCTGGCCAGCTGTGGTCAATGTTGGTGGGAAGGTGCAGGGCCTGCCTGGATCCAGTCCTCTTGGTTACACTGCTGATGGCCCTCCCTCTGGACAAGTCACTGCTGCTGCTGCCACTTATCAAGCACTTCCTGGCATCAGCATTAGTGTCAAAATGTCATTTGCAGAATTTGTTGTCAATTATTCACTAGATCTTAGTAATGCTCACTGAAGCAAATAAAAATGTTATGTTATATTTCAATTTATGTTTTACTAAGAGATTTTTTATTCACTTTGGTTTCTGTAAATGGAATCGAAGGTCTTTGAATGGACTTTACTTGATTTTCTAGTGCATATTTTGCCCCTGTTTATTTCCTTTGTATGGAACAATTCTGGGATCAAAATAGAAAATTAGGAGTTAGGACAATCTCTTTACTGGGGGCCAAGTCTATTTTCTGGATTTTATCTTTACATGTTCTATATCCCATTTGACATGTTTCTTTTATTTTCTTTTTATTTTGAGTTTTCAAAATTTTTATGCATTTAATTTTTTTTACAGTTCTAATTGCATCTGCATCCTGGTCTAACTTGTAACTTTTAAGAACCCATACCTCCTCCCACACTGTCTCCATCAGAATTTCCACACCCTCAAACACCAAATGTTCTCACTCTCTGAGGTTTCCATTCTCTCAAAGGATAGATACATTTCTTGCCTGAACGCACACCTGGCAATCTTTCTTTTATATGTATAGGGGCCTCAGATCAGCTGGCATAGAATACTGACTGGTTGGTTGTCCGATGTCTCAGAAATATTTGGGATCCAGGTTCATTGAGACTCAAGGTCATCTTAAAGTTTTGCCTCCACTTCAGGTTCTTTCAACCTTTCCCTAATTCAACCACATGAATCAGATTTTGTCGACTGGTTGCGTGTAAATACCTTCATCTGACTCATTCTCCTGCTCCTTGGACAGTTCAGATGACAGTAATTATAGGGCCCTTTTGTGACCATTCTATAGCCTCAGTACTAGCATCAAAACCTTGAGTACTTCCCTTGAACTGTATCCCATGCAGAGTTGTCTCTGCTCTCCTTTTACTCAGGCTCTTCTCCATTTCTTGTCCATGTTGTTTACCAACAGGAAAAATTTGGGTCATAATCTTTGACTGTGTGATGGCACACACATCACTCAATTGATGCCCTGTATTTCTGCTGGAAGTAGACTCTACAAGTTCACTCTCACTGTTTGGCATTTCAACTAAGAATTCTCCCTTTGTTTCCTAAGAGACTCTCACCTCCCTGGTCTCTAGTACATTTTGGAGGTTGTCTGGCCTCCTACCTCCTGAAGTTGCTGTTTCCTTTCTTTCTGCTGCCCATCAGGTCTTCAGTGCTTTTCCCATATCCAATATCTGATCATGTTTTCTTACCTCTTCTCTGGCCTATACCTTTTCTGACCCAGAATGCTCTCAGCCTCCCCCACTCCTATGATATCTATCATTTCTCTTTCTTGTAGGCATGAGGCCCTACAGATCTTTATCCATTTTGAGTTCATTGCACTATATCCTCTGATTTCTGCAATTTTGGCTGTGGGAATGGAATATACAGACCTTTGAAAGCATACACTGCTATGTAAGGGCTCAATTTCTCTTTGAGCTTGTCAATTGAATAATTTATTGTCAGTTCTATAGGTCTTAATCATACTGAGTAGACAAGATTGAATTCTTTTTCTGTTTTAGTTCAATTTACTTAATTTTTGATGATGTTTATTAATATATAAAATATTTCTTTACCATTATAAATTAGATACCAATCTAATCAGAACATAATAAATATTATTAATTTATTCAATATTATACTCAATTGAATACTTTAAGGTTTTGAATAATTAGATATAAATATTATATTAGAAGTATAGTTGACATAGGCGGTTTGTCTTCCAGCCCATTTGAAGTGGGATCTGTTCTCCAATCACCTCTCTCCTTTTTCTCTGTCTTTATATTCCCTTGCAATGCTAGATCAATCCTTTCCAGGATCCGGACCCTCTCCATAATTCTTCATGGGTGTCATTTGATATGCAATTTTTGCCTTGGGTATTCAGGGCTTCTGGGCTAATTAATATCCACTTATCAGTGATTTCATTTCATGTGTATTCTTTTGTGATTGGGTTCCCTCGCTTCGGATGATATATTACAGATCAAACCATTTGCCTAAAAATTTTGTGAATTCATTGTTTCTAATTGCTGAGTAGTATTCCATTGTGTAAATATACCATATTTTCTGTATCCATTCATCTTTTGAGGGGCATCTGGGTTATTTCCATCTTCTGGCTACTATAAATACGGCTGCTATGAACATAATGGAGCATGTGTCTTTAATGCATGCCGGGGAATCCTTTTGCTATATGCCCAGGAGAGGTATAGCAGGGTCCTCTGGAAGTCTCATGTCCAGTTTTCTGAGGAACCTCCAGACTGATTTCCACAGTAGTTGTAACATCTTACAGTGCCACCAGCAGTGGAGGAGTGTTCTCTTTCTCCACATCCTTGCCAACACCTGCTGTCTCCTGATTTTTTGACCTTAGCCATTCGGACTGATGTAAGGTGAAATCTCAGGGTTGTTGTGTTCTGCATTTCCCTAATGACTAATGATGTTGAGCACTTCTTAATGTGCCTCTTGGCCATCCGAATTTCTTCAGGTGAAAATTCTTTGTTAAGATCTGTAACCCAGTTTTTAAATAGGGTTATTTGCTTCACTGGGATCTAACTTTTGAGTTCTTTGTATATATTAGATATTATCCCTCGAACAGATGTGGGGTTGGTGAAAATCCTTTCCCAATTTGATGGTTTCCGTTTTGTCCTTTTAACTGTAAATCCAGAATCCTTTCATGCTAAAAGTATTAGAAAGAACAGGAATACAAGGCCCAGACCTAAACATCGTTAAAGCAATATACAGCAAAGCAGTATCCAACATCAAACTAAATGCAGAGAAACTTGAAGCAATCCCACTAAAATCAGGTTGTAGACAAGGCTGTCCTCTCTCTTCATATCTTTTCAATATAGTACTTGAAGTTCTAGCTTGAGCAATTAGACAACATAAGGAGGTCAAGAGGATACAAATTGGAAAGGAAGTAATCAAATCATCACAATTTGCAGATGACAAGATAGTCTACTTAATTGACCCGAAAACCTCCACCAGAGAACTCCTACAGCTGATAAACAACTTCAGCAGAGTGGCTTGTTATAAAATCAACTCAAGCAGATCAGTTACCTTCCTATACTTAAAAGATAAGAAGGCTGAGAAAGAAGTTAGTAAAATGACACCCTTCAAAATAGCCACAAACAATATAAAATATCTTGGTGTGTCTCTAACCAAACAAGTGAAAGAACTATATGACAAGAACTTCAGGTCTCTGAAGAAAGAAATCAAAGAAGACCTCAGAAAATGGAAAAATCTGCCATGCTCGTGGATTGGCAGGATTAATATTGCTAAAATGGTCATCTTGCCAAAAGCGAACTACAGATTCAATGCAATACCCATCAAAATCCCAAGACAGTTCTTCACACAGTTTGCAAAAGCAATTCTCAAAATCATGTGGAATAACAAGAAACCCAGGATAGCTAAAACTATTCTCAACAACAAAAGAAATTTTGAGGAAATCAGTATCCCTGACTTCAAGCAATACTACAGACCAATAGTGTTAAAAAAAGCATGGTATTGGCACAGTGATACATATGTACCAATGGAATAGAATTGAAGATCCAGAAATGAATCCACGCACCTATGGTCACCTGATCTTCGACAAAGGAGCCAAAAACATCCTGTGGAAAAAAGATAGCCTTTTCAAAAATGGTGCTGTTTCAATTGGAGGTCAGCATGCAGAAGAATATCAATCGATCCATTCTTATCTCCTTGCACCAAGCTCAACTCTAAATGGATCAAGGACCTCCACATAAAACCTGACACACTGAAACTAATAGAAAAGAAACTGGGGAAGACCCTTGAGGACATGGGCACAGGGGAAAAGTTCCTGAACAGACCATCAATAGCTTATGCTCTAAGATCAAGAATTGACAAATGGGACCTCATAAAACTAAAAAGTTTCGGTAAAGCAAAGGACACTGTTCAAAAGGACAAAATGTCAACAAACAGATTTGGAAAGAATCTTCACCAACCCTAAATCTGACAGAGGGCTAATATCTAATATATATAAAGAACTCAAGAATATAGATCCCAGAGAACCAAATAACCCCATTAAAAATGGGCTATGGAGCTAAACAAAGAATTTTCACATGAAGAACTTCAGTGTGCTGAGAAACACCTTAAGAAATGTTCACCATCATTAAGCATTGGGGAAATGCAAATCAAAGCAACTCTGAGATTTCACCTCACACCAGTCAGAATGGATAAGGTCAAAAACTCAGGAGACATCAGGTGTTGGTGAGGATGTGGAGAAAGAGGAACATTCCTCCACTGCTGGTGGGATTGCAGGATTGTGCAACCACTTTGGATATCAGTCTGGCGGTTCCTCAGAAAACTGGCATGACACTTCTGAGCACCCTATTATACCACTCCTGGGCATATACCCAGAGGATTCTTCAGCATGTTCCACTATGTTCATAGATGCTCTATTTGTAGTAGCCAGAAGCTGGAAATAACCCAGGTGTCCTTCAAGGGAGGAATGGATACAAAAAAATGTGGTATATTTACACAATGGAGTACTATTCAGCCATTAGAAACAATGAATTCATGAAATTCGTAGACAAATGGATGGAGCTGAAGAACATCATAGTAAGTGAGGGAACCAGTCTCAGAAGATCAATCATGGTATGCTCTCACTGATAAGTGGATATTAGCCATGAAACTTTGAGTACCCAAGACATAATCCACATATTAAATGATGTCCAAAAAGAATGGAGGATTGGCCCCTGGTTCTGGAAAGACTCAGTGCAAAAGTATAGGGGAATTCTAGATCAGGGAAGTGGGAAGGGGTAGATGGAGGAGTAGGTGGAATGAAGAGGGCTTCTGGGACTTGCAGAGAGTGGGGGCCCAGAAAAGGGGAAATCATTTGAAATGTAAACAAAAAACATATCTATAAAAAAATAATAATAATTAAAAAAGAAAAACACACAAAAAACAAAAAACAAAAAAACAAAAAACAAGAAAAAAAACAAACAAAACAAACAAAAAAAAAAAAAAGAAAGAAAATCTGACTTTTCTTTTACAAGATTTATTTTTCCAAAATCATTTGTTGAGTGTGTTAGTCAGGGTTTCTATACCTGCACAAACATCATGACCAAGAAGCAAGTTGGAGAGGAAAGGGTTTATTGATCTTATAGTTCAATGCTGCTGTTCATCACTAAAGGAAATGATGACTGGAACGTAGCAGGTCAGGAAGCAGGAGCTAATGCACAGGCCATGGAGGGATGTTACTTACTTGCTATTTCCCCTGTCTTTCACAGACTGCTCTTTTACAGAAACCAAGAGCAACAGTCCAGAGGTGGTACCACCCACAAGCACTCGTTGATTACTAATTGAGAAAATGCCCCACAGCTGGATCTCATGGAGGACTTACTCAACTGAAGCTTCTATCTCTGTGATAACTACAGCCTGTGTCAACATGAAATATAAAATCAGCCAGTGCAAGAATGGTAGAATTTCTTAATATTAGAAATTAAAATGTTATCCTACATTTTATTAAAAAGCTTTCAAATGTTATACTGAATACTTCTGGATATGTATGAAGATTTTTGAAAAAAATCAAAATTTCAGAATTAATGTAAACAATGCACAAATATTCCACTATAACAGCACAGAAAGTATAGAACAGAATAAAGAGAAAATTAAATACTTAAAACACGTTTATCTTTTATACTTCAAAGATACCATTAATATCTAACATATAAAAGCCATGGAAATATTCATATTTGGTAATAATGAAAAATTTAAAATATTGTTTATGCTCTGATCAGATTGGTATATATTTAATAATTGCTTAGAAAAAATTTTAAATAAATAAACATTATTATTATTTAAGCAAGTTGAAAAATAATGTAAAAAAAATTCATCCTTGTCCATTCAGTAGGACTAAAAGTTAGAAAATGGACATTGCTCAATTGAAAAGCTAAAATAGAAATTGAGCCCTCAGAACTGGTAATATATGCTTACAAAGGACTGTATATAGCACACCCTTAGACATAATGACAGAATACCCAGGAAAGAGTCCACAGAACTCAAAAGTGCTAAAAAAACATAGGGCCTTAATCCTACATGGGAGAAGTAAAGATCAAAAAAGAAGATAAAAATCACAGGAGTGTGAAAGGCCAGGAATGTTCTGGGTCAGAAAAGATACAGGCTGGGGAAGAGGGGAACATGACAGATCTTGGGTAGGGGAAAAGGCTTGTAGCCCTGAGGCCCAGCAGAAAAAAGGAAACAGGCAACTTCAGGAGGTAGGAAGCCAGACAACCTCCAGATAGTACTAGAAACCAGGGACGGGAGAGACTCTAAGGACTCAAAGGGAGAAACCTTAGATGAAATGTTCTACAGTGAGAGTAAGCTTGTAGAGCCTACCACCACCAGAAATACAGGGCATCAAGTGAGGGATGGGGGTGCCAGCCCACAGTCCAAAACTATGACCCACAACTTTTCCAGTTGGTAAAACAACATGGACAAGAAATGGAGAAGAGCTTGAGGAAAAGGAGGGCAGAGAGAGTTTCACAGTGGGAGACAGCTCAAGGGAAGGACCCAAGGCCTTGACACTATTACTGACGCTATGGAATCTTCACAAAAAGGAGCCTATAATTACTGTACTCTGAAAGATGCAACACAAAGAAGAATGAGTCCAATGAAGGTATTTAGACACAAGCAGTGTAGAGAATCTGGTTACTCCTGTGCTTGAATTTGGGAAGGGCTGGAAGAAGCTGAGGTGGAGGCCAGAGTTTTTAAGAGGACCTTGAGTATGAATTAGCCAGATACAAAAGATTTATGTGACATTGGATCATCAAATAGGCAGCCTACTATAACAGCTGATCTAAGGTATCTAACACATATAGAACAAAGAACTGCCAGGTCTGGGTTCAGTCAAAAAAAATTTATCTATGCCTTGAGAAACTGGAAACCTCAGGGAGTGCAGATATTTCATGGACGTGCATGTGGAAATTCTCATGGAGATAGGGTGAGGGAAGGTATGGGCTGTTAAACAGTCACAAAATAAACCAGGATGCAGATAAAATTTGGACTGTAAAAAAATTACATAAAATATAAAAAAAAAATCAAAGAAAATGAAAGAAGCAACAAAGGGAAGATAGAACCTGTGGAAACCACTTCCATTAGATAGGCATGTCCCACAGTTGAGGGACTGGGACACCTAAAGATTTCCAATTTTCATCCCAGAATTTTTCCATACAAAGCAAATACAGGGGCTGAATATGAAACAGTGATTCAAGGAAAATCCATCCAGGGATCTTCCATCCCATTTGCAGAAACCAAAATGGAAAATAAATTCCTTAGTAAGTAGTAAATTGAAGTTAAAAATAACATTTTCATTTAGCTTCAATCAGAATGATAAAGAAGAAATGAAGAATTGACAAAAAATTCTGCAAATGACATTGTGAAGCTAATGCTGATGCCAAGAAGTGCTTCCTAACAGGAATAGGGTATGTCTGTCACCTGAGAGAATCTGTATGTGACAGAGAACTACAGATGCAGATGTGTCCAACCAAACATCGGGCTGATCACAGGGACCTTAATTGGGAAGTTAGGGGACAGACTGCACTGACTGATGGAGATACACCCCTATAAGTATAAAACGTTAACTAACCAGACAACCAAGAACACACAGAAACTAAACCCACCAACTAAAGTGTATACATACATGGAGTACTTCAGAGCTCTAGATAAACAGAGAACAGAGTATGACCTTATCTCATATCAGTCTCAGAGTAAGCTGTATCTGGAATGTTGAATGTCACAACATAGGGTGATGCTAAAGTCACAGTGAGGTAGGAGTCGATGGAAGAGCACCCTCATCGTGAAAAGCCAATGGGGAAGAGCAGGTATAGAATGAAAGGCAGCTGTACATGGGTAATTTAGACAAGGGGATATAATTTGAAACATACACTAAAAGAAATGATCAATTAAAATATATATCAAAATAATAAAAAATTACAAAGGAAATGCTGCTTAGAAAGTAGTATGTTGGTTGATAAATATGCTCTGACTCTGAGGGGAACAAAGTATGTGCTTAAAACTTGCAGATGTGTTTTTCTTTAAAGCAAAAACAAACTTTAATTTTATATTTGAAAATATGAAGCACATTAAGAAAGAGCATCTTTTGGGAAAAGATTAGTAAGTCTTGTAGGACAAAATTTCTCTGTAGGTGTATGTCAATGGAAAGATGTGATGCAAAATGTCTGCTAAAATATGAGTTTGAAATCTATTCCATGATAAAATGTTTTACTTTAATATCATAATGACCCTGAATAATGCATTCTAAATGCCTAGAATACCACAGCATCAGGCTTCCTTGTCTGTTTAAACTGATATATGCATTTAATCACAAATAAAATATCGGTAAAAAAATAGAAAGCGAGTTGAACACAAATCTTGAGAAGAACAAACACTTATGACTGTCAGGAACGAGCTACTCTGGTACTGGCCATTCAATTTAGATATGGATTATGAGATGTGCCACCAAACAGCACTACCTATTCTCTGGAAAAATTTAGTATCATATTCATAATGAATATGTTGTTCCTTGGTGTAATGGAAGCATAAATGTTTTCTGAGAAAACTGGACAATCCTTACTATAGAGATGAAAAATTACAAAGGTAAAGAAACTCTGAGATAGCCTCAGGGTAGAATGGGTTGTGTATAATATATTAATTAAATAGCTGTTTACTCTATTATGATGCCATATTGAGAGTCCCAAAGAGAGGATATCTCTAGTAGTGTAAGTTGGATCTAGTAAAATTATTGCCAAAACATGGGCTGATAAAAGTGTTTGGAAGAAAGGATGGAGTCAGAGGATAAGAACAAGGAAATAACTTCAAATACTGAAATATAGTAATGTGACAACTTGGAATCCACTATCAGAGGTATCTAGAGTACCATTTCTAGGTAAAAGAAATAGGGCTTTTGAGAGAGACCTGTGGAGAAATTCTATTAGAAATAACATTGCACATTGCACAGTGAAAAGTGTTGGAAAACACCAACAGAAAGAGATATTCAGTGGAAGTCAATAAGTTGGAGGAAGAGACTGTGTAAAATAGACAAGGAAACATTTCTTCCATTACCATTAATTTTTAAGCCATTTCTCATTTCATGTAAGTGCAGAAAGAACAGGTATTTACCTTTGTAGCTGTAACATTTATTCTTCCATTTTTTTCTTCATGATGGAGTTGGCAGGAGGATTTATTAAAAATTAAAGAATTTGGAGAAAATTATGTATTTGAATATGTATTAGTGAATGACAAGAAAGATTGTAACCCATTAAAGAATGATTTGAACTCAAATATAGTTAGAGAAAACAGGTCAACTTCCCCTCAGCACACTGAAAACATAACAGTGAGTCACTTGTTAGTTTGCATCTGCATCCTTGCTTATTATTCTGAATTCACAAGGATCCATACATCACATACTCTAGATCCATAAAACACTGATTCTGGTTCATGGCAACAAATGGTCCTAGCAATACCTGTGTGTGCATGTGTGTGTGTGTGTCTGTGTGTGTGTGTTTGCTGTGTGTGTGTGTCCTCAATTTATGAATGATTTATTAAGGCTTTTTCTGTTTATATTAGAAGCCTGTTCTGTCTATATTAGACAAGGAAACATTTCTTCCATTACCATTAATTTTTAAGCCATTTCTCATTTCATGTAAGTGCAGAAAGAACAGGTATTTACCTTTGTAGCTGTAACATTTATTCTTCCATTTTTTTCTTCATGATGGAGTTGGCAGGAGGATTTATTAAAAATTAAAGAATTTGGAGAAAATTATGTATTTGAATATGTATTAGTGAATGACAAGAAAGATTGTAACCCATTAAAGAATGATTTGAACTCAAATATAGTTAGAGAAAACAGGTCAACTTCCAAATTCAAGATGAGCAATCTTGAAATATTTTCCTTGAAACTGACTTTGTTAAAAAAAATGAGAATTTAATATATAGTAAATATGGAAATTACAAATAATGAATTATTCTAATAATCTGTCGCTTTTCATTTATACCACCTTTTGCATCCTAAGATACCAATAAGTTGGGACGTTTTTCATATAACTCCCTTCATGGTTTAGGAAATATGGGTCATTTCTAATTACTCTAAAATCTAGTTATCTTTGAGAATTTATGTTTTGTTTTTGTTCTCACTAAAAAGTTAATGGAGAATACTTTGCCTTAAGGATCAGAGATGATGCTGGTGGATATCCCTGAACTTCAAAAGGTAAGACATTAAAATATGGGTGCCTTTTTTTTCACTCTCTGTCTCTGATGCCCCCCCACACAATTACATCTATATCTCTTGTAAAAATTTTGGTCATTACCATAAAGAATGTATAATGAGGGTGTTATTCCAATTTCTATGCTTCACATATCAAGACAGTTGAAATTTATTTTACAGAAAACTCTACAAGAAAGGTCAAGAAGTTTACATCTACAATAGAGTTAAGGACAACTCTTTGTCAGTCAAACAAGAACAATGATGTGATTCTTCCAGGGAACGATTTCAACCCTGTCATGATGATTACACTCCCATAGCCAATCTTTATATATAAGAGAACCCTAGTCGATCTAGATATGATTCAAAAGCAACTGCAATGAAGGAAAAATTTCTATCTTTGATAAACCAACTTGGCCACATTAAGAGTATGCAGTTACACTCCCTGAATCTTGCAACAGACAGTGGCTGATAAAACAGCAAACAAAATCTTTAATTATTTCAAATCATTTCCTTGTTGTAAGTGATTATTATTTAGAACACCTCTCCACTCTGATATTCCAGATATGTATGATACCCATATATAAATAATTAATTATATATATTTGACAATTTTAATGGGAAAATATTAGGATCACCATACAAAAATATGAAATTCAAATTCTTGGGTATTTTCCATTAAGATGCATTTAATATGAACTGAGATATCGCAATCAGACTGCATATGGATTTTTAAATTTTCTGTAAGTGGTTGTAGCATGAAATTGTTACTGTCTACAGCTATTATAAATGTGAGAGGAATTAAATGAACCTGTTTTATATTAGAAAAATAAAGTTTCAATAAATGATCTCTTTTCGTGATCGCTATTCTTTACAACGATTAATGTATTTTTAAAATTAGCTGTTCCTTTTTAATATATGTTTCATTGTAATTATACATGTCCTTAACTTCATTTATGGTCACACTGTGAAAAAATGCAGATGTTTCAAATCAATTATATATTTTTAATAATTATATATTTTTGATATAATATTATATTTTAATTATATTTTTAATAATTACATCAAAATTATAAAATATATAATTACAATATATAAATTATAATTTATAATTTATAAAAATTATAAAATATATAATTACATATAATTATATAAAATATATAATTACAGATTATATAAATTATAATTTATAAAAAATTATAAAATATACAATTACAGATCAATTATATATTTTTAATAATTTACATTGTGTCATAACTATGCATATAGCAAAAGAATAGCCTATAACATTTGGACTTTGTAGAAATGTGATTATTAACCTTAAATGTACAAAAAGGCACTTTAGACATCTGCCCGCTTAGTCGAATTGAAGACACAGAAAATACATTTATCTCTCAGGCTGGTATTTAACCAATGAGGTCTTCTACAAAATAGATCCTGAGAGCCAGTGTAAAATAACAGGGTCCCACCTGGACTTTGGTAAAATCATGGCAATGGTTTTGGAAATCTCCTGTGATTGAGTCTAAAGAATAAAGAATATTGAGAAATAATCTACCCCTTGAGTGAAAGCAGGGACTAAACACAAAGTAAGGAAGCATACAAGCAAAGGGCCGCCACCCAAGAGATGTGACACAGGGCAAGTGTGTATTTATGTGAGTCCTTGATTATCTTGTGATGGAATTAATCTGTCATCCAGGTGTGTATGCATGTCCTCTTCTCCTAACTTTTCTGACATATTCCTTCAGTCAGAGAAAATATGACTAGCACTGTAGTTATATCAATGGAGAGGGAGATTGTGACAACACCTGTTGTAAGTAAAGAAAATCCCCAATGTGGGAAATGGCCCTGTGAGGGAAAAAAAGTGTACTTTATTGGAAAAAGAATGTGCATGAACAAATGTGTTCATGAATGAAGGAATGAAGAAATGATGGAATAAATGAAGGAACATGTAAGAAATATTATAAAGATTCATATTTCCTGTGATATTTAAAATAAAATCTCCATCCCTGGAAAGAATGTATCACAGTTAGCTAGAAAATATACCAAGAAGAGAGATATTCTTCAATAGACAAAAGGTAATAAACTCACATATACTTTACTCATCTCTAAAGTGCATATTGTGAAACCTTCAAAGATACTTTGAACAATGGCAAGGTTCATCAAAATATACAGTAACTGGTACAATGACCTCAAATCCCATATGTTCCTATTCCTAGGCGAATGCATGTTACGATCTTTAAGAATTTATTTTTAACCTGGAATCATAATGGAAGAAACTAGGAAACTAGAAAATAATCACTTATATGAGAGATTAATATCTCCATATCCATGCTGATAGCAGTTAACTTACATAGTAATGTTGTGTTTGGTAAGGCTAACTTTCATTTCCCTATTGTCTGAATAATAATTAGTGTCAGAGCATGCCTGGTTTGGTTTTCTACATAGTATTGGGTATTTACATTCTACTTTCTCTATTTTTACGGGTAGACTGGACACACACACACACACACACACACACACACACACACACACTCCCACACACTTACAATTATTTTCAGGTGTGTTGGTTGTCTTCTTCAGTTATGTGATTTTATTTTGGTCCATCCATATGTTGGGACTCTCTCTGGATCATCTTTTCCTCTGGCTGGATGGTTCATTTCCATCCCTGAAATTATTTCAGATAAGAACACTAAGGTCAGAATTTTGATTTTGGAATGTACCCACGCTTTCTCATTTGATGCCCTCTATTCCATATGGAGGTGGACTCTATTAATACCCTCTCCCTATAGTCCAGCATTAATGGGAATCACTTGCTATGCAATTTGTTCCTTGGGTATTCAGGGCTTTTGAGCTAATTAATATCCACTTATCAGAGATTTCATTCCATGTGTATTCTTTTGTAATTGGGTTACCTCACTTAGGATGATATTTTCCAGATCAAACCATTTGCCTAAAAATTGTGAGAATTCATTGTTCCTAATTGCTGTGTAGTATTCCACTGTGTAAATATACCACGTTTTCTGTATCCATTCCTCCTTTGAGGAGCATCCGGTTTCTTTCCAGCTTCTGGCTATTATAAATAAGGCTGCTATGAACATAAGGGAGCATGTGTCTTTATTGCATGCCGGGGAATCCTTTGGATATATGCCCAGGAGTGGTAGAGCAGCGTCCTGCGGAAGTGTCATGTCCAGTTTTCTGAGGAACAGCCAGACTGTTTTCCAGAGTGGTAGAATCAATTTGCAACCCGACCGGCAGTAGAGGAGTGTTCCTCTTTCTCCACATCCTCACCAACACCCGCTGTCTCTTGAATTTTTAATCTTAGCCATTCTGCATGATGTATGGTAAAATCTCAGGGTTGTTTTGATTTGCATTTCCCCGATGACTAATGAAGTTGAGCATTTTTTAAGGTGCTTCTCTGCCATCCAAAATTCTTCAGGTGAAAATTCTTTGTTTAACTCTGTACCCCATTTTTAATAGGGTTATTTGGTTTTCTGAGGACTAACTTCTAGAGTTCTTTGTATATATTGTATACCCTCTATCTGATGTAAGCTTGGTGAAGATCTTTTCCCAATTTTTGCCGATTTGTCCTTTTGATGGTGTCTTTGCCTTACAGAAACTTTGTAATTTTATGAGGTCCCATTTGTCATTTCTTGACTTTACAGCATACACTATTGGTAATCTCTTCAGAAACTTTCTCCCTGTACCGATGTGCTCAAGGGTCTTCCCAGTTTCTTTTCTATTAGTTTCAGAGTGTCTGGGTTTACGTGTAGGTCCTTGATCCATTTAGAGTTGATCTTAGTACAAGGAGACAAGGAGATCAATTCGCATTCTTCAGCATGCTGACCTACAGTTGAACCAGCAACATTTGTTGAAATGGCTATCTTTTTTCCATTGGATTTTTTCAGCGCTTTGTAGAGAATCAAGTGTCCATAGGTGTGTGGGTTCATTTCTGGATCTTCAATCCTGTTCCATTGATCCTCCTTCCTGTCACTGCACCAATACTGCAGTTTTTAACACTATTGCTCTGCAGTATTGCTTGAGGTGAGGGATACTGATTCCCCCAGATTTTCTTTTGCTGCTGAGAATAGCTTTAGCTATCCTGGGTTTTTTGTTGTTCCAGATGAATTTGATAATTGCTCTTTCTAACTCTGTGATGAATTGAGTTGGGATTTTGATGGGTATTGCATTGAATCTGTATATTGCTTTTGCTAAAATGGCCATTTTATCTATATTGATTCTACAGATCCATGTGCATGGGAGGTTTTCCCATTTTTTGAGGTCTTCTTCCATTTCCTTCTTCAGAGTCTTGAAGTTCTTGTCATACAGATCTTTCACATGTTTGGGAAGAGTCACCCCAAGATACTTTATATTGTTTGTGGCTATTGTGAAGGGGGTCATTTCCCTAATTTCTTTCTCAGCCTGCTTATCCTTTGAGTATAGGAAGACCACTGATTTACTTGTGTTGATTTTATAACCTGCCACTTTGCAGAAGTTGTTTATCAATGTAGGAGCTCTCTAGTGGAGTTTTTTGGGTCACTTAGGTAGACTATCATGTCGTCTGCAAATAATGAAAGTTTGACTTCTTCCTTTCCACTTTGTATCCCTTTGACCTCCTTATGTTGTCGAATTGCCCGAGCTAGTACCTCAAGTACAATATTGAAAAGATAAGGAGAAAGGGGGCAGCCTTGTCTGGTCCCTGATTTCAGTGGGATTGCTTCAAGTTTCTCTCCATTTAGTTTGATGCTGGCTACCTGTTTGCTGTATATTGCTTTTACTATGTTTAGGTATGGGCCTTGAATTCCTGTTCTCTCCAAGACTTTAAGCATGAAAGGATGCTGAATTTTGTCAAATGCTTTTTCAGCATCCAATGAAATGACCATGTGGTTTTGTTCTTTGAGTTTGTTTATATAGTGGATTGCATTGATGGATTTCCGAATATTGAACCAACCCTGCATTCCCGGGATAAAGCCTACTTGATCATGGTGGATGATCGTTTTGATGTGTTCTCAAATTCGGTTGGCAAGAATTTTATTGAGTATTTTTGCATCGAAGTTCATAAGGGAAATTGGTCTGAAGTTCTCGTTCTTTGTTGGATCTTTGTGTGGCTTTGGTATCAGCGTAATTGTGGCTTCGTAGAAGGAATTGGGTAGTGTTCCTTCTGTTTCTATTTTGTGGAACAGTTTGAAGAGTATTGGTGTTAACTCTTCTTTGAAGGTCTGATAGAATTCTGCACTGAAACCATCTGGTCCTGTGCTTTTTTTGGTTGGAAGACTTTCTATGACTCCTTCTATTTCTTTAGGCATTATGGGACTGTTTAGATGGTCTAGTTGGTCCTGATTTAATTTTGGTATTTGGTATCTGTCAAGGAAATTGTCCATTTCCTCAAGATTCTCCAGTGGTGTTGAGTACAGGCTCTTGTAGTAGGATCTGATGATTTTTTGGATTTCCTCAGTTTCCGTTGTTATATCTCCCTTTTCATTTCTAAGTTTGTTAATTTGGATACTTTCTCTGTGCCCTTTGGTCAGTCTGGCTAAGGGTTTATCTATCTTGTTGATTTTCTCAAAGTACCAGGTCCTGGTTTTGTTGATTTTTTGTATGGTTCTCTTTGTTTCTATTTGGTTGATTTCGGCCTTGAGTTTGATGATTTCCTGCCTTCTACTCCTCCTGGGTGAAATAGCTTCTTTTTGTTCCAGGGCTTTCAGGTGTGTCATTAAGCTGGTAATGTGTGCTCTCTCCATTTTCTTTTTGGAGGCACTCAGGGCTATGAGTTTTCCTCTTAGCACTGCTTTCATTGTGTCCCATAGATTTGGGTATGCTGTGTTTTCATTTTCATTGTGTTTTAAAAAGTCTTTAATTTCTTTCTTTATTTCTTCCTTGACCAAGGTATCATTGAGTAGAATATTGTACAGTTTCCGTGTGTATGTGGGTTTTCTGTTGTTTTTGTTGCTATTGAAGATCACTTTTACTCCATAGTGATCGGATAGGAGGCATGGGATTAGTTTGATCTTCTTATATTTGTTGAGGTCTGCCTAGTGTCCAATTATATGGTCGATTTTGGAGAAGGTACCATGAGGTGCTGAGAAAAAGGTATATTCTTTTGCTTTAGGGTGAAATGTTCTATAAATATCAGTCAAATCCAATTGATCCAAAGCTTCAATTAGTTTTACTGTGTCCCTGTTTAGTTTCTGTTTTCCCGATCGGTCTATTGAGGAAAGTGGAGTGTTGAAGTCCCCCACAATTATTGTGTTAGGTGCAATGTGTGCTTTGAGCTTTAGTAAGGTTTCTTTTACGAATGAGGGTGCCCTTGCATTTGGCGCATAGATGTTCAGAATTTGAAGTTCTTTTTGTTGGATTTTTCCTTTGACCAGCAAGAAATGTCCTTCTTTGTCTCCTTTGATGACTTTAGGTTGAAAGTCAATTTTATCTGATATTAGAATGGCTACTCCTGCTCGTTTCCTGTGACCATTTGCTTGTAAGATTGTCTTCCAGCCTTTTACTCTGAGGTGGTTTTTATCTTTGACATTGAGGTGTGTCTCCTGTATACAGCAAATTGTAGGGTCCTGTTGCCTTATCCAGTCTGTTAGTCTATGCCTTTTTATTGGGGAATTGAGACCACTGATGTTAAGAGATATTAGGGAATATTGATTATTACTTCCTATCATTTTTGATGTTCTTTTTATATTTGAGTGGTTATCTCCTTTTGGGTTTGATGAAGGAAGGTAACTATTTTGCTTTTTTCAGTGTGTAGTTTCCCTCCTTGTATTGGAGTTTTCCTCCTATTATTCTTTGCAGAGCTGGCTTTGTGGAAAGTTATTGTGTGAATTTGGTTTTGTCATGGAATATCTTGGTTTCTCCATCTATGGTGAATGAGAGTTTTGCTGGGTATAGTAGTCTTGGCTGACATTTGTGTTCTCTTATAGTCTGCATGAGATCTGCCCAGGATCTTCTAACTTTCATGGTCTCTGGTGAGAAGTCTGGTGTGATTCTGATAGGTCTTCCTTTATATGTTACTTGGCCTTTCTCTCTTACTGCCTTTAATATTCTTTCTTTGTTTAGTTCATTTGGGTTTTTGATTATTATGTGACGGGAGGTATTTCTGCTCATGTCCAGTCTGTTTGGAGTTCTGTATGCTTCTTGTATATTCATAGACATCTCTCTCTTTAAGTAAGGAAAGTTTTCTTCCATAATTCTGTTGAAGATATTTGCTGGCCCTTTCTGAAGTAAATCTTCACTCTCATCTATACCTATAATCCTTAGGTTTGGTCTTCTCATTGTATCCTGGATTTCCTGGATGTTCTGGGATACAAGCTTTTTGCATTTTGTATTTTCTTTAACTGTTGAGTCAATGGTTTCTATGGTATCTTCAGCATCTGAGATTCTTTCTTCCATCTCTTGTATTCTGTTGTTTATATTTGCATCTATGGCCCCTGATTATTTCTCAAGGTTTTCTATCTCCAAAGTTGTCTCACTTTGTGATTTCTTAGTTGTTTCTACTTCTGTTTTTAGGTCCAGGATGGTTTTGCTCATTTCCATCATTTGTTCGTCTGTGTTTTCCTGTAATTCTTTAAGAGATTTTTGTGTTTCCTCTTTCATGACTTCTGCCTGTTGACTCAAGTTCTCCTGCATTTCTTTAAGTATTTTTTGCCTTTATTCTTTATTGGCTTCTATCTCTTGGGCCTTATTCTCCTGCATTTCTTTAAGTGTTTTTTGTGTTTCCATTAAACGGGTTTCTAGCTTATTCATGTTCCCCTGTATTGCTTTAAGAGATTCATTCATGTCCTTTTTGTGTTCTTCTAGCAGCATCATGAACAGTGATTTTAAATCCAAATCTTGTTTCTCTGGTGTGTTGGCATAACCAGGACTTGCTGATGTTGGAGAGTTTGGTTCAGATGCTGCCATATTGCCTAGATTTCTGTTAGTAGCGTTCCTGCATTTGCCCTTTGCCATCTTGTTCTCTGGAGCTAATTGGTCTTGTCTCCGGCTGGTGTTACAGCCTCCTGAGAGACTCTAGGGCTATTTCTGCAACACTGGAGGGCAGGGTTTTCCCTTTTGCAGATTGCTGATGTGCTTTTCTCCTCTTGAGTGCCCTTGCATCCCTAGTGCTCCATGCCCCAGATTGTGTCTGTGAGCCAGAAGGTGCCCGTTTGCTCCTTCAGGGAGCGCTGAGGCTGTATGCTGCAGGGACCTTTTCTGTGTGCTGATCTCTCTGCTGGGCAGCAGAACTCCCAACCTGGTTGGTGCACACAAGGCTAGCATAGCTGCTCAGGCCCTGAGTCTAGGCAAAAGCCTGGCAGGCCAATGTCGGAGCAAAGTACCCCTCAGCTGTGAGTGTTAATTGGGTCTGTCAGGTGGCTAGGATGGTGGCGTGGGCGCGCTCCCTGAGAGTGTTGGGAGAGTCTGCTGGGCTAATGACCTCCTGGCCGGGTCAGCACACAGATGGCCCACCGAGCAGCCCAGGGCCTGGGGGCAGTCCAGGGCCTGACCGTCTGAGACCCCTGCAATGTCTGCCTCGGGCTATGCCTGTTAGTTGGTTTGGTTTTGCCTGCTGTGTCTCTCTGGCTTCCCGTAGGCAAAATGGCGGTGGTGCGCAAACCGGCCCATATAAACAACCTCCTGGCCGGGTCAGCACACAGATGGCCCACCGAGTCGCCCAGAGTCTGGGGCAGTCCAGGGCCTGACTGTCTGAGAGCCCTGCTATGTCCGGCTCGGGCTATGCCTGTTAGCTGGTTTGGTTTTGCCTGCTAGGTCTCTCTGGCTTCCCTTAGGCAAAATGGCAGTGGTGCGGGCACTGGCCCGAAAGAAAAAAACCTCCTGGCTGGGTTTGCACCCCGGTGGCCCCCGGATCAGCCCAGGGCCTCGGTGCAGGCCAACGCCTGTCGGGCTTAGACCCCCGCGATGTTGGTCTCAGGTTATATTTGCATACCTCAGTCTGATTTCTCTGGCGACCGAGAACCAATATGGAGGCCTCGTAACTGACTGGCAGGAGGCAGAGTTCTGATGTGGCTTCTGTGTGGTGAAAGGCGCCTTAAATCCTCCACTGCTCGCAGCCTGGCTGGCCAGCGAGAGCCAGTAGTCGTGGGCACAGGGTCTGCCTGGACACTGTCCACTTAGTACTACTACTAATGGCCCTTCCTCTGGACCAGCCGCCGCCGCCGCTGCTGCTGCTGCTGCTGCTGCTGCTGCTGCTGCCGCCGCCTGTCCTCCTAGGGGTTCTATAGGGCCCTTTTTGTGACCATTCCATAGCCTCAATAATAGTATCAAGAACTTGGGTCCTTCCATTGAGCTGTATCCCACTGCGGAGTTGTCTCTGCCCTCCTTTTCCTCTGGCTCTTCTCCATATCTTGTCCATGTTGTTTACCAACAGGAAAAATTTGGGTCATAATCTTTGACTGTGTGATGGAACACCCATCCCTTATTGATATCCTGTATTTCTGCAGGAAGTAGGCTCTACAAGCTCATTCTCAGTGTAAGGCATTTCACATAAGGATTTTCTCGTTGTGTCCTAAGAGACTCTCAACTCCCTGGTTTCTAGTACATTTTGGAGGTTGCCTGGCCTCCTACCTCCTGAAGTTGCTGTTTCCTTTCTTTCTGCTGGCCTTAGGTCTTCAGTGCTTTTCCCCTATCCAATATCTGATCATGTTTACTTTCCTCTTCTCTGGCCTGTACCTTTGCTGTCCCAGAATGCTCTCAGCCTCCTCCATTCCTATGATATCTATCTTTTTTCTCCATAGTAGGCATGAGGCCCTACAGACCTCTATCCTTGTTGAGTTCTTTGCAATATATCCTGGTATTCTGCAATTTTGCCTGTGGGAATGGAATATACAGTCCTTTGAAAGCACAGATTGGTATGTGAGGACTCAATTTCTCTTTGAGCTTGTCAATTGAAAAATTTAGTGTCAGTTCTATAGGTCTTAATCACACTGAGTAGGCAAGACTGAATTCTTTTTTTTTTTTTGTTTTATTTCAATTTACTTAATTATTGATGAAGTTTATTAATTTATAAAATATATCTTTACAATTATAAATTAGATACGAATCTAATCAGACCATAATAAATATTATTAATCTATTCAATATTATATTAAATTGAATACTTTCAGGTCTTTGAATAATTAGATATTAATACTATATTAGAAGCATAGATGACATCGGTGATTTGTCTACCAGCCCGCCAGGAGTGGTACCTGTGTCCTTCCCAGAGAACTGCAGAAGGAATGAAGTCCTGCAGCCATATTTGCTGCCTATCAGGACAGAAAAGTTCACTAGGTACTGTATCACCCTGAGCTTTAGATCTCTGGGGGTGCAAATCTTCAGGGGTCTGCCTGCACTCAGGAACTAAGCACATAGCAATTGATCTGAAAGCCAGTCCGTTGCATGACCTGTGTCCTAGGTGAGAATCAACAGAGGGAGTGACCCCCACTACACCATCTTTGCTCCATAATAGGGCAGACAAAGAACACCTGGTTGACCTTGACAACTTAAGTATAGCATTGCTTGAGCCAAGACTGAGCAGGGCTCCAAAGGCACAAAAGAGGAAGGCAGCATATCAGTAATCTGTGCCAGAGGAAACCCAGTCATCCAGTGTTGCAGAAATTACCTTAAAGATCCACAGTAGTTTGAAGCACCTGCCAGTGACAATAAGACCATCTAACTCCTGGGAGAACCAGATGGCTAAAGGCAAACTTAGGAATGTTACTAACAGAAACCAAAGCATTTTGACAACATATGAACCCAAAACTCCAACAATAGCAAGTCCTGGATACCCCAACACACCATAATAACAAGATTTGGATTTAAAATCACTGGTCATGATGCTGGTACGGGAACAACACATCAAGGACATACTTAAAGAAATTCAGGAGAAAATGGATCAAAAATTAGAAGCCCTTACAAGGGAAACACAAAAATAATTGAGAGAAATTCAGGAGAATACAAAAGCCAATCAGGAAGAAATGCAAAAATGACTGAAAAAAAATACAGGAGAGCTGATCACCGGGGAAAAGGCATAAAAGAGGAAACAATAAAATTTCTTAAATAATTAGAGGAAAACACAAACAAGCAAATGACAGGATCTAAAACCAGAAGTAGAAACACAAAAGAAAGCACAAAGGGAGACAACTTTGGAGATAGAAAAATTTGGGAAGAAATCAGGGACCATAGACGCAAATATCAACAACAGAATACAAGAGATAGAAGAAAGAATGTCATATGCTGAAGATACCATAGAAACCGTGGACTCAATAGTTAAAGAAAATGCAAAATGCAAAAAGCTTGTAACCCAAAACATCCAGGAAATGCAGGACACATTGAGAACACCAAATTTAAGGATTATAAATATTGATGAGAGTGAAAATTTACAACTTAAAGAGCCAGCAAAAATCTTCAACAAAATTATGGAAGAAAACCTCCCTAACCTAAAGAGAGAGATACCTATGAACATACAAGAAGCCTACAGAACTCCAGAAAGACTGGACCAGAACAGAAATACCTCTGGTCACATTATAATCAAAACCCCAAATGTACGAACCGAAGAAAGAATACTTAGGGCAGTAAGAGAAAAAGCTCAAGTAACATATAAAGGAAGACCTATCAGAATTACACCAGATTTCTCAACAGCGACCATGAAATCTAGAAGATACTTGGCAGAACTCAGGCAGACTCTAAGAGAACACAAATGCCAGTGGAGACTACTGTATCCAGCGATACTCTCTATTACCATAGATGGAGAAACCAAGATATTCCATGACAAAACCAAATTTACACAATATCTTTCCACAAACCCAGCCCTACAAAGGATAATAGGGGAAAAACACCATTACAACCAGGGAAACTATACCCTGGAAAAAGCAGGACATTAAGCTTCTTTCACCAAACCCAAAGAAGATAACCACACACATATAAAATTATAATGAAAAATGATAGAAAGCAATAACCACTACTCCTTAATATCTCTTAACATCAATGGGTTCAATTCCCCAATAAAAAGACATAGACTAACAGACTGGTTATGTAAACAGGAGCCTACATTTTGCTGCATACAGGGAACAACACTTCAGTTTCAAAGACAAAAACTACCTTAGAGTAAAAGGCTGGAAGACAATTCTACAAGCAAATGGTCCCAGGAAACAAGCCGGAGTTGCCATTCTAATTTCAGATAAAATTGACTTTCAACCTAATGTCATCCAAAGAGACATGGAAGGTGACTACTTGCTTGTCAAAGAAAAAAATCCAACAAGAAGAACTCTCAACCCTGAACATCTATGCCCCAAATACAAGGGCACCCTCATTCGTAAAAGAAACTTCATTAAAACTCAAAGTACACATTGCAGCTAACACAATAATTGTGGGTGATTTCAACACTCCACTCTCACCAAATGGACTGATCAGGAAAACAGAAACTAAATAGGGAGACAGTGAAACTAATTGAAGGATTGAACTAATTGGAGATAACAGATATATAAAGAACATTTCATCCCAAAGCAAACGAATATACGTTTTTCTCACCACTTCATGGTACCGTCTCCAAAATAGATCATATAGTAGGTCACAAGACAGACCTCAACAAATATAAGAAGATTGAAAAAATCCCATGCCTCCTATCAGATCACTATTTAGCAAAAATGGTCTTTAATAACAGCAAAAACAACAGAAATTCCACATACACATGGGAACTGAACAATACTCTACTTAATGATACTTTGGTCATAGAAAAAATAAAGAAAGACATCAAAGATTTCTTAAAATTTAATGAAAATGAAGGCACAACATACACAAATCGATGAGACACCATGAAAGCAGTGCTAAGTGGAAAGCTCATAGCTTTGAGTGCCTCCACAAAGAAATTAGAGAGAGTATACACTAGAAGATTACAGGAACAACTGAAAGCCCTGGAACAAGAAGAAGATGAGAAAATAATTCACCCAGGAGGAGATGAAGATAGAAAATAATCAAACTCAGGGCCGAAATCAATCAAGTAGAAACCAAGAGAACCATACAAAGAATCAACAAAACCAAAAGCTGCTTCTTTGAAAAAATCAACAAGATAGATAATCCCTTAGACAGACTAACCAAAGGGCACAGAGAAAGGAACCAAATTAACAAAATTAGAAATGAAAATGGAGATATTACAACAGAAACCAAGGAAATTCAAAAATTCATCAGATGCTAATACAAAAACATATACTCCACACAAGTGGAGAATCTGGACGAAATGGATATTTTCTTAGAGAGATACCAATTACCAAAATTAAACCAGATCAAATAGACCATCTAAACAGACCCATAAACCCTAAAGAAATAGAAGGCGTCATAAATAGGCTTCTGACCAAAAAAAAAAAAAAAAAAAAAAAAAAAAAAAAAAAAAAAAAACACACAGGAAAAGATGGTTTCAGTGCAGAATTCAATCAGACCATCAAAGAAGATATAACACCTATACTCTTCAAACTCTTCCACCAAATAGAAATAGAAGGATCACTACCCAACTCCTTCTTCGAAGCCACTATTACGCTGATACCAAAACCACACAAAGATCCAACTAAGAAAGAGAATTTTAGGACAAATTCCCTTATGAATAACGATGCAAAAATACTAAATAAAATTTTTGACCACCGAATCCAAGTACACATCAAAAAGATCATCCACCATGATCAAGAAGGCTTCATTCTAGGGATGCAGGGATGATTCAATATTAGGAAATCCATAAATGCTATACACTACATAAACAAACTCAATGAAAAAAAAACACATCATCATTTCATTAAATGCTGAAAAGCATTTGACAAAATTCAGCATCTTTCATGCTAAAAGTCTTGGAAAGGACAGGAATTCGAGGACCATACTTAAACATAATAAAAGCAATATACAGCAAACAGGTAGCCAACATCAAACAAAATGGAGAGAAAGTTGAAGCAGTCCCACCAAAATCAGGGACTAGACAAAGCTCCCCCCCTCCCAATATCTTTTCAATACAGTTCTTGAAGTCTTAGCTAGAGCAGTTAGACAACATAAGGACATCAAAAAGATACAAATTGGAAAGGAAGAAGTCAACCTATTACTATTTGCAGATGATATGATAGTATACTTAAGTGACCCTACAAACTCTACTAGAGAACTCCTACACCTGATAAACAACTTCAGCAATGTGGCTGGCTACAAAATCAATGCAAGCAAAGTAGTAGCCTTCATATACTCAAAGGACAAGCAGACTGAGAAAGAATTTAGGGAAATGACTCCCTTCACAATAGCTACAAACAGCATAAAATATCTTGGGGTGACTCTAACCAAAGAAGTGAAAGACCTATATGACAAGAACTTCAGATCTCTGAAAAAGAAAATCGAAGAAGATCTCAGAAAATGGAAAATTCTTCCATGCTCTTGGATAGGCAGTATTAATATAGTTAAAATGGCAATCTTGCCAAAGGCAATCTACATATTCAATGTTATCCCCTTAAATATCCTAACCCAGTTCTTCTTAGAGCTAGAAAGAGCAATTCTCAAATTCATCTCTAACATCATCTAAATTCATCTAACATTAAATTCATCTAACATCATCTGCTGAGAAAAAGGTATATTCTTTTGCTTTAGGGTGAAATGTTCTATAAATATCAGTCAAATCCAATTGGTCCAAAGCTTCAATTAGTTTTACTGTGTCCCTGTTTAGTTTCTGCATTCCTGATTGAGGAGATTGGGGTGTTGAAGTCACCCACAATTACTGTGTTAGGTGCAAGATGTGTTTTGAGCTTTATCAAAATTTCTTTTACGAATGAAGGTGCCCTTGCATTTCGAGCATAGATGTTCAGAAGTGAATGTTCTTCTTGTGGACTTTTGCTTTGACCAGCAAAAGTGTCCTTTTGTGTCCCTTTTGATGACTTTATGTTGAACGTCAATTTTATCTGATATTAGAATGGCTACTCTCGCTTGTGTCCTGAGACAATTGGCTTTTTAAATTATCTTCCATCCTTTTATTCTAAGTTAGTTTCTGTTTTTGACACTGAGGCAAATGTAGGGTCCTGTTTCCTTATCCAGTGTGTTAGTCTATGTCTTTTTATTGGGGAATTGAGTCCATTGATGTTTACAGATATTAATGAATAGTGATTATTACTTGCTGTCATTTTTGATGTTATTTTTATATTTGAGTGGTTATCTTCTTTTCGGTTTGATGAAAGAATGTGACTATCTTGCTTTTTCCAAGGTGTAGTTTCTCTCGTTCTATTGGAATTTTCCTCCTATTATTCTTTGCAGAGTTGGGTTTGTGGAAATATATAGTGTAAATCTGGTTTTATCTTGGAATATCTTGGTATCTCCTTCTATGGTTATTGAAAGTTTTGTTGTCTATAGTAGCCTTGGCTGACATTTGTGTTCTCTTGGAGTCTGCATGAGATCTGCCCAGGATCTTCTAGCTTTCATGGTCTCTGCTGAGAAGGCTGGTGTGAGTCTGATAGTTCTTCTTTTATATGTTACTTGGCCTTTTTCTCATATTGCCTTTAATATTCTCTCTTTGTTTAGTGCATTTGGGGTTTTGATTATTATGTGACAGGATGAATTTCTGCTCAGCTCCATTCTGTTTGGAGTTCTATAGGCTTCTTCCATATTCATTGGCATCTCTCTCTTTAAATTGGGAAAGTTCTCTTCCATAATTTTTGTGAAGATATTTGCTGGTCCTTTCTGTTGTAAATCTTCACTCTCATTAATGCCTATAATCCTTATGTTTGGTCTTCTCATTGTGTCCTGGATTTCCTGGATGTTCTAAGATACAAAATTTTTGGATTTTGCATTTTCTTTGACTGTTGAGTCCATAGTTTCAACGATATCTTCGGCATCTGAGATTCTTTCTTGCATATTTGTATTCTGTTGTTGATATTTGCATCTATGGCCCCTGATTTCTTCTCAAGGTTTTCTATCTCCAAAGATATCTCCCTTTGTGATTTCTCAGTTGATTTCATTTCTGTTTTGAGATCCAGGATGGTTTTGCTCAGTTCCTTCATTTGTTTGTTTGTGTTTTCCTTTAATTCTTTAAGAGATTTTTGTGTTTTCTCTTTCATGACTTCTGACTGTTGACTCATATTCTCCTGCATTTCTTTAATTTTTTTCATTTTTATTTTATTTATTTATTTATTTATTTATTTATTTATTTATTCATTTATTTATTTACTTTGCTTTTCTTCTTTATTGGCTTCTACCTCTTGGTCCTTATTCTCCTGAATTTCTTTAAGAGATTTTTGTGTTTCCATTTTACATGTTTCCAATTTATTCAGGTTCCCTTGTATTTCTTGAAGAGATTCATTTATGTCATTTTGTGTTCTTCTAGCACCATCATGAACATTGATTTTAAATCAAATTGTGTTTCTCAGGTGTGTTGGCATAACCAGGATTTGCTAATGTTGGAGAGTTTTCTTCAGATGCTGCACTATTGCCTAGATTTCTGTTAGTAGCGTTCCTGCATTTACTATTTGATATTTTGTTCTCTGGCATTAGATGGTCTTGTCTCTGGCTTGTGTTTGAGCCTCCTGTGAGGCTCTAGAGCTATTTCCACAACAATAGATGGCAGGGTTGCCCCAGTCTCAGATCACAGATGTGCTGTCCTCCTCTTGGGTGCCCATGGATTCCTAGTGTGCCTTGCCCCAGATTTTCTCTGTGGACCAGGTGGTGTACTTTTTCTCCATCAGAGAGTGCTGGTGGGGTATGCTGCAGGACCTTTTCCAAGTGATGATCACTCTGCTGGTTAGCCGAACTCCCAAACGGGTTGGTGCACACAAGGCTAGCCTAGCAACTCAGGCCCCGATTCTAGGGAAAATCCTGCCTGGCCAAGGCCCTAGCAGAGTTCCCCTTGGGCAATGAGTGTTAACTGGTTCTGTCAGGTGGCCAGGATGGCAGTGTGCATGACCTCCTTGAAAGTGCCTGGTGAGTCTCCTATGCTAACCACCTCCTGGCTGGGTTGACACACAGATGGCCCACCAAGCAGCGCAGGTCCTCGGGGCAGTCAAGGGCCTGTCAGGCCTAGACCCCCCGCTATGTTAGCCTTCGGCAATGACTGTTAGCTGACTTTGCCTGGTAGACCTCTCTGGTGTCTGGTAGCCAAAATGGCGGCATGTGCCAGGCTGAGAAAACAACCTCCCGTCCAGGTTGGAACACCGATGGGCCCCTGAAAAGCCCAGGGCCTGGGTGAAGACCAATGCCCGTTGGGCTTAAACCACCATAATGTTGGCCTCGGGTTATGTGTGCATACCTCAGGCTGTCTGATCTCTCTGGCATCCAGGAACCCAGATGGAAGTGAGTCTCTCATAACTGACTGGCAGGGGGCTGATTTCTGATGTGGCTTCTGTGTGGTGAAAGGGACTGTAAATCAGCCACCGCTTGCAGCCCGGCTGGCCAGCTATGGTCAATGCTGGTGGGAAGGCGGAGGGGCTGCCTGAACCCTGTCACCTTGGTTCCACTGCTGATGGCCCTCCCTCTGGACAAGTCACTGCTGCTGCTGCCACTTATCAAGCACTTCCTGGCATCAGCATTAGTGTCAAAATGTCATTTCCAGAATTTGTTGTCAATTATTCACTACATCTTAGTAATTCTCACTGAAGCAAATAAAAATGTTATGTTGTATTTCAATTTACGTTTTACTAAGAGATTTTTTTATTCACTTTGGTTTCTGTAAATGGAATCGAAGGTCTTTGGATGGACTTTACTTGATTCTCTGGTGCATATTTTGCCCCTGTATTTCCTTTGTGTGGAACAATTTTGGGATCAAAATAGAAAATTAGGAGTTAGGACAATCTCTTTACTGGGGGCCAAGTCTATTTTCTGGAAGTTATCTTTCCATGTTCTATATCGCATTTGACAAGTTTCTTTTATTTTCTATTTATTTTGAGTTTTTAAAATTTTTATGCATTTATTTTTATTTACAGTTCAAATTGCATCTGCATCCTGGTCTAACATGTAAGTTTTAAGAACCCATACCTCCTCCCACACTGTCTCCATCAGAATTTCCATACCCTCAAACACCAAATGTTCTTACTCTCTGAGGTTCCTATTCTCTCAAAGGATAGATACATTTCTTGCCAGAACGCACACCTCGCAATCTTTCTTCTATATGTATAGGGGCCTCAGATCAGCTGGCATAGAATACTGACTGGTTGGTGGTCCAATGTCTCAGAAATATTTGGGATCCAGGTTCATTGAGACTCAAGGTCATCTTAAAGTTTTGCCTCCACTTCAGGTTCTTTCAATCTTTCCCTAATTCAAGCACATGAATCAGATTGTGTCGACTGGTTGCATGTAAATACCTTCATCTGACTCATTCTCCTGCTCCTTGGACAGTTCAGATGACAGTAATTATAGGGCCCTTTTGTGACCATTCTATAGCCTCAGTACTAGCATCAAGACCTTGAGTACTTCCCTTGAGCTGTATCCCATGCAGAGTTGTCTCTGCCCTCCTTTTCCTCAGGCTCTTCTCCATTTCTTGTCCATGTTGTTTACCAACAGGAAAAATTTGGGTCATAATCTTTGACTGTGCGATGGCACACACATCCCTCACTTGATGCCCTGTATTTCTGCTGGAAGTAGACTCTACAAGTTCACTCTCACTGTTTGGCATTTCAACTAAGGATTCTCCCTTTGTTTCGTAAGAGAATCTACCTCTCTGGTTTCTAGTATATTTTGGAGGTTGCCTGGCCTCCTACCTCCTGAAGTTGCTGTTTCCTTTCTTTCTGCTGCCTCTGAAAGAGCAGTGTCCTCTGGAAGTCTCATGTCCAGTTTTCTGAGGAACCTCCAGACTTATTTCCACAGTAGTTGTAACATCTTACAGCACTACCAGCAGTGAAGGAGTGTTCTCTTTCTCCACATCCTCTCCAACTCCTGCTGTCTCCTCAGTTTTTGGCCTTAGCCATTCTGACTGGTGTAAGGTGAAATCTCAGGGTTGTTTTGATCTGCATTTCCCTAATGGCTAATAATGTTGAGCACTTTTTAAGGTGCCTCTTGGCCATCCGAATTTCTACAGGTAAAAATTCTTTGTTAAGATCTGTACCCCATTTTTAATAGGGTTATTTGGTTCCCTGTGGTCTAACTTTTGAGTTCTTTGTATATATTGTATATTATCTCTCTACCAGATGTGGGGTTGGTGAATATCCTTTCCCAATTTGATGGTTTCCGTTTTGTCCTTTTAACAGTAAATCCAGAATCCTTGCATGCTAAAAGTATTAGAAAGAACAGAAATTAAAAGCCCAGACCTAAACATCGTTAAAGCAATATACAGCAAAGCAGTAGCCAACATCAAAATAAATGCAGAGAAACTTGAAGCAATCCCACTAAAATCAGGGACTCGACAAGGCTTTCCTCTCTCTCCATATCTATTCAAGATAGTACTTGAAGTTCTAGCTTGAGCAATTAGACAACATAAGGAGGTCAAGGGGATACAAATTGGAAAGGAAGAAGTCAAATTATCACAATTTGCAGATGACACGATAGTCTACTTAACTGACCCGAAAACCTCCACCAGAGAGCTCCTATAGCTGATAAACAACTTCAGCAGAGTGCCTTGTTATAAAATCAACTCAAGCAGATCAGTTACCTTCCTATATTTCCTATACTTAAGCATATAATTCCTATGCTTAAAAGATAAGCAGGCTGAGAAAGAAGTTAGGGAAATGACACCCTTCAAAATATCCACAAACAATATAAAATATCTTGGTGTGTCTCTAACCAAACAAGTGAAAGATCTATATGACAAGAACGTCAGGTCTCTGAAGTAGGAAATCAAAGAAGACCTCAGAATATGGAAAAATCTGCCATGCTCGTGGATTGGCAGGATTAATATTGTTAAACTTGCCATCTTGCCAAAAGCCATGTACAGATTCAGTGTCATCCCCATCAAAATCCCAACACAGTTCTTCACAGAGTTAGAAAAAGCAATTCTCAAAATCATGTGGAATAACAAGAAACCCAGGATAGCTAAAACTATTCTCAACAACAAAAGAAATTTTGAGGAAATCAGTATCCCTGACTTCAAGCAGTACTACAGAGCAATAGTGTTAAAAACAGCATGGTATTGGCACAGTGAAACACAAGTGGACCAATGGAATAGAATTGAAGATCCAGAAATGAATCCATGCACCTATGGTCACTTGATCTTCGCAAAGGAGCCAAAAACATCCAGTGGAAAAAAGATAGCCTTTTCAACAAATGGTGCTGTTTCAATTGGAGGTCAGGATGCAGAAGAATGCGAATTGATCCATTCTTATCTCCATGTACTAATCTTCACTCCAAGTGGATCAAGGACGTCCATGTAAAACCAGCCACACTGAAACTAATAGAAAAGAAACTGGGGAAGACCCTTGAGGACATGGATACAGAGAAAAAGTTCCTGAACAGATCACCAATAGCTTATGCTTTAAGATCAAGAATGGACAAGTGGGACCTCATCAAATTACAAAATTTCTGTAAGGCAACGGAGTTTCTATTCTAATTTCAGATAAAATTGACTCTCAACCTAATGTCATCAAAAGAGACATGGAAGGTCACTTCTTGCTGGTCAAAGGAAAAATCCAACAAAGAAGAACTCTCAATCCTGAACATCTATGCTTCAAATGAAAGGGCACCTTCATTCATAAAAGAAACTTTATTAAAGCTCAAAGTACACATTGCACCTAACACAAAAATTGTGGGTGACTGCAACACTCCACACTCACCAATGGAATGATCAGGAAAACAAAAACTAAACAGGAAGACAGTGAAACTAATTGAAGCTTTGAACCAATTGGAGTTAACAGACATATATAGAACTTTTCATCCCAAAGCAAAAGAATATAATTTTTTCTCATGGTACCGTCTCCAAAATAGATCATATAGTTTCTCACAAGACAGACCCCAACAAGTATAAGAAGATTGAAATAATCCCATGCCTCCTATCAGATCACTATGGAGTAAAAGTGGTCTTTAATAACAGTAAAAAACAACAGAAATTCCAAATTCACATGAAAATTGAACAATACTCTACTCAATTATACCTTGGTCAAGGAAGAAATAAAGAAAGAAATCAAAGATTTCTTAGAATTTAATGAAAATAAAGGCACAACATGAACAAATCCATGGAACACAATGAAAGCAGTGCTAAGAGAAAAACTCATAGCTTAGAGTGCCTCTAAAAAGAAATTTGAGAGAGCATACACTAGAAGATTAACAGAACAAGTGAAAGCCCTGGAACAAGAAGAAGATAATTCACCCAGGAGGGGAAGAAGACAGGAAATCACCAGCTCAGGGCTGCAATCAATCAAGTAGAAACCAAGAGAACCATACAAAGAATCAACAAAACCAAAAGCTGGTTCTTTGAAAACATCAACAAGATAGATAAACCCTTAGCCAGACAAAGCAAAGGGCACAGAGAAAGTATCCAAATTAACAAAATTAGAAAAGAAAATGGAGATATTACAAAAGAAACCGAGAAAATTAAAAAAAAACATCAAATCCTACTACAAAATCCTGTATTCAACACAAGTGGAAATGTGGAGGAAATGGACATTTTCTTAGACAGATACCAATTACCAAAATTAAAGCAGGATCAAATAGACCATCTAATCAGACAAATAACCCCTGAAGAAATAGGTTATAAATAGTCTTCCGACCAAAAAAAGAACAGGACCAGATGGTTTCAGTGCAGAATTCTATCAGATCTTAAAAACACAACACCAATACTCTTCAAACTTTTCCACCAAATAGAAACAGAAGAACACTACCCAACTCCTACTTCGAAGCCACTATTACACTGATACCAAAACCACACAAAGTTCCAACTAAGAAAGAAAATTTCACACAAAATACCCTTATGAATATCGATGCAAAAATACTAAATAAAATTCTTGCCCACCGAATCCAAGAACACATCAAAAAGATCATCCACCATGATTAAGAAGGCTTCATTCTAGGGATGCAGGGATGGTTCAATATAAGGAAATCCATAAATGCTATCCACTCCATAAATAAACTCAATGAAAAAAAACACATCATCATTTCATTAAATGCTGAAAAAGCATTTGACAAAATTCAGCATCCCTTCATGCTAAAAGTCTTGGAAAGGAAAGGAATTCGAGTCCCATACTTAAACATAGTAAAAGCAATATACAGCAAACAGGTAGCCAACATCAAACAAAATGGAGAGAAAGTTGAAGCAATCCCACTAAAATCAGGGAGTAGACAAGTCTGCCCTCCCTCCCAATATCTTTTCAATATAGTTCTTGAAGTCTTAGTAGAGCAAGTAGACAATAAGGACCTCAAAAGGATACAAATTGGAAAGGAAGAAGTCAACCTATTACTATTTGCAGATGATATGATAGTATACTTAAGTGACCCAACAAACTCTACTAGAGAACTCCTACACCTGATAAACAACTTCAGCAATGTTGCTGGCTACAAAATCAATGAAAGCAAATTAGTAGCCTTCATATAATCAAAGGACAAGGAGACTGAGAAAGAAATTATGGAAATGACTCCCTTCACAATAGCTAAAAACAGCATAAAGTATCTTGGGGTGACTCTAACCAAAGAAGTGAAAGAGCTATATGACAAGAACTTCAGATCTCTGAAAAAGAAAATCGAAGAAGATCTCAGAAAATGGAAAAATCTTCCATGCTCTTGGATTGGCAGTATTAATATAGTTAAAATGGCGATCTTGCCAAAGGCAATCTACATATTCAATGCTATCCCCATAAATATCCTAACCCAGTACTTCTTAGAGCTAGAAAGAGCAATTCTCAAATTCATCTGGAATACCAAAAAAAAACAAGGATAGCTATAACTATTTTCTACAGTAAAAGAACTTCAGGTGGATTCAGATTCCCAGACCTCAAAATTTACTAAATAGCAATAGTGATAAAAACTGCATAGTATTGGTACAATGCCGGGCAATCAGATCAATGGAATAGAACTGAAAACCCCGAAATGAACCAACACACCTATTGTCACTTGATCTTCGACCAAGTTGTTGAAACATCCAGGGGGGAAAAAGACAGGCTTTTCAACAAATGGTGATGGTTCAACTGGAGGTCAGCATGCAGAAGAATGTGAATTGATCCATCCTTATCTCCTTGTACTAAGCTCAACTCCAAATGGATCAAGGACCTACACATAAACCCAGACACACTGAAACTAAAAGAATAGAAACTGGGGAAGACCCTTGAGGACATGGGCACATGGGAAAAGTTCCTGAATAGAACACCCATAGCTTACGCTCTAAGATCAAGAATTGACAAATGGGACCTCATAAAACTACAAAGTTTCTCTAAGACAAAGGACACTGTCAAATGGAAAAATCATCAACCAACAGATTAGGAAAGAATCTTCACCAACCCTAAATTTGACAGAGGGCTAATATCTAATATGTACAAAGAACTCAAGAAGGTAGATCCCAGAGAAACAAATAACTCCATTTAAAAGTGGGGTATGGAGCTAAACAAAGAATTTTCACATGAAGAACTTTGGAGGGCTGAAAAACACCTTAAGAAATGTTCAACATCATTAATCCTTAGGGACATGCAGATCAAAAGAACCCTGAGATTCCCCCTCACACCAGTCAGAATGGCTAAGGTCAAAAACTCAGGAGACAGCAGGTGTTGGCAAGGATGTGGAGAAAGAAGAACACTCCTCCACTCCTGGTGGGATTGCAAGATGGTGCAACCACTTTGGAAATCAGTCTGGAGGTTCATCAGAAAACTGGGCCTGACATTTCCTGATGACCTTTTTATACTGTTCCTGGGCATATACCTAGTGGATTCTTCAGCATGTTCCACTATGTTCATAGCAGCCCTATTTGTAGTATCCAGATGCTTGGAAGAATCCAGGTGTCCTTCAGCGGAGGAGTGGATACAAAAAAATGTGGTATTTTTACACAATGGAGTACTATTCAGCCATTAGAAACTATGAATTCATGAAATTCTTAGACAAATGGATGGAGCTGAAGAGCATCACACTAAGTGAGGTAACTCAAAAGATCAATCATGGTATGCACCCACTGATAAGTGGATAGTAGCCTAGAAACTTTGAGATGCCAAGAAATAATCTACATATTAAATGATGTCCAAAAAGAATGGAGGAGTGGCCGCTGGTTCTGGAAAGACTCAGTGCAAGAGTATAGGGGAATTCCAGAACAGGAAAATAGGAATTGGTAGATGGATGGGTAGCGGGAAGGAAGAGGGCTCATGGGACTTGCGGGTAGTGGGGACCCAGAAAAGGGAAAATCATTTGAAACATATATATATATATATATCTCAACAAAAATAATAATAAAAAGAGAAACAAAACAAAAACAAAAACAAAAAAAAAGAAGAGAGAGAAAGCTGACTTTTATTTTACAACATTTACTTTTCCAAAATCATTTGTTGAGTGTAAATATATATATATATCAATAAAAATAATAAAAAAAGAAAAACAAAACAAAAACAAAAACAAAAAAAAAGAGAGAGAGAGAGAAAGCTGACTTTTATTTTACAAGATTTACTTTTCCAAAATCGTTTGTTGAGTGTCTTAGTCAGGGTTTCTATTCCTGCACAAACATCATGACCAAGAAGCAAGTTGGGGTGGAAAGGATTTATTGATGTTACAGTTCAATGCTGCTGTTCATCACTAAAGGAAATGAGGACTGGAACTCAGCAGGTCAGGAAGCAGGAGCTGATGCAGAGGCCATGGAGGGATGTTACTTATTTGCTTTTTCCCCTGGCTTTCTTAAATTGCTCTCTTACATAACCCAAGAGCACCAGTACAGAGGTGGTACCACCCACAGGCACCCCTTGATTACTAATTGAGAAAATGCCCAACAGCTGGATCTCATCGAGGCACTTCCCCAACTGAAGCTCCTTTCTCTTTGATAACTACAGCCTGTGTCAAGGTGACACCCAAAATCAGCCAGTACAGGAGTGGTAGAATTTCTTTTTCTTTTCTTTTTTTTTTTTCTTTTCTTTTTTTTTTCTCTGTTTTTTCTTTTTTTTTAAATTTTATTCGATATATTTTTTTTTTTACATTTCAAACGATTTCCCTTTTTCTGGTTTCACACTCCCCGAAAATCACATAAGCCCCCTTCCCTCCCTCTGTTCTGCCACCAATCCCTTCCAACTTCCCTGTTCTGGTTTTGTCTTGTACTCCTACAGTGGGTCTTTCCCGAACTAATATTAGACAATAAAATGTTATCCTACTTTTTATTAAAAAGCTTTCAAATGTTATACTGAATACTTCCGGATATGTATGAAAACTTTAGAAAAAAATCATTATTTCAGAATTAATGCAAACAATGCACAAATATTCCAGTATGAAACTGAACAACTTCTGCACAGAAAATAAAGACCTGAATAAAGAGAAAAATACATACTTAAAACACATTTATCCTTAATAATTCAAAATTACCATCAATATATAATATATAAAAGTCCTGATAATATTCATATTTGGTAATAATGAACAAATTAAAACATTGTTTATGCTCTAATCAGATTGGTATATATTTAATAATTGATTAGAACCTTTTTAAATAAATGAACATTATTATTATTTAAGCAAGATTAAATAAAACATAAAATAAAATCAACCTTATCCATTTAGTATGACTAAGAACTAGACAATGGACAATAAATTCTTCAATTGAAAAGCTAAAATAGAAATTGAGCCATCAGTATTGTTAATATGTGCTTACAATGGACTGTATATAGCACGCCCTTAAACATAATGGCAGAATACCCAGGAAATAGTCCACAGAACTCAAACATGCTAAAAAACATAGGGCCTAAAGCCTACATGGGAGAAGTAAAGATCAAAAAGAGAAGATAAAAATCACAGGACTGTGAAAGACCACGAATGTCCTGGGTCAGAAAAGATACAGGCTGGAGAAGTGGGGAACATGACAGATCTTGGGTAGGGGAAAAGGCTTGAAGCCCTGAAGGCCAGCAGAAAAAAGGAAACAGGCAACTTCAGGAGGTAGGAAGCCAGACAACCTCCAAATAGTACTAGAAACCAGGGAGGTGAGAGACTCTAAGGACTCAAAGGGAGAATCCTTAGATGAAATGTTCCACATTGAGAGTAATCTTGTAGAGCCTACCACCACCAGAAATACAGGGCATCAAGTGAGGGATGGGGGTGCCAGCCAACAGTCCAAAACTATGACCCACAACTTTTCCAGTTGGTAAAACAACATGGACAAGAAATGGAGAAGACCTTGAGGAAAAGGAGGGCAGAGAGAGTTCCACAGTGGGATACAACTCAAGGGAATGACCCAAGGCCTTGACACTATTACTGACGCTATGGAATCTTCACAAAAAGGAGCCTATAATTACTGTTCTCTGAAAGATCCAACCAACAGGAGAATGAATCGGATGAAGATATTTACACACAAGCAGTGTACAGAATCTGGTTACTCCTGTGCTTGAATTAGGGAAAGGCTGTAAGAACCTGAGGTGGAGGCCAAAATCTTTAAGAGGACTTTGAGTATAAATTAGCCTGGATACAAAAGATGTATGAGACATTGGATCACCAACCAGGTAGCATACAATAACAGCTGATCTAAGGTATCTAACACATATATAGAACAAAGAACTGCCAGGTCTGGGGTCAGTCAAAAAAAATTATCTATCCCTTGAGAAACTGGAAACTTCAGGGATGCAGATATTTCAAGGTTGGGCATGTGGAAATTGTCATGGATATAGGGTGGGGAGAGGTATGGACTGTTAAACATTCACAAAGTAAACCATGATGTAGATAAAAATTTGGACTTTAAGAAAAATTTACTTAAAATAAAAAAATCAACGAAAATAAAAGAGGCAACAAAGGAAAGATCGAACCCGTGAAAACCACTACCAGTACATAGGTATGGCACACAGTTGAGGGACTGGGACACCTAGAGATTTCCAATTTTCATCCCCGAATTTTTCCATACAAAGCAAATACAGGGGCGAAATATGCACCAGTGATTCAAGGAAATTCTATCTAAGGATCTTCCATCCTATTTACAGGAACCAAAATGAATAAAAAATCCCTTAGTAATAAGTAAATTGAAATAAAACATGACATTTTCATTTTGCTTCAGTCAGAATGAGTAAGATGTAGTGAAGAATTGACAAGAAATTCTGCAAATGACATTGTGACACTAATGCTGATGCCAAGAAGTGCTTGCTAACAGGAACAGGGTATATCTGTCACCTGAGAGAATCTGTAAGTGACAGACAACTAGTGAAGCAGATGTGTATAACCAATCATTGGGCTGATCAAACCAACCTCAATGGGGAAGTTAGGGGACACACTTCAGTGGCTGATGGAGATGAAACCCTATAAGATTAAGAAACTTAACTAGCCAGACAAACAGACACCCAGAGACTAAACCGACCAACTAAAGTGTATATATACATGGAGTACTTCAGAGCTCCAGATACAGATAGAGCAGAGTATGGCCTTATCTCATATCAGTCTCAGAGTAGGCTCTGTGTCTGGGATGCTGGATGTCACAACATAGGGTGATGCTAGAGTCACAGTGAGACGGAAGTTGGTGGAAGAACACCCTCATAGTGAAAAAGCCAATGGGGAAGAGCAGGTATAGAATGAAAGGCAGCTGTGCATGGGTAATTTAGACAAGGGGACAAAATTTGAAACATTCACTAATACAAATCATCAATTAAAATATATATCAAAATAATAAAAAATACAAACTAAATGCTGCTTAGAAAGTAGTATGTGGGTTGATAAATATGCTATGACTCTGAGGGGAACAAAGTATATGCTTAAAACTTGCAGATGTGTTTTTCTTTTAAGCAAAAAAATCTATTTTTTATTGATATACTTTTTATTTACATTTCAAATGATATCCCCTTTTCCCCGGTATGATATTTGAAAATAAAAAGCACATTGAAAAAGAGCATCCCTTGGGAAAATAAAATTAGTAAGGCTTGTGGGACAAAACTTCTCTGTTGATATATGCCAATGGAAAGATATGATGCAAAATGTCTGCTAAAATATGAATTTGAAATCTATTCCATGATAAAATTATTACTTTAATATCATAGTGATCCTGAATAATGCATTCTAAATGTCTAGAATACCAAAGCATCTGGCTTCTTTGTCTGTTTAAACAGATATGTGCAATTAAATTACAAATAAAATATTGGTTTAAAAAAAGGGAAGGGAGTTGAACACAAATCTTGAGAAAACAAGACATTTATGACTGTCAGGATGAACTACTCTGGTACTGGCCATTCAATTTAGATATGGATTATGAGATGTGCCACCTAACAGCAATAATGTTCTCTGGAAAAATTTAGTATCATATTCATAATGAATAAGTTGTTTCAGGGTGTGATGGAAGCATAAATGTTTTCTGAGAAACCTGGATATTCCTTACTATAGAGATGAAAAATTACAAAAGTAAAGGAACTCGGGGATTGCCTTAGTGTGGAATGGGATGTGTTTTTTATATTAATCAAATAGCTGCTTTTACTCTATTATGATGCCCTATTGAGGGTCCCAAAGAGAGGATATCTCTAGTAGTGTCAGTTGGATCCAGTAAAATTATTGCAAAATATGTACTGATAAAAGAATTTGGATGCAAGGATGGTGTCAGAGGATAAGAAAAATGAAATAACTTCAAATATTGAAATATAATAATGTGATATCTTGGAATCCACTATCAAAAAAATCTAGTGTACCATTTCTAGGTAAAAGAAATAGGGCTTATGAGAGAGACCTGTCGAGAAATTCTAGAAGAAATAATATTGCACAATGCACAGTGAAAAGTGTTGGCAAACACCAACAGAAACAGATATTCAGTGGAAGTCAGTAATCTGGAGGAAGAGATTGTGTAAAATACACAAGCAAACATTTCATCCATTACCCCTAAATCTTTAGCCTCTTTCTCATTTCATGTAAGTGCAGTAAAAACAGGTATTTACATTTGTAGGCACTCAGTTGTAAAAGTTTCTTCATTTTTTTCTACATGATGGAGTTTCCAGGAAGATTTCCTAAAAATTAAAGAAATTGGAGAAAATTATGTATTTGAATATGTATTAGTGTAGGACAAGAAAGAGTGTACCCCATTAAAGAATGATTTGAATTCAAATATATTTAGAGAATACAGGTCAACGTCCCCTCAGCACACTGAAAACATAACACTGAGTCACCTCTTTGTTTGCATCTGCATCCTTGCCTATTATTCTGAATTCATAATGATCCATACATCACATTCTCTAGATCCATAAAACACTGATACTGGTTCATGGCAATAAATGGATTAAAATACCCGTGTGTGTGTTTGTGTTTGTGTGTGTGTGTGTGTGTGTGTGTCTGTGGTGTTTGTGTGTGTGTGTGTGTGTAAAGTAAAGACAGTTCCAGCTTGATTGATCTAACTTCTATTGGCAAATTTCACGATATAGCAGTATATATTGAGCTACCATGAGCCTTGAGTTTATGTTTCTTGGGAGTGTCGTGTTTGCATTCATTTTCTTCATCCTAAAAATTTTAATACAGGTGAGTTGTACACAGGTGATTGTTTTCTCATTAACATAACACAGTAAGTGGGTGGACATATTTTGGAAGACTATGGAATCAACTCAGGTACTTCTGAATATATTTAAGTTGGAGCCTTCTTGTCCTAAATATTTTTTTGAAACTTGGTATGTTCCTTCCTAGAAATATTTAAATTTTTATTAATGTTTAATAGTTGTCATTAGTTAGAAATATGTATAGGTTATTAAGCATGTGCTGAACTCTAGAGAACATTACTTTCAGCATGATTAACAAGGATGATTAATATACCCAGTCTCCAAGAGTGTATCATTTTAAAAATGCATTAGTTCTCTTGAATTCTTTCTCTACTATGATGAATTTGTATCAAAAGGAGAAGTCCTTTCTATATGCCTAAAGTCATAAGCATAAGGATTTTACAATTGAATTTTGACCCCAATCAAATTCTTATGATTTCTTCATATATTGTAGGGTAACACGTTACTGATAAATTTCCTTTTTGTGTAAGACCATTTAGTCACAGGTGGTTACATTTATTGATTAAAGCTCTTTCTGTTTATATTAGAATCCTGTTCTGTCTATATTAGAATCCAAAATCAAGATGAGCAATCTTGAAATATTTTCCCTTGAAACTGATTATGCTGAAAAAAAGAGAATTTAATATATAGTAAATATGGAAATTACAAATAATGAATTATTTTAATAATGTGTTGCTTTTCATTTATTTGACGTTTTGCGTCCTACTGAAGCAATAAGTTGGGATATTTTTCACATAACTCCGTTCATGGTTTGGGAAATGTGGGTCATTTCTAATTACTCTAAAATCTAGTTATATGTGAGAATTTATGTTTTGCTTTTGTTTTCACTAAAAAGGTAATGGAGGATACTTTGCCTTAAAGATCAGAGATGTTGCTGGTGGATATCACTGAACTTCAAAAGGTAAGACATTAATATATGGTTTCCTTTATTTTAATTCTCTGTCAATGATGCCCCTCCACATAATTACATCTATATCTCTTGTAAAAATTTTGGTCATTACGTAAAGAATATATAATGAGGGAGTTATTCCAATTTCTATGCTTCACATATCAAGATAATTGAAATTTCTTTTACAGATAACTCTGCATGAAAGGCCAAGAAGTTAGCATCTACAATAGAGTTAACGACAACTCTTTGTCAGTCAAACAAGAACAATGGTGTGACTCTTACAGGCAACGATTTCAACCCTGTCATGATGATTACACTCCCATATCCAATCTTTATTTATAAGTGAATCCTAGATGATCTGGATATGATTCAAAAGCAATTGTAATGAAGGAAAAATTTCTATCTATGAGAAACCTACTTGGCCACAGTAAGATTATGCAGTTACACTCCCTGAATCTTGCAACAGTGACTGATAAACCAGCAAATAAAATCTTTAATTATTTCAAATCATTTCCTTGTTGTAAATTAGTATTATTTAGAACACCTCTCCACTCTGATATTCCTGATACTTATAATACCCCTATATGTAAATAATTAATTATATGTATTGGATAATTTCATGGGAAAGAAATTAGGATCACCATACAAAAATATGAAATTCAAATTGTTGGGTATTTTCCACTAAGATGCATTTAATTGATCTGAGATATCACAATCAGACAGCATATGGGTTTTTAAATTTTCTGTAAGTGATTGTAGCATGAAATTGTTACTATCTACAACTTTTACTAATATGAGAGGAATTCAATGATCCTGTTTTCTATTAGAAAATGTAAAGTTTCAATAAGTGATCTTTTTTCGTGATCGCTATCATTTACAATGATTAATGTATTTTTAAAATTAGTTGTTCCTTTTTAATATATGTTTCATTGTAATTATACATGTCTGTAACTTTTTTATGGTCACACTGTGAAAAATGCAGATGCTTCAAATCAATAAGAATTACTTATATATTTTTAATAATTTACAATGTGTCATATCTATGCATATAGCAAAAGAATAGCCTATAACATTTGGACTTCTTAGGAATGTGATTATTAACCTGAAATGTACAAAAAAGGCACAATAGAGCTGTGCCTGCTTAGTCCAATTTGAAGACACAGAATATACATTTATCTCTCAAGCTGGTATTTAATCAATGAGGCCTTCTACAAAATAGATCGTGAGAGCCAGGGCCAAACAACAGGGTACCAAATGCTCTTTGGAAGAATCCTGGCAATGGCTATGGAAATTTCCTGTGATTGAGTCTAAAGAACATCGAACACTGAGAAATAATCTACCCCTTGAGTGAAATCAGGGACTGAACACACAGTAAGGAAGCATACAAGCAAAGGACTCCCACCCAGTAAATATGACACAAGTGTGTATTTATGTGAGTCCATGAATATCTTGTGAGGGAATTAATGTCATCCAGGTCTGTATGCATGTCCTCTTCTCCTAATTTTTCTGCCATATGCCTTTAGTCAAAGATAATGTGACTAGCAGTGTAGTTATATCAATATATTGAAACAAGGTAGTACCCTGTTGTCAGTGAAGAAAATTCCCAATATGGGAAGTGGCCGTATGAGGAAAAAAAAGAGTACTTTATTGGAAAAAGATGTGCATGAACAAATATGTTCATGAATGAAAGAATGAAGAAATGAAGGAATAAATGAAGGAACATGCAAGAAATATTATAAAGATTCATATTTCCTGTGATATTCAAAATAAAATATCTATCACTGGAAAGAATATATCACAGTTAGCTAGAAAATATATCAACAGAAGACATATGTTTAATAGACAAAAGGTAATAAACTCACATATACTTTACTCATCTCTAAAGTGCATATTATGATACCTTCAAAGATACTTTGAACAATAGCAAGGTTCATCAAAATGCACAGTAAATGGTACAATGAACTCAAAACCCACTTGTTCCTATTCCTAGGTGAATGCATGTTACAAACTTTAAGAATTTATTTTTAAACTGGAATCTCAATGGAAGAAACCAGGAAACTAGAAAATAATCACATATGTGAGAGATTAATATCTCCACATCCATGCTGATAGCAGTTAACTTATATAGTAATGTTTTGTTTGGTAACGCTAATTTTTGTTTCCCTATTGCCTGAATAATAATTAGTTTCAGAGCACGCCTGTGTGGTTTTCTACATAGAATTGGGTATTTACATTCTTCTTTCTCTATTTTTACTGGTAGAGTGGACACACACACACACACACACACACACACACACACTCACATACACTTAAAACTATATTCAGGTGTGTTGGTAGTCTTCTTCAGTTATGTGATTTTAACTTGGACCATCCATATTTTGGGCCTCTCTCTATCATCTTTTCCTCTGTCTGCTGTTCATTTCCATCCCTGTAATTATTTCAAATAGCATCAGTTAGGGTCAGAATTTTGACTTTGGAATGTTCCAACTCTTCCTCATTTGATGCCCTCTATTCCATATGGAGGTGGGCTCTATTAATACCCTCTCCCTATGTTCCAGCATTTCCTGTAGGGTCCCTCTTTATTAGTCACAGGAGTCTCATTTCCCAGTTCTCTGGTGTTGTCTGGAGGGTCTCCTCAACCTCCTGTCCCCCGAGGTTGCCTGTTACCCTTCTTTCTGCTGGCCCTTAGGGCTTCAGTCTTTCCCTTCACCCAATACCAGATGAGGTTCCACTTACTTCACACTTCCAAACTCTGTACACTATCTATGTAAGGTTCCTCCCTTCTTGCCCACCTGTGATTGGTTTCTTCTTTATACCAAGTGGGAGTGATGAGTCCTCTCTTGGGAAATTTGGGTTGTTTACCATTCTGATTTCTGTGGCTAATATTCACGTATTAGTGAGTACATACCATGCATGTCCCTTTGTTTCTATGTTACCTTACTCAGGGTGATATTTTGTACTTCCATCAATTTGCCCGAAAAAAAAGCATCTTTAAAGTGCAAAGTCAAACTAATAGTTTTTACACCACACCTCTGTTGGATGTGTTTATAGTTTGTGCCATTTCAGTGCATTTTTTTTTTTTTTTTTGGTATTCCACCATGCCATCACACCTTGTTCTGCAGCTCTGATTCAATAAAATAAACCAGGCTGAGGAGCACTCAGGAAATATCCATGTTTATGTTTGGTGTAGTGGTGTGTATTATAATGCTAATTTCTATTGGCAAAGGGAAGATCTAGTGCTACACACCTTTTTATCTTATTTTGTTTTAAACTTTCCTATTCATTCTAAAACACCAGTAAAATTTAATTGGCTAGAGCCAACTGCTGGACTAATTAGATTTATGTGTATATAACTGTGTCCACACAGTTGGAGAAGGTGAAACCAGCAAAAAAGAAGCTGGCATGGAAGAGGAGTCATGGGTTAGAAGTCAAGACAATGTGTCCCCAATGATGTCCAGTTGTATTTACAAGCAGCTTAGATTAAACTTATAATTAATAACATAAGTATGTTGATAGGAAAGGAATAATATCAGGAAAGGAAAATGGCTGAGAGGGTAGATGTATAGACAGGTCTTTTGGCATTTGAGGGTTATTGTAACTAAAAGATGTCTCTCTATTTTTTCCTAGGTATGGAATGAATGAGGCAGGGTCTAATCCTAAATTGGAAATAAAATTTTCTACAATAGGGTGGCACCTCAACTTTAGGCAAAAATACACTTTATTTTTAAAACATAATTTCTGAATCTGGAACCGAAGTATCTCCTGGTTCTTTTATGATCAGGATGTAGAGTGAATTATTTTCTCAGTAAAATTGAATTTTTAAGAAGCTGCTTCAGCAGTGTTTTTCTCATTACATTGCTGGTTATGTTGCAAAGGCAAAATAATGACTAATTTGGCTTTTATGATTATTAGGTATATACTATTCACAAAGACACATGTGCAACTGCCTCAATCCAAACCAAACAATGGATCAGGGACCAACTCAATATTCACCCTTGGATTTTCCCATAAGAATTCTATGATGCCTTGGAAGTGAAATTTAATTGCAAGGAGGATAGAAGTCTCTGATACACAATCCATTAAGAGTAGTCTAGCTCATAGTCTGGAATTCAACTCTTCATGACTCTCACAATCAACAGTAACCCAGTCCAAATATGGAGGAGAGAAAATAAATGAAATTTTAAGGCTACCTTAAGAACATGGTTTCTTTAAAAAATTGCTCCACTGAAATAGCAGAACTGCTTTGCTTAATACAAGAAAATTATGTGGGCTTTAGAATAAGATTATAGAGAAATTGAAAGGAAATTTAAATGAAGTTAAATTTCCAAACGAATATTGGTTTGATTCATGTAATGAATACAGTATACACATATACATGTAATGATCACAAAATAATAGAAAAATAAATGAAAATGTTAAGAATTTAAATATATAGAAGACAGGAATATGTGCAATTAATGTAAATGTACTCAATTGTGAAAACCTGGATGATTGAACAAATCCAGGTTTTGATCTCACTGCTTAAGTAACAAACACAAGGAGAGTTGAGGTTCCATAACTATTGATGTTCATTTCTGGGTGTTCAATTCTATTCCATTGATCTAACGACCTGTCATGCAGTTTTTGACACCTGGCCCATAGTACTGCTGAAGGTCTGGAATAGTGATTCTGCCAGAAGTTCTTTTTTTTTTTTTTTAATTCTATATATTTTTATTTACATTTCAAATGATTTCCCCTTTTCTAGCCCCACACCCCCGAAAGTCCCATAAGCACCCTTCTCTCCCCCTGTCCTCCCATCCTCCCCTTCCCACTTTCCCATTCTGGTTTTGAAAAATACTGCTTCACTAAGTCTTTCCAGAAAAAGAGGCCACTCCTCCTTTTTTCTTGTACCTCATTTGATGTATGGATTATGTTTTGGGTATTCCAATTTTCTAGGTTAATATCCACTTATTAGTGAGTGCATACCATGATTCACCTTTTGAGTCTGGGTTACCTCACTTAGTATGATTTTCTCTAGCTCCATCCATTAGCCAAAGAATTTCATGAATTCATTGTTTTTAATGGATGAATAGTACTCTATTGTGTAGATATACCACATTTTTTACATCCACTACTCTGCTGAGGGATACTTGAGTTCTTTCCAGCATCTGGCAGTTATAAATAGGGCTGCTATGAACATAGTAGAGCATGTATCCTTATTACATGGTGCGGAATCCTCTGGGTATATGACCAGGAGTGGTATAGCAGGATCTTCTGGAAGTGAGGTGCCCAGTTTTCGGAGGAATAGCCAGACTGATTTCTAGAGTGGTTGTACAAATTTGCAACCCCACCAGCAGTGGAGGAATGTTCCTCTTTCTCCACATCCTCACCAACACCTGCTGTTTCCTGAATTTTTAATCATAGAAATTCTGACTGGTATAAGGTGAAATCTCCGGGATGTTTTGATTTGCATTTCCCTAACGACAAATGAACTTGAGCATTTTTTAAGATGCTTCTCCACCATCCGAAGTCCTTCGGGTGAGAATTCTTTGTTTAACTCTGTACCCCATTTTTAAAAAGGGTTGTTTGGTTTTCTGGAGTCTAACTTCTTGAGGTCTTTTTATATATTGGATATTAGCCCTCTATCTGATGTAGGATTGGTGAAGATCTTTCCCCAATTTGTTGGTTGCTGATTTGTCCTTTTAATGGTGTCCTTTGCCATACAGAAACTTTGTAATTTTATGAGGTCCCATTTGTCAAATTTTGATCTTAGAGCATGCGCTATTGGTGTTCTGTTCAGAAACTTTCTACCTGTACCGATGTCCTCAATGGTCCTCCCCAGTTTCTTTTTTATTAGCTTCAGAGTGTCTGGCTTTATGTGGAGGTCCTTGATCCATTTGGATTTGAGCTTAGTGCTAGGTGACAGGATGGATCAATTCGCATTCTTCTGCATGCTGACCTCCAGTTGAACCAGCACCATTTGTTGAAAAGGCTATCTTTTTTTCCATTGGATGTTTTCAGCCCCTTTGTCGAGGATCAAGTGTCCATACGTGTGTGGGCTCATTTCTGGATCTTCAATCCTGTTCCATTTATCTGCCTGCCTGTCATTGTACCAATACCATGCAGTTTTTAACACTATTGCTCTGTAGTATTGCTTGAGGTCAGGAATACTGATTCCCCCAGAATTTCGTTTGTTGCTGATAATAGTTTTAGCTATCCTTGTTTTATTGTCATTCCAGATGAATTTGATAATTGCTCTTCCTAACTCTGTGAAGAATTGAGTTGGGATTTTGTTGGATATTGCATTGAATCTCTATATTGCTTTTGACAAAATGGCGAATTTTACTATTTTGATTGTACCGATCCATGAGCATGGGAGGTTTTCCCGTTTTTTGAGGTCTTCTTCCATTTCCTTCTTCAGAGTCTTGAAGTTCTTGTCATACAGATCATTCACATGTTTGGTATGAGTCATCCCAAGTTACGTTATACTGTTTGTGGATATTGTGAAGTGGGTCATTTCCCTAATTTCTTTCTCAGCCTGCTTATCCTTTGAGTATAGAAATGCCACTAATTTGTTTGAGTTGATTTTATATCCTGCCACTTTGCTGAAGTTGTTTATCAGCTGTAGGAGTTCTCTAGTGGAGTTTTTTGGGTCACTTAGGTACACTATCTTGTCATCTGCAAATAATGATAGTTTGACTTCTTCCTTTCCAATTTGTATCCCTTTGACCGCCTTATGTTGTCGAATTGCCCGAGCTAGTACCTCAAGTACAATATTGAAAAGATAAGGAGAAAGGGGGGCAGCCCTGTCTAGTCCCTGATTTTAGTGGGATTGTTTCAAGTTTCTCTCCATTTAATTTGATGTTGGCTACCGGTTTGCTGTATATTGCTTTTACTACGTTTAGGTATGGGCCTTGAATTCCTGTTCTTTCCAAGACTTTATGCATGAAAGGATGCTGAATTTTGTCAAATGCTTTTTCAACATCCAATGAAATGACCGTGTGGTTTTTCTCTTTGAGATTGTTTATGTAGTGGATTGCATTGATGGATTTCCGTATATTGAACCAACCCTGCATTCCTGGGATAAAGCCTACTTGATCATGGTGGATGATCGTTTTGATGTGTTCCCAAATTTGGTTGGCAAGAATTGTATTGAGTATTTTTGCATCGATGTTCATAAGGGAAATTGGCCTGAAGTTCTCTTTCTTTGTTGGTTCTTTGTGTGGTTTTTGTATCAGTGTAATTGTCACTTCGTAGAAGGAATTGGGTAGTATTCCTTCTGTTTCTATTTTGTGGAATAGTTTGAAGAGTATTGGTCTTAGGTTTTCTTTGAAGGTCTGATGGAATTCTGCACTGAAACCATCTGGTACTGTGCTTTTTTTTGGTTGGAAGACTGTCTATGACTCTTTCCATTTCATTAGGCATTAGGGGACTGTTTAGATGATCTATTTGTTCCTGATTTAATTTAGGTATTTGGTATCTGTCAAGGAAATTGTCCATTTCCTCCAGATTCTCCAGTTGTGTTGAGCATAGGCTCTTGTAGCAGCATCTGATGATTTTTTTTGGATTTCCTCACTTTCTGTTGTTATATCTCCCTTTTCAGTTCTAAGTTTGTTAATTTGGATACTTTCTCTGTGACCTTTGGTCAGTCTGGCTAAGGGTTTATCTATCTTGTTGATATTCTCAAAGAACAAGCTCCTGGATTCGCTGAATCTTTGTACAGTTTTCTTTGCTTCCAATTGATTGATTTCAGCCCTGAGTTTGATGATTTCCTGTTTCTACTCCTCCTTGCTGAGTTGGCTTCTTTTTGTTCCAGGACTTTCAGGTGTGTCATTAAGCTGCTAGTGTATGCTCTCTCCATTTTTTTGGAGGCACTCAGGGCTATGAGTTTTCCTATTAGCACTGCTTTAATTGTGTCCCAAAGATTTGGGTATGTTCTGCCTTAATTTTCATTAAATTCTAAAACGTCTCCGATTTCTTTCTTTATTTCTTCTTTAGCCAAGCTGTCATTGAGTAGAGTATTGTTCAGCCCCCATGTGTATGTGGGCTTTCTGTTGTTTTTGTTGCTATTGAAAACCACTCTTCCTCCATAGTGATCTGATAAGGGGCATGGGATTAGTTCGATCTTATATTTATTGAGGTCTGTCTTGTGACCAATTATATGGTCAATTTTGAAGAGGAACGATGAGGTGCTGAGAGAAAGGTATATTCTTTTCCTTTAGGGTGAAATAATCTATAAATATCTGTCAAATCCAATTGGTCTAAAGCTTCAATTAGTTTTACTGTGTCCCTGTTTAGTTTCTGTTTTCCCGATCGGTCCATTGAGGAGGGTGGAGTGTCGAAGGCCTCCACAATTATTTTTTTAGGTGCAAGGTCTTTGAGCTTTAATAAAGTTTCTTTTACGAATGAGTGTGCCCTTGCATTTGATGCATAGATGTTCAGAACTGAAAGTTTTTCTTGCTGGATTTTTCCTTTGACCAGCAAGAAGTGTTCTTCTGTGTCTCTTTTGATGACTTTAGGTTGAAAGTCAATTTTATCTTATATTAGAATAGCTAGAAAGAGCAATTATCAAATTCATCTAGAACAACAAAAAATCCAGGATAGCTAAAACTATTCTCAGCAACAAAAGAAAATCTGGGGGAAACAGTATCCCTGACCTCAAGCAATACTACAGAGCAATAGTGTTAAAAACTGCATGGTATTGGTACAGTGACAGGTAGGAGGATCAATGGAACAGGATTGAAGATCCAGAAATGAACCCACACACCTATGGCCACTTGAACCTCGACAAAGAGGCTGAAAACATCCAATGGAAAAAAGATAGCCTTTTCAACAAATGGTGCTGGTTCAACTGGAGGGCAGCATGCAGAAGAATGCGAATTGATCCATCCTTGTCTCCTTGTACTAAGCTCAAATTCAAATGGATCAAGGACCTCCACATAAAGCCAGACACTCTGAAGCTAATAGAAAAGAAACTGGGGAAGACCCATGAGGACAGCGGAACAGGGAGAAAGTTTCTGAATAGAACACCAATAGTGTATGCTCTAAGAGCAAGAATTGTCAAATGGGACCTCATAAAATTACAAAGTTTCTGTATGGCAAAGAACACCATCAAGAGGACAAATAGGCAACCAAAAAATTGGGGAAATATCGTCACCAATCCTACATCTGATAGAGGGCTAATATCCAATATATATAAAGAACTCAAGAAGTTAGACTCCAGAAAACCAAACAACCCTATTAAAAAGTGTGGTACAGAGTTAAAGAATTCTCACCTGAAGAACTTCGGATGGCGGAGAAGCATCTTGAAAAATGCTCAACTTCATTAGTCATTAGGGAAATGCAAATCAAAACAACCTTGAGATTTCATCTCACACCAGTCAGAATGGCTAAGATTAAAAATTCAGGAGACAGCAGGTGTTGGAGAGGGTTTGGAGAAAGAGGAACACTCCTCCACTGCTGGTGGGGTTGCAAATTTGTACAACCACTCTGGAAATCAGTCTGGTGATTCCTCCGAAAACAAGGCACCTCACTTCCAGAAGATCCTGCTATACCACTCCTGGGCATATACCCAGAGGATTCCCCACTATGTAATAAGGATACATGCTCTACTATGTTCAAAGCAGCCCTATTTATAATTGCCAGATGCTGGAAAGAACCCAGGTATCCCTCAACAGAAGAGTGGATGCAAAAAATGTGGTATATCTACACAATGGAGTACTATTCAGCCATTAGAAACAATGAATTCATGAAATTCTTAGGCAAATGGATGGACCTAGAGAACATCATACTAAGTGAGGTAACCCAGACTCAAAAGGTGAATCATGGTATGCACTCACTAATAAGTGGATATTAACCTAGAAAACTGGAATACCCAAAACATAATCCACACATCAAATGAGGTACAAGAAGAAAGGAGGAGTGGCCCCTGGTTCTGGAAAGACACAGTGAAGCAGTATTCGACAAAACCAGAACGGGGAAGTGGGAAGTGGTGGGTGGGAGGACAGGGGAAGAGAAGGGGGTTTACAGGGCTTACAGGGAGTGGGGGGCTAGAAAAGGGGAAGTCATTTGAAATGTAAATAAATTATATCGAATAAAAAAAATTAAAACAAAAAAAAAAGAATAGCTACTCCTGCTCATTACCTATGACCATTGGCTTGTAAGATTGTCTTCCAGCGTTTTAGTCTAAGATATTTTGTATCTTTGACACTGCGGTGTGTCTCCTGTATGCAGCAAATTTTAGGGTCCTGTTTCCTTATCCAGTCTGTTAGTCTATGTCTTTTTATTGGGGAATTGAAACCATTGACATTAAGAGATATTAAGGAATAGTGATTATTACTTCCTGTCATTTTTGATGTTCTTTTTATATTGAATGGTTATCTTCTTTTGGGTTTGATGAAGGAAGGTAACTATCTTGCTTTTCCCAGGATGTAGTTTCACTCCTTGTATTGGAGTTTTCCTCCTATTATTCTTTGCAGAGCTGGGTTTGTGGAAAGATATTGGGTAAATTTGGTTTTATCATGGAATATCTTGGTTTCTCCATCTATGGTGAATGAGAGTTTTGCTGGATATAGTAGTCTTGGCTGACATTTGTGTTCTCTTAGAGTCTGAATGAGATCTGCCCAGGATTATCTAGCTTTCATGGTCCCTGGTGAGAAGTCTGGTGTGATTCTGATAGGTCTTCCTTTATATGTTACTTGGCCTATTTCTCTTACTGCCTTTAATATTCTTTCTTTGTTTAGTGCATTGGGGGTTTTGATTATTATGTGATGGGAGGTATTTCTGCTCAGGTCCAGTCTGTTTGGAGTTGTGTAGGCTTCTTGTATATTCATAGGCATCTCTTTCTTTAGGTTAGGGAAGTTTTCTTCCAAAATTTTATTGAAGATATTTGCTGGCCCTTTCTGTTGTAAATATTCACTCTCATCTATATCTCTAATCCTTAGGTTTGTTCTTCTCATTGTATCGTGGATGTTCTGGGATACAAGCTTTTTGCATTATGCATTTTCTTTGACAGTTGAGTCAATGGTTTCTATGGTATCTTCAGCATCTGAGATTCTTTCTTCTATCTCTAGTATTATGTTGTTTATATTTGCATCTATGGCCCCTGATTTCTTCTCAAGGTTTTCTATCTCCAAAGTTGTCTCCCTTTGTGATTTCTTAGTTATTTATGCTTCTGTTTTTGGATCCTGGATGGTTTTGCTCAGTTCCATCATTTGCTTGTTTGTGTTATCATTTAATTCTTTAAGAGATTTTTATGTTTCCCTTTTCATGACTTCTGCTTGTTGACACAAGATTTCCTTCATTTCTTTAAGGGTTTTTTTTTTTTTCTTTTTTGTTTCTTCTTTATTGGCTTCTGTCTCTTGGGCTTTATTCTCCTGAATTTCTTTAAGAGATTTTTGTGTTTCCATTATACGGGTTTCTAGCTTATTCATGTTCCCCTGTATTTCTTTAAGAGACTCATTCTTGTCCTTTTTGTGTTCTTCTAGCAGCATCATGACCAGTGATTTTAAATCCAAATCTTGTTTCTCCGGTGTGTTGGCATACTAGGACTTGCTGATGTTGGAGAGTTTGGTTCAGATGCTGCCACATTGCCTAGATTTCTGTTAGTAGCATTCCTGCTTTTGCCCTTTGCCATCTTTTTCTCTGGAGGTAGTTGGTTTTGTCTCTGACTCGTGTTTCAGCCTCCTGAGAGGCTCTAGGGCTCTTTCTGCAACACTGGATGGCAGGGTTTCCACTGTTGCAGATTGTTGATGTGCTGTCCTCCACTTGGGTGCTTTTGCAGCCCTAGTGTATTTTGCCCCAGATTGTAACTGTGAACCAGATGGTGCCCGTTTGCTCCTTCAGGGAGTGCTGAAGGGTGTATGCTGTGGGGACCTTTTCTGTGTGCTGATCACTCTGCTGGCCAGCGGAACTCCCAACCGAGTAGGTGCAAACAAGGCTTACCTAGCTGCTCAGGCCCTGAGTGTAGGCAAAAGCCTGGCAGGCCAATGTCTGAGCAAAGTTCCCCTGAGTTGTGAGTGTTAATTGGGTCTGTCAGGTGGCCAGGATGGCAGTGTGTGCGTGCTCCCTGAGAGTGCTTGGAGAGTCTGCTGGGCTAACAACCTCCTGGCCGGGTTCGCACACAGGTGGCCCATTGAGCAGCTCAGGGCTTGAGGGCAGTCCAGGGCCTGACCTTTTTAGACCCCAGCTATGTCAGCCTCGGGCTATGACTCTTAGCCAGTTTTGCCTGCTAGGACTCTCTGGCTTCCCGTAGGCAAAATGGCGGGGGGCACACGCACTGGCCCGGGCAAACAACCTCCTGGCCAGTTTAGCACACTGGTGGCCCCCTGACCAGCCCAGGGCCTGGGTGCAGGCCAACACTAGTCGGCCTTAGCACCCCCCCAACCCCCCACAATGTTGGTCTTGGGTTGTATTTGCATACCTCAGTCTGTCTGATTTCTCTGGTGTCCAAGAACCAATATGGAGGCCTAGTATCTGACTGGCGGGAGACAGATTTCTGAAGTGGCTTCTGGGTGGTGAAAGGCGCTGTAAATCCTCAGCGGCTTGCAGCCCGGCTCACCAGCGATGGCCAGTGGTCGTGGGCACAGGGTCTGCCTGGACCCTGTCAGCCAGGTTCTACTGCTGATGGCCCTTCCTCTGGACCAGCCGCTGCTGCTGTTGCTGCTGCAGCCACCGCTCCCACCGCCCTCTGCCAGAAGTTCTTATACTGTTGAGAATAACTTTAGGTATCCTGGCTCTTGTCATCTAAGGTGAATTTGAGAATTGCTCTTTCTAACTCTATGAGAAACTGAATTGGGATTTTGATGATGATTGTAATGAATCTGTATATTGTTTTTCGCAAAAAGGCCATTTTTGCTATATTAACCCTGCCAATCAAAAAGCAGGTTTTTCTATCTTCTGAGGTCATTTTTAATGTCTTCCTTCAAAGACTTGAAGTTCCTGTCATACAGATCTTTCTCTTGCTTGCTTAGAGTCATGACAAGATTCTCTGTATTGTTTGTGGTTATTTTGAAGGGTGTTATTTCCCTAATTTCTTTCTCAGCCAGTTTACCCTTTGAGTATAGGAAGGCTACTGATTTGCTTGATGTAATTTTATATCCAGCCACTTTGCTGAAGAAATTTATCAGCTGTAGGAGTTCTCTGGTTGAGTTTTTTGGGTTGCTTAAGTATATTATCATATCATCTGAAAATAGTGATATTTTGACTTTGTCCTTTCCAAATTGTATTCAGTGGAACTACTTTTGTTGTCTTATTGCTCTAGCTAGGACTCCAAGTACTGTATTGAATAAGTATGTAGATAGAGGTCAGCCTTGACTAGCTCATGCTTTTAGTGGGTTTGCTTCACTTTTCTCTCCATTTATTTTGATGTTGGCTCATGGTTTTTTGTACATTGCTTTTACTATGTTTAGTTATGGGCTTTGATTTCCTGTACTTTCCAAAACTTTTACCCTGAAAGTATGCGGAATTTTATCAAATACTTTTCCAGCATCTTATCAAATGACCATTTTTTTTTCTTTGAGTGTGTTTTTGTTTTGGATTTCTTATTGATGTATTTCCATATGTTGAACCATCCATGTATCCTTTGGATAAAGCCTAATTTATTGTGATTAATGATCCTTTTGTTGTGTTGTTGGATTCGTTTGGCAAAAACGATTTTATTGTGTATTTTGCAGCTACAGGAATTGGGCTAAAGTTCTTGTTCCTTGTTGGATCTTTATGTGGTTTTGGAGTCAGAAAATTGTCATTTCATCCAATCACTATGCTTGAATTCATTGTGTTTGTATATTCTGGACTAGTTTGAATAGTATTTTTGTTTGGAATTCTTGGAAGTTCTAAAAAATTGTGCACTAAACCATCTGGTCCTGTGCTATTTTTTGTTGGGAGATGGTCAATGACCACATCTATTCCTTAGGGCTTATAGCTCCATTTAGATGGTCTATCTGATTCTGATTAAACTTTAGTAGTTGGTATCTGTCTTGGAAATTGCCCATTTGCTCCAGATTTTGCTGTTGTGTTGAGTATAGCCTTTTGTGATATGATCTGATAATTTTTTGACTCTCCCCAATTTCTGCTGCCATTTCTCCATTTTCATTTCAGATTTTGTTAATTTTGCTACAGTCACTATGCCATCTGCTTTGCCAGGCTAAAGGTTTATCCATCTTGTTCATATTCCCAAAGAACCAGCTCCTGGTTCTGTTGATTCTTTGTATGGTTCTCTGTAGTTCTATTTGGTTGATTTCAGCCCTGAGTTTGAAGCTTTCCTGCCTCCTGCTCCTCTTGGTTGAATTAGCTTCTTTCTGTTCCAAAGCATTCAGATGCGCCATTATGCTGGTACTGTATACTCTCTCCAGCTTCATTTTGGAGGCACTCAGGGCTATGAGATTTCCTCTTAGCACTGCTTTCATTGTGTCCCATAAATTTTTCTGGCTCTTCAGGAGCTGCTTTTATCAAAGAATTTAAAGATCAAGAAATCGACCTTAGAGAGATTTTTTAATGAATTTAATACCGTGGCACCCTGGTTCACTGTTTATGGCAGCCTAACGGTCGCCTACTGGGATAGGTTAGGGAAGGATCTGGACTTAGCCTGGGTTCAGGGCACACTCAAAGGAGGTGTAAAACATGTTAGGGGCTGTTTAGAAGATAAAACATGCTGTAAGGCCGTAGAGGATGGACAAACTGCTTTAGAAATCTTACAAGAGGAAAGATCAGAAAAGGCAGAGAGGGTTAAGGAAAAAGGGGCAAAGTCTCTCTACCCTGTCTCAGAAGGGTTAGGAGATTTCAGTTCGGAAGATTCTGATCTTGAGGAGGAGGAGATACATGCTCTGGTTGAACAGTTGGAGGGAGCGAGCCTAAAACAGAGGAAGAAACTTAAAGATAAGTCTAGGGGTGGCAGCGCCATCAATGGGTGTGGCCGTCCCCACCCTGCCAGCACCTTCCACTCCTACACCTAATCTAGAGACTACCCAGTATACAGGGAATTCCTTTTGTCCAAGAGTTTGGTCACAGGTTCGCACCGAGTTCTCTTTAGCTTATCCAGTGTTTCAGAATCCACAAGGGCAAAGGAGTCATGAGCCTTTAGACTTTAAAGTAATTAAATCTCTGGCTGAATCAGTTCGAAATTATGGAACATCTGCTGTCTTCACGGTGGCTCAAGTTGAGGCTCTCACTAGGTACTGTATGACTCCTGGGGATTGGAGTTCCTTGTTTCGTGCCTGTCTAAGCCCAGGACAATACCTTGATTGGAAAGCATTTCTTATAGAATTTGCAACTGAGCAGGAGGCAGTTAACATAGTGGCGGGCAACCCACAATGTGATAGGGATATGCTCCTGCGTCAAGGAAGGTATGCCAGGTCTTGCTGTGGCTGTGGTGCAATTAACACAGAACTGGAAACCACAGTCAGGAGCTTGCTTCAGGTGTGGAAAGCTGGGCCATCTTAAAAAACAATGTCTGGAAAGAGGAAGCACAGGCACAGGTGAAATTTTTCTACACCCTAGAAAACCTGGATTGTGTCCCAAGTACAAAAAGGGAAATCATTGGGCTAATGAGTGTAGGTCCTTTAAGGACATACATGGACAGCCCCTTCCGTCTGGATATGGAGGTGCTCTGCCAAAAGACGGCCAGCGGGGCCCTTGTCCGCAGGGCCCACAAATATATGGGGCCATAGAGGAACAAACCACCAGTTCCACATCAGAGAGATGGCCGTCCCTTCACCATCCAAGGGACCGGGGAGAGCCACTGCTGGTTCTGCAGGATTGCACCTCTGCTCCACCTCTAGGCTCGTATTAACTCCTCAAATGGGAGTCCAAATAATTGATACTGATTTTAAAGGACCCCTTGACCCTGATACCGTGGGCCTACTCATTGGTAGATCATCCACTGCTTTGAGAGGCTTAATAGTGCACCCGGGGATTATTGATCCAGATTTCAGAGGAATAGTCAAGATAATGGTAGAGTCCCCAAAAGGAATTACAGTTATTTCCCCAGGAGATAGAATAGCTCAGCTCATTGTGCTCCCTAGTTTGCATGCAAAGTTTCCAGCTCAGAAAATAAATAGGGGGAAAAAAGGGTTCGGATCCACTGGCAATGACCTTACATTTTTGGCACTGGATTTAGACTAGCGCCCCATTGTAGAATTGCAAATTGAAAATAGACAAATTCAGGGACTACTGGACACTGGAGCTGACAAAAGCATAATAGCTAAAAAGGATTGGCCGGCAAGCTGGCCAATCCAGATCTCCTCTCAAACATTACAGGGCTTGGGTTATGCAAAGGCCCCGGATATTAGTGCAAGACAGCTCAAGTGGCAAGATCAGGAAGGACACTCTGGCGTGATACAGCCCTAAGTCCTAGATTTGCCAATCACCCTATGGGGGAGGGATTTGCTGAAGAATATGGGCTATAAATTAACCAATGAATATTCGGAAGTCTCGCAACAACTCATGAAGCAGATGGGGCATTACCCCGGAAGGCGCATTGGGAAATTTTTAAAAGGAAGAACTAGCCTAGTTGTTGCTCAACAAAGACCCGATTGGCAAGGTCTGGGTTTTTCCTAAGGGCCATTGAGGAGGGCATTCCCATCACATGGAAGACAGAGGAACCGGTGTGGGTTCCTCAATAGCCCCTTTCCTCTGAAAAGCTTACAGCAGCTCATTCCTTAGTAAGTGAACAGCTCTCTCTTGGGCACGTTGAAACCTCAGTATCTCCTTGGAAAACACCCGTTTTCGTTATAAAAAAGAAAACAGGAAAAAGGAGGTTGCTTCATGACCTCCGCGCTATTAATCAAAAAATGCAAGTGATGGCTCCAGAGCAGCGAGGCCTTCCCTTGTTGTCTGCCTTACTTAGCCATTTGCCAGTCATAGTAATCGATATAAAAGACTGTTTCTTTTCAATCGCCCTCTGCATTAAAGACAGGGCGAGGTTTGGATTTACCATCCCTTCCTGTAATCACGAGGAAAATGATAAGAGTTATGAATGTAAAGTGTTACCCCAGGCCATGGCTAATGGCCCCACTATGTGTCAAGTATTTGTGAGTGCTGTCATCGCTCCTCTAAGAGAGCAATATTCTAGAGTAAGATGCATCCACTACATGGATGATATCCTTCTGAGTAATAAAGATGAGAAGGTTTTGGATCAGGCTTATGAAGAGCTAATAAGATTATTGAGAAGAAAGCAATTGTTTGTTGCCCCTGATAAGGTTCAAAAAACCAGTGTAGTCTCTTATTTAGGAGCAAGATTGGATCCTCTTACAGTAGTCCCACAAAAAATTGAAATTAGAAAGGATAATCTCAAGACACCTAATGACTTTCAGAAGTTGTTGGGTGATATAAACTGGATCTGAAGCTATTTGAAAATACCTAATTATGAATTAAAGCTATTATTCAATCTTTTGGCCAGTGATTCAGCCCTGGATTCTCCTAGACAACTAACTAAGGAGGCTCGAGTGGCCTTGAGGAAGGTAGAGCAAGGACTACAGGATGCAGTACTATATCGTTGCACAGAGGACTTGGATATTATCCTGTGCATTCTGCCTACCATTTTGCAGCCTACAGGGCTGTTATGGAAGGCAGGACACTTATTATGGATTCATCCTAAAGCCTCACCAGCAAAATCCATAGAGCATTACCCCACTGCTGTTGCAAAATTGGCCTTTAATGGAATACAACAGTGTTTGCAGATTTTTGGGAGATATCCAGCCTCCCTGATTATTTGATATACTGTTTTTCAAGTGCAAATATTATGTGGAGGAATTGATGACTGGGCCATATTGCGCTGTAGTTTCCATGGTATTATACATAATCATTATCCCAAGCAAACTTTGCTTTTCTTTTTTAAAGAACATCCTGTTGTGTTTCCAAAAGTAACTGCACAAAATCCTTTGCCAGATGCTCCCAATATATTTACAGATGGATCAAAACTGGATGTGGGGTGTATATGGTAGAACATCAGAAACCAGTCCTGTATCAATTCCAGCCAAATTCTCCACAGGTGGTTGAGTTGCAAATTGTCTTGGAAATCTTTAAAAAATGCCTTTTTCCCTTTATTTTCTTTCCGATTCGGCATATGAGGTAAATGTTGTAAAAATTCTAGAGGTAGACAGACCTATAAAACAAAGCAGTACTCTTTGTCAATTACTGAGAGAGTTACAAAAGATCATTTGGCTGAGAGAGTCAAAAAATTTTATACAACATATTCGAGCTCATACAGGCTTACCTGGCCCATTAAGTGAAGGAAATGATCTGGTTGATCGTTGTAATAGAATGGAATATGCCTTTTTGAATTCTGTTTTGGAAAATGCCCGAATTTTTCATAAGCAATTTCATATTCCTTCAAAGACCTTGCAACGAAGGTTTGGATTATCCCGAGCAGATGCCAGACAAATTGTGCTCGAATGTCAACAATGTGCTGTTTATAATCATCCCCCTAGTTTAGGAATTAATCAAAGAGGTTTGCTACCTTTAAAAATTTGGCAAATGGATATTACTCATATTTTTGAATTTGGAACTTTAAAATATGTTCATGTTTCTGTGGATACTTGTTCTGACATCATTCATGCTACAGCCTTGAGTGGAGAAAAGACATGTAACGTTATTACACATTGAAGCATGGGCGGCTTGGGGGCAACCTCAACAGCTTAAGACAGACAATGGCCCTGCCTATACAGCTCAGTCTTTTCAATCCTTTTGCAAGCAAATGAATATAATCTTGAATCATGGTCTACCTTATAATCCTCAGGGCCAAGGCATTGTTGAACGTGCTCATCGTACCCTTAAGGAATGTTTAACAAAACAAAAAGAGGGAATTGGGTATGGTAGAACACCCAAAGAACAACTTTCATTGGCATTATTTACTTTAAATTTTTTGAATCTGGATAATGATGGTTTGGCTGCAGCTGATCAGCACCAATGCCCTAATAATACCTTGAAGGGTTATGTTAAATGGAAAGATGTGCTTACTGGATTATGGCATGGCCCTGATCCAGCGTTGGCGTGCGTTGGCGTGGGCGAGAGGTTCTGTTTGTGTGTTTCCTCAGACTCAACAAGATCCACTGTGGGTGCCTGAGCGGCTGACCAGACGCTGCAATAAAAATGAAGATCCTCCTGCTGTTACTGATTCTCAGCGAGACATTGATGCTGGTGTAGATGGAGCCAAGATGGGCGATCTTGTCGGTGTTCCCGAGACCAATGCCGATATGCCATGATACTAAGCTGTTTCCTTGTCTTTTAGTTCTAACAAGTCTCTTGATATACCTTATTCACCTTTAAAGAGGAGGGAGTGTAAATGAAAACTATGCCCTTGCCATCCTTTTGATAGTACTTTCAATTGTTTGCCTGTGGTGCATCTGCAGGATGAGGTTTATCCAACAAAGACAGGTTGCAATGATGATGCAGGCATTCACAGCCATTGAAGCTGGACAGTCCTCCTAGGCCTTGCTGGCAGCCATGAAGGCCTAATAAGATGCTTTCCACGCTCAGGATGCGAGGGTAAGCACTGCACTCAGGGGCCCATGATTGCAGAGCCCTTGAGGGGAGCATGTTTGACTGCACACGGATTGGTACACCAGAACCCGTCTCTGAGCAACAGGTACCAGACGGGTTTGACGAAATCCACTGGGCTGATGGCTCAGAAGGGCATCGAAACAAGGTCCATGAGTCCACCCGATGTGCAAATGATATATCAGAGGTCAAACCTCTACTCTCGCCTGAATGCGTGTTTAGAAAGAAAAAGGAGGAACTGTAGGGAGCTGCCTGCCTGTTAACTGTTGTTAACTCTCGTTAATTGTCCTTAACTGTTAACAAGTCCTTATTTGGGTGGAGCCTGTTGAGTCTTGCGCCTTCCACGTGGATACAACCTATCAGCAACGCCCAAGTGGCTAAGTCTGATTGGCTGTCTATTAGTATTTAAGGGCTGGGCTGATTCTCTCGGGGTCAGAAGAAGAAGAAGTACAGGAGGGAGAAGTAGTAGAAGAGGGAGAAGAAGGAGAAGAAGTACAAGGGTCCTAAGTAAACTGCTTGAAGAAGATCTTCCTGTGTTGCGTCATTCCTTGCCGGCAAGGGTGGACGCGACACATGACCTCTGCATCAGCTCGTGCTTCCTGACCTGCTTGAGTTCCAGTCCAGACTGTCTTTAGTGATGAACTGCAATGTGGAAGTGTAAGCTCAATAAAACCTCCCCCCCCAAAAAAGTGTTTCTTGGTCATGATGTTTGCGAAGGAATAGAAAGCCTGACTAAGATATGTATATATACCACATATTTTGCATCCATTCTTCTGTTGACGTTCATCTGGCTTCTTTCCAGCTTCTGGCTATTATAAATAGCACTGCTATGAACATATTGGAGCATGTATCTTTATTACATGCTGGGGAATCCTCTGGGTATATGCCCAGGAGTGGTATAGCAGGATCTTCCAGAAATGAGGTGCTAAGGTTTCTGAGGAACTTCCAGACTGATTTCCAGAGTGGTTCTACCAATTTGCAACCCCACCAGCAGTGGAGGAGTGTTCCTCTTTCTCCAAAACCTTACCAACACCTGCTGTCTCCTGAATTTTTAATCTTAACCATTCTGAATGCTGTAAGATGAAATTTCAGGGTTGTTTTGATTTCTTTTTCCCTGATGACTATTGAAGTTGAACATTTTTTAAGATGCTTCTCTGCCATCCGAAATCCTTCATGTGAAAATTCTTTGTTTAACCCTGTACCCCCATTTTTAATAGGATTATTTGGTTTTCTGGTGTCTAACTTCTTGATTTTTTGTATATATTGTATATTAATCCTCTATCTGATGTAGGGTTGGTGAAGATCTTTTCCCAGTTTGTTGGTTGCCGATTTGTCCTATTAATGGTGCCCTTTACCTTACAGAAATTTTGTTACTTTCTGAGGTCCCATTTTTCAGTTATGATCTTAGAGCATTCACTATTGGTGATCTGTTCACAGACTTTCCCTCCTCTACAGATGTCCTCAAGGGTCTTCCCCAGTTTCTTTTCTATTAGCTTCAGAGTGTCTGGGTTTATGTATAGGTCCTTGATCCATTTGGATTTGAGCTTAGTACAAGGAGACAAGGATGGATCAATTCTCATTCTTCTGTATGCTGACCTCCAGTTGAAACAGCACCATTTGTTGAAAAGGCTATCTTTTTGCCATTGGAGTTTTTTCAGCCCCTTTGTCGAAGATCAAGTGGCTGTAGGTGTGTGGGTTCATTTCTGGATCTTCAATCCTGTTCCATTGATCCACCTGCCTGTCATCTTGCCAATATCATGTAGTTTTGAACATTATTGTGCTGGAGTATTGCTTAACATCAGAACTACTCATTCCCCCACAAATTCTTTTGTTGTTGAACGTAGTTTTAGCTATCCTGGGTTTTTTGTTTTTCCAGATAAATTTGAGAACTGCTCTTTCTAACCCTATGAAGAATTGATCTGGGATTTTGATGGGAATTGTGCTAAATTTGTATATTGCTTTTGAAAAAATGGCCATTTTAACTATATTAATCCTGCCTATCCCTGACCATGGGAGGTTTTTCCATTTTTTGAGGTCTTCTTCCATTTCCTTCTTCAGAATCTTGAAGTTCTTGTCATACAGATCTTTTACTTGTTTGTTAAGAGTCACCCCAAGGTACTTTATACTGTTTATGGCTAATGTGAAGGGTGTCATTCTCCTAATTTCTTTCGCAGCCTGCTTATCCATTAGGCTGCTAGTGTACGCTCTCTCAGTTTTCTTTTTGGAGGCACTCAGGGCTAAGAGTTTTCCTGTTAGCACTGCTTTCCTTGTGTCAGGAAGCAGGAGCTAATGCAGAGACCATGAAGGGATGTTACTTACTTGCTATTTCCCCTGTCTTTCACAGACTGCTCTTTTACAGAAACCAAGAGCACCAGTCCAGAGGTGGTACCACCCACAAGCACTCGTTGATTACTAATTGAGAAAATGCCCAACAGCTGGATCTCATGGAGGCACTTATCCAACTGAAGCTCCTATCTCTGTGATAACTACAGCCTGTGTCAACTTGAAACATAAAATCAGCCAGTACAAGAATGGTAGAATTTCTAAATATTAGAAATTAAAATATTATCCTACATTTTATTAAAAAGCTTTCAAATGTTATACTGAATACTTCTGGATATGTATGAAGATTTTTGAAAAAAATCAAAATTTCAGAATTAATGTAAACAATGCACAAATATTCCACTATAACTGAACAGAAAGTATAGAACAGAATAAAGAGAAAATTAAATACTTAAAACACGTTTATCTTTTATACTTCAAAGATACCATTAATATCTAACATATAAAAGTCATGGAAATATTCATATTTGGTAATAATGAAAAATTTAAAATATTGTTTATGCTCTGATCAGATTGGTATATATTAGTAATTGCTTAGAAAAATTTTTAAATAAATAAACATTATTATTATTTAAGCAAGTTGAAAAATAACGTAAAAAAAATTCGTCTTTGTCCATTCAGTAGGACTAAAAGCTAGAAAATGGACATTGCCCAATGGAAAAGCTAAAATAGAAATTGAGCCCTCAGTACTGGTAATATGTGCTTACAAAGGACTGTATATAGCACACCCTTAACCTAATGACAGAATACCCAGGAAAGAGCCCACAGAACTCAAAAATGCTCAAAAAACATAGGGCCTTAAGCCTACATGAAGTAAAGATCAAAAAAGAAGATAAAAATCACAGGAGTGTGAAAGGCCAGGAATGTTCTGGGTCAGAAAAGGTACAGGCAGGATAAGAGGGGAACATGACAGATATTGGGTAGGGGAAAATGCTTGAAGCCCTGAGGCCCAGCAGAAAAAAGGAAACAGGCAACTTCAGGAGGTAGGAAGCCAGACAACCTCCACATAGTACTAGAAACCAGGGATGTGAGAGACTCTAAGGACTCAAAGGGAGAAACCTTAGATGAAATGTTCTACAGTGAGAGTAAGCTTGTAGAGCCTACCACCACCAGAAATACAGGGCATCAAGTGAGGGATGGGGGTGCCAGCCCACAGTCCAAAACTATGACCCACAACTTTTCCAGTTGGTAAAACAACATGGACAAGAAATGGAGAAGAGCTTGAGGAAAAGGAGGGCAGAGAGACTTTCACAGTGGGATACAGCTCAAGGGAAGGACCCAAGGCCTTTACACTATTACTGACGGTATGGAAACTTCACAAAAAGGAGCCTATAATTACTGTACTCTGAAAGATGCAACACAAAGGAGAATGAGTCCAATGAAGGTATTTAGACACAAGCAGTGTACAGAATCTGGTTACTCCTGTGCTTGAATTTGGGAAAGGCTGGAAGAAGCTGAGGTGGAGGCCAGAGTTTTTAAGAGGACCTTGAGTATGAATTAGCCAGATACAAAAGATTTATGAGACATTGGATCATCAAACAGGCTGCCTATTATAACAGCTGGTCTAAGGTATCTAACACATATAGAACAAAGAACTGCCAGGTCTGGGTTCAGTCAAAAAAGTTTATCTATGCCTTGAGAAACTGAAAACCTCAGGGAGTGCAGATATTTCATGGACGTGCATGTGGAAATTCTCATGGAGATAGGGTGAGGGAAGGTATGGGCTGTTAAACAGTCACAAAATAAACCAGGATGCAGATAAAATTTGGACTGTAAAAAAATTACATAAAATATAAAAAAAAAAAATCAAAGAAAATGAAAGAAGCAACAAAGGGAAGATAGAACCTGTGGAAACCACTTCCATTAGATAGGCATGTCCCACAGTTGAGGGACTGGGACACCTAAAGGTTTCCAATTTTCATCCCAGAATTTTTCCTTACAAAGCAAATACAGGGGCGAAATATGAAACAGTGATTCAAGGAAAATCCATCGAAGGATCTTCCATCTCATTTACAGAAACCAAAATGGAAAAAAAAATCCTTAGTAAGTAGTAAATTGAAGTTAAAAATAACATTTTCATTTAGCTTCAGTCAGAATGATAAAGAAGAAATGAAGAATTGACAAAAAATTCTGCAAATGACATTGTGAAGCAAATGCTGATGCCAAGAAGTGCTTGCTAACAGGAACAGGGTATGTCTGTCACCTGAGAGAATCTGTATGTGACAGAGAACTAGAGATGCAGATGTGTCCAACCAAACATCGGGCTGATCACAGGGACCTCAATGGGGAAGTTAGGGGACAGACTGCACTGGCTGATGGAGATACACCCCTATAAGTATAAAACGTTAACTAACCAGACAACCAAGAGCACACAGAAACTAAACCCACCAACTAAAGTGTATACATACTGGAGTACTTCAGAGCTCTAGATACACAGAGAACAGAGTATGACCTTATCTCATATCAGTCTCAGAGTAAGCTGTATCTGGAATGTTGAATGTCACAACATAGGGTGATGCTAAAGTCACAGTGAGGTGGGAGTCGATGGAAGAGCATCCTCATAGTGAAAAGCCAATGGGGAAGAGCAGGTATAGAATGAAAGGCAGCTGAACATGGGTAATTTAGACAAGGGGATATAATTTGAAACATACACTAAAAGAAATGATCAATTAAAATATATATCAAAATAATAAAAACTTACAAAGGAAATGCTGCTTAGAAAGTAGTATGTTGGTTGATAAATATGCTCTGACTCTGAGGGGAAAAAAGTATGTGTTTAAAACTTGCAGATGTGTTTTTCTTTAAACCAAAAACAAACTTTAATTTTATATTTGAAAATATGAAGCACATTAAGAAAGAGCATCTTTTGGGAAAAAATTAGTAAGTCTTGTAGGACAAAATTTCTCTGTACGTGTATGTCAATGGAAAGATGTGATGCAAAATGTCTGCTAAAATATGAGTTTGAAATCTATTCCATGATAAAAAGTTTTACTTTAATATCATAATGACCCTGAATAATGCATTCTAAATGTCTAGAATACCACAGAATCTGGCTTCCTTGTCTGTTTAAACAGATATATGCATTTAATCACATATAAAATATCGGTAAAAAAATGGGAAGCGAGTTGAACACAAATCTTGAGAAGAACAAGTGGTTGTAGCATGAAATTGTTACTGTCTACAGCTATTATAAATGTGAGAGGAATTAAATAAACCTGTTTTATATTAGAAAAATAAAGTTTCAATAAATGATCTCTTTTCGTGATCGCTATTCTTTACAACGATTAATGTATTTTTAAAATTAGCTGTTCCTTTTTAACATATGTTTCATTGTAATTATACATGTCCTTAACTTCATTTATGGTCACCCTGTGAAAAAATGCAGATGTTTCAAATCAATTATATATTTTTAATAATTATATACTTTTGATATAATATTATATTTTTAATTATATTTTTAATAATACATTAAAATTATAAAACATATAATTACAGATGTTTCAAATCAGTTATATATTTTTAATATTTAATATTTAATAATTTAATAATTTAATAATTTAATAATATATTTAATAATTTAATAATATATTTAATAATTTAATAATATTCTTAATAATTATATATTTTTGATATAATATTATATTTTTAATTATATTTTTAATAATACATTAAAATTATAAAATATATAATTACAGATGTGACACAGGGCAAGTGTGTATTTATGTGAGTCCTTGATTAGCTTGTGATGGAATTAATCTGTCATCCAGGTGTGTATGCATGTCCTCTTCTCCTAACTTTTCTGACATATTCCTTCAGTTAGAGAAAATATGACTAGCAGTGTAGTTATATCAATGGAGAGGGAGATTATGACAACACCTGTTGTAAGTAAAGAAAATCCCCAATGTGGGAAATGGCCCTGTGAGGAAAAAAAAGTGTACTTTATTGGAAAAAAATGTGCATGAATAAATGTGTTCATGAATGAAGGAATGAAGAAATGATGGAATAAATGAAGGAACATGTAAGAAATATTATAAAGATTCATATTTCCTGTGATATTTAAAATAATATCTCCATCCCTGGAAAGAATGTATCACAGTTAGCTAGAAAATATACCAAGAAGAGAAATATTCTTCAATAGACAAAAGGTAATAAACTCACATATACTTTACTCATCTCTAAAGTGCATATTGTGAAACCTTCAAAGATACTTTGAACAATGGCAAGGTTCATCAAAATATACAGTAACTGGTACAATGACCTCAAATCCCATATGTTCCTATTCCCAGGCGAATGCATGTTACGATCTTTAAGAATTTATTTTTAACCTGGAATCATAATGGAAGAAACTAGGAAACTAGAAAATAATCACTTATATGAGAGATTAATATCTCCATATCCATGCTGATAGCAGTTAACTTATATAGTAATGTTGTGTTTGGTAAGGCTAACTTTCATTTCCCTATTGTCTGAATAATAATTAGTGTCAGAGCATGCCTGGTTTGGTTTTCTACATAGTATTGGATATTTACATTCTACTTTCTCTATTTTTACGGGTAGACTGGACACACACACACACACACACACACACAAACATACACACACACACACACACACACACACACACACTCCCACACACTTATAATTATTTTCAGGTGTATTGGTTGTCTTCTTCAGTTATGTGATTTTAATTTGGTCCATCCATATGTTGAACTTCTCTCTGGATCATCTTTTCCTCTGGCTGGATGGTTCATTTCCATCCCTGAAATTATTTCAGATAAGAACACTAAGGTCATAATTTTGATTTTGGAATGTACCCACTCTTCCTCATTTGATGCCCTCTATTCCATATGGAGGTGGACTCTATTAATACCCTCTCCCTATAGTCCAGCATTTCTGTAGGGTCCCTCTTTGTTAGTCACATGATCTCTCACTTCCTAGTTCTCTGGTGTATTCTGGAGGGTCTCCTCAACCTCCTGTCCCCCAAGGTTGCCTGTTCCCCTTCTTTCTGCTGGCCCTTATGGCTTCAGTCTTTTCCTTCACCAAATACCAGATGAGGCTACAGTTACCTCTCACTTCCCAAGCCTGTCTACTATCCCTCCAAGGTTCCTCCCTTCCTGCTCACTTGTGATTGGTTTCTTCGTTCTACCAAGTGGGACTGATGAGTCCTCACTTGGGAAATTCAGATTGTTTACCATTCTGATTTCTGTGGCTAATATTCACTTATGAGTGAGTACATACCATGCATGTTCCTTTGTTTCTATGTTACCTTAGGGTGATATTTTGTATTTCCATTAATTTGCCTGAAAAATAAGCATCTTTAAAGTTCAAAGTCAGATTAATAGTTTTTACATCCTACCTCTGTTGTATGTGTTTATTGTTTGTGCCTTTTCAGTGCCTTTTTGTTTGTATACCACCATGCCATCACCCCTTGTTCTGCAGCTCTCCAATAAAATGAACCAGGATGATGATCAGTCAGGAAATATCATTGTTTATGTTTGGTCTAGTGCTGTGTATTATAATGCTAATTCTATAGGCAAAGGGAGGATGTAGTGCTACACAACTTTTTATCTTATTTTGTTTTAAACTTTCCAAATCATTCTAAAATATCAGTAAAATTGAATCGGCTACAGCCAACTGCTGGACTAAGTAGATGTATGTGTATATAACTGTGTCCACACAGTTGGGTAAGGAGAAAGCAGAAAAGAAGAAGCTGACATGGAAGAGGAGTCATGGATTAGAAGTCAAGAGAATGTGGCCCTAATGATGTCCAGTTGTATTTACGAGCAGCTTAGATTAAAAATATAATTAGTAATATAAGCATGTTGATAGAGAAGGAATAATGTCAGAAAAGGAAAATGGTTGAGAAGGTAGATGTATAGACAGGTCTTTTGACATTTGAGGGTTATTGTAAATAAAAGATGTCTCAGTCTTTATTACTAGGTTTGTAATGAATGAGGTAGGGTCTAATCCTAGAATTATAAATAAAATTTTCTACAATAGGGTGGCACCTTAACTCTAGGCACAATTACACTTTCTTTTAGAAACATAATTTCAGAATCTGGAACAGAAATATCTCCTGGTTCTTTTATGATCAATATGTAGAGAGAATTACTTTCTTAGTAAAATTTAATTTGTAAGAAGCTGCCTCCGAAGGGTTTTTCTCATTGCCCCACCGATTTTGAAACAAGAGCAAAATAATGACTAAATTGGCATTTATGATTATTAGGCATATAGTATTCACAAAGACACATGAGCCACTACCTCCAACCAAACCAAACAATGCATCAGGGACCAGCTCAATCTTCACCCTTGGATTTTCCCATAAGAATTCTATGAATGCCTTGGAGGTGAAATTTAATTGCAAATAGGATAGAAATCTCTGATAAACCATCCATCAAGAGAAGTCCAGCTCATAGTGTAGAATACAAGTCCTCATGCCTCTCACAATCAATATTAACTCAATCAAAATATGGAGAAGAGAAAATAAATACAATTTTAAGGCTACCTTAAGAACATGGTTTCTTTAAATAAATGCTCCACTGAAATAGCAGAACTGCTTTGCTAAATACAAGAAAATTATGTCGGCTTTAGAATAAGATTCTAGAGAATTTGAAAGGAAATTTAAATGATGTTAAATTTCCAAAAGAATATTGGTTTGATTCATGTAAAGAACACAGTATACACATATACATGTAATAATCACCAAAGAATACAAAAATAAATGAAAATGTTAATCATTTAAATATATAGAAGGCAGGAATATATGCAATTAATGTAAAGGTATCCAATTGTGAAAACATGGATGATTGAACAAATCCAGGTTTTGATCTCACTACTTAAGGAACAAACACAAGGAGAATTGAGGTTAAATAACTGTTGGTTATGTAACTGAGGTTAAATAACAGGCTTGACTAGTTCATGCTTTTAGTGGTATTGCTTCACTTTTCTCTCCATTTATTTCTATGTTGGCTCATGGTTTTGTGTACATTGCTTTTATGGTGTTTAGGTATGGGCCTTGAGTTCCTGTTTTTTCCAAGAGTTTTGACATGAAAGTATGAGGAATTTTGTGAAATATTTTTTCCCAGCATCTATTGAAATGATGATTTTTTCTTAGAGTTTGTTTTTGGTCATAGATTTTTCATTGATATATTTCCATATATTGAACCATCCCTGCATCCTTGGGATGAAGCCTACTTGATCATGATTAATGATCCCTTTGTTGTGTTCTTAGATTCCTTTGGCAAAACCGATTTTATTATGTATTTTGGAAGTAAGGGAATTGGGCTAAAGTTCTCATTCCTTGATGGAAGTTTTGTCGTTTTGGCATCAGAAAATTGTCACTGGGCTGGTTTTGAGGAAAGATACTGAGTAAATTTGTTTTTGTCACGAAATACCTTGAGTTCTCTATCTATGGTAATTGATTGATTTGCTGGATATTGCATTCTGGGTTAGTATTTGTGTTCCCTTTGTGCCTGCCTGTCATCTGCCCATGCTCTTCTATCTGTCCTAGTCTCTGGTGAGAAGTCATGTGTAATTCTGATAGATCTACGATTATATGTTACCTGACATTTTCTTCTTACAGCTTTTAATATTCCTTTTTTTTAAAGTACATTTAGTGTTTTAATCATTATATAATGGGAGGAATTTCTTTTCTGTTCAAATCTTTTTGAAGTTTTGTAGGCTTTTTATATGTTCATGGACATCTGTTTCTTTAGAGTAGTGAAATTTCTTCTATAAATTTGTTGAAGTTATATTCTGGCACATCAAGTAGCAAATCTTCATACTCTTTTGTACTGATAACCATTAGGCTGGGTCTCCTGATTTTGTCCTGAATTTTCTGGATGTTTTTGTTCTGGAGATTTTTGCATTTTGCATTTTGACTATTTTATCAATGCTTTCTATTATATCTTCTGTAACTGAGATTTTCTATTCTATCTTTTGTATTCTGTTGTTTATGCTTATATACATGACTTCTATCTTTTTTCCCAAGGTTTTCTATATCCCTTTGTGTCTGTCTTTATGATTTCATTGTTGTTTCCAACTCCTTCCTTCGATCCTGGGTGTCTTTGTTCATTTTCTTCACGTGTTTTGTTGAGTTTTCCTATAGTTCTTCAAGGGTTTCTTCATGTTAAGTAGAGTTCTCCTGTATTTCTTAAAGGGACCTTTTTATAACCACCTTGAAGCCCTCCATGAAGCTCTCCATCAGCATTAAGCCCTGTGATTTTAAATCCAAGTCTTGCATTCCAGAGGTGTTTGGGTATCCAGGACTTGTTGTTATATGAGAATTGGGTATGGATGGTGACAAATACCTCGATTTTTGTGAGCAATTTTTCTATTTTTTCCTTTTGCCATCTGGTTATCTCTGGTGATAGTTGGTCCTACTGTCAGTGTTCGGTGTTTGCCTGCAAGCCTGTCTCAGCAACCCATGGTGAACTGCTTTCCCCTGGAAGAGATTGCTTTGGTATTGTTGAGGTCCTGGTTGTAGGCAGAGTTCTGGAATGAGTGTGTCCCAAGAGATTCTCTACTCTGGTGATCCTTGCCTATCAGTATGACCCTCCAGAGTGTCACAGGAGCAAAGATAGTGGTGGCCTTCCCTCTGTACACAGGACTCCCTCTAATGGTGGGACTCCATGCAAGTCAATGCTTCCCTGCAAGATACTTACCCAGACTGCTGTGGCTCTACTCAGCTCCTCACTGCTTGTGGGGCCCTGGTGGACTCTGTCCTGAGTGATCTTCCACTCTGCTGTTCCCTGTGTACATGGCTGACCTGACTGACTGGTCACGAGAACAAAGATGGTAGGAACTTCACCTCTGAGTGCAGATCCTCCTCTAACCATGGGAGTACAAGCAAATATTAAGGACACATGACAAGTCCTTAATTTCCCTTTTTTGGGGTGGAGGGGAGGAAAGGGTTTATTCAGTTTACGCTTCCAAATTGCGGTTCATCTCCAATGTAAGTCAGAAATAGAAGTCAATCAGGTTAGGATAAAAGAGTCTATGCAGAGGCAATGAAGGGATATTTCTTACTGATATGCTACCCCTGGCTTGCTCAGCTTGCCTTCTTATAGAACCCAAGACTACCTGCCCAGGGATGATACTACCCACAATGGGCCCTTCCCCTTGATCACTAATTGAGGAAATGCCTTACAGCTAGATCTCATGGAGGTCTTGTCTCAACCGAAGCTTCTTTCTCTGTGATAATTCCGGCTTTGTGTCAAGTTGACACAAAGCCAGCCAGTACAAGTCCCAAGATGTCTCCCTTGACACAGCTAATATCCTCTGAGAAGAAGAAAGTAATTGAGAAAATGATTCCATGAGATTCTTGTAGGCAAGTTTGTGAAGCATTTTCTTTTTTTTTTTTAAGTGGAAATCTTTTTATTTAGCAGAATCCCATTTTGTCCTACCCCATGTTATTTCTTTATTAAGATTTTTATTTTCTATATTCTTTATTTACATTCCAAATGATTTCCCCTTTCCTTGTTCCCCCCTACCCATATGCCCCATAAACCTTCTTCTCTCCATTCCTTCTCCAATCACCTCCCTCTTTTTTCTCTGTCCTTATATTCCCTTCCAATGCTAGATCAATCATTTCCAGGATCAGGACCTCTCCATACTTTTTAATGGGAGTCACTTGCTATGCAATTTGTTTCTTGGGTATTCAGGGCTTTTGGGCTAATTAATATCCACTTATCAGAGATTTCATTCCCTGTGTATTCTTTTGTAATTGGGTTACCTCACTTAGGATGATATTTTCCAGATCAAACCATTTGCCTAAAAATTGTGAGAATTCATTGTTCCTAATTGCTGTGTAGTATTCCACTGTGCAAATATACCACGTTTTCTGTATCCATTCCTCCTTTGAGGAGCATCTGGTTTCTTTCCAGCTTCTGGCTATTATAAATAAGGCTGCTATGAACATAATGGAGCATGTGTCTTTATTGCATGCCGGGGAATCCTTTGGGTATATGCCCAGGAGTGGTAGAGCAGGGTCTTGCGGAAGTGTCATGTCCAGTTTTCTGAGGAACAGCCAGACTGTTTTCCAGAGTGGTAGAATCAATTTGCAACCCACCGGCAGTAGAGGAGTGTTCCTCTTTCTCCACATCCTCACCAACACCCGCTGTCTCTTGAATTTTTAATCTTAGCCATTCTGCATGGTGTATGGTAAAATCTCAGGGTTGTTTTGATTTGCATTTCCCCGATGACTAATGAAGTTGAGCATTTTTTAAGGTGCTTCTCTGCCATCCAAAATTCTTCAGGTGAAAATTCTTTGTTTAACTCTTTACACCATTTTTAATAGGGTTATTTGGTTTTCTGAGGTCTAACTTCTAGAGTTCTTTGTATATATTGTATACCCTCTATCCGATGTAAGCTTGGTGAAGATCTTTTTCCAATTTTTGCCGATTTGTCCTTTTGATGGTGTCTTTGCCTTACAGAAACTTTGTAATTTTATGAGGCCCCATTTGTCAATTCTTGATGTTACAGCATACACTATTGGTGATCTCTTCTGAAACTTTCTCCCTGTACCGATGTCCTCAAGGGTCTTCCCAGTTTCTTTTCTATTAGCTTCAGAGTGTCTGGGTTTACGTGTAGGTCCTTGATTCATTTAGAGTTGAGCTTAGTACAAGGAGACAAGGAGATCAATTCGCATTATTTAGCATGCTGACCTACAGTTGAACCTGCAACATTTGTTGAAATGGCTATCCTTTTTCCATTGGATTTTTTCAGCGCTTTGTAGAGCATCAAGTGCCCATAGGTGTATGGGTTCATTTGTGGATCTTCAATCCTGTTCCATTGATCCACCTGCCTGTCACCTTCCAATGCCATGTAGTTTTTAACACTACTGTGCTGTAGTATTGCTTGATATCGGGGCTACTCATTCCACCATAATTTCTTTTGTTGTTGAGAATAGTTTTAGCTATCCTGGATTTCTTGTTATTCCAGATGAATTTGAGAACTGCTCTTTCTAACTCTGTGAAGAATTGAGTTGGGATTTTGATGGGTTTTGCATTGAATCTGTATTTTGCTTTTTAGCAAAATGGTCATTTTAACTACATTAATCCTGCCGATCCATAAAAATGGAAAGTTTTCCATTTTTTGAGGTCTTCTTCCATTTCCTTCTTCAGAATCTTGAAGTTCTTGTCATACTGATCTTTCACTTGTTTGGGTAAGAGTCACCCCAGGTACTTTATACTGTTTGTGGCTATTGTGAAGGGTGTCATTTCCCTAATTTCTTTCTCAGCCTGCTTATCCATTAAGCTGCTAGTGTATGCTCTCTCAATTTTCTTTTTGGAGGCACTCAGGGCTATGAGTTTTCCTCTTAGCACTGCTTTGATTGTGTCCCAATGATTTGGGTATGTTGTGCCTTCATTTTCATTAAATTCTAGAAAGTCTCTGATTTCTTTCTTTCGTTCTTCTTTGGCCAAGGTGTCATTGAGCAGAGTATTGTTCAGCCTCCATGTTTATGTGGGCTATGTTGTTTTTGTTTTTATTGAAAACCATTCTTACTCCATAGTGATCTTATAGGACACATGGGATTAGTTCGATCTTCTTATATTTGTTGAGATCTGTCTTGTGACCAATTATATAGTTGATTTTGGAGAAGGTACAATGAGGTGCTGAGAAAAAGGTATATTCTTTTGCTTTAGGGTGAAATGTTCTGAAAATATCAGTCAAATGCAACTGGCCCAAACCTTTAAGTAGTTTTACTGTATCCCTGTTTTGTTTCTGCTTTCCTGATTGGTCCATTGAGGTAATTGGCGTGTTGAAGTCACCCACAATTATTGTGTTCGGTGCAATGTGTGCTTTGTGCTTTGTAAAGTTTCTTTTATGAATGAAGGCGCCCTTGAATTTGGCGCATAGATGTACAGAAGTGAATGATCTTGTTGTGTACTTTTCCTTTGAACAGCAAGAAGTGTCCTTCTGTGTCTCTTTTGATGACTTTATGTTGAAAGTCAATTTTACCTGATATGAGAATGGCTACTCTGGCTCTTTTCCTGAGACAATTGGCTTGTAAAATTTTCTTCCAGCCTTTTACTCTACCTTAGTTTTTGTCTTTCACTCTGAGGTTTGTCTCCTGTATGCAGCAAAATGTAGGGTCTTATTTCCTTATCCAGTCTGCTATTCTATGTCATTTTGGTGGGAATTCAGTCCATTGATGTTAAGAGATATCAAGGAATAGTGAGTATTACTTCCTGTCATTTTTTGATGTCATTTTTATATTTGAATGGTTATCCTCTTTTGGGTTTGATGAAAGAATGTAACTATCTTTCTTTTTCCAGGGTGTAATTTTGCTCCTTGTATTGGAGTTTTCCTCCTATTATTCTTTGCAGAGCTTGGTTTGTGAAAAATTATTGTGTAAATTTGATTTTGTCATGGAATATCTTGGTTTCTCCATCTATGGTGATTGAAAGTTTTGCTGGCTATAGTAGACTTTATTGACATTTGTGTTTTATGGAATCTGCATGAGATCTTTGCCCAGGATCTTCTAGCTTTCATGGTCTCTGGTGATAAGGCTGGTGTGATTCTGATAGGTCTTCTTTTATAGGTTACTTGGCCTTTTTCTCTTACTGCCTTTAATATTCTTTCTTGCTTTAGTGCATTTGGGGTTTTGATTATTATGTGGCAGGATGTATTTCTGCTCATTTCCAGTCTCTTTGGAGTTCTTTAGGCTTCTTGCATATTCATGGGCACCTCTCTCTTTAAATTGGGTAAGTTCTCTTCCAAAATTTTGTTGAAGATATTTGCTGTCCCTTTCAGTTGTAAATCTTCACTCTCATCAATGCTTATAATCCTTAGGTTGGTCTTCTCATTGTGTCCTGGATTTCCTGGATGTTCATGGATACAAGCTTTTTTGATTTTGCATTTATTTTGACTGTTGTGTTCATGGTTTCTAGGGTATCTTCGGCATCTGAGATTCTTTCTTCCATATCTTGTATTCTGTTGTTGATATTTGCATCTATGGCCCCTGATCTCTTCTCAAGGTTTTCTATCTCCAAAGTTATCTCATTTGTGATTTCTTAGTTGTTTCTACCTCTGTTTTCAGATCCAGGATGGTTTTGCTCAGTTCCTTCATTTGTTTGTTTGTGTTTTCCTTTAATTCTTTAAGAGATTTTTGTATTGCCTCTTTCATGACTTCTGCCTGTTGACTAAAATTCTCCTGCATTTCTTTAAGTTTTTTTTGTTGTTTTTTTTGTTTTGTTTTTTTGTTTTTTGTTTGTTTTTTTCTTTTTTGTTTTTTTGTTTTGTTTTGTTTTATTTTTGCGTTTCTTCTTTATTAGCTTCTATCTCTTGAGCTTTATTCTCATGAATTTCTTTAAGTGATTTTTTTGTTTCCATTACACATGTTTCTAGTTTATTAATGTTCCCCTGTATTTCTTTAAGAGATTCATTTATGTCCTTTTTGTGTTCTTGTAGCAGCATCATGACCATTGTTTTTAAATCCATATCTTGTTTTTCTGGTGTGTTGGCATATCAAGGACTTGCTGAGGTTGAAGAGTTTAGTTCAGACTCTGCCATATTGCCTAGATTTCTGTTAGTAGCATTCCTGTGTTTGCCCTTTGCTCTCTTATTCTCTGGCATTACTTGATCTTGTCTCTGGATGGTGTTTGAGACTCCTGTGGGGCTCTAGAGCTATTACCGCAACACTAGATGGATGAGTTTTCCTTGTCACAGATTGCTGATATGCTGTCCTCCTCTTGGGTGTCCTTGGATTCCTTGTGTGCCTTGACCCAGATTTTCCCTGTGGACGAGGTGGTGCTCTTTTGCTCCTTCAGAGAGTGCTGATGGGTATGCTACAGGACATTTCCTGAGTGATGATCACTCTGTTGGGTAGCCGAACTCCCACATGGGTTGGTGCACACAAGGGTAGCCTAGCAACTCAGGCTCTGAGTCTAGGCAAACGCCTGGTAGGCCAAAGCCCTAGCAGAGTTTCCCCTGGGATAGGAGTTTTAACTAGTTCTGTCAGGTTGCCAGGATGGCAGTGTGCATGAGCTCCTTGAAAGTGCCTGGAGAGTCTGCTGCTCTAACCACCTCCTGGCTGGGTTGGCACACAGATGGCCCACCAAGAAGCCCAGGTCATGGGGGCAGTCCAGGTCCTGTTGGGCCTAGACCCCTGCTATGTTTAGACTCGGGCTATGACAGTTAGCCGACTTTGCCTGGTAGACCCCTCTGGTGACTGGTAGCCAAAATGGCGGCATATGCCATGCTGGGCAAACAACTTCTTCTCTGGGTTGGAACACAGATGGCCCCCTGAAAAGCCCAGGGCCTGGTTGAAGACCCACACTTGTTGGGCTTAAACCATTGTGATGATGGCCTCAGGTTATGTTTGCACACCTCAAGCTATCTGATCTCTCTGGCATCCCAGAACCAAGATGGAGAGAGTCTCTCATAACTAACTGGCAGGAGGCTGATTTCTGATGTGGTTTCTTTGTGGTGAAAGGCACTGTAAATCAGCCATCGCTTGCAGCCCAGCTAGCCAGCAATGGTAGTGGTTTTGGGTGGGTGCAGGGCCTGCCTGGACCCTGCCACCTTGGTTCCCCTGCTGATGGTCCTTCTTCTGGACAAGTCACTGCTGCTCTTGTCACTTATCAAGCAATTCTTGGCATCAGCATTAGTGTCAAAATGTCATTTGTAGAATTTGTTGTCAATTCTTCACTACATCTTAGTCATTCTCACTGAAGTAAATAAAAATGTTATGTTTTCTTTCAATTTACTTTTTACTAAGAGATGTTTTTATTCACTTTGGTTTCTGTATATGGAATCAAAGGTCTTTGGATGGACTTTCCTTGATTCCCTGGTGCATATTTTGCCCCTTTATTTCCTTTGTATGGAACAATTCTGGGATCAAAATAGGAAATTAGGAGTTAGGACAATCTCTTTACTGGGGGCCAAGTCTATTTTCTGGAAGTGGTCTTTACATGTTCTATATCCCATTTGACATGTTTCTATTATTTTCTTTTTATTTTGAGTTTTTTAAATTTTTTATGCATTTTTTAATAGTTCAAATTGCAACTGCATCCTGGTCTAACTTGAAACTTTTAAGAACCCATACATCCTTCCACACTATCTCCATCAGAAATTTCACACCAACCACCTAATGATCTCACTCTCTGAGGTTCCCATTCTCTCAAAGGATAGATATATTTCTTGACTGAACGCACACCTGGCAATCCTTTTTTCTATATGTGTAGGGGCCTCAGATCAACTGGCATAGAATGCTGCCTGGTTGGTGGCCCGTTGTCTCAGAAATAGTTGGGATCCAGGAGCATTGAGACGCAAGTTTGTCTTAAAGTTTTGCCCTCCACTTCAGGTTCTTTTAACTTTTTCCTAATTCAAGTACATGAAACATCAGATTGTGTTGACTAGCTGCATGTAAATACCTTCATCTGTCTCATTCTCCTACTCATTGGACATTTCAGACGACAGTAATTATAGGGCCCTTTTTTCACACATTAATAATTTTTTAATTAATAAATGGAAACTAGTTTAATATTAGATTCACTACAAAAAAGTTATAAGAACATGTCCAAGGCAACAATTTGTCCAAGAACAATATATATCATTAAACTCCTGTTTTAACATGCAAAATGCAGATTACAAAAAAGGAAAAAAATAAAAGCTAATAAAAGCAATAAGTCAACATAATATCTGAGGATAAATAAAGGATAATCCAACTCTTCTTTTTTTTAGTTCAGATCCCAATTTTCCTTTTGTTTTTCCCTCCTCCCACTTTTTTTTTCCTTTTTTTTTATTCGATATAATTTATTTACATTTCAAATGATTTCCCCTTTTCTAGCCCTCCACTCCCCGAAAGTCCCTTAAGTCCGCTTCTCTTTCATTGTCCTCCCACCCACCCCTTCCCACTTCCCTGTTCTGGTTTTGCTGAATACTGTTTCACTGAGTCTCTCCAGAACCAGGGGCCAGTCCTCCTTTCTCCTTGTACCTCATTTGATGTGTGGATTATGTTTTGGGTATTCCAGTTTTCTAGGTTAATAACCACTTATTGGTGAGTGCATACCATGATTCACCTTTTGAGTCTGGGTTACCTCACTTAGTATGATGTTCTCTAGCTCCATCCATTTGCCTAAGAATTTCATGAATTCATTGTTTCTAATGGCTGAATAGTACTCCATTGTGTAGATATACCACATTTTTTGTATCCACTCTTCTGTTGAGGGATACCTGGGTTCTTTCCAGCATCTGGCAATTATAAATAGGGCTGCTATGAACATAGTAGAGCATGTATCCTTATTACATGGTGGGGAATCCTCTGGGTATATGCCCAGGAGTGGTATAGCAGGATCTTCTGGAAGTGAGGTGCCCAGTTTTCGGAGGAACCGCCAGACTGATTTCCAGAGTGGTTGTACCAATTTGCAGCCCCACCAGCAGTGGAGGAGTGTTCCTCTTTCTCCACACCTTCTCCGACACCTGCTGTCTCCTGAATTTTTAATCTTAGCCATTCTGACTGGTGTAAGATGAAATCTCAGGGTTGTTTTGATTTGCATTTCCCTAATGACTAATGAAGTTGACCATTTTCAAGATGCTTCTCCGCCATCCGAAGTTCTTCAGGTGTGAATTCTTTGTTTAACTCTGTACCCCAATTTTTAATAGGGTTGTTCGGTTTTCTGGAGTCTAACTTCTTGAGTTCTTTATATATATTGGATATTAGCCCTCTATCTGATGTAGGATTGGTGAAGATCTTTTCCCAATTTGTTGGTTGCCGATTTGTCCTCTTAATGGTGTCCTTTGCCTTACAGAAACTTTGTAATTTTATGAGGTCCCATTTTTCAATTCTTGCTCTTAGAGCATACGCTATTGGTGTTCTGTTCAGAAATTTTCTCCCTGTACCGATGTCCTCAAGGGTCTTCCCCAGTTTCTTTTCTATTAGCTTCAGAGTGTCTGGCTTTATGTGGAGGTCCTTGATCCATTTGGATTTGAGCTTAGTACAAGGAGACAAGGATGGATCAATTCGCATTCTTCTGCATGCTGACCTCCAGTTGAACCAGCAACATTTGTTGAAAAGGCTATCTTTTTTCCATCGGATATTATCAGCCTCTTTGTCGAGGATCAAGTGGCCATAGGTGTGTGGGTTCATTTCTGGATCTTCAATCCTGTTCCATTGATCCTCCTGCCTGTCACTGTACCAATACCATGCAGTTTTTAACACTATTGCTCTGTAGTATTGCTTGAGGTCAGGGATACTGATTACCCCAGATTTTCTTTTGTTGCTGAGAATAGTTTTAGCTATCCTGGGTTTTTTGTTGTTCCAGATGAATTTGATAATTGCTCTTTCTAACTCTGTGAAGAATTGAGTTGGGATTTTGATGGGTATTGCATTGAATCTGTATATTGCTTTTGTTAAAATGGCCATTTTAACTATATTGATTCTACCGATCCATGAGCATGGGAGGTTTTCCCATTTTTTGAGGTCTTCTTCCATTTCCTTCTTCAAAGTCTTGAAGTTCTTGTCATACAGATCTTTCACATGTTTGGTAAGAGTCACCCCAAGATACTTTATATTCTTTGTGGCTATTGTGATTTGCTTGTGTTGATTTTATAACCTGCCACTTTGCTGAAGTTGTTTATCAGCTGTAGGAGCTCTCTAGTGGAGTTTTTTGGATCACTTAGGTAGACTATCATGTCGTCTGCAAATAATGAAAGTTTGACTTCTTCCTTTCCAATTTGTATCCCTTTGACCTCCTTATGTTGTCGAATTGCCTGAGCTAGTACCTCAAGTACAATATTGAAAAGATAAGGAGATAAGGAGAAAGGGGGCATCCTTGTCTGGTCCCTGATTTCAGTGGGATTGCTTCAAGTTTCTCTCCATTTAGTTTGATGCTGGCTACCGGTTTGCTGTATATTGCTTTTACTATGTTTAGGTATGGGCCTTGAATTCCTGTTCTCTCCAAGACTTTAAGCATGAAAGGATGCTGAATTTTGTCAAATGCTTTTTCAGCATCCAATGAAATGACCATGTGGTTTTGTTCTTTGAGTTTGTTTATGTAGTGGATTGCATTGATGGATTTCCTAATATTGAACCAACCCTGCATTCCCGGGATAAAGCCTACTTGATCATGGTGGATGATCGTTTTGATGTGTTCCCAAATTCGGTTGGCAAGAATTTTATTGAGTATTTTTGCATCGATGTTCATAAGGGAAATTGGTCTGAAGTTCTCTTTCTTTGTTGGATCTTTGTGTGGCTTTGGTATCAGCGTAATTGTGGCTTCGTAGAAGGAATTGGGTAGTGTTCCTTCTGTTTCTATTTTGTGGAACAGTTTGAAGAGTATTGGTGTTAACTCTTCTTTGAAGGTCTGATAGAATTCTGCACTGAAACGATCTGGTCCTGTGCTTTTTTTGGTTGGAAGACTTTCTATGACTCCTTCTATTTCTTTAGACATTATGGGACTGTTTAGATGGTCTAGTTGGTCCTGATTTAATTTTGGTATTTGGTTTCTGTCAAGGAAATTGTCCATTTCCTCAAGATTCTCCAGTTGTGTTGAGTACAGGCTCTTGTAGTAGGATCTGATGATTTTTTGGATTTCCTCAGTTTCCGCTGTTATATCTCCCTTTTCATTTCTAAGTTTGTTAATTTGGATACTTTCTCTGTGCCCTTTGGTCAGTCTGGCTAAGGGTTTATCTATCTTGTTGATTTTCTCAAAGTACCAGCTCCTGGTTTTGTTGATTTTTTGTATGGTTCTCTTTTTTCTACTTGGTTGATTTCGGCCCTGAGTTTGATGATTTCCTTCCTTCTACTCCTCCTGGGTAAATAGCTTCTTTTTGTTCCAGGACTTTCAGGTGTGTCATTAAGCTGGTAATGTGTGCTCTCTCCATTTTCTTTTTGGAGGCACTCAGGGCTATGAGTTTTCCTCTTAGCACTGCTTTCATTGTGTCCCATAGATTTGGGTATGTTGTGTTTTCATTTTCATTGTGTTCTAAGATGTTTTTAATTTCTTTCTTTATTTCTTCCTTGACCAAGGTATCATTGAGTAGAATATTGTTCAGTTTCCGCGTGTATGTGGGTTTTCTGTTGTTTTTGTTGCTATAGAAGATCACTTTTACTCCATAGTGATCTGATAGGAGGCATGGGATTATTTCGATCTTCTTATATTTGTTGAGGTCTGCCTTGTGTCCAATTATATGGTCGATTTTGAAGAAGGTACCATGAGGTGCTGAGAAAAAGGTATATTCTTTTGCTGTAGGGTGAAATGTTCTATAAATATCAGTCAAATCCAATTGATCCAAAGCTTCAATTAGTTTTACTGTGTCCCTGTTTAGTTTCTGTTTTCCCGATCGGTCTATTGAGGAAAGTGGAGTGTTGAAGTCCCCCACAATTATTGTGTTAGGTGCAATGTGTGCTTTGAGCTTTAGTAAGGTTTCTTTTACGAATGAGGGTGCACTTGCATTTGGCGCATAGATGTTCAGAATTTGAAGTTCTTCTTGTTGGATTTTTCCTTTGAACAGCAAGAAATGTCCTTCTTTGTCTCTTTTGATGACTTTAGGTTGAAAGTCAATTTTATCTGATATTAGAATGGCTACTCCTGCTCGTTTCCTGTGACCATTGGCTTGTAAGATTGTCTTCCAGCTTTTTACTCTGAGGTGGTTTTTATCTTTGACACTGAGGTGTGTCTCCTGTATACAGCAAATTGTAGGGTCCTGTTGCCTTATCCATTCTGTTAGTCTATGCCTTTTTATTGGGGAATTGAGACCATTGATGTTAAGAGATATTAGGGAATATTGATTATTACTTCCTATCATTTTTGATGTTCTTTTTATATTTGAGTGGTTATCTTCTTTTGGGTTTGATGAAGGAAGGTAACTATCTTGCTTTTTCCAGTGTGTAGTTTCCCTCCTTGTATTGGAGTTTTCCTCCTATTATTCTTTGCAGAGCTGGGTTTGTGGAAAGACATTGTGTGAATTTGGTTTTGTCATGGAAATTCTTGGTTTCTCCATCTATGATGAATGAGAGTTTTGCTGAGTATAGTAGTCTTGGCTGACATTTGTGTTCTCTTAGAGTCTGCATGAGATCTGCCCAGGATCTTCTAGCTTTCATGGTCTCTGGTGAGAAGTCTGGTGTGATTCTGATAGGTCTTCCTTTATATGTTACTTGGACTTTCTCTCTTACTGCCTTTAATATTCTTTCTTTGTTTAGTGCATTTGGGGTTTTGATTATTATATGACGGGATGTATTTCTGCTCATGTCCAGTCTGTTTGGAGTTTTGTAGGCTTCTTGTATATTCATAGACATCTCTCTCTTTAAGTTAGGAAAGTTTTCTTCCATAATTTTGTTGAAGATATTTGCTGGCCCTTTCTGTTGTAAATCTTCACTCTCATCTATACCTATAATCCTTAGGTTTGGTCTTCTCATTGTATCCTGGATTTCCTGGATGTTCTGGGATACAAGCTTTTTGCATTTTGCCTTTTCTTTGACAGTTGAGTCAATGGTTTCTATAGTATCTTCGGCATTTGAGATTCTTTCTTCCATCTCTTGTATTCTGTTGTTTATATTTGCATCTATGGCCCCTGATTTTTTCTCAAGGTTTTCTATCTCCAAAGTTGTCTCCCTTTGTGATTTCTTAGTTGTTTCTACTTCTGTTTTTAGGTCCAGGATGGTTTTGCTCATTTCCATCATTTGTTTGTCTGTGTTTTCCTGTAATTCTTTAAGAGATTTTTGTGTTTCCTCTTTCATGACTTCTGCCTGTTGACTCAAGTTCTCCTGCATTTCTTTAAGTTTTTTTTTTTTTTTTTTTTTTTTTTTTTTTTTTTGCCTTTCTTCTTTATTGGCTTCTATCTCTTCGGCCTTATTCTCCTGCATTTGTTTAAGTGTTTTTTGGTGTTTCCATTAAACGGGTTTCTAGCTTATTCATTTTCCCCTGTATTGCTTTAAGAGATTCATTCATGTCCTTTTTGTGTTCTTCTAGCAGCATCATGAACAGTGATTTTAAATCCAAATCTTATTTCTCTGGTGTGTTGGCATAACCAGGACTTGCTGATGTTGGAGAGTTTGGTTCAGATGCTGCCATATTGCCTAGATTTCTGTTAGTAGCGTTCCTGCGTTTGCCCTTTGCCATCTTGTTCTCTGGAGCTAATTGGTCTTGTCTCTGGCTGGTGTTACAGCCTCCTGAGAGGCTCTAGGGCTATTTCTGCAACACTGGAGGGCAGGGCTTTCCCTTTTGCGGATTGCTGATGTGCTTTCCTCCTCTTGAGTGCCCTTGCAGCCCTAGTGTTCTTTGCCCCAGATTGTGTCTGTGAGCCAGAAGGTGCCCGTTTGCTCCTTCAGGGAGCGCTGAGGCTGTATGCTGCAGGGACCTTTTCTGTGTGCTGATCTCTCTGCTGGGCAGCAGAACTCCCAACCTGGGCTAGCCTAGCTGCTCAGGCCCTGAGTCTAGGCAAAAGCCTGGCAGGCAAATGTTGGAGCAAAGTTACCCTCAGCTGTGAGTGTTAATTGGGTCTGTCAGGTGGCTAGGATGGTGGCGTGGGCGTGCTCCCTGAGAGTGTTGCGAGAGTCTGCTGGGCTAATGACCTCCTTGCCGAGTCAGCACACAGATGGCCCACCGAGCAGCCCAGGGCCTGGGGGCAGTCCAGTGCCTGACCGTCTGAGACCCCTGCTATGTCCGCCTCGGTCTATGCCTGTTAGTTGGTTTGGTTTTGCCTGCTAGGTCCCTCTGGCTTCCCTTAGGCAAAATGGTGGTGGTGCGTAAACTGGCCCAGATAAACAACCTCCTGGCCGGGTCAGCATACAGATGGCCCACCGAGTAGCCCAGGGCCTGGGGCAGTCCAGGGCCTGACCTTCTGAGACCCCTGCTATGTCCGCCTCGGGCTATGCCTGTTAGCTGGTTTGGTTTTGTCTGCTAGTCTCTCTGGCTTCCCGTAGGCAAAATGGCGGCAGAGTGCGCCGGCTCGAGGCAAACAAGCTCCTGGCTGGGTCGGCACACAGATGGCACACCGACCAGCCCAGGACCTGGGGGCAGTCCAGGGCCTGACTGTCTGAGACCCCTGCTATGTCCGCCTCGGGCTATGCCTGTTAGCCGGTTTGGTTTTGCGTGCTAGGTCTCTCTGGCTTCCCTTAGGCAAAATGGTGGTGGTGCACGCACTGGCCCGGGGGAAAAAAACCTCCTGGCCAGGTTTGCACCCCAGTCGCCCCCCGATCAGCCCAGGGCCTCGGTGCAGGCCAACGCATGTCGGGCTTAGACCCCCGAATGTTGGTCTCGGTTTATATTTGTGTACCTCAGTCTGATTTCTCTAGCGACCGCGAACCAATATGGAGGCCTCGTAACTGACTGGTGGGAGGCAGAGTTCTGATGTGGCTTCTGTGTGGTGAAAGGGGCCTTAAATCCTCCGCTGCGTGCAGCCTGGCTGGCCAGCGATGGCCAGTAGTCGTGGGCGCAGGGTCTGCCTAGACCCTGTCCACTTGGTACTACTACTGATGGCCCTTCCTCTGGACCAGCCGCTGCTGCTGCTGCTGCTGCTGCTGCTGCTGCTGCTGCCTGTCCTCCTAGGGGTTCTATAGGGCCCTTTTTGTGACCATTCCATAGCCTCAATAATAGTATCAAGAACTTGGGTCCTTCCATTGAGCTGTATCCCACTGCGGAGTTATCTCTGCCCTCCTTTTCCTCTGGCTCTTCTCCATTTCTTGTCCATGTTGTTTACCAACAGGAAAAATTTGGTTCATAATCTTTGACTGTGTGATGGAACACCCATCCCTTATTGATATCCTGTATTTCTGCAGGAAGTAGGCTCTACAAGCTCATTCTCAGTGTAAGGCATTTCACATAAGGATTTTCTCGTTGTGTCCTAAGAGACTCTCAACTCCCTGGTTTCTAGTACATTTTGGAGGTTGCCTGGCCTCCTACCTCCTGAAGTTGCTGTTTCCTTTCTTTCTGCTGGCCTTAGGTCTTCAGTGCTTTTTCCCCTATCCAATATCTGATCATGTTTACTTTCCTCTTCTCTGGCCTGTACCTTTGCTGTCCCAGAATGCTCTCAGCCTCCTCCATTCCTATGATATCTATCTTTTTTCTCCATAGTAGGCATGAGGCCCTACAGACCTCTATCCTTGTTGAGTTCTTTGCAATATATCCTGGTATTCTGCAATTTTGCCTGTGGGAATGGAATATACAGTCCTTTGAAAGCACAGATTGGTATGTGAGGACTCAATTTCTCTTTGAGCTTGTCAATTGAAAAATTTAGTGTCAGTTCTATAGGTCTTAATCACACTGAGTAGGCAAGACTGAATTCTTTTTTTTTTTATTTCAATTTACTTAATTATTGATGAAGTTTATTAATTTATAAAATAAATCTTTACAATTATAAATTAGATACGAATCTAATCAGACCATAATAAATATTATTAATCTATTCAATATTATATTAAATTGAATACTTTCAGGTCTTTGAATAATTAGATATTAATATTATATTAGAAGCATAGATGACATAGGCGATTTGTCTACCAACCCGCCGGGAGTGGTACCTGTGTCCTTCCCAGAGAACTGCAGAAGGAATGAAGCCCTGCAGCCATATTTGCTGCCTGTCAGGACAGAAAAGGACACTAGGTACTGTATCACCCTGAGCTTTAGATCTTTGGGGGTGCAAATCTTCAGGGGTCTGCCTGCACTCAGGAACTAAGCACATAGCAATTCATCTGAAAGCCAGTCCGTTGCATGACCTGTGTCCTAGGTGAGAATCAACAGAGGGAGTGACCCCCACCACACCATCTTTGCTCCATAATAGGGCAGACAAAGAACACCTGGTTGACCTTGACAACTTAAGTATAGCATTGCTTGAGCCAAGAGTGAGCAGGGCTCCAAAGGCACAAAAGAGGAAGGCAGCATATCAGTAATCTGTGCCAGAGGAAACCCAGTCATCCAGTGTTGCAGAAATAACCTTAAAGATCCACAGTAGTTTGAAGCACCAGCCAGTGACAAGAAGACCATCTAACTCCTGGGAGAACCAGATGGCTAAAGGCAAAATTAGGAATGTTACTAACAGAAACCAAGGCATTTTGACAACATCTGAACTCAAAACTCGAACAATAGCAAGTCCTGGCTACCCCAACACACCATAATAACAAGATTTGGATTTAAAATCACTGGTCACAATGCTGGTACGGGAACACATCAAGGACATACTTAAAGAAATTCAGGAGAAAATGGATCAAAAATTAGAAGCCCTTACAAGGGAAAAACAAAAATAATTGAAAGAAATTCAGGAGAATACAAAAGCCAATCAGGAAGAAATGCAAAAATGACTGAAAAAAAATACAGGAGAGCTGATCACCGGGGAAAAGGCATAAAAGAGGAAACAATAAAATCTCTTAAATAATTAGAGGAAAACACAAACAAGCAAATGACAGGACTGAGAAAAAACTTCCAGGATCTAAAACCAGAAGTAGAAACAAATAAGAAAGTACAAAGGGAGACAACTTTGGGGATAGAAAAACTTGGGAAGAAATCAGGGACCATAGACACAATTATCAACAACAGAATACAAGAGATAGAAGAAAGAATCTCATATGCTGAAGATACCATAGAAACCATGGACTCAACAGTAAAAGAAAATGCAAAATGCAAAAAGCTTGTAACCCAAAACATCCAGGAAATGCAGGACACAATGAGAACACCAAATTTAAGGATTATAAACATTGATGAGAGTGAAGATTTACAACTTAAAGAGCCAGCAAAAATCTTCAACAAAATTATGGAAGAAAACCTCCCTAACCTAAAGAGAGAGATACCTATGAACATACAAGAAGCCTACAGAACTCCAAAAAGACTGGACAAGAACAGAAATACCTCTGGTCACATAATAATCAAAACCCCAAATGTACGAACCGAAGAAAGAATACTTAGGGCAGTAAGAGAAAAAGGGCAAGTAACATATAAAGGAAGACCTATGAGAATTACACCAGATTTCTCAACAGCGACCATGAAATCTAGAAGATACTGGGCAGAGCTCATGCAGACTCTAAGAGAACACAAATGCCAGTGGAGACTACTATATCCAGCGAAACTCTCTATCACCATAGATGGAGAAACCAAGATATTCCATGACAAAACCAAATTTACACAATATCTTTCCACAAACCCAGCCCTACAAAGGATAATAGGGGAAAAACACCATTACAACCAGGGAAACTATACCCTGGAAAAAGCAGGACATTAAGCTTCTTTCATCAAAACCAAAGAAGATAACCACACACATATAAAATTATAATGAAAAATGATAGGAAGCAATAACCACTACTCCTTAATATCTCTTAACATCAATGGGTTCAATTCCCCAATAAAAAGACATAGACTAACAGACTGGTTATGTAAACAGGAGCCTACATTTTGCTGCATACAGGGAACAACACTTCAGTTTCAAAGACAAAAACTACCTTAGAATAAAAGGCTGGAAGACAATTCTACAAGCAAATGGTCCCAGGAAACAAGCCAGAGTTGCCATTCTAATTTCAGATAAAATTGACTTTCAACCTAATGTCATCCAAAGAGACATGAAAGGTGACTACTTGCTGGTCAAAGAAAAAATCCAACAAGAAGAACTCTCAACCCTGAACTTCTATGCCCCAAATACAAGGGCACCCTCATTCATAAAAGAAACTTCATTAAAACTCAAAGTACACATTGCAGCTAACACAATAATTGTGGGTGATTTCAACACTCCACTCTCACCAAATGGACTGATCAGGAAAACAGAAACTAAATAGGGAGACAGTGAAACTAATTGAAGGATTGAACCAATTGGAGATAACAGATATATAAAGAACATTTCATCCCAAAGCAAACGAATATACGTTTCTCTGACCACTTCATGGTACCTTCTCCAAAATAGATCATATAGTAGGTCACAAGACAGACCTCAACAAATATAAGAAGATTGAAAAAATCCCATGCCTTCTATCAGATCACTATTTAGCAAAAATGGTCGTTAATAACAGCAAAAACAACAGAAAGTCCACATACACATGGAAACTGAACAATACTCTACTCAATGATACATTGGTCAAAGAAAAAATAAAGAAAGTCATCAGAGATTTTTTTTTTAATTTAATGAAAATGAAGGCACAACATACACAAATCGATGAGACACAATGAAAGCAGTGCTAAGAGGAAAACTCATAGCTTTGAGGGCCTCCACAAAGAAATTAGAGACAGTATACACTAGAAGATTACAGGAACAACTGAAAGCCCTGGAACAAGAAGAAGATGAGAAGATAATTAACCCAGGAGGAGATGAAGATAGAAAATCATCAAACTCAGGGCCGAAATCAATCAAGTAGAAACCAAGAGAACCATACAAAGAATCAATAAAACCAAAAGCTGGTTCTTTGAAAAACTCAACAAGATAGATAATCCCTTAGACAGACTAACCAAAGGGCACAGAGAAAGGAACCAAATTAACAAAATTAGAAATGAAAATGGAGATATTACAACAGAAACCAAGGAAATTCAAAAATTCATCAGATGCTAATACAAAAACATATACTCCACACAAGTGGAGAATCTGGAGGAAATGGATATTTTCTTAGAGATATACCAATTACCAAAATTAAACCAGGATCAAATAGACCATCTAAACAGACCCATAAACCCTAAAGAAATAGAAGGCGTCATAAATAGGCTTCTGACCAAAAGAAACCACAGGAAAAGATGGTTTCAGTGCAGAATTCAATCAGACCTTCAAAGAAGATTTAACACCAATACTCTTCAAACTTTTCCACCAAATAGAAATAGAAGGATCACTACCCAACTCCTTCTTCGAAGCCTCTATTACGCTGATACCAAAACCACTCAAAGATCCAACTAAGAAAGAGAATTTTAGGACAAATTCCCTTATGAATAAGGATGAAAAAATACTAAATAAAATTCTTGCGCACCAAATCCAAGTACACATCAAAAAGATCATCCACCATGATCAAGAAGGCTTCATTCTAGGGATGCAGGGATGATTCAATATTAGGAAATCCATAAATGCTATACACTACATAAACAAACTCAATGAAAAAAAAACACATCATCATTTCATTAAATGCTGAAAAGCATTTGACAAAATTCAGCATCTTTTATGCTAAAAGTCTTGGAAAGGACAGGAATTCGAGGACCATACTTAAACATAATAAAAGCAATATACAGCAAACAGATAGCCAACATCAAACAAAATGGAGAGAAAGTTGAAGCAGTTCCACTAAAATCAGGGACTAGACAAAGCTCCCTCCTCCCAATATCTTTTCAATACAGTTCTTGAAGTCTTAGCTAGAGCAGTTAGACAACATAAGGACATCAAAAGGATACAAATTGGAAAGGAAGAAGTCAACCTATTACTATTTGCAGATGATATGATAGTATACTTAAGTGACCCTACAAACTCTACTAGAGAACTCCTACACCTGATAAACAACTTCAGCAATGTGGCTGGCTACAAAATCAATGCAAGCAAAGTAGTAGCCTTCATATACTCAAAGGACAAGCAGACTGAGAAAGAAATTAGGGAAATGACTCCCTTCACAATAGCTACAAACAGCATAAAATATCTTGGGGTGACTCTAACCAAAGAAGTGAAAGACCTATATGACAAGAACTTCAGATCTCTGAAAAAGTAAATCGAAGAAGATCTCAGAAAATGGAAAAATCTTCCATGCTCTTGGATAGGCAGTATTAATATAGTTAAAATGGCGATCTTGCCAAAGGCAATCTACATATTCAATGCTATCCCCATAAATATCCTAACCCAGTTCTTCTTAGAGCAAGAAAGAGCAATTCTCAAATTCATCTCGAACAACAAAAAAACCAAGGATAGCTATAACAATACAAGGAGATCAATTCGCATTCTTCGGCATGCTGACCTACAGTTGAACCAGCACCATTTGTTGAAAAGGCTATCTTTTTGCCATTGGAGGTTTTTCAGCCCCTTTGTCGAAGATCAAGCGGCGATAGGTGTGTGGGTTCATTTCTGGAACTTCAATCCTGTTCCATTGATCCACCTGCCTGTCATCTTGCCAATATTATGTAGTTTTTTAACAATATTGTGCTGGAGAATTGCTTAACATCAGGGCTACTCATTCCCCCACAATTTCTTTTGTTGTTGAGAATAATTTTAGCTATCCTGGGTTTTTTGTTTTTCCGGATGAATTTGAGAACTGCTCTTTCTAACCCTATGAAGAATTGAGTTGGGATTTTGATGGGAATTGTGTTGAATCTGTATATTGCTTTTGGAAAAATGGCAATTTTAACTATATTAATCCTGCCGATCCCTGACCATGGGAGGTTTTTTTCCATTTTTTGTGGTCTTCTTCCATTTCCTTCTTCAGAATATTGAAGTTCTTATCATACAGATCTTTTACTTGTTTGGTAAGAGTCACCCCAAGGTATTTATACTGTTTATGGTTATTGTAAAGGGTGTCATTCTCCTAATTTCTTTCTCAGCCTGCTTATCCATTAGGCTGCTAGTGTATGCTCTCTCAATTTTCTTTTTGGAGGCACTCAGGGCTAAGAGTTTTTCTCTTAGCACTGCTTTCATTGTGTCCCAAAGATTTGGGTATGTTGTGCCTTCATTTTCATTAAATTCTAAAAAGTCTCTGATTTCTTTTTTTATTTCTTCTTTGGATAAGGTGTCATTGAGTAGAGTATTGCTCAGCCTCCATGTTTATGCAGGCTTTCTGTTGTTTTTGTTGCTATTGAAAACCACTCTTACTCCATAGTGATCTGAGAGGAGGCAAGGGATTAGTTCGATCTTCTTGTATTTGTTGAGATCTGTCTTGTGACCAATTATACGGTCGATTTTGGAGAAGGTATCACGAGGTGCTGAGAAAAAGGTATATTCTTTTGCTTTAGGGTGAAATGTTCTATAAATATCAGCCAAATCCAATTGGTCTAAAGCTTCAATTAGTTTTACTGTGTCCCTGTTTAGTTTCTGCTTTCCTGATTGAGGAGATTGGGGTGTTGAAGTTACCCACAATTATTGTGTTAGGTGCAAGATGTGTTTTGAGCTTTAGTAAAATTTCTTTTATGAATGAAGTTGCCCTTGCATTTCGAGCATAGATGTTCAGAAGTGAATGTTCTTCTTGTGGACTTTTGCTTTGACCAGCAAGAAGTGCCATTTTGTGTCCCTTTTGATGACTTTATGTTGAAAGTCAATTTTATCTGATATTAGAATGGCTGCTGTCGCTTGTGTCCTGAGACAATTGGCTTTTTAAATTGTCTTCCATCCTTTATTCTAAGTTAGTTTCTGTCTTTGAAACTGAGGTTTGTCTCCTGTATGCAGCAAAATGTAGGGTCCTGTTTCCTTATCCAGAGTGTTAGTCTATGTCTTTTTATTGGGGAATTGAGTCCATTGATGTTTACAGATATTAAGGAATAGTGATTATTACTTGCTGTCATTTTTGATGTTATTTTTATATTTGAGTGGATATCTTCTTTTGGGTTTGATGAAAGAATGTGACTATCTTGCTTTTTCTAAGGTGTAGTTTCTCTCGTTCTATTGGAATTTTCCTCCTATTATTCTTTGCAGAGTTGGGTTTGTGGAAATATATAGTGTAAATTTGGTTTTGTCATGGAATATCTTGGTATCTCCTTCTATGGTTATTGAAAGTTTTTTTAGCTATAGTAGACTTGGCTGACATTTGTGTTCTCTTGGAGTATGCATGAGATCTGCCCAGGATCGTCTAGCTTTCATGGTCTCTGCTGAGACGGCTGGTGTGGGTCTGATAATTCTTCTTTTATATGTTACTTGGCCTTTTTCTCATATTGCCTTTAATATTCTATCTTTGTTTAGTGCATTTGGGGTTTTGATTATTATGTGACAGGATGAATTTCTGCTCAGGTCCATTCTGTTTGGAGTTCTATAGGCTTCTTACATATTCATTGGCATCTCTCTCTTTAAATTGGGAAAGTTCTCTTCCATAATTTTTGTGAAGATATTTGCTGGTCCTTTCTGTTGTAAATCTTCACTCTCATTAATGCCTATAATCCTTATGTTTGGTCTTCTCATTGTGTCCTGGATTTCCTGGATGTTCTAAGATACAAAATTTTTGGATTTTGCATTTTCTTTGACTGTTGAGTCCATAGTTTCAACGATATCTTCGGCATCTGAGATTCTTTCTTGCATATTTGTATTCTGTTGTTGATATTTGCATCTATGGCCCCTGATTTCTTCTCAAGGTTTTCTATCTCCAAAGATATCTCCCTTTGTGATTTCTCAGTTGATTTCATTTCTGTTTTGAGATCCAGGATGGTTTTGCTCAGTTCCTTCATTTGATTGTTTGTGTTTTCCTTTAATTCTTTAACAGATTTTTGTGTTTTCTCTTTCATGACTTCTGACTGTTGACTCATATTCTCCTGCATTTCTTTAATTTTTTTCATTTTTATTTTATTTATTTATTTATTTATTTATTTATTTATTCATTTATTTATTTACTTTGCTTTTCTTCTTTATTGGCTTCTACCTCTTGGCCCTTATTCTCCTGAATTTCTTTAAGAGATTTTTGTGTTTCCATTTTACATGTTTCTAATTTATTCAGGTTCCCCTGTATTTCTTGAAGAGATTCATTTATGTCTTTTTGTGTTCTTCTAGCACCATCATGAACATTAACAAAATTAGAAAAGAAAACGGAGATATTACAAAAGAAACCGAGAAAATAAAAAAAAAAAAAAAACATCAAATCCTAATACAAAAACCTGTATTCAACACAAGTGGAAATGTGGAGGAAATGGACATTTTCTTAGACAGATACCAATTACCAAAATTAAAGCAGGATCAAATAGACCATCTAATCAGACTAATAACCCCTGAAGAAATAGTAGAGGTTATAAATAGTCTTCCGACCAAAAAAAGAACAGGACCAGTGGGTTTCAGTGCAGAATTCTATCAGATCTTAAAAACACTTAACACCAATACTCTTCAAACTTTTCCACCAAATAGAAACAGAACACTACCTAACTCCTTCTTCGAAGCCACTATTACACTGATACCAAAACCACACAAAGTTCCAACTAAGAAAGAAAATTTCAGACAAAATTCCCTTATGAATATCGATGCAAAAATACTAAATAAAATTCTTGCCCACCGAATCCAAGAACACATCAAAAAGATCATCCATCATGATTAAGAAGGCTTCATTCTAGGGATGCAGGAATGGTTCAATATAAGGAAATCCATAAATCCTATCCACTCCATAAATAAACTCAATGAAAAAAAACACATCATCATTTCATTAAATGCTGAAAAAGCATTTGACAAAATTCAGCATTCCTTCATGCTAAAAGTCTTGGAAAGGACAGGAATTCGAGTCCCATACTTAAACATAGTAAAAGCAATATACAGCAAACAGATAGCCAACATCAAACAAAATGGAGAAAAAGTTGAAGCAATCCCACTAAAATCAGGGAGTAGACAAGTCTGCCCTCCCTCCCAATATCTTTTCAATATAGTTCTTGAAGTCTTAGTAGAGCAAGTAGACAATATAAGGACATCAAAAGGATACAAATTGGAAAGGAAGAAGTCAACCTATTACTATTTGCAGATGATATGATAGTATACTTAAGTGACCCTACAAACTCTACTAGAGAACTCCTACACCTGATAAACAACTTCAGCAATGTGGCTGGCTACAAAATCAATGCAAGCAAAGTAGTAGCCTTCATATACTCAAAGGACAAGGAGACTGAGAAAGAAATTAGGGAAATGACTCCCTTCACAATAGCTACAAACAGCATAAAGTATCTTGGGGTGACTCTAACCAAAGAAGTGAAAGACCTATATGACAAGGACTTCAGATCTCTGAAAGAGAAAATCGAAGAAGATCTCAGAAAATGGAAAAATCTTCCATGCTCTTGGATTGGCAGTATTAATATAGTTAAAATGGCGATCTTGCCAAAGACAATCTACATATTCAATGCTATCCCCATAAATATCCTAAGCCAGTACTTCTTAGAGCTAGAAAGAGCAATTTTCAAATTCATCTGGAATAACAAAAAAAAAAAAAAAAAAAAAAAAAAAAAAAAAAAAAAAAACAAGGATAGCTATAACTATTTTCAACAGTAAAAGAACTTCAGGTGGATTCAGTTTCCCAGACATAAAACTTTACTACATAGAAATAGTGATAAAAACTGCATGGTATTGGTACAATGCCGGGCAAGCGGATCAATGGAATAGAACTGAAAACCCCGAAATGAACCAACACACCTATTGTCACTTGATCTTCGACCAAGTTGTTGAAAGCATCCAGGGGGGGGAAAGACAGGCTTTTCAACAAATGGTGATGGTTCAACTGGAGGTCAGCATGCAGAAGAATGTGAATTGATCCATCCTTATCTCCTTGCACTAAGCTCAACTCCAAATGGATCAAGGACCTACACATAAACCAAGAAACACTGAAACTAAAAGAATAGAAACTGGGGAAGATCCTTGAGGACATGGGCACATGGGAAAAGTTCCTGAATAGAACACCCATAGCTTACACTCTAAGATCAAGAATTGACAAATGGGACCTCATAAAACTACAAAGTTTCTCTAAGACAAAGGACACTGTCAAATGGAAAAATCGTCAACCAACAGATTGGGAAAGGATCTTCACCAACCCTAAATCTGACAGAAGGCTAATATCTAATATATACAAAGAACTCAAGAAGGTAGATCCCAGAGAAACAAATAACTCCATTTAAAAGTGGGGTATGGAGCTAAACAAAGAATTTTCACATGAAGAACTTTGGAGGGCTGAAAAACACCTTAAGAAATGTTCAACATCATTAATCCTTAAGGACATGCAGATCAAAAGAACCCTGAGATTCCAACTCACACCAGTCAGAATGGCTAAGGTCAAAAACTCAGGAGACAGCAGGTGTTGGCAAGGATGTGGAGAAAGAAGAACCCTCCTCCACTCCTGGTGGGATTGCAAGATGGTGCAACCACTTTGGAAATCAGTCTGGAGTTTCATCAGAAAACTGGGCCTGACATTTCCTGATTACCTTGTTATACTGTTCCTGGGCATATACCTAGTGGATTCTTCACCATGTTCCACAATGTTCATAGCAGCCCTATTTGTAGTATCCAGATGCTTGGAAGGATCCAGGTGTCCTTCAGCGGAGGAGTGGATACAAAAAATGTGGTATTTTTACACAATGGAGTACTATTCAACCATTAGAAACTATGAATTCATGAAATTCTTAGACAAATGGATGGAGATGAAGAGCATCACACTAAGTGAGGTAACTCAAAAGATCAATCATGGTATGCACTCACTGATAAGTGGATAGTAGCCTAGAAACTTTGAGATGCCAAGAAATAATCTACATATTAAATGATGTCCAAAAAGAATGGAGGAGTGGCCCCTGGTTCTGGAAAGACGCAGTGCAAGAGTATAGGGGAATTCCAGAACAGGAAAATAGGAATTGGTAGATGGATGGGTAGCGGGAAGGAAGAGGGCTTATGGAACTTGCGGGTAGTGGGGACCCAGAAAAGGGAAAACCATTTGAAACATATATATATATATATATATATATATATATATCAACAAAAATAATAATAAAAAGAGAAACAAAACAAAAACAAAACAAAAAAAAGAGAGAGAAAGCTGACTTTTATTTTACAACATTTACTTTTCCAAAATCGTTTGTTGAGTGTAAATATATATATATATATATATATATATATATCAATAAAAATAATAAATAAAGAAAAACAAAACAAAACAAAAACAAAAACAAAAAAAAAAAGAGAGAGAGAGAAAGCTGACTTTTATTTTACAAGATTTACTTTTCCAAAATCGGTTGTTGAATGTCTAAGTCAGGGTTTCTATTCCTGCACAAACATCATGACCAAGAAGCAAGTTGGGGTGGAAAGGATTTATTGATGTTACAGTTCAATGCTGCTGTTCATCACTAAAGGAAATGAAGACTGGAACTCAGCAGGTCAGGAAGCAGGAGCTGATGCAGAGGCCATGGAGGGATGTTACTTATTTGCTTTTTCCCCTGGCTTTCTTAAACTGCTCTCTTACATAACCCAAGAGCACCAGTACAGAGGTGGTACCACCCACAGGCACCCCTTGATTACTAATTGAGAAAATGCCCCACAGCTGGATCTCATGGAGGCACTTCCCCAACTGAAGCTCCTTTCTCTGTGATAACTACAGCCAGTGACACCCAAAATCAGCCAGTACAGGAGTGGTTGAATTTCTTTTTCTTTTCTATTTTTTTTTCTTTTCTTTTTTTTTCTCTGTTTTTTCTTTTTTTTTAAATTTTATTCGATATATTTTTTATTTACATTTCAAATGATTTCCCTTTTTCTGATTCCACACTCCCCGAAAATCACATAAGCCCCCTTCCCTCCCTCTGTTCTCCCACCTATCCCTTCCAACTTCCCTGTTCTGGTTTTGTCTTGTACTCCTACAGTGGGTCTTTCCCTAACTAATATTAGACAATAAAATGTTATCCTACTTTTTATTAAAAAGCTTTCAAATGTTATACTGAATACTTCCGGATATGTATGAAAACTTGAGAAAAAAATCATTATTTCAGAATAAATGCAAACAATGCACAAATATTCCAGAATGAAACTGAACAACTTCTGCACAGAAAGTAAAGACCTGAATAAAGAGAAAAATATATACTTAAAACACGTTTATCCTTTATAATTCAAAATTACCATCAATATATAATATATAAAAGTCCTGACAATATTCATATTTGGTAAAAATGAACAAATTAAAACATGGTTTATGCTCTGATCAGATTGGTATATATTTAATAATTGATTAGAACGTTTTTAAATAAATGAACATTATTATTATTTAGGCAAGATTAAATAAAATATAAAATAAATCAAACTTATCCATTCAGTATGACTAAGAACTAGACAATGGACAATAAATTCTTCAATTGAAAAGCTAAAATAGAAATTGAGCCCTCAGTATTGGTAATATGTGCTTACAATGGACTGTATATAGCACGCCATTAGACATAATGGCAGAATACCCAGGAAATAGTCCACAGAACTCAAACATGCTAAAAAACATAGGGCCTAAAGCCTACATGAGAGAAGTAAAGATCAAAAAGAGAAGATAAAAATCACAGGACTGTGAAAGACCACGAATGTCCTGGGTCAGAAAAGATACAGGCTGGAGAAGAGGGGAACATGACAGATCTTGGGTAGGGGAAAAGGCTTGAAGCCCTGAAGGCCAGCAGAAAAAAGGAAACAGGCAACTTCAGGAGGTAGGAAGCCAGACAACCTCCAAATAGTACAAGAAACCAGGGAGATGAGAGACTCTAAGGACTCAAAGGGAGAATCCTTAGATGAAATGTTCCACATTGAGAGTAATCTTGTAGAGCCTACCACCACCAGAAATACAGGGCATCAAATGAGGGATGGAGGTGCCAGCCAACAGTCCAAAACTATGACCCACAACTTTTCCAGTTGGTAAAACAACATGGACAAGAAATGGAGAAGTGCTTGAGGAAAAGGAGGGCAGAGAGAGTTCCACAGTGGGATACAGCCCAAGGGAATGACCCAAGGCCTTCACACTATTACTGACGCTATGGAATCTTCACAAAAAGGAGCCTATAATTACTGTTCTCTGAAAGATCCAACCAACAGGAGAATGAATCGGATGAAGATATTTATACACAAGCAGTGTACAGAATCTGGTTACTCCTGTGCTTGAATTAGGGAAAGGCTGGAAGAAGCTGAGGTGGAGGCCAAAATCTTTAAGAGGACTTTGAGTAAAAATTAGCCTGGATATAAAAGATGTATGAGACATTGGATCACCAACCAGGTAGCATACAATAACAGCTGATCTAAGGTATCTAACACATATATAGAACAAAGAACTGCCAGGTCTGGGATCAGTCAAAAAATAGTATCTTTCCCTTGAGAAACTGGAAACTTCAGGGATGCAGATATTTCAAGGTTGGGCATGTGGAAATTGTCATGGATATAAGGTGGGGAGAGGTATGGGCTGTTAAACATTCACAAAGTAAACCAGGATGCAGATAAAAATTTGGACTGTAAGAAAAATTTACTTAATATAAAAAAATCAACGAAAATAAAAGAGGCAACAAAGGAAAGATAGAACCCGTGAAAACCACTACCGGTAGATAGGTATGGCACACAGTTGAGGGACTGGGACACCTAGAGATTTCCAATTTTCATCCCCGAATTTTTCCATACAAAGCAAATACAGGGGCAAAATATGCACCATTGATTCAAGGAAATTCTATCTAGGGATCTTCCATCCTATTTACAGGAACCAAAATAAATAAAAAATCCCTTAGTAATAAGTAAATTGAAATAAAACATAACATTTTCATTTTGCTTCAGTCAGAATGAGTAAGATGTAGTGAAGAATTGACAAGAAATTCTGCAAATGACATTGTGACACTAATGCTGATGCCAAGAAGTGCTTGCTAACAGGAACAGGATATATCTGTGAACTGAGAGAATCTGTAAGTGACAGACAACTAGTGAAGCAGATGTGTATAACCAATCATTGGGCTTATCAAACCATCCTCAATGGGGAAGTTAGGGGACACACTGAATTGGCTGATGGAGATGAAACCCTATAAGATTAAGAAAGTTAACTAGCGGCTGAATAGTACTCCATTGTGTAGATATACCACATTTTTTGCATCCACTCTTCTGTTGAGGGATACCTGGGTTCTTTCCAGCATCTGGCAATTATAAATGGGGCTGCTATGAACATAGTAGAGCATGTATCCTTATTACATGGTGGGGAATCCTCTGGGTATATGCCCAGGAGTGGTATAGCAGGATCTTCTGGAAGTGAGGAGTACTATTCAGCCATTAGAAACAATGAATTCTTGAAATTCTTAGGCAAATGGATGGAGCTAGAGAACATCATACTAAGTGAGGTAACCCAGACTCAAAAGGTGAATCATGGTATGCACTCACTAATAAGTGGTTATTAACCTAGAAAACTGGAATACCCAAAACATAATCCACACATCAAATGAGATACAAGAAGAAAACAGGAGTGGTCCCTGGTTCTGGAAAGACTCAGTGAAACAGTATTTGGCAAAACCAGAACGGGGAACTGGGAAGGGGTGGGAGGGAGGACAGGGGAAGAGAAGGGGGCTTACGGGATTTTCGGGTCATGGGGGGGGGGACTAGAAAAGGGGAAATCATTTGAAATGTAAATAAATTATATCGAATAAAAAAAATAACAATAAAAAAAATGAAAAAAAAAAAAAAAGAAAGTTAACTAGCCAGACAACCCAGACACTCAGAGACTAAACTGACCAACTAAAGTGTATATATACATGGAGTACTTCAGAGCTCCAGATACACATAGAGCAGAGTATGGCCTTATCTCATATCAGTCTCAGAGTAGGCTCTGTGACTGGGATGCTGGATTTCACAGCATAGGGTGATGCTAGAGTCACAGTGAGATGGAAGTTGGTGAAAGAACACCCTCATAGTGAAAAAGCCAATAGGGAAGAGCAGGTATAGAATGAAAGGCAGCTGTGCATGGGTGATTTAGACAAGGGGACATAATTTGAAACATTCACTAATACAAATCATCAATTAAAATATATATCAAAATAATAAAAAATACAAACTAAATGCTGCTTAGAAAGTAGTATGTGGGTTGATAAATATGCTATGACTCTGAGGGGAACAAAGTATATGATTAAAACTTGCAGATGTGTTTTTCTTTTAAACAAAAAAATCTATTTTTTATTGATATACTTTTTATTTACATTTCAAATGATATCCCCTTTTCCCCGGTATGATATTTGAAAATACAAAGCGCATTAAAAAAGAGCATCCCTTGGGAAAATAAAATTAGTAAGGCTTGTGGCACAAAACTTCTCTGTAGATATATGCCAATGGAAAGATGTGATGCAAAATGTCTGCTAAAATATGAATTTGAAATCTATTCCATGATAAAATTTTTACTATAATATCATAGTGATCCTGAATAATGCATTCTAAATGTCTAGAATACCACAGCATCTGGCTTCCTTGTCTGTTTAAACAGATATGTGCAATTAAATTACAAATAAAATATTGGTTTAAAAAAAGGGAAGGGAGTTGAATACAAATCTTGAGAAAACAAGACATTTATGACTGTCAGGAATGAACTACTCTGGTACTGGCCAATCAATTTACATATGGATTATGAGATGTGCCACCTAACAGCACTAATGTTCTCTGGAAAAATTTAGTATCATATTCATAATGAATAAATTGTTTCAGGGTGTGATGGAAGCATAAATGTTTTCTGAGAAACCTGGACTTTCCTTACTATAGAGATGAAAAATTACAAAAGTAAAGGAACTCGGGGATTGCCTTAGTGTGGAATGGGATGTGTTTATTATATTAATCAAATAGCTGCTTTTACTCTATTATGATGCCATATTGAGGGTCCCAAAGAGAGGATATCTCTAGTAGTGTCAGTTGGAACCAGTAAAATTATTGCAAAATATGGACTGATAAAAGTGTTTGGATGCAAGGATGGAGTCAGAGGATAAGAAAAATTAAATAACTTCAAATATTGAAATATAATAATGTGATAACTTGGAATCCACTATCAAAAAAATCTAGTGTACCATTTCTAGATAAAAGAAATAGGGCTTATGAGAGAGACCCGTTGAGAAATTCTAGAAGAAATAATATTGCACAATGCACAGTAAAAAGTGTTGGCAAACACCAGCAGAAACAGATATTCAGTGGAAGTCAGTAATCTGGAGGAAGAGATTGTGTAAAATAGACAAGCAAACATTTCATCCATTACCCCTAAATCTTTAGTCTCTTTCTCATTTCATGTAAGTGCAGTAAAAACAGGTATTTACCTTTGTAGGCACTCAGATGTAAAAGGTTTATACATTTTTTTCTTCATGATGGAGTTTCCAGGAAGATTTCCTAAAAATTATAGAAATTGGAGAAAATTATGTATTTGAATATGTATTAGTGTAGGACAAGAAAGAGTGTACCCCATTAAAGAATGATTTGAATTCAAATATATTTAGGGAATACAGGTCAACGTCCCCTCAGCACACTGAAAACATAACACTGAGTCACCTCTTAGTTTGCATCTGCATCCTTGCCTATTATTCTGAATTCATAATGATCCATACATCACATTCTCTAGATCCATAAAACACTGATTCTGGTTCATGGCAATAAATGGACTTAAAATACCTGTGTGTGTGTTTGTGTTTGTGTGTTTGTGTGTGTGTGTGTGTGTGTGTGTGTGTGTGGTGTGTGTGTGTGTGTGTGTCTTCAATGAATGATGGGTATTGCAGCAAAGAAAAGAATTTTGAAAGCAAAAGAAACTTACTAATATTTTTGTTGCAGTTATCACAGCTATGTTTGTGATGAGTAACCCTTTAAGCATTTTTCAGATGATACCCCATAACCTCTAATTGTCTATCTCTCCATCATTTTGAACCTGTTCTACATTGAATAAGGTTATAACCAGATCTCATATGTCTTCCTGTGGACCAGTATTATCTTGGAAGTTGTACCGAAGTTGATTATGAGGTCAGGCTTGTTTAACAAACGATATATTGTGACCTCACAAGCAGTATATAAAGCTAGGCAGCAAGCAGATTATGCCAGTGATCATCAGGAAGGGTAAAGAAAATAGGTTAGTAAAGACAGTTCCAGCTTGATTGATCTAACTTCTATTGGCAAATTTCATGATATAGCAGTATATATTGTGCTACCATGCGCCTTGAGTTTATGTTTCTTGGGAGTGTCGTGTTTGCATTCATTTTCTTCATCCTAAAAATTTTAATACAGGTGAGTTGTACACAGGTGATTGTTTTCTCATTAACATAACACAGTAAGTGGGTGGACATATTTTGGAAGACTATGGAATCAATTCAGGCACTTCTGAATATGTTTAAGTTGGAGCCTTCTTGTCCTAAATATTTTTTGACACTTGGTATGTTCCTTCCTAGAAATATTTAAGTTTTTATTAATGTTTAATAGTTGTCATTGGATAGAAATATGTATAGGTTATTAAGCATGTGCTGAACTCTAGAGAACATTTCTTTCAGCATGATTAACAAGGATGCTTAATAAACCCAGTCTCCAAGAGTGTATCATTTTAAAAATGCATTAGTTCTCTTTAACTCTTTCTCTACTATGATGAATTTGTATCAAAAGAAGAAGTCCTTTCTATATGCCTAAAGTCATAAGCATAAGGATTTTACAATTGAATTTTGACCCCAATCAAATTCTTATGATTTCTTCATATATTGTAGGGTAACACTTTACTGATAAATTTCCTTTTTGTGTAAGACCATTTAGTCACAGGTGGTTACATTTATTGATTAAAGCTCTTTCTGTTTATATTAGAATCCTCTTCTGTCTATATTAGAATCCAAAATCAAGATGAGCAATCTTGAAATATTTTCCCTTGAAACTGATTATGCTGAAAAAAAGAGAATTTAATATATAGTAAATATGGGAATTACAAATTATGAATTATTATAACAACGTGTTGCTTTTCATTTATTTGTCCTTTTGCGTCCTACTGAAGCACTAAGTTGGCACATCTTTCACATCACTCCGTTCATGGTTTGGGAAATGTGGGTCATTTCTAATTTCTCTAAAATCTAGTTATTTGTGAGAATTTATGTTTTGCTTTTGTTTTCACTAAAAAGGTAATGGAGGATACTTTGCCTTAAAGATCAGAGATGTTGCTGGTGGATATCACTGAACTTCAAAAGGTAAGACATTAATATATGGTTTCCTTCATTTTAATTCTCTGTCAATGATGCCCCTCCACATAATTACATCTATATCTCTTGTAAAAATTTTGGTCATTACGTAAAGAATATATAATGAGGGAGTTATTCCAATTTCTATGCTTCACATATCAAGATAATTGAAATTTCTTTTACAGATAACTCTGCATGAAAGGCCAAGAAATTAACATCTACAATAGAGTTAAAGACAACTCTTTGTCAGTCAAACAAGAACAATGGTGTGACTCTTACAGGCAACGATTTCAACCCTGTCATGATGATTACACTCCCATATCCAATCTTTATATATAAGTCAATACTAGATGATCTGGATATGATTCAAAAGCAACTGTAATGAAGGAAAAATTTCTATCTATGAGAAACCTACTTGGCCACAGTAAGATTATGCAGTTATACTCCCTGAATCTTGCAACAGTGACTGATAAACCAGCAAATAAAATCTTTAATTATTTCATATCATTTCCTTGTTGTAAATTAGTATTATTTAGAACACCTCTCCACTCTGATATTCCTGATACTTATAATACCCCTATATGTAAATAATTAATGATATGTATTGGATAATTTTCATGGGAAAAGAAATTAGGATCACCATACAAAAATATGAAATTCAAATTGTTGGGTATTTTCCACTAAGATGCATTTAATTGAGCTGAGATATCACAATCAGACAGCATATGGGGTTTTAAATTTTCTGTAAGTGATTGTAGCATGAAATTGTTACTATCTACAACTTTTACTAATATGAGAGGAATTCAATGATCCTGTTTTCTATTAGAAAATGTAAAGTTTCAATAAATGATCTTTTTTCGTGATCACTATCCTTTACAATGATTAATGTATTTTTAAAATTAGCTGTTCTTTTTAATATATGTTTCATTGTAATTATACATGTCTGTAACTTTTTTATGGTCACACTGTGAAAAATGCAGATGCTTCAAATCAATAAGAATTAATTATATATTTTTAATAATTTACAATGTGTCATATCTATGCATATAGCAAAAGAAAAGCCTATAACATTTGGACTTCTTAGAAATGTGATTATTAACCTGAAATGTACAAAAAAGGCACAATAGAGCTGTGCCTGCTTAGTCCAATTTGAAGACACAGAATATACATTTATCTCTCAAGCTGGTATTTAATCAATGAGGCCTTCTACAAAATAGATCCTGAGAGCCAGAGCCAAACAACAGGGTACCAAATGCTCTTTGGAAGAATCCTGGCAATGGCTATGGAAATTTCCTGTGATTGAGTCTAAAGAACATCGAATACTGAGAAATAATCTACCCCTTGAGTGAAATCAGGGACTGAACACACAGTAAGGAAGCATACAAGCAAAGGACTCCCACCCAGTAAATATGACACAAGTGTGTATTTATGTGAGTCCATGAATATCTTGTGATGGAATTAATGTCATCCAGGTCTGTATGCATGTCCTCTTCTCCTAATTTTTCTGCCATATGCCTTCAGTCAGAGATAATGTGACTATCAGTGTAGTTATATCAATATTTTGAAACAAGGTAGTACCCTGTTGTCAGTGAAGAAAATTCCCAATATGGGAAGTGGCCGTATGAGGGAAAAAAAGAGTACTTTATTGGAAAAAGATGTGCATGAACAAATATGTTCATGAATGAAGGAATGAAGAAATGAAGGAATAAATGAAGGAACATGCAAGAAATATTATAAAGATTCATATTTCCTGTGATATTCAAAATAAAATATCTATCACTGGAAAGAACGTATCCCAGTTAGCTAGAAAATATATCAACAGAAGACATATGTTTAATAGACAAAAGGTAATAAACTCACATATACTTTACTCATCTCTAAAGTGCATAATATGATACCTTCAAAGATACTTTGAACAATAGCAAGGTTCATCAAAATGCACAGTAAATGGTACAATGAACTCAAAACCCACTTGTTCCTATTCCTAGGTGAATGCATGTTACAAACTTTAAGAATTTATTTTTAAACTGGAATCTCAATGGAAGAAACCAGGAAACTAGAAAATAATCACATATGTGAGAGATTAATATCTCCACATCCATGCTGATAGCAGTTAACTTATATAGTAATGTTTTGTTTGGTAACGCTAATTTTTGTTTCCCTATTGCCTGAATAATAATTAGTTTCAGAGCATGCCTGTGTGGTTTTCTACATAGAATTGGGTATTTACATTCTACTTTCTCTATTTTTACTGGTAGAGTGGACACACACACACACACACACACACATACACACTCACATACACTTAAAATTATTTTCAGGTGTGTTGGTAGTCTTCTTCAGTTATGTGATTTTAACTTGGACCATCCATATTTTGGGCCTCTCTCTCGATCATCTTTTCCTCTGTCTGCTGTTCATTTCCATCCCTGTAATTATTTCAAATAGCATCAATTAGGGTCAGTATTTTGACTTTGGAATGTTCCTACTCTTCCTCATTTGATGCCCTCTATTCCATAGGGAGGTGGGTTCTATTAATACCCTCTCCCTATGTTCCAGCATTTCCTGTAGGGTCCCTCTTTATTAGTCACAGGAGTCTCATTTCCCAGTTCTCTGGTGTTGTCTGGAGGGTCTCCTCAACCTCCTGTCCCCCGAGGTTGCCTGTTACCCTTCTTTCTGCTGGCCCTTAGGGCTTCAGTCTTTCCCTTCACCCAATACCAGATGAGGTTCCACTTACTCCTCACTTCCAAACCCTGTACACTATCTATGTAAGGTTCCTCCCTTCCTGCCCACCTGTGATTGGTTTCTTCTTTATACCAAGAGGGAGTGATGAGTCCTCTCTTGGGAAATTTGGGTTGTTTACCATTCTGATTTCTGTGGCTAATATTCACTTATTAGTGAGTACATACCATGCATGTCCCTTTGTTTCTATGTTACCTTACTCAGGGTCATATTTTGTACTTCCATCAATTTGCCCGAAAAATAAGCGTCTTTAAAGTGCAAAGTCAGACTAATAGTTTTTACACCACACCTCTGTTGGATGTGTTTATAGTTGTGCCATTTCAGTGCATTTTTTTTTTTTGGTATTCCACCATGCCATCACACCTTGTTCTGCAGCTCTGATTCAATAAAATAAACCAGGCTGAGGAGCAGTCCGGAAATATCCATGTTTATGTTTGGTGTAGTGGTGTGTATTATAATGCTAATTTCTATAGGCAAAGGGAAGATCTAGTGCTACACACCTTTTTATCTTATTTTGTTTTAAACTTTCCTATTCATTCTAAAACACCAGTAAAATTTAATTGGCTAGAGCCAACTGCTGGACTAATTAGATGTATGTGTATATAACTGTGTCCACACTGTTGGAGAAGGTGAAACCAGCAAAAAAGAAGCTGGCATGTGCCGGGAGCCATCTTCAGAATTCAGTGCCAAGAACTCTCCATACCAGGAGCCATCCCCACCTGGCTCTCAATGCCAGGAGACTTCGATACCAGGAGTCATTCTCACTTAGATCTCCATGCCAGGAACTGTTCCTACATAAATCTCAAAACCCCCTCTCTTTGAAATTCATCTGTAGATGCCAAGAACTGTTCCTACATAAATCTCAAAACCCCTCCCTTTGAAGTCCATCTGTAGGTACATTACTATAGCAACCCCTTTCCACTTCACCGCTTCATGACCCCCCTTTTTATCATGCCAACATTCCAATAGCAATAACTAGCTTTACCAGAAATTATGAGAAACTGTTTCTTAGAAATGATGCCAACCCCCTGAGATTGTTCCCCCCTTTACCCCTCACAAACCTTGTATGCTTCCCTTTATATTGACTTGTCTGGAAAATAAAGTTTGACAGCTTGATCAGAACTAGACAGGCTGTCCTGCCTCTCTCTTTTGTCTTGTCGCCCCATCGCCTTTCCTCTAGGTGGCTTAAAGGAACCCTGTTGATTGTCCTGCGGGTCGGGACACTTTGGCGCCCAACAGTGTGGTACCTGTGGAGCTATCTAGAGAAAGGAGGTCGTGGATCAAGGAGGAGGGCCCTCCGCGTTCGGCTCCTGGAGAGGAGCAGCTCCTTGGGAGAACTGGATTTGGTCGAAGCACGGTTGACCCGCCGGCGCGCTCGGCCAGGGGAAAAGTCTCCACGACAACTTCGTCTCTTGGAAGGTGAGACCCCATGGGGCAAGCTTTTAGTCAGCAATCCCTGTTCATTTCAGGGCTAAAGGAATCTCTCAAGACACGAGGGGCTAGGGTAAAGAAAAAAGACCTTAAGCATTTCTTAGACTTTGTCGGACAAATTTGTCCCTGGTTCCCGGAGGAAGGAACCATAGATAAAAAAACTTGGGCTAGAGTAGGTGACTGTTTTAGAGATTACTATACATCATTTGGCCCGGAAAAAATCCCGGTTACTGCTTTTAACTATTGGTCTCTGATAAATGACATTATTCAGAACTCCTCTCGCTTCCAAGATCTAGTTTCTGAAGGAGAACGCACTCTGAGAAAGCATTCTTCCAGGGCACCGTCTGTGCACTCTCTCGACCCTTCTGCCTCTGCTGTGATTGATATGGAGGAAGGGAATTTATACAGGTCTGTGTCTGTGTCTGCTCTTTCCCCTCCTGATTCTTCTAAAGAACTATGTAATAAAATAAGTTACCCACCGTTACAAGCTCTAAAATCGGGTCAAGGTCCTGAGGTTGTCCCCCTAGGGGAGGGAGCTAATTCAGAGGAGGAAGCAATGATATCTAACCCAAACCCACCTAAGGTTGTTGCTCATACCACTACCATTGCCTTTGCATCTGCACCCTCTGCACCAGAGGTAGTTCCACCTTTCGCCCCCCCATCGTGCATGCCCTTAGATGAGATATTTACTACTCCCGCAGCTTCGGCTGCTCGCAGGAGAGTAACGGAGGAGATTTCTTCTCTCCGCCAAATGGTAGAGAGCCGCAAGGAGCAAGTAGCACTCTTAAAGGCGCTACGTGATTTAGAAGGGCAGATGGTAACTTTAACTACGGGATTTGTCTCAAACACGGAGACCCCAAGAAAGTCAGAGCAAAGATCCTCGCAAAAGGATCCAGTCCTGGTTTTCCCACTCTCCTTGCGCAGTGGAGCCACAATTCCCAGAGAGGCCCCAGCTGAGGTTGAGGAGGAGAATCCGGATGACTCGGAGGGAGAGGAGGAGAGAGAAATAGGAGACCGGTCTCCAGGTACCCCGCAACCACATTCCTTGGGAACTCCGACTCCCGATGAGGGCAAGGGCAGTAATGTATCAAATTCAAATTACCTTTATAAGCCTCTTGACTTTAAAATTCTAGAAAAGCTAAAGTCGGCAGTTACAGCCTACGGGCCGACAGCTCCTTTCACACTGGCTTTGTTAGAGTCTTCTACTGAAGGCTGGCTTGTACCCAGGGAATTTACCCAGCTTGCCCGAGCTGCACTCTCTGGGGGAGAATTTGTTCTTTGGAAGTCAGAAGCGGCCGAAATAGCTAAGGAAATCGAAAGTAAAAACCGCTTACGGGCAGAGTGTAAATCTTGGACTGCTAAGAAACTCCTAGGTGATTCCCCTTTTAATTCATTAGAAGCCCAAATGAAGTACCCTCCAGGACTCCTAGCTCAAGTTAGACAAATATATCTCACTGCCTGGAAAAAACTTCCACCCAAGACAGGGTCATCTGCCACTCTGACTAAAGTCCTTCAAGGTCCAGATGAATCCTATAATTCATTCATTAGTCGCCTCACTGAAACTGCGGAGCGTATCTTTGGGCCCCAAGACCCCGATAGTCCATTTCTCAAACAGCTTGCCTTTGAAAATGCAAATCCATCCTGCCAGGATGTGCTTAAACATCACCGTACAAAATCCTTGGCAGAATATGTTCGCTTATGCACAGGTTTGGGAACCAGTCATGCTATGGGATTAGCGATAGGAGTTGCACTTCAGAAAGCAGGTATTCAGTCGCAAAAGACTTGCTTTAATTGCAAACAGCCCGGACACTTCCAACGTGATTGTCCTCATCCCAGGGCTGACAAGAATTCTTTGCCCCAAGCTTCAGCTCCTCAATCTACAGGCCCACCTGTCCTAAGGCAAAAACTTCCAACTACCATTTGTCCTCGCTGTTGTAGAGGCTATCATTGGCTAAAAGACTGTAATTCCAAGAGAGATGTTCTTGGTCGTCCTCTCTCTTCCCGGCATTCGGGAAACGCCCTACGGGGGCAGCCACCGGCCCCCTACCTGCGGACCAACCCCGGGGCGATTGGGTTTGTCCCACAACAACAGCAACAACAGTCAGTGTTCCCTCCAGTCAACAGCGCAGATCAATCTCTCAATTGCGAAGAGCCACCCCAGGCAGCGCAGGCCTGGATTTGTGCGCCACCACCAGCTCAGTATTAAAGCCTGAGGATGGTGTGCAGGTATTTCCAACCGGAGTTTATGGCCCCCTACCACCTGGGACATTTGGCTTAGTCATAGGAAGAGCCTCTTTGTCTAAAGGAGGATTTCAAGTTATTCCAACCCCTGTAGACTCACCATATGAGGGAGAAATTGTAGTCCTAGCCAGAGTTCTGGAAGGACTTATGTCCATCTCTCCAGGACAGCCTATAGCTCAGTTACTCCTCCTTCCAAAAGTTGCCCACCACAACCCTGTTAATAAGGAACATAGGGACCAGGGAGAAACAGGAATAGCAGATGTCTTCTGGATACACAAGATCTCCCCTTCCCGCCCCATGCTTACTTTAAAATTGGATGGCAAGGTTTTCACAGGTCTCCTCGACTCAGGAGCAGATGCTACTGTCATTTCCTCGAAACATTGGCCTAGTAGCTGGCCGTTGACAGCCTCTGTAACCCATCTGCAGGCATAGGCCACTCCAATAACCCACAGGTCAGTGCTAAGGTACTTACTTGGATAGATCAGGAAGGCAATTCGGGGACTGTAACTCCTTTTGTCATCAGGGATCTCCCTGTCAATATTTGGGGCCGAGATATTCTTTCTCAAATGAACATTATTATGTGCAGTCCTAATGAGATTGTTACAAAGCAAATGCTGGCACAAGGGTTCCTTCCAGGACGCGGACTGGGTAAGGAAGCTCAAGGCATTCGATACCCAATACAAGTCCGGCAGAAACCGGATAGACAAGGACTAGGCTTCCCAGATTCGGATTTTCCCTAATGGCCACTGTCATGTCTGCACCCCCCACTCATGCAGATAAGATCTGCTGGAGGGATTCCCCCCCTGTGTGGGTTGATCAGTGGCCTCTAACTCAAGAAAAATTAAAAGCGGCTCGAGAGCTAGTGCAGGAGCAACTCGTCGCAGGTCATATAGAACCATCCTCTTCCCCTTGGAATACACCTATCTTTGTAATTAAGAAAAAATCTGGTAGATGGAGACTTCTACAAGATCTTAGGGCTGTTAATAAAGTAATGATTCCTATGGGAGCTCTTCAGCCTGGTTTGCCTACCCCTGCAGCTATCCCCAAGGACCTTTTCAAAATTGTTATTGATTTGAAAGATTGTTTCTTCACTATTCCCTTACATCCTGATGACTGCCCTCATTTTGCTTTCAGCCTCCCACAAATTAATTTTCAGGGACCCATGGATAGGTTCCAATGGCGAGTGCTTCCCCAGGGCATGGCTAATAGTCCTACCCTAGCACAGAGGTTTGTGGCTCAAGCTATTTACCCCATCCGTAAAGCATGGCCACAGATTTACCTTCTTCACTACATGGATGATATTTTTCTTGGAACTCCCACTGAAGCTCAAGCCTTACAATGCTTCCAGCAACTCCAGGCAGCTTTGTCTGGTCGAGGCTTGAAAATTGCCCCTGATAAGATTCAACTTCAAGCCCCTTACTCTTATTTGGGCTTCCAGCTTTCACAAGACCGTGTCTTTACTCCAAGGATAGAGCTCCATTTAGCTTCCCTAAAAACTTTACACGACTTTCAACAACTTTTGGGTAACTTGCAGTTCCTTCGACCTTATCTTAAAATCTCGCCAGATGTTTTGCTTCCCCTTTATGATCTATTGAAAGGCGATACCCATCCACTTTCACCTCGCGTACTTAACCCTCAGGCTTCAAAGGCTCTTGCACAAATTGAACAGGCTATATCTTCACAGACCACTTTTCAGTTTAACCCTAACCTTCCCTTACATTTTATTGTGTGTGCTACTTCTCACTCTCCTTTGGGTGTCTTTTGGCAAAGGGGTTCAGGAACTTCTTCAGGGTGCCCCCTGATGTGGGTTCCCCTCCATTCTAAGCCTAGCAAGATTTTAGCCACTTATTATTCCTTATCTGCTAATTTAATCCTAAAGGGTAGAAAACTGGCCAGACAATATTTTGGCAAGGACCCTGACATTCTTATAGTTCCTTATACCTCAGAGCAGGTTGACTGGCTTTTTCAAACAGACAATGATTGGGCCATCGTGTGTGCTGCCTTTGCTGGCACTATTGACAATCATTTCCCCAATGATCCTCTTATACAGTTTGCTAGAATTCACCCATTTGTGTTCCCCAAAGTCACCTCTAAGCAGCCACTTAAAGAGGGAGTTACTGTTTTCACAGATGGTTCCTCAAATGGACGTGCTGCTTATGTTCTAGGTGACGAGGCTTTTGTGTCCCATTCTCCATATTCGTCAGCACAATTAGTTGAGTTATTTGCTGTACAACAGGTTTTTGAAAGATTATGTTCTTCCCCTTTTAACCTGTACACAGACAGTGCCTATGTAGCTAACTCTATTCCACTTCTAGAGACGGTCCCATACATACGAACTACCTCTACTGCTTCTCATCTGTTTACTAAAATTCAACAACTTATCCTTACAAGAACCACTCCCTTCTTTGTGGGTCATCTAAGAGCACATACAGGCCTAAATGGCCCCCTCTCTGAAGGTAATGCCAAGGCAGATGAGGCCACTCGCATTGTTTCCGCCGTTCTGTCCACTCCTTTAATAAAAGCTCGACAAGCACATGACCTCCATCACCTCAATGCCTCTACGTTGAGACAGATGTTTAAAATTTCTAGGGAACAGGCTCGATCTATAGTCAAAGGCTGCCCAGCTTGTGTTTCTTTGCTCCCCACTCCTCATCTAGGAGTTAATCCTAGAGGCCTGCTTCCAAATGAACGTTGGCAAATGGATGTGACTCACTTCCCCTCATTTGGAAGGTCCAAATATGTTCATGTTACAATTGATACATTTAGTGGGTTTCTCTTTGCTTCTCCCCTTTCGGGTGAAGCCTCTCGGGATGTTATTTCTCATGTTATTCAATGTATGATAGTTATGGGAAAACCTCAAACCATTAAGACTGACAATGGGACAGGATACACAGGTACTAAGTTTCAAAAGTTTTGCTCACTCTTTGGTATTAAACACATCACTGGTATTCCTTACAACCCTCAAGGTCAGGGAATTGTCGAAAGAGCACATCAGACCTTAAAAAATATGCTTCAACGACTTTCCACCCCCACGGAAACTTTCATGACTCCTTCACCTCGAAATAAACTTGCTCATGCCCTGTTTGTGCTTAATTTCTTGAGACTGGATAATGATGGACGTTCAGCTGCTGACCGTCACTGGCATTCTGGTTCCAAACATTCTCATGCCACAGTGATTTGGAAAAAACCCCTTACCAGTCAATGGGAGGGACCCGATCCTGTGCTTATCTGGGGTCGTGGCTCAGCATGTATTTATGACCAAAAGAACTCTGAACCCAGATGGCTCCCAGAACGCCTTATAAAACAAGTTAACCCTCTGTCCAGAGTGGAACATTCGTCTCCCTCTGAGACTCATTCTCCTTCTCTTACAGATGCTGCTACCTCACCTGATCCAGATGCTCCTGAGGACCCTACTATGGCAGGATGCACTGGCGACAACAATTCAACGGCCCCATAAGCCCTCTTCAGGAGTGTCCTCCAGGCACTTGGTTTGGAATTTTACATGGATGGTCCTCTCAGATAAAAAGGACCCTGTCTGGTCTGTCTCCAAACTATCTAATCAAATTTGGTGGCCAGATGCCCTGACCCCTGATCTTTGCAAGATTGCACTTAGTATGGGAGCACCTTGGGGAATTGAGCATCCTTTAGATCTTTCCATGGCCCCAGAATTCCCTACACGCAACCCTAAGCCTGGTTGTGGTAATTCAGTTCGACGTGCCTTACTAAGGAGAACCGAGTTTTATGTCTGCCCTGGGTACCATCGTGGCAGTTCTGTAGACAAAAAATGTGGAGACAAAGCAGACTTTTTCTGTGCATCCTGGGCTTGTGTAACTGCTGGAGATGCATCTTGGAATTCCACTACCTCATGGGACTACATCCAAGTGAAACATAACATTACTCCCTCAGCTAGTTTTCAAAAATATGATGAGTCCTGCCTGGCCTCTAATCCTTCTACAAAGGGATGGTGCACACCTTTACGAATTACATTCACCACCCATGCAAAGTCTCCCAATTTGCATTGGCAGATAGGCTATGAATGGGGTCTTCGCCTCTATGTACTTGGGTTTGATGCAGGTATTATTTTCTCCATTAAGCTCCTTAAAGAGCCTTTATATCATGCTCAGCCAGTACCAATGGGACCTAATTCTGTGTTGGTACCTCATCCTGTTCCTCCTAAAGGAATTGATCAGGACAGCACCCGTGCTCCTTCTATTAAAGACACTTCCCTACCTTCTGTATTTCCCCTCCGGCCACCAGCTAAGCCATCAGCTACTACACTGCCTGTACAGCCAGCTCCCACTAAAAATCTTGTACTTTCTTTAGTTAATCAGACTTTTCTCACCTTAAATGAAACTTCCCCTGAACTTGTTGAAGATTGCTGGCTGTGCTACCATTCCCAACCACCTTTTTATGAAGGAATTGCTGTTCTTGGTGACCCCCCCCCATGCGGATGATCCACGGCGCTGCCGTTGGCAAAAGGGCGCTTGGCCAGGTCTTTCATTAACCCAGATATCTGGCCTGGGACTTTGTGTGATCTCTAGTGGAACAAATGTCCCCTCACTTTATGCTCACTTGTGCAATGAAACCTATTTTCCCCCTCCTGGCAATTATTTTATTCTCCCCCCAGAGGGAACTTGGTGGGTGTGCCTTGACGGCCTTACACCTTGCCTCTCTGCCTCAGTTTTTCAAAATCGAAAGAAGGGGGAGAAACCTGAGTTTTGCATTCTTATTAAGATGTTCCCTCGTTTAGTTTATTATCGCTCTGAAGAATTTTTTCACTTGTGGGATCAATCCACATCTACTGGAGGCTCCACTTCTTTGAGCCGCCCTCGCAGAGAACCTATCTCTGCTGTTACTCTCTCTGTCCTACTTGGCCTTGGAGCTGTGGGAGCAGGGACCGGTATTTCTTCCCTTGTTCTTTCCAACTCTAGGTACACGGAGCTAAGTGCTACCATCGATCAAGATGTCCAACGCCTTCAGCAGGGGATAATTGATCTCTCCGACTCCGTTGACTCCCTAGCTGAGATTGTCCTCCAAAATAGGAGAGGACTTGATCTCCTGTTCCTCCAACAGGGTGGACTTTGTGCAGCTTTAAAAGAAGAGTGTTGTTTTTATGTTAGTAAGACAGGAGTTGTAAAAGACAGCATGAAAATAGTCAGACAAGGCCTAGAAAAACGTAAGAGAGAAAGAGAGCAGAAAGAAAGCTGGTATGAAAATTGGTTTTCCACCTCTCCATGGCTCACTACACTTTTACCCAGTGTCCTAGGACCCTTTGTAGGTCTGTTATTGTTATTTTCTTTTGGACCATGGGCTTTTAAACGTCTCACAGCCCTAATTAAGAAGCGGATAGATGACCTGGCAGCCAAACCTATTCAGGTACATTACCATCGTTTGGCTATGGAGGACTGAGAGATGGCTACCTAAACCCCCAGGGCAAAACAGCCCAAACAGCACACTCTAGTGCCTTAACAGAAAGAGCATCCTTGTCACAGCCATTCCAGCCGGGACTCCAGAAGGAGCCCCACAAGCTCAAGGCATCAATAACAATTAAACTTGCTGGGCAGTTAGCCAATGACGGGCAACTTCCCAGGGCCACTCCCACCTAAGACAGGTATCTCTGGAGGCTGGCAGGGATGACCAAACGGGAACGGGATGTTGGATGACCGGGTCGATTCCTAAGACAGGCGCTGTCCCATTATTTTGATGCCTTATCTGCTTGCCATCAATGGCTGTCTGACCTCTGCTCTCTATACAGAGAAGGGGGAATTGCCGGGAGCCATCTTCAGAATTCAGTGCCAAGAACTCTCCATACCAGGAGCCATCCCCACCTGGCTCTCAATGCCAGGAGACTTCGATACCAGGAGTCATTCTCACTTAGATCTCCATGCCAGGAACTGTTCCTACATAAATCTCAAAACCCCCTCTCTTTGAAATTCATCTGTAGATGCCAAGAACTGTTCCTACATAAATCTCAAAACCCCTCCCTTTGAAGTCCATCTGTAGGTACATTACTATAGCAACCCCTTTCCACTTCACCGCTTCATGACCCCCCTTTTTATCATGCCAACATTCCAATAGCAATAACTAGCTTTACCAGAAATTATGAGAAACTGTTTCTTAGAAATGATGCCAACCCCCTGAGATTGTTCCCCCCTTTACCCCTCACAAACCTTGTATGCTTCCCTTTATATTGACTTGTCTGGAAAATAAAGTTTGACAGCTTGATCAGAACTAGACAGGCTGTCCTGCCTCTCTCTTTTGTCTTGTCGCCCCATCGCCTTTCCTCTAGGTGGCTTAAAGGAACCCTGTTGATTGTCCTGCGGGTCGGGACAGGCATGGAAGAGGAATCATGGGTTAGAAGTCAAGACAATGTGTCCCCAATGATGTCCAGTTGTATTTACAAGCAGCTTAGATTAAACTTATAATTAATAACATAAGTATGTTGATAGGAAAGGAATAATATCAGGAAAGGAAAATGGCTGAGAGGGTAGATGTATAGACAGGTCTTTTGGCATTTGAGGGTTATTGTAACTAAAAGATGTCTCTCTATTTTTTCCTAGGTATGGAATGAATGAGGCAGGGTCTAATCCTAAATTGGAAATAAAATTTTCTACAATAGGGTGGCACCTCAACTTTAGGCAAAAATACACTTTATTTTTAAAACATAATTTCAGAATCTGGAACCGAAGTATCTCCTGGTTCTTTTATGATCAGGATGTAGAGTGAATTATTTTCTCAGTAAAATTGAATTTTTAAGAAGCTGCTTCAGCAGGGTTTTTCTCATTACATTGCTGGTTATGTTACAAAGGCAAAATAATGACTAATTTGGCTTTTATGATTATTAGGTATATAGTATTCACAAAGACACATGTGCAACTGCCTCAATCCAAACCAAACAATGGATCAGGGACCAACTCAATATTCACACTTGGATTTTCCCATAAGAATTCTATGATGCCTTGGAAGTGAAATTTAATTGCAAGGAGGATAGAAGTCTCTGATACACCATCCATTAAGAGAAGTCTAGCTCATAGTGTGGAATACAACTCTTCATGACTCTCACAATCAAAAGTAACCCAATCCAAATATGGAGGAGAGAAAATAAATGAAATTTTAAGGCTACCTTAAGAACATGGTTTCTTTAAAAAATTGCTCCACTGAAATAGCAGAACTGCTTTGCTTAATACAAGAAAATTATGTGGGCTTTAGAATAAGATTATAGAGAAATTGAAAGGAAATTTAAATGAAGTTAAATTTCCAAACGAATATTGGTTTGATTCATGTAATGAATACAGTATACACATATACATGTAATGATCACAAAATAATAGAAAAATAAATGAAAATGTTAAGAATTGAAATATATAGAAGGCAGGAATATGTGCAATTAATGTAAATGTACTCAATTATGAAATCCTGGATGATTGAACAAATCCAGGTTTTGATCTCACTGCTTAAGGAACAAACACAAGGAGAGTTGAGGTTCCATAACTATTGATGTTCATTTCTGGGTCTTCAATTCTATTCCACTGATCTAACGACCTGTCATGCAGTTTTTGACACCTGGCCCATAGTACTGTTGGAGGTCTGGAATACTGATTCTGCCAGACGTTTTTTTTTTTTTAATTCGATATATTTTTATTTACATTTCAAATGATATCCCCTTTTCTAGCCCCCCACCCCCGAAAGTCCCATAAGCACCCTTCTCTCCCCCTGTCCTCCCATCCTCCCCTTCCCAATTTCCCATTCTGGTTTTGCCAAATACTGCTTCACTAAGTCTTTCCAGAAAAAGAGGCCACTCCTCCTTTCTTCTTGTACCTCATTTGATGTATGGATTATGTTTTGGGTATTCCAATTTTCTAGGTTAATATCCACTTATTAGTGAGTGCATACCATGATTCACCTTTTGAGTCTGGGTTACCTCACTTAGTATGATGTTCTCTAGCTCCATCCATTTGCCTAAGAATTTCATGAATTCATTGTTTCTAATGGCTGAATAGTACTCCATTGTGTAGATATACCACATTTTTTGCATCCACTCTTCTGTTGAGGGATACCTGGGTTCTTTCCAGCATCTGGCAATTATAAATAGGGCTGCTATGAACATAGTAGAGCATGTATCCTTATTACATGGTGGGGAATCCTCTGGGTATATGCCCAGGAGTGGTATAGCAGGATCTTCTGGAAGTGAGGTGCCCAGTTTTCGGAGGAACCGCCAGACTGATTTCTAGAGTGGTTGTACAAATTTGCAACCCCACCAGCAGTGGAGGAGTGTTCCTCTTTCTCCACATCCTTACCAACACCTGCTGTTTCCTGAATTTTTAATCTTAGAAATTCTGACTGGTGTAAGGTGAAATCTCAGGGTTGTTTTGATTTGCATTTCCCTAACAACAAATGAACTTGAGCATTTTTTAAAATTTTTCTCCACCATCCGAAGTCCTTCGGGTAAGAATTCTTTGTTTAACTCTGTACCCCATTTTTTAAAAGGGTTGTTTGGTTTTCTGGAGTCTAACTTCTTGAGGTCTTTATATATATTGGATATTAGCCCTCTATCTGATGTAGGATTGGTGAAGATCTTTTCCCAATTTGTTGGTTGCTGATTTGTCCTTTTATTGGTGTCCTTTGCCATACAGAAACTTTGTAATTTTATGAGGTCCCATTTGTAAAATTTTGATCTTAGAGCATACGCTATTGGTGTTCTGTTCAGAAACTTTCTACCTGTACCGATGTCCTCAATGGTCTTCCCCAGTTTCTTTTTTTTAGCTTCAGAGTGTCCGGCTATGTGTAGGTCCTTGATCCATTTGGATTTGAGCTTAGTGCTAGGAGACAAGGATGGATCAATTCGCATTCTTCTGCATGCTGACCTCCAGTTGAACCAGCACCATTTGTTGGAAAGGCTCTCTTTTTTTCCATTGGATGTTTTCAGCCCCTTTGTCGAGGGACAATTGGCCATACGTGTGTGGGTTCATTTCTGGATATTCAATCCTGTTCCATTTATCTGCCTGCCTGTCACTGTACCAATACCATGCAGTTTTTAACACTATTGCTCTGTAGTATTGCTTGAGGTCATGAATACTGATTCCCCAAGAATTTCTTTTGTTGTTGAGAATAGTTTTAGCTATCCTTGGTTTTTTGTCATTTCAGATGAATTTGATAATTGCTCTTCCTAACTCTGTGAAGAATTGAGTTGGTATTTTGATGGGTATTGCATTGAATCTGTATATTGCTTTTGACAAAATGGCGAATTTTACTATTTTGATTATACTGATCCATGAGCATGGGAGGTGTTCCCATTTTTTGAGGTCTTCTTCCATTTCCTTCTTCAGAGTCTTGAAGTTCTTGTCATACAGATCATTCTCATGTTTGGTATGAGTCATCCCAAGTTACGTTATACTGTTTGTGGATATTGTGAAGTGGGTCATTTCCCTAATTTCTTTCTCAGCCTGCTTATCCTTTGAATATAGAAATGCCACTAATTTGTTTGAGTTGATTTTATATCATGCCACTTTGCTGAAGTTGTTTATCAGCTGTAGGAATTATCTAGTGGAGTTTTTTGGGTCACTGAGGAACACTATCTTGTCATCTGCAAATAATGATAGTTTGACTTCTTCCTTTCCAATTTGTATCCCTTTGACTTCCTTATGTTGTCGAATTGCCCAAGCCAGTACCTCAAGTACAATATTGAAAAGATAAGGAGAAAGGGGGGCAGCCCTGTCTAGTCCCTGATTTTAGTGGGATTGTTTCAAGTTTCTCTCCATTTAATTTGATGTTGGCTACCGGTTTGCTGTATATTGCTTTTACTACGTTTAGGTATGGGCCTTGAATTCCTGTTCTTTCCAAGACTTTATGCATGAAAGGATGCTGAATTTTGTCAAATGCTTTTTCAACATCCAATGAAATGACCGTGTGGTTTTTCTCTTTGAGTTTGTTTATGTAGTGGATTGCATTGATGGATTTCCGTATATTGAACCAACCCTGCATTCCTGGGATAAAGCCTACTTGATCATGGTGGATGATCGTTTTGATGTGTTCTCAAATTCGGTTGGCAAGAATTGTATTGAGTATTTTTGCATGGATGTTCATAAGGGAAATTGGCCTGAAGTTCTCTTTCTTTGTTGGCTCTTTGTGTGTTTTTTGTATCAGTGTAATTGTCACTTCATAGAAGGAATTGGGTAGTATTCCTTCTGTTTCTATTTTGTGGAATAGTTTGAAGAGTATTGGTCTTAGGTTTTCTTTGAAGGTCTGATGGAATTCTGCACTGAAACCATCTGGTACTGTGCTTTTTTTTGGTTGGAAGACTGTCTATGACTCTTTCCATTTCATTAGGCATTAGGGGACTGTTTAGATGATCTATTTGTTCCTGATTTAATTTAGGTATTTGGTATCTGTCAAGGAAATTGTCCATTTCCTCCAGATTCTCCAGTTGTGTTGAGTATAGGCTCTTGTAGCAGCATCTGATGATTTTTTGGATTTCCTCAGTTTCTGTTGTTATATCTCCCTTTTCATTTCTAAGTTTGTTAATTTGGATACTTTCTCTGTGACCTTTGGTCAGTCTGGCTAAGGGTTTATCTATCTTGTTGATATTCTCAAAGAACAAGCTCCTGGTTTCGTTGAATCTTTGTACAGTTTTCTTTGCTTCCAATTGATTGATTTCAGCCCTGAGTTTGATGATTTCCTGTTTCTACTCCTCCTTGCTGAGTTGGCTTCTTTTTGTTCCATGACTTTCAGGTGTGTCGTTAAGCTGCTAGTGTATGCTCTCTCCATTTTTTTGGAGGCACTCAGGGCTATGAGTTTTCCTATTAGCACTGCTTTAATTGTGTCCCAAAGATTTGGGTATGTTCTGCCTTCATTTTCATTAAATTCTAAAACGTCTCTGATTTCTTTCTTTATTTCTTCTTTTGCCAAGCTGTCATTGAGTAGAGTATTGTTCAGCCTCCATGTGTATGTGGGCTTTCTGTTGTTTTTGTTCCTATTGAAAAGCACTCCATAGTGATCTGATAAGGGGCATGGGATTAGTTCGATCTTATATATATTGAGGTCTGTCTTGTGACCAATTATATGGTCGATTTTGAAGAAGGAACGATGAGGTGCTGAGAGAAAGGTATATTCTTTTCCTTTAGGGTGAAATATTCTATAAATATCAGTCAAATCCAATTGGTCTAAAACTTCAATTAGTTTTACTGTGTCCCTGTTTAGTTTCTGTTTTCCCGATCGGTCCATTGAGGAGAGTGGAGTGTCAAAGGCCTCCACAATTATTGTTTTAGGTGCAAGGTCTTTGAGCTTTAATAAAGTTTTTTTACGAGTGAGTGCGCCCTTGCATTTGATGCATAGATGTTCAGAACTGAAAATTTTTCTTGCTGGATTTTTCCTTTGACAAGCAAGAAGTGTTCTTCTGTGTCTCTGTTGATGACTTTAGGTTGAAAGTCAATTTTGTCTTATATTAGAATAGCTAGAAAGAGCAATTATCAAATTCATCTAGAACAACAAAAAATCCAGGATAGCTAAAACTATTCTCAGCAACAAAAGAAAATATGGCGGAATCAGTATCCCTGACCTCAAGCAATACTGCAGAGCAATAGTGTTAAAAACTGCATGGTATTGGTACAGTGACAGGCAGGAGGATCAATGGAACAGGATTGAAGATCCAGAAATGAACCCACACACCTATGGCCACTTGAACCTCGACAAAGAGGCTGAAAACATCCAATGGAAAAAAAGATAGCCTTTTCAACAAATGGTGCTGGTTCAACTTGAGGGCAGCATGCAGAATAATACAAATTGATCCATCCTTGTCTCCTTGAAGTAAGCTCAAATCCAAATGGATCAAGGACCTACACATAAAGCCAGACACTCTGAAGCTAATAGAAAAGAAATTGGGGAAGACCCTTGAGGACAGCGGTACAGGGAGAAAGTTTCTGAACAGAACACCAATAGCGTATGCTCTAAGAGCAAGAATTGTCAAATGGGACCTCATACAATTACAAAGTTTCTGTATGGCAAAGAACACCATCAAGAGGACAAATCGGCAACCAACAAATTGGGGAAAGATCTTCACCAATCCTACATCAGATAGAGGGCTAATATCCAATATATATAAAGAACTCAAGAAGTTAGACTCCAGGAAACCTAACAACCCTATTAAAAAATGGGGTACAGAGTTAAACAAACAATTCTCACCTGAAGTACTTTGGATGGCGGAGAAGCATCTTGAAAAATGCTCAACTTCATTAGTCATTAGGGAAATGCAAATCAAAACAACCCTGAGATTTCATCTCACACCAGTCAGAATGGCTAAGATTAAAAATTCAGGAGACAGCAGGTGTTGGAGAGGGTGTGGAGAAAGAGGAACACTCCTCCACTGCTGGTGGGGTTGCAAATTTGTACAACCACTCTGGAAATCAGTCTGGCGATTCCTCCGAAAACTGGGTACCTCACTTCCAGAAGATCCTGCTATACCACTCCTGGGCATATACCCAGAGGATTCCCCACTATGTAATAAGGATAAATGCTCTACTATGTTCAAAGCAGCCCTATTTATAGTTGCCAGATGCTGGAAAGAACCCAGGTATCCCTCAACAGAAGAGTGGATGCCAAAAATGTGGTATATCTACACAATGGAGTACTATTCAGCCATTAGAAACAATGAATTCATGAAATTCTTAGGCAAATGGATGGACCTAGAGAACATCATACTAAGTGAGGTAACCCAGACTCAAAAGGTGAATCATGGTATTCACTCACTAATAAGTGGATATTAACCTAGAAAACTGGAATACCCAAAACATAATCCACACATCAAATGAGGTACAAGAAGAAAGGAGGAGTGGCCCCTGGTTCTGGAAAGACTCAGTGAAGCAGTATTCGACAAAACCAGAACGGGGAAGTGGGAAGTGGTGAGTGGGAGGACAGGGGAAGAGAAGGGGGCTTACAGGGCTTTCAGGGAGTGGGGGGCTAGAAAAGGGGAAATCATTTGAAATGTAAATAAATTATATCGAATAAAAAAATTAAAACAAAAAAAAGAATAGCTACTCCTGCTCATTACCTGTGACCATTGTCTTGTAAGATTGTCTTCCAGCCTTTTAGTCTAAGATATTTTGTATCTTTGACACTGAGGTTTGTCTCCTGTATGCAGAAATTTTAGGGTCCTGTTTCCTTATCCAGTCTGTTAGTCTATGTCTTTTTATTGGGGAATTGAGACCATTGATATTAAGAGATATTAAGGAATAGTGATTATTACTTCCTGTCATTTTTGATGTTCTTTTTATATTTGAGTGGTTATCTTCTTTTGGGTTTGATGAAGGAAGGTAACTATCTTGCTTTTCCCAGGATGTAGTTTCACTCCTTGTATTGGAGTTTTCCTCCTATTATTCTTTGCAGAGCTGGGTTTGTGGAAAGATATTGAGTAAATTTGGTTTTGTCATGGAATATCTTGGTTTCTCCATCTATGGTGAATGAGAGTTTTGCTGGGTAGAGTAGTCTTGGCTGACATTTGTGTTCTCTTAGAGTCTGAATGAGATCTGCCCAGGATTATCTAGCTTTCATGGTCTCTGGTGAGAAGTCTGGTGTGATTCATATAGGTCTTCCTTTATATGTTACTTGGCCTATTTCTCTTACTGCCTTTAATATTCTTTCTTTGTTTAGTGCATTGGGGGTTTTGATTATTATGTGATGGGAGGTATTTCTGCTCAGGTCCAGTCTGTTTGGAGTCGTGTAGGCTTCTTGTATATTCATAGGCATCTCTCTCTTTAGGTTAGGGAAGTTTTCTTCCAAAATTTTATTGAAGATATTTGCTGGCCCTTTCTGTTGTAAATATTCACTCTCATCTATACCTATAATCCTTAGGTTTGCTCTTCTCATTGTATCCTAGATGTTCTGGGATACAAGCTTTTTGCATTATGCATTTTCTTTGACAGTTGAGTCAATGGTTTCTATGGTATCTTCAGGATCTGAGATTCTTTCTTCCATATCTAGTATTATGTTGTTTATATTTGCATCTATGGCCCCTGATTTCTTCTCAAGGTTTTCTATCTCCAAAGTTGTCTCCCTTTGTGATTTCTTAGTTATTTATGCTTCTGTTTTTAGATCCTGGATGGTTTTGCTCAGTTCCATCATTTGTTTGTTTGTGTTATCATTTAATTCTTTAAGAGATTTTTGTGTTTCCTCTTTCATGACTTCTGCTTTTTGATGCAAGTTTTCCTGCATTTCTTTAAGGTTTTTTTTTTTTTTTTTTTTTTTTTTTTTTTTTTTGCTTTTCTTCTTATTGGCTTCTATCTCTTGGGCCTTATTCTCCTGAATTTCTTTAAGAGATTTTTGTGTTTCCATTATACGGGTTTCTAGCTTATTCATGTTCCCCTGTATTTCTTTAAGAGACTCATTCATGTCCTTTTTGTGTTCTTCTAGCAGCATCATGACCAGTGATTTTAAATCCAAATCTTGTTTCTCCGGTGTGTTGGCATACTAGGACTTGCTGATGTTGGAGAGTTTGGTTCAGATGCTGCCACATTGCCTAGATTTCTGTTAGTAGCATTCCTGCTTTTGCCCTTTGCCATCTTTTTCTGTGGAGGTAGTTGGTTTTGTCTCTGACTCGTGTTTCAGCCTCCTGAGAGGCTCTAGGGCTCTTTCTGCAATACTGGATGGCAGGGTTTCCACTGTTGCAGATTGTTGATGTGCTGTCCTCCTCTTGGGTGCTATTGCAGCCCTAGTGTATTTTGCCCCAGATTGTGACTGTGAACCAGATGGTGCCCGTTTGCTCCTTCAGGGAGTGCTGAAGGGTGTATGCTGTGGGGACCTTTTCTGTGTGCTGATCACTCTGCTGGCCAGCGGAACTCCCAACCGAGTTGGTGCACACAAGGCTTACCTAGCTGCTCAGGCCCTGAGTGTAGGCAAAAGCCTGGCAGGCCAATGTCTGAGCAAAGTTCCCCTCAGTTGTGAGTGTTAATTGGGTCTGTCAGGTGGCCAGGATGGCAGTGTGTGCGTGCTCCCTGAGAGTGCTTGGAGAGTCTGCTGGGCTAACAACCTCCTGGCTGGGTCCGCACACAGGTGGCCCATCGAGCAGCTCAGGGCTTGGGGGCAGTCCAGGGCCTGACCTTCTTAGACCCCATCTATGTCAGCCTCGGGCTATGCCTCTTAGCCAGTTTTGCCTGATAGGACTCTCTAGCTTCCTGTAGGCAAAATGGCGGCACCGCTCGCAGGAGCATGTGCTGGCCTTGGCTAACAACATCCTAGCCGGGTCGGCACACAGATGGCCCACTGAGCAGCCCAGGGCCTGGGGGCAGTCCAGGGCCTGACCGTCTGAGACCCCTGCTATGTCCACCTCGTGCTATGCCTTTTAGCTGGTTTGGTTTTGCCTGCTAGGACTCTCTGGCTTCCAGTAGGCAAAATGGCGGCGGGGCACATGCACTGGCCCGGGCAAACAACCTCCTATCCAGGTTAACACACTGGTGGACCCCTGACCAGCCCAGGGCCTGGGTGTAGGCCAACACCTGTCGACCTTAGCACCCCCCCTCCCCTGCAATGTTGGTCTCGGGTTGTATTTGCATACCTCAGTCTGTCTGATTTCTCTGGTGTCCAAGAACCAATATGGAGGCCTAGTATCTGACTGGCGGGAGGCAGATTTCTGAAGTGGCTTCTGGGTGGTGAAAGGCGCTGTAAATCCTCAGTGGCTTGCAGCCCGGCTCACCAGCGATGGCCAGTGGTCGTGGGCACAGGGTCTGCCTGGACCCTGTCAGCCAGGTTCTACTGCTGATGGCCCTTCCTCTGGATCAGCAGCTGTTGTTGTTGCTGCTGCAGCCAACGCTCCCACCGCCCTCTGCCAGAAGTTCTTATACTGTTGAGAATAACTTTAGGTATCCTGGCTTTTGTCATCCCAGGTGAATTTGAGAATTGCTCTTTCAAACGTTATGAGAAACTGAATTGGGATTTTGATGATGATTGTAATGAATCTGTATATTGTTTCGCAAAAAGGCCATTTTTGCTATATTAACCCTGCCAATCAAAAAGCGTTTTTCTATCTTCTGAGGTCATTTTTAATGTCTTCCTTCAAAGACTTGAAGTTCCTGTCATACAGATCTTTCTCTTGCTTGCTTAGAGTCATGACAAGATTCTCTGTATTGTTTGTGGTTATTTTGAAGGGTGTTATTTCCCTAATTTCTTTCTCAGACAGTTTACCCTTTGAGTATAGGAAGGCTACTGATTTGCTTGATTTAATTTTATATCCAGCCACTTTGCTGAAGTGGTTTATCAGCTGTAGGAGTTCTCTGGTTGAGTTTTTTGGGTTGCTTAAGTATATTATCATATCATCTGAAAATAGTGATATTTTGACTTTGTCCTTTCCAATTTGTATTCGGTTGACCTACTTTTATTGTCTAATTGCTCTAGCTAGGACTCCAAGTACTGTATTGAATAAGTATGAAGATAGAGGTCAGCCTTGACTAGCTCATGCTTTTAGTGGGTTTGCTTCACTTTTCTCTCCATTTATTTTGATGTTGGCTCATGGTTTTTTGTACATTGCTTTTACTATGTTTAGATATGGGCTTTGATTTCCTGTTCTTTCCAAGACTTTTACCCTGAAAGTATGCGGAATTTTATCAAATACTTTTCCAGCATCTATTCAAATGACCATTTTTTTTCTTTGAGTGTGTTTTTGTTGTGGATTTTTCATTGATGTATTTCCATATGTTTATCCTTGGGATAAAGCCTACATGATCATGATTAATGATCCTTTTGTTGTGTTGTTGGATTCGTTTGGCAAAAAACGATTTTATTGTGTATTTTGCAGCTACAGGAATTGGGCTAAAGTTCTTGTTCCTTGTTGGATCTTTGTGTGGTTTTGGAGTCAGAAAATTGTCATTTCATCCAATCACTATGCTCCAATTCATTGTGTTTGTATATTCTGGACTAGTTTGAATAGTATTTTTGTTTGGAATTCTTGGAAGTTCTAAAAAATTGTGCACTAAACCATCTGGTCCTGTGCTATTTTTTGTTGGGAGATGGTCAATGACCACATCTATTCCTTAGGGCTTATAGTTCCATGTAAATGGTCTATCTGATTCTGATTAAACTTTGGTAGTTGGTATCTGTCTTGGAAATTGCCCATTTGCTCCAGATTTTGCTGTTGTGTTGAGTATAGCCTTTTTTGATATGATCTGATAATTTGTTGACTCTCCCCAATTTCTGCTGCCATTTCTCCATTTTCATTTCGGATTTTGTTAATTTTGCTACAGTCACTATGCCATCTTCTTAGCCAGACTAAAGGTTTATCCATCTTGTTCATATTACCAAAGAACCAGCTCCTGGTTCTGTTGATTCTTTGTATGGTTCTCTGTAGTTCTATTTGGTTGATTTCAGCCCTAAGTTTGAAGCTTTCCTACCTCCTGCTCCTCTTGGTTGAATTAGCTTCTTTCTGTTCCAAAGCATTCAGATGCACCATTATGCTGGTACTGTATACTCTCTCCAGCTTCATTTTGGAGGCACTCAGGGCTATGAGATTTCCTCTTAGCACTGCTTTCCTTGTGTCCCATAAATTTGGGTATGCTATGCCTTCATTTTCACTAAATTCCAAAATGGTTTTGGTATCTTTCCTTATTTCTTCCTTGACCATGCTATCATTGTGTATTCTTCAGCTTCCATGTGTTTGTGGGCTTTGTTTTGCTTTTGCTCTTTTGAAGACCATCTTTACTCTATAATGATCTGACAGGATGCAAGGAATTAATTTGACCTTCTCCTATCTGTTGAGTTATGTTCAATTTTAGAGAAGGTTACATGAGGCGCTGAGAAGAAGGTATATTCTTTTGATTTTGAATGAAATGTTCTATAGATATATATGAAAGCCATTTGGTCCAAAACTACTGTAATTTTCACTGTGTCTCTGTTTAGTTTGTGTTTCTCTGATCTTTCAATTGAGGACCATGACATGTTGGAGTCACCCACAGCTAGTGTCTGGCGTGTTATGTGTGCTTTAAGCTTTAGTAAATTCCTTTACAAATGTATGTGCTCATGTATTTGGAGCATAGGTGTTCAGAATTGAGAGTTCTTCCTGGTAGATTTTTCCTTTAATGAGTATAAAGTGTCCTTCTGTACCTTTTTTGATGAAATTGGTTGAAAGTATTTTTTATCGGATATTAGAATGGCTACTCCAGCTTGTTTATTGGACCATTTGCTTGGAAAACTGTTTTCCAGACTTTAACACTGAAGTAGTCTTCGTCTTTGACAGTAAGATGTGCTTCCTGTATGAAGACATATGTTGGGTCTTGATCTGGACCCTCTCCATACTTCTTCATGGGAGTCGTTTGTTTTGCAATTTGTGTCTTGGGTATTCAGAGCTTCTGGGCTAATTATTATCCACTAATCTGAGATTGCATTCCATGTGTATTCTTTTGTGTTTGGGTTACCTCACTTAGGATGATATCTTCCAGATCAAACCATTTGCCTAAAATTTTTTTGAATTCGTTGTTTCTAATTGCTGGGTAGTATTCCATTGTGTAAATATACCACATTTTCTGTATCCATTCCTCTTTTAAGGGGCACCTGGGATCTTTCCAGCTTCTGGCTATTATAAATAAGGCTGCTATGAACATACTGGAGCATGTGTCTTTATTTCATGCCGGGGAATCCTTTGGGTATATGCCCAGGAGTGGTATAGCATGGTCCTCTGTAATTCTCATGTCCAGTTTTCTGAGGAACCTCCAGACTGATTTCCACAGTGGTTGTACCATCTTACAGCCCCACCAGCAGGGTAGGAATGTTCCTCTTTCTCCAAATCCTCGCCAACTCCTGCTGTCTCGTGAGTTTTTGACCTTAGCTATTCCTACTGGTGTAAGGTGAAATCTCAGGGTTATTTTGACCTGTATTTCCCTAATGACTAGTGATGTTGTGCACTTCTTAAGGTGTCTCTTGGCCATCTGAATTTCTTCAGGTTAAAATTCTTTTTAAGATCTGTACCCCATTTTTAATAGGGTTATTTGGTTCCCTGGGGTCTAACTTCTTGAGTTCTTTTTATATATTGGACATTATCTCTCTATCAGATGTGGGGTTGGTGAATATCCTTTCCCAATTTGATGGTTGCTGTTTTGTCCTATTAACACTGTCCTTTCCTTACAGAAACTTTGTATTTTATGAGGTCCCATTTGACAATTTTTTATCTTAAAGCATGATCTATTGGTGATCTGTTCAGGAACTTTTCCCCTCTGCGATGTCCTCAAGGGTCTTCCCCAGTTTCTTTTCTATTAGTTTCAGTGTGTCCGGTTTTACATGGAGGTCCTTGATCCACTTGGAGTGAAGTTTACTACCTTGTCATTATATCATAGAAGGGATTTCTTTTTTGTTCAAATCTCTTCGGAGTTTTGTAGGCTTCTTATATGTTCATGGATATCTGTTTCTTTAGATTAGGGATGTTTTCTTCTATAATTTTGTTGAAGACATTTACTGGCTCATTAAATTAGAAATTTTCAAATTCTTCTAAACCTATAATCTTAACGTTTGGTCTTCTCATTTTGTCCTATATTTCCTGGATGTTTTGGTTCAGGATACTTTTGCATTTTGCATTTTCAACTGTTTTATCAATGCTTTCTCTTATATCTTTTGTAACTGAGATTTTATCTTCTATCTCTTGTATTCTGTTGTTGATGCTGATATACATGACTTCTTTTTTTTTTCCCTTAGGTTTTCTATGTCCTTTTGTGTCTGCCTTTGTGATTTCATTATTGTTTCCACCTCCTTCCTTAGATCCTGGGTGCCTTTGTTCATTTCCTTCACCTGTTTTGTTGTGTTTTTTCCATAGGTCTTCAAGGGCTTCTCCATGTTTACTAGTGTTCTCCTGTATTTCTTAAAGGGAGCTTTTTATATCCTCCTTGAAGCCCTCGATCTAGCTCTCCATCAGCATCAAGCTTTGTGATTTAAAATCCATGTCTTGCATTCCTGGTGTTCTTGGGTATCCAGGACTTGCTGTTGTGGGAGTATTGGGTTTTTGTGGTGGCAAATCGCCTTGGTTTATGTTAGCAATTTTCCTATTTTTGCATTTTGCCATCTGGTTATCTCTGGTGGTAGTTGGTCCTGCTTTCAGTGGCTGGTGTTTGCCTGCAAGCCTATCTCAGCAACCCAGGGTGAACTGCTTTCCCCTGGAAGAGATTGCTGTGGTACTGTTGAGGTCCTGGGTGTAGGCAGAGTCCTGGCATGGGTGTGTCCCAAGAGATTCTCTACTCTGGTGATCCGTGCCGACCAGTATGACCCTCTACACTGGCACAGGAGCAAAGATAGTTGTGGCCTTACCTCTGTACCCAGGACTTCCTCAAATGGTGGGACTCTGCGCAAGTCAATGCTTCCTTGCAAGATACTTGCCCAGACTGCTGTGGGTTTACTCATCTCCTCACTGCAGGTGGGGCCCTTGTGGGTTGTTTCCTGAGTGATCTTACATACTGCTGTTCCCTGTATACATGGCTGACCTGACTGACTGGTCACAAGTACAAAGATGGTAGGAACTTCACCTCTGAGTGCAGATCCTCCTCTAACCATGGGACTACAAGCAAATATTAAGAACATATGATGATTCCTTAATTTCTTTTAACATCAATGAACGCAATGCCCCATTAAAAAGACATGGATAGTTTAACATGAGCCAAAATTTTGATGCATACAAGAAACAAATATGTACAGAGAACTTTGTCTTACCAGCTTTACTATTTTTTTTCTAAAAGGGATGCTATTTTTTTTAATGAGTTTCATATTATCAAATGTGAAACTTGAGTTTGTTGCTAAAAAGAAAAACACCGCTTTAGGTTTTAAGTACATACTTTGTTCCCCTCACAGTCCTAGCATCTTGTTCAACCCACATACTTCTTTCTAAGCAGCATTTCCTTTGTATTTTTTATTATTTTGATTATATATATATATATATATATATATATATATATATATATATATATATATATATATATATATATATTGTATGTATATATATGTATATATGTATATATGTATATATATATGTATATATGTATATATGTATATACATATATATGTTTAATTCATCATTTGAATTAGTTCATGTTTCAAATGAACTAAATATATATATTTATATATTTAGTATTAATATATATAATACTAATAATATATAATAATATATATAATATTAGTATTAATATATATATATATATTTTAATAAATATATATATATATATATATATATATATATAATTGATCATTTGAGGTAGTCACATTTCAAATTATATCCCCTCGTCTAAGTTACCCATGCACAGGTGCCTTTCAATCTATACCTGATCATCCACATTGGCTCTTTCACTATTAGGGTGCTCCTCTACCAACTTCCACCTCACTGTGACTCTAAAATCACCCTATGCTGTGACATCCAGCATCCCACACCCATAGCGTACTCTGAGACTGATATAAGATAAACCATACTCTGTTCTATGTGTATCTGGAACTCCATGCACATATACACTTTAGTTGGTAGATTTAGTCTCTGGGTTCTCTGGGTTGTCTGGATAGTTAACTTTCTTATCCTTGTAGGATTGCATCCCCATCAACCAGTACAGTCTGTCCCCTAACTCCTCCATAGAGGTCCCTGTGGTCAGCCCAATGGTTGGTTGCACACATGTGCATCTCTAGTTGTCTTTCACAGAGTATCTCAGGGAACAACCATACCCTGTTCCTGTTAGCAAGCACTTATTTTCTTTTTTTATTCAATATATTTTTTATTTACCTTTCAAATGATTACCCCTTTTCTGGACCCCCACTCCCTGAAAGTTTCATAAGCCCCTTTCCCTTCCTCTGTTCTCACACCCTCCCCTTTGCACTTCCCTCTTCTGGTTTTGCCATATATTTCTAAACTGAGTCTTTCAAGAACAAGGGGCCACTCCTCCGTTCTTCTTGTGCCTCATTTGATGTGTGGATTATGTTTTTGGAATTCCAGTTTTCTAGGTTAATATCCACTGATATTAACCTAGAAAAGGTAAGGCCACCACTATCTTTGCATACCAGGATTCATCTCTTGAGACTGGGTTACCTCACTTAGTATGATGTTCTCCAACTCCATCCATCATTGCCTAAGAATTTCATGAATTCATTGTTTCTAATGACTGAATAGTACTCCATTGCGTACTCCATTGTGTACCACCATAGTGGGGTATTCCTGTGACAACCTAACCATGTTTAGGGGAGGACTGTGGAAGGACTTTGGAACTTTGAGCTAGAAAAGCCATTAGAATATTAAGAGCTGGATGGAAAGTTCTGTAGGAGCTTGGAAGACAATGTTAAGAACAGTGCAGATGATGGAGGCCTGGCTTGTGAAATTTCAGAGGGAAGATTAAAAACTCGTACAGTGGCCATGTTTTGATTGTTAAAATTCTGTGGCTTTGGTTAGCTGGAGATAAAGAATCAGGTGTGAGTAACAAGATACCAGAACTACTAAAGCAAACCTTTGTGTTACTGCGACTATTGATGCTGGTTAGCAAGAGCTAAGAAATTAGCGGTGATTAAGAAGAGACTCGCATCACTGAGATGAAATCTTCTTGTTAGTGTTTTCTGAAAGTACAGAGAGTGTGTTCCATAGATAGCCACAGCTGTAATTTATGCTGTATCTGTACTTGGTTCTGTGTAAGATTCACCCAGATGGAATTGGATTTGAAAGCATGAAGGGCTCATGAAGAGCAGCTGCGACTCTTGTCACAGTGAGAGGCCACAGAAGGCAATTGGTGAAGGTACAGCCTCAGTTGCAATTAATGGCCCAGGACTTGAAGGGGTCATGCATAGGAGCAGAGGCTTCTCACCCTGATGAGATCCTATGGAAGCTTTTTGGTGAAGCCTAATTACAGCAGAAGTCTGTAGTATTTTGGAGATGACAGTACCATGTGATGACCACCAACAGCAGCAGCAGCAGTGGAGTACAGCCATCTGGAGCCTAGAAGACGAGCTGTGTGCTGCACAGGGTAGAGCTGAATAAGTGACTAAAGCCCTTGGAGGAACCCAGAAGATCGTGAGCTGGATCCCAGACATTGAACCATTGGAAGTTGAGCTTAGGTTTTGGTTGAGTCTGTGCCCTGATATGTTTCCCTCCTGAAGGAAAAAAGTATTTTAGTGGAACTCACATTTGAGAGTTTCTATTTTTAAAAGACTTAGATATTGAAAGATGTTGGACATTTTATGGTGATTGATCTTTTAATATGTAAAGACTGTCGGACTTTTAAAGTTATTTAGATCTTGGGAATGAATAATAAAGTAAGGGTTGAGGATTAATAGTGATGTGTTTATGTGTCAAGTGGACAAGGGGTCAATTGTACTGGCTTGTTTTGTGTGTCAACTTGACACAAGCTTGAGTTTTCACAGAGAAAGGAGCTTTAGTTCGGGAAGTGCCTCCATGACATCCAGCTGTGGCACATTTTCTCAATTAGTGATCAAGTGGGGAGGGCCCCTTTTGGGTGGTACTTCAGTGGGGCTGGTCCTTTTGCATTCTATAAGAGAGCAAGCTGAGCAAGCAAGTAAGCCAGTAAGAAACAACCTCCATGAAAGAGGAACACTCCTCCACTGCTGGTGGGATTGCAAGATGGTGCAACCACTTTGGAAATCAGAATGGTGGTTCCTCAGAATACTGGACATGTCACTTCCTGAGAACCCTGTTTTACCACTCCTGGGCATATATCCAGAGGATCCTTCAGCATGCAATAAGCACACATGCTCCACTATGTACATAGAAGACTTATTTGTAGTAGCCAGAAACTGGGAAGAACCTAGGTGTCCTTCAATGGAGGAATGGATACAAAAAATGTGGTACATTTACACAATGGAGTACTATTCAGCCATTAGAAACAATGAATTCATGAAATTCTTAGACAAATGGATGGAGCTGGAGAACATCATACTAAGTGAGGTAAGCCAGTCTCAAAAGATCAGTCATGTTATGCACTCACTGATAAGTGGATATTAGCCTAGAAATTTTGAATACCCAGGACATAATCCACAAACTAAATGATGTCCAAAAAGAATGAAGTAGTGTTCCCTGGTTCTGGAAAGACTCAGTGCAAGAACATAGGGGATTCCAGAATAGGGAAGTGGGAAGGGGTGTACGGAAGAGCAGGTGGACGGAGGAGGGCTTCTGGGAATTGCGGGGAATGGGGACCCAGAAAAGGGGAAATCATTTGAAATATATATAAAAATATATCAAGAAAGAAAAAAAAATACAATCTCCATGACTGTAGGGAGCTGCTTGCCCGTTAACTGTCCTTAACTGTTAACAAGTCCTTATTTGCGTGGAGCCTGTTGAGTCTTTCGGCTTCCACGTGGATACAACCTATCAGCAATGCCCACATGGCTAAGCCTGATTGGCTGTCTATTAGTATTTAAGGGCTGGGCTGATTCTCTCGGGGTCAGAAGAAGAAGTACAGGAGAGAGAAGTAGTAGAAGAGGGAGAAGAAGAAGAAGAAGTACAAGGGTCCTGAGTAAACTGCTTGAAGAAGATCTTCCTGTGTTGCGTCATTCCTTGCCGGCAAGGGTGGACACGACAACTGGTGCGGAAACCCGGGACAAGAAACTCTCCTCGTTCGTGGGGTGTGAAGATCAGAACTTCTCGCAGTCAGGGTAGCTCGCTGGTAAGTTCCCGGTTAAATGGGACAATAAAGTGATGGGTCCAGTGCAGCGAGGCCTTCCCTTGTTGTCTGCCTTACCTAGCTATTTGTCAGTCACAGTAATCGATATAAGAGACTGTTTCTTTTCAATCGCCCTCTGCATTAAAGACAGGGAGCGGTTTGCATTTACCATCCCTTCCTGTAATCAGGAGGAACCTGATAAGAGGTATGAATGGAAAGTGTTACCCCAGGGCATGGCTAATAGCCCCACTATGTGTCAAGTATTTGTGAGTGCTGTCATCGCTCCTCTAAGAGAGCAATATTCTAGATTAAGGTGCATCCACTACATGGATGATATCCTTCTGAGTAATAAAGATGAGAAGGTTTTGGATCAGGCTTATGAAGAGCTAATAAGATTATTGAGAAGAAAGCAATTGTTTGTTGCCCCTGATAAGGTTCAAAAAACCAATGTAGTCTCTTATTTGGGAGCAAGATTGGATCCTCTTACAGTAGTCCCACAAAAAATTGAAATTAGAAAGGAAAATCTCAAGACACCTAATGACTTTCAGAAGTTGTTGGGTGATATAAACTGGATCCGAAGCTGTTTGAAAATACCTAATTATGAATTAAAGCCATTATTCAATCTTTTGGCCAGTGATTCAGCCCTGGATTCTCCTAGACAACTAACTAAGGAGGCTCGAGTGGCTTTGAAGAAGGTAGAGCAAGGACTACAGGATGCAGTACTATATCGTTGCACAGAGGACTTGGATATTATCCTGTGCATTCTGCCTACCATTTTGCAGCCTACAGGGCTGTTATGGCAGGCAGGACACTTATTATGGATTCATCCTAAAGCCTCACCAGCAAAATGCATAGAGCATTACCCCACTGCTGTGGCAAAATTGGCCTTTAATGGAATACAACAGTGTGTGCAGTTTTTTGGGAGATATCCAGCCTCCCTGATTATTCCATATACTGCTTTTCAAGTGCAAATATTATGTGGAGCAATTGATGACTGGGCCATATTGCGCTGTAGTTTCCATGGTATTATAGATAATCATTATCCCAAGCACACTTTGCTTTTCTTTTTTAAAGAACATCCTGTTGTGTTTCCAAAAGTAACTGCACAAAATCCTTTGCCAGATGCTCCCAATATATTTACAGATGGATCAAAAACTGGATGTGGGGCGTATATGGTAGAACATCAGAAACCAGTCCTGTATCAATTCCAGCCTAATTCTCCACAGGTGGTTGAGTTGCAAATTGTCTTGGAAATCTTTAAAAAATGCCTTTTTCCCTTTTATTTGCTTTCCGATTCGGCATATGTGGTAAATGTAAAAATTCTAGAGGTAGCCGGACCTATAAAACAAAGCAATACTGTTTGTCACTTACTGAGAGAGTTACAAAAGATCATTTGGCTGAGAGAGTCAAAAATTTTTATACAACATATTCGAGCTCATACAGGCGTACCTGGCCCATTAAGTGAAGGAAATGATCTGGTTGATCGTTGCAATAGAATGGAATATGCCTTTTTGAGTTCTGTTTTGGAAAATGCCCGAATTTTTCATAAGCAATTTCATATTCCTTCAAAGACCTTGCAACAAAGATTTGGATTATCCCGAGCAGATGCCAGACAAATTGTGCTCGAATGTCAACGATGTGCTGTTTATAATCATCCCCCTAGTTTAGGAATTAATCCAAGAGGTTTGCTACCCTTAAAAATTTGGCAAATGGATATTACTCATATTTTTGAATTTGGAACTTTAAAATATGTTCATGTTTCTGTGGATACTTGTTCTGACATCATTCATGCTACAGCCTTGAGTCAAGAAAAGACACGTAACGTTATTACACATTGCCTTGAAGCATGGGCGGCTTGGGGGCAACCTCAACAGCTTAAGACAGACAATGGCCCTGCCTATACAGCTCAGTCTTTTCAATCCTTTTGCAAGCAAATGAATATAATCTTGAATCATGGTCTACCTTATAATCCTCAGGGCCAAGGCATTGTTGAACATGCTCATCGTACCCTTAAGGAATGTTGAACAAAACAAAAAGAGGGAATTGGGTATGGTAGAACACCCAAAGAACGACTTTCATTGGCATTATTTACTTTAAATTTTTTGAATCTGGATAATGATGGTTTAGCTGCAGCTGATCAGCACCAATGCCCTAATAATACCTTGAAGGGTTATGTTAAATGGAAAGATGTGCTTACTGGATTATGGCATGGCCCTTATCCAGTGTTGGCGTGGGCGAGAGGTTCTGTTTGTGTGTTTCCTCAGACTCAACAAGATCCACTGTGGGTGCCTGAGCGGCTGAGCAGACGCTGCAATAAAATGAAGATCCTCTTGCTGTTACTGATTCTCAGCAAGACATTGATGCTGGTGTAGATGGAGCCAAGATGGGCGATCTTGTCGGTGTTCCCGAGACCAATGCCGATACGCCATGATACTAAGCTGTTTCCTTGTCTTTTAGTTCTAACAAGTCTCTTGATATACCTTATTCACCTTTAAAGAGGAGTGAGTGTAAATGAAAACTATGCCCTTGCCATCCTTTTGATAGTACTTTCAATTGTTTGCCTGTGGTGCATCTGCAGGATGAGGTGCATCCAACAAAGACAGGTTGCAATGATGGTACAAGCATTCACAGCCATTGAAGCTGGACAGTCCTCCTAGGCCTGGCTGGCAGCCATGAAGGCCTAATAAGATGCTTTCCACGCTCAGGATGCGAGGCTAAGCACTGCACTCAGGGGCCCATGATTGGAGAGCCCTTGAGGGGAGCATGTTTGACTGCACACGGGTTGGTACGCCAGAACCCATCTCTGAGCAAAAGGTACCAGACGGGTTTGACGAAATCCACTGGGCTGATGGCTCAGAAGGGCATCGAAACAAGGTCCATGAGTCCACCCGATGGGCAAATGGTATATCAGAGGTCAAACCTCTACTCTCGCCTGAATGCGTGTTTAAAAAGAAAAAGGAGGAACTGTAGGGAGCTGTTTGTCCATTAACTGTTGTTAACGGTCTTTAACTGTCGTTAACTGTTAACAAGTCCTTATTTGGGTGGAGCATGTTGAGTCTTGCGCCTTCCATGTGGATACAACTTATCAGCAATGCCCACGTGGCTAAGCCTGATTGGCTGTCTATTAGTATTTAAGGGCTGGGTGATTCTCTCGTGGTCAGAAGAAGAAGAAGTACAGGAGGGAGAAGTAGTAGAAGAGGGAGAAGAAGGAGAACAAATACAAGGGTCCTGAGTAAACTGCTTGAAGAAGATCTTCCTGTGTTGCGTCATTCCTTGCCGGCAAGGGTGGACGCGACACATGACCTCTGCATCAGCTCGTGCTTCCTGACCTGCTTGAGTTCCAGTCTAGACTGTCTTTAGTGATGAACTGCAATGTGGAAGTGTAAGCTCAATAAAACCTCCCCCCAAAAAAAGTGTTTCTTGGTCATGATGTTTGTGAAGGAATAGAAAGCCTGACAAAGATATGCATATATACCACATTTTTTTGCATCCATTCTTCTGTTGAGGTTCATCTGGGTTCTTTCCAGCTTCTGGCTATTATAAATGGCGCTGCTATGAACATATTGGAGCATGTATCTTTTTACATGCTGGGGAATCCTCTGGGTATATGCCCAGGAGTGGTATAGCAGGATCTTCCAGAAATGAGGTGCTAAGGTTTCTGAGGAACTTCCAGACTGATTTCCAGAGAGGTTCTACCAATTTGCAACCCCACCAGCAGTGGAGGAGTGTTCCTCTTTCTCCACAACCTTACCAACACCTGCTGTCTCCTGAATTTTTAATTTTAACCATTCTGAATGCTGTAAGATGAAATTTCAGGGTTGTTTTGATTTCTTTTTCCCTGATGACTAATGAAGTTGAGCATGTTTTAAGATGCTTCTCTGCCATCCGAAGATCTTCATGTGAAAATTCTTTGTTTAACCCTGCACCCCATTTTTAATAGGGTTATTTGGTTTTCTGGTGTCTAACTTCTTGATTTTTTGTATATATTGTATATTAATCCTCTATCTGATGTAGGGTTGGTGAAGATCTTTTCCCATTTTGTTGGTTGCCGATTTGTCTTATTAATGGTGCCCTTTGCCTTACAGAAATTTTGTTACTTTCTGAGGTCCCATTTTTCAGTTGTGATCTTAGTTGGTGAAGATCTTTTCCCATTTTGCTGGTTGCCGATTTGTCTTATTAATGGTGCCCTTTGCCTTACAGAAATTTTGTTACTTTCTGAGGTCCCATTTTTCAGTTGTGATCTTAGAGCATTCACTATTGGTGATCTGTTCACAGACTTTCCCTCCTCTACAGATGTCCTCAAGGGTCTTCCCCAGTTTCTTTTCTATTAGCTTCAGAGTGTCTGGGTTTATGTATAGGTCCTTGATCCATTTGGATTTGAGCTTAGTACAAGGAAACAAGGATGGATCAATTCTCATTCTTCTGCATGCTGACCTCCAGTTGAAACAGCACCATTTGTTGAAAAGCTATCTTTTTGCCATTGGAGTTTTTTCAGCCCCTTTGTCGAAGATCAAGTGGCCATAGGTGTGTGGGTTCATTTCTGGATCTTCAATCCTGTTCCATTGATCCACCTACCTGTCATCTTGCCAATATCATGTAGTTTTGAACATTATAGTTCTGGAGTATTGCTTAACATCAGAGCTACTCATTCCCCCACAATTTCTTTTGTTGTTGAGAATAGTTTTAGCTATCCTGTGTTTTTTGTTTTTCCAGATGAATTTGAGAACTACTCTTTCTAACCCTATGAAGAATTGAGCTGGGATTTTGTTGGGAATTGTGCTGAATTTGTATATTGCTTATGGAAAAATGGCCATTTTAACTATATTAATCCTGCCTATCCCTGACCATGGGATGTTTTTCCATTTTTTGAGGTCTTCTTCCATTTCCTTCTTCAGAATCTTGAAGTTCTTATCATACAGATCTTTTACTTGTTTGTTAAGAGTCTCCCCAAGGTACTTTATACTGTTTATGGCTATTGAGAAGGGTGTCATTTTCCTAATTTCTTTCTCAGCCTGCTTATCCATTAGGCTGCTAGTGTATGCTCTCTCAATTTTCTTTTTGGAGATACTCAGGGCTAAGAGTTTTCCTCTTAGCACTGCTTTCATTGTGTCCCAAAGATTTGGGTATGTTGTGCTGTCATTTTCTTTAAATTCTAAAAAGTCTCTGATTTCTTTTTTTTATTTCTTTGGATAAGGTGTCATTGAGTAGAGTATTGTTCAGCCTTCGTGTTTATGCGGGCTTTCTGTTGTTTTTGTTGCTATTGAAAACCACTCTTACTCCATAGTGTTCTGAGAGGAGGCATGGGATTAGTTCGATCTTATATTTGTTGAGATCTGTCTTGCGACCAATTGTGGTCGATTTTGGAGAAAGTATCACGAGGTGCTGAGAAAAAGGTATATTCTTTTGCTTTAGGGTGAAATGTTCTATAAATATCAGTCAAATACAATTGGTCCAAAGCTTCAATTAGTTTTACTGTGTCCCTGTTTAGTTTCTGCTTTCCTGATTGAGGAGATTGGGGTGTTGAAGTCACCCACAATTATTGTGTTAGGTGCAAGGTGTGCTTTGAGCTTTAGTAAAGTTTCTTTTACGAATGAAGGTGTCCTTGCATTTCGAACATAGATGTTCAGAAGTGAATGTTCTTCTTGTGGACTTTTTGCTTTGACCAACAAGAATGACCTTCTGTGTCTCTTTTGATGACTTTATGTTGAAAGTCAATTTTATCTGATATTAGATTGGCTACTGTGGCTTGTCTCCTGAGAGCATTGGCTTCTAAAATTGTCTTCCATCATTTTACTCTAAGTTAGTTTCTGTCTTTGACACTGAGTTGTGTCTCCTGTATGCAGCAAAATGTAGGGTCCTGTTTCCTTATCCAGTCTGTTAGTCTATGTATTTTTATTGGGGAATTTTGTCCATTGATGTTAACAGATATTAAGGAATAGTGATTATTACTTCCTGTCATTCTTGATGTTATTTTTATATTTGAGTGGTTATCTTTTTTTGGGGTTGATGAAAGAATGTGACTATCTTGCTTTTTCCAGGGTGTAGTTTCTCTCGTTTTATTCAAGTTTTCCTCCTATTATTCTTTGCAGAGCTGGGTTTGTGGAAAATTATAATTTGGTGTAAATTTGGTTTTGTCATGGAATATCTTGGTATCTCCTTCTATGGTGATTGAAAGTTTTTTTGGCTATAGGGGCCTTGGCTGACATTTGTGTTCTCTTGGAGTCTGCATGAGATCTGCCCAGGATCTTCTAGCTTTCATGGTTTCTACTGAGAAGGCTGGTGTGAGTCTGATAGCTCTTCTTTTATATGTTACTTGGCCTTTTTCTCATATTGTCTGTAATATTCTTTCTCTATTTAGTGCATTTTGTGTTTTGATTATTATGTGGCAGGATGTATTTCTGCTCAGGTCCATTCTGTTTGGAGTTCTATAGGCTTCTTGCATATTCATGGGCATCTCTCTCTTTAAATTGGGAAAGTTCTCTTCCATAATTTTTTTGAAGGTATTTGCTGGCCCTTTCAGTTGTAAATCTTCACTCTCATTAATGCCTATAATCCTTATGTTTGGTCTTCTCATTGTGTCCTGGATTTCCTGGATGTTCTAGCATACAAACTTTTTGGATTTTGCATTTTCTTTGAGTGTTGAGTCCATAGTTTCAACGGTATCTTCGGCATCTGAGATTCTTTCTTCCATATCTTGTATTCTCTTGTTTATATTTGCATCTATGTCCCCTGATTTCTTCTCAAGGTTTTCTATCTCTAAAGTTATCTCCCTTTGTTATTTCTCAGTTGATTCCATTCCTGTTTTTAGATCCAGGATGGTTTTGCTCAGTTCCTTCATTTGTTTGTTTGTGTTTTCCTTTAATTCTTTAAGAGATTTTTGTGTTTCTTCTTTCATGACTTCTGCCTGTTGACTCAAATTCTCTTGCATTTCTTTATTTTTTTTTTCATTTTTATTTTATTTTTTTTATTTATTTATTTATTTATTTATTTATTTATTTATTTATTTATTTATTTAGTCTTTCTTCTTTATTGACTTCTATCTCTTGGGCATTATTCTCCAGATTTTCTTTAAGAGATTTTTGTGTTTCCATTATACATGTTTCTAATTTATTCAGATTCCCCTCTATTTCTTTAAGAGATTCCTTTATGTCCTTTTTGTGTTCTTCTAGCAGCATCATGAACATTGATTTTAAATCCAAATCCTGTTTCTCAGGTGTCTTTGCATAACCAGAACTTGCTGATGTTGGACAGTTTTCTTCAGATGCTCCACTATTGCCTAGATTTCTGTTAGTTGCGTTCCTGCATTTACTATTTGCCATTTTGTTCTCTGGCATTAGCTGGTCTTTTCTCTGGCTTGTATTTGAGCCTCCTGTGAGGCTCTAGAGCTATTTCCACAACAATGGATGGCAGGGTTTCCCCTGTCACAGATTACAGATGTGCAGTCCTCCTCTTGGGTGCCCTTGGATTCCTAGTGTGCCTTGCCCCAGATTGTCTCTGTGGACCAGGTAGTGCTCTTTTGCTCCATCAGAGAGTGCTGGTGGGGTATGCTGCCGGACCTTTTCCAAGTGATTATCACTCTGCTGGTTAGCTGATCTCCCAAACGTGTTGGTGCACACAAGGCTAGCCTAGCAACTCAGGCCCTGAGTCTAGGCAAAAGCCTGCCTGGACAAGGCCCTAGCAGAGTTCCCCTTGGGCAATGAGTGTTAAATGGTTCTGTCAGGTGGCCAGGATGGCAGGGTGCATGAGCTCCTCGAAAGTACCTGGAGAGTCTGCTGTGCTAACCTCCTCCTGGCTGGGTTGACACACAGATGGCCCACCAAGCAGCGCAGGTCCTGGGGGCAGTCAAGGGCCTGTCAGGCCTAGACCCCCGCTATGTTAGCCTTCGGCAATGACTGTTAGCTGACTTTGCCTGGTAGACCTCTCTGGTGTCTGGTAGCCAAAATGGCGGCATGTGCCTGGCTGGGCAACAACCTCCTGTCCAGGTTGGATCACCGATGGGCCCGTGAAAAGTCCAGGACCTGGGTGAAGACAAATGCCTATTGGGCTTAAACCCCCGTAATGTTGGCCCCGGGTTATATTTGCATACCTCAGGCTGTCTAATCCCTCTGGCATCCCAGAATCAAGATGGAAGTGAGTCTCTCATAACTGACTGGCAGGGGGCAGATTTCTGATGTGGCTTCTGGTGGTGAAAGGCACTGTAAATCAGACACCGCTTGTAGCCCGGCTGGCCAGCTGTGGTCAATGCTGGTGGGAAGGTGCAGGGCCTGCCTGGATCCAGTCCTCTTGGTTCCACTGCTGATGGCCCTCCCTCTGGACAAGTCACTGCTGCTGCTGCCATTTATCAAGCACTTCCTGGCATCAGCATTAGTGTCAAAATGTCATTTGCAGAATTTGTTGTCAATTATTCACTACATCTATTAATTCTCACTGAAGCAAATAAAAATTTTATGTTATATTTCAATTTATGTTTTACTAAGAGATTTTTTTTATTTTTTTTATTCGATATAATTTATTTACATTTCAAATGATTTCCCCATTTCTAGCCCCCCCCAACTCCCCGAAAGCCCGTAAGCCCCCTTCTCTTTCCCTGTCCTCCCTCCCACCCCTTCCCAGTTCCCCGTACTGGTTTTGCCAAATACTGTTTCACTGAGTCTTTCCAGAACCAGGGACCACTCCTGCTTTCTTCTTGTATCTCTTTTGATGTGTGGATTATGTTTTGGGTATTCCAGTTTTCTAGGTTAATAACCACTTATTAGTGAGTGCATACCATGATTCACCTTTTGAGTCTGGGTTACCTCACTTAGTATGATGTTCTCTAGGTCCATCCATTTGCCTAAGAATTTCATGAATTCATTGTTTCTAATGGCTGAATAGTACTCCATTGTGTAGATATACCACATTTTTTGCATCCACTCTTCTGTTGAGGGATACCTGGGTTCTTTCCAGCAGCTGGCAATTATAAATAGGGCTGCTATGAACATAGTAGAGCATGTATCCTTATTACATGGTGGAAATCCTCTGGGTATATGCCCAGGAGTGGTATAGCAGGATCTTCTGGAAGTGAGGTGCCCAGTTTTCGGAGGAACCGCCAGACTGCTTTCCAGAGTGGTTGTACCAATTTGCAACCCCACCAGCAGTGGAGGAGTGTTCCTCTTTCTCCACACCCTCTCCAACACCTGCTGTCTCCTGAATTTTTAATCTTAGCCATTCTGACTGGTGTAAGATGAAATCTTAGGGTTGTTTTGATTTGCATTTCCCTAATGACTAATGAAGTTGAGCATTTTTTAAGATGCTTCTCCGCCATCCGAAGTTCTTCAGGTGAGAATTCTTTGTTTAACTCTGTACCCCATTTTTTTAAATAGGGTTGTTCGGTTTTCTGGAATCTAACTTCTTGAGTTCTTTATATATATTGGATATTAGCCCTCTATCTGATGTAGGATTGGTGAAGATCTTTTCCCAATTTGTTGGTTGCTGATCTGTCCTCTTGATGGTGTCCTTTGCCTTACAGAAACTCTGTAACCTTATGAGGTCCCATTTGTCAATTCTTGCTCTTAGAGCATATGCTATCGGTGTTCTGTTCAGAAACTTTCTCCCTGTACCGATGTCCTCAAGGGTCTTCCCCAGTTTCTTTTCTATTAGCTTCAGAGTGTCTGGCTTTATGTGGAGGTCCTTGATCCATTTGGATTTGAGCTTAGTACAAGGAGACAAGGATGGATCAATTCGTATTCTTCTGCATGCTGACCTCCAGTTGAACCAGCACCATTTGTTGAAAAGGCTATCTTTTTTCCATTGGATGTTTTCAGCCTCTTTGTCGAGGATCAAGTGGCCATAGGTGTGTGGGTTTATTTCTGGATCTTCAGTCCTGTTCCATTGATCCTCCTGCCTGTCACTGTACCAATACCATGCAGTTTTTAACACTATTGCTCTGTAGTATTGCTTGAGGTCAGGGATACTGATTCCCCCTGATTTTCTTTTGTTGCTGAGAATAGTTTTAGCTATCCTGGGTTTTTTGTTGTTCCAGATGAATTTGATAATTGCTCTTTCTAACTCTGTGAAGAATTGAGTTGGGATTTTGATGGGTATTGCATTGAATCTGTATAGTGCTTTAGGCAAAATGGCCATTTTAACTATATTGATTCTACCGATCCATGAGCATGGGAGGTTTTCCCATTTTTTGAGGTCTTCTTCCATTTCCTTCTTCAGAGTCTTGAAGTTCTTGTCATACAGATCTTTCACATGTTTGATAAGAGTCACCCCAAGATACTTTATACTGTTTGTGGCTATTGTGAAGGGGGTCATTTCCCTAATTTCTTTCTCAGCCTGCTTATCCTTTGAGTTTAGGAAGGCCACTGATTTCCTTGAGTTGATTTTATAACCTGCCACTTTACTGAAGTTGTTTATCAGCTGTAGGAGCTCTCTAGTGGAGTTTTTTGGTTCACTTAGGTAGACTATCATGTCGTCTGCAAATAATGATAGTTTGACTTCCTCCTTTCCAATTTGTATCCCTTTGACCTCCTTATGTTGTCTAATTGCCCGAGCTAGTACCTCAAGTACAATATTGAAAAGATAAGGAGAAAGGGGGCAGCCTTGTCTGGTCCCTGATTTCAGTGGGATTGCTTCAAGTTTGTCTCCATTTAGTTTGATGCTGGCTACCGGTTTGCTGTATATTGCTTTTACTATGTTTAGGTACGGGCCTTGAATTCCTGTTCTCTCCAAGACTTTAAGCATGAAAGGATGCTGAATTTTGTCAAATGCTTTTTCAGCATCCAATGAAATGACCATGTGGTTTTGTTCTTTGAGTTTGTTTATGTAGTGGATTGTATTGATGGATTTCCGTATATTGAACCAACCCTGCATTCCCGGGATAAAGCCTACTTGATCATGGTGGATGATCGTTTTGATGTGTTCTCAAATTCGGTTGGCAAGAATTTTATTGAGTATTTTTGCATCGATGTTCATAAGGGAAATTGGTCTGAAGTTCTCTTTCTTTGTTGGATCTTTGTGTGGCTTTGGTATCAGCGTAATTGTGGCTTCCTAGAAGGAATTGGGTAGTGTTCCTTCTGTTTCTATTTTGTGGAATAGTTTGAAGAGTATTGGTGTTAACTCTTCTTTTAAGGTCTGGTAGAATTCTGCACTGAAACCATCTGGTCCTGTGCTTTTTTTTTTGGTTGGAAGACTTTCTATGACTCCTTCTATTTCTTTAGGCTTTATGGGACTGTTCAGATGGTCTAGTTGGTCCTGATTTAATTTTGGTATTTGGTATCTGTCAAGGAAATTGTCCATTTCCTCCAGATTCTCCAGTTGTGTTGAGTACAGGCTCTTGTAGTAGGATCTGATGATTTTTTGGATTTCCTTAGTTTCCGCTGTTATATCACCCTTTTCATTTCTAAGTTTGTTAATTTGGATACTTTCTCTGTGCCCTTTGGTCAGTCTGGCTAAGGGTTTATCTATCTTGTTGATTTTCTCAAGGAACCAGCTCCTGGTTTTGTTGATTTTTTGTATGGTTCTCTTTGTTTCTACTTGATTGATTTCGGCCCTGAGTTTGATGATTTCCTGCCTTCTACTCCTCCTGGGTGAAATAGCTTCTTTTTGTTCTAGGGCTTTCAGGTGTGTCATTAAGTTGGTAATGTATGCTCTCTCCATTTTCTTTTTGGAGGCACTCAGGGCTATGAGTTTTCCTCTTAGCACTGCTGTCATTGTGTCCCATAGATTTGGGTATGTTGTGTTTTCATTTTCATTGTTTTCTAAAAAGTCTTTAATTTATTTCTTTATTTCTTCCTTGACCAAGGTAACATTGAGTAGAGTATTGTTCAATTTCCACGTGTATGTGGGTTTTCTATTGTTTCTGTTGCTATTGAAGACCACTTTTATTCCATAGTGATCAGATAGGAGGCCTGGGATTAGTTCGATCTTCTTATATTTGTTGAGGTCTGTCTTGTGACCAATTATATGGTCGATTTTGGAGAAGGTACCATGAGGTGCTGAAAAAAAGGTATATTCTTTTGTTTTAGGATAGAATGTTCTATATATATCAGTTAAATCTAATTGGTCCAAAGCTTCAATTAGTTTCATTGTGTCCTTGTTTAGTTTCTGTTTTCCTGATCGGTCCATTGAGGAAAGTGCAGTGTTGAAGTCACCCACAATTATTGTGTTAGGTGCAATGTGTGCTTTGAGTTTTAATAAAGTTTCTTTTATGAAAGAGGGTGCCCTTGCATTTGGAGCATAGATGTTCAGGATTGAGAGTTCTTCTTGTTGTATTTTTCCTTTGACCAGCATGAAGTGTCCCTCAGAGTCTCTTTTGATGACTTTGGGTTGAAAGTCAATTTTATCTGATATTAAAATGGCTACTCGAGCTTGTTTCCTGAGACCATTTGCTTGTAAAATTGTCTTCCAGCCTTTTACTCTAAGGTAGTGTTTGTCTTTGACCCTGAGGTGTGTTTCCTGTAAGCAGCAAAATGTAGGGTCCTGTTTTCGTATCCAGTCAGTTAGTCTGTGTCTTTTTATTGGGGCATTGAGTCCATTGATGTTAAGAGATATTAAGGAATAGTGATTGTTACTTCCTATTATTTTTGACGTTATTTTTTAAATTTGATTGCTTAACTTCTTTTGGGTTTGATGAAAGGTTACTAGCTTGCTTTTTTCAGGGTGAAGTTTCCCTCCTTGTATTGGTGTTGTCCTCCTATTATCCTTTTTAGGGCTGGGTTTGTGGATAGATATTGGGTAAACTTGGTTTTTTCGTGAAATATCTTAGTTTCTCCATCTATGGTGATTGAGAGTTTTGCTGGATATAGTAGTTTTGGTTGGCATTTGTGTTCTCTTAGAGTCTGCTTGAGATCTGACCAGGACCTTCTAGCCTTCATAGTCTCAGGTGAAAAGTCTGCTGTGATTCTGATAGGTCTTCCTTTATATGTTACTTGGCCTTTTTCTCTTACTGCCTTTAATATTCTTTCTTTCTTTAGAACATTTGGTGTTTTGATTATTATGTGACGGGAAGTATTTCTGTTCTGGTCCAGTCTGTTTGGAGTTCTGTAGGCTTCTTGTATATTCATGGGCATCTCTCTCTTTAGGTTAGGGAAGTTTTCTTCCATAATTTTATTGAAGATATTTGCTGGCCCTTTAAGTTGTAAATCTTCACTCTCATCTATGCGTATAATCCTTAGGTTTGGTCTTCTCATTGTGTCCTGGATTTCCTGGATATTTTGGGTTAAAAGCTTTTTGCATTTTGCATTTTCTTTAACTGTTGAGTCCATGGTTTCTATGGAATCTTCAGCATCTGAGATTCTTTCTTCTATTTCTTGTATTCTGTTGTTGATATTTGCATCTCTGTCCCCTGATTTCTTCCCAAGGCTTTCTATCTCCAAAGTTGTCTCCTTTTGAGTTTTCTTAGTTGTTTCTACTTCTGTTTTTAGATCCTGGATGGTTTTGCTTAGCTCCTTCACTTGCTTGTTTGTGCTTTCCTGTAATTCTTTAAGAGTTTTTGTGTTTTTTCTTTCATGACCTCAGCCTGTTGACCAAAGTTCTCCTGTATTTCTTTAAGAGATTTTTGTGTTTCGTCTTTCATGACCTCAGCCTGTTGACCAAAGTTCTCCTGTATTTCTTTAAGTGTTTTTTGCATTTCCTCCTTGTTGGCTTTTGTATTCTCCTGGATTTCTTTCAATGATTTTTGTGTTTCCCTTGCAAGGGCTTCTAACTTTTGATCCATTTTCTCCTGAATGTCCTTCATGTGTTCCTGTACCAGCGTCATGACCAGTGATTTTAAATCCAAATCTTGTTTTACTGGTGTGATGGGGTATCCAGGACATGCTGGTAGAGGAGAATTGGGTTCAGATGTTGCCATATTGCCTTGATTTCTGTTAGTGACGTTCCTGCGTTTGCCTTTGGCCATCTAGCTCTCACTGGTGTTACTTGGTCTTGTCAGTGCTGGACTCACCAGTGCAAGCTGCCCCTTCCCCGTTGGCCTCTGATGCACAGCTTACACCCTGCACTGCCTGTAGACAGGGTGCTGCTGTCCAGGCTGTTCAGATCCCGAGATTTTTTATTCACTTTGGTTTCTGTAAATGGAATCGAAGGTCTTTGAATGGTCTTTACTTGATTTTCTAGTGCATATTTTGCCCCTGTTTATTTCCTTTGTATGGAACAATTCTGGGATCAAATAGAAAATTAGGAGTTAGGACAATCTCTTTACTGGGGGCCAAGTCTATTTTCTGGAAGTTATCTTTACATGTTCTATATCCCATTTGACATGTTTCTTTTATTGTCTTTTTATTTTGAGTTTTTAAAATTTTTATGCATTTAATTTTTTACAGTTCTAATTGCATCTGCATCCTTGTCTAACTTGTAACTTTTAAGAACCCATACCTCCTCCCACACTGTCTCCATCAGAATTTCCACACCCTCAAACACCAAATGTTCTCACTCTCTGAAGTTTCCATTCTCTCAAAGGATAGATACATTTCTTGCCTGAACGCACACCTGGCAATCTTTCTTCTATATGTATAGGGGCCTCAGATCAGCTGGCATAGAATACTGACTGGTTGGTGGTCCGATATCTCAGAAATATTTTGGGATCCAGGTTCATTGAGACTCAAGGTCATCTTAAAGTTTTGCCTCCACTTCAGGTTCTTTCAATCTTTCCCTAATTCAACCACATGAATCAGATTGTGTCGACTGGTTGCATGTAAATACCTTCATCTGACTCATTCCCCTGTTCCTTGGACAGTTCAGATGACAGTAATTATAGGGCCCTTTTGTGACCATTCTATAGCCTCAGTACTAGCATCAAGACCTTGAGTACTTCCCTTGAGCTGCATCCCATGCAGAGTTGTCTCTGCCCTCCTTTTACTCAGGCTCTTCTCCATTTCTTGTCCATGTTGTTTCCCAACAGGAAAAATTTGGGTCATAATCTTTGACTGTGTAATGGCACACACATCCCTCACTTGATGCCCTGTATTTCTGCTGGAAGTAGACTCTACAAGTTCATTCTCACTGTTTGGCATTTCAACTAAGAATTCTCCCTTTGTTTCCTAAGAGACTCTCACCTCCCTGGTCTCTAGTACATTTTGGAGGTTGCCTGGCCTCCTACCTCCTGAAGTTGCTGTTTCCTTTCTTTCTGCTGCCCTTCAGGTCTTCAGTGCTTTTCCCATATCCAATATCTGATCATCTTTACTTACCTCTTCTCTGGCCTATATCTTTTCTGAACCAGAATGCTCTCAGCCTCCCCCACTCCTATGATATCTATCATTTCTATTTCTTGTAGGCATGAGGCCCTACAGATCTTTATCCATTTTGAGTTCATTGCACTATAGCCTCTGATTTCTGCAACTTTGGCTGTGGGAATGGAATACACAGTCCTTTGAAAGCACACACTGGTATGTGAGGGCTCAATTTCTCTTTATCTTGTCAATTGAAAAATTTATTGTCAGTTCTATAGGTCTTAATCATACTGAGTAGACAAGATTGAATTTGTTTTATGTTTTATTTCAATTTACTTAATTTTTGATGATGTTTATTAATTAATAAAACATTTCTTTACCATTATAAATTAGATACCAATCTAATCAGAACATAACAAATATTAATTTATTCAATATTATACTCAATTGAATACTTTAAGGTTTTGAATAATTAGATATACATATTATATTAGAAGTATAGATGACATAGGTGGTTTGTCTTCCAGCCCACTGGGAGTGGGACCTGTGTCCTGTCCAAAGAGCTGAAGAAGGAGAGAAGCCCTGTGGCCCTATTTGCTAACTGCCAAGAGAGGAAAGAATCAATAAGTACTTTATCACCCTGAGCTTTAGATCACTGGTGGTCCAAACCGCCAGCAATCTGCCTTCACTCAGGAACTGAGCACATAGGAGGTTTGTCTGCCAGCCTTCCAGGAGTGGGGCCTGTGTCCTGCCCAGAGAGCTACAGAAGGAGAGAAGCCACATTGCCATATTTGCTGTCTGCAAGAACAGAAAAGGATCACTAGATACTGGATCACCCTGAGCTTTAGAACACTGGAGGTGCAAACCACCAGGGGTCTGCCTGCACTCAGGAACTGAGCACAAAAGTGGTTTGTTTGCCAGCCTGCCAGGAGTGGGGACTGTGTCCTGCCCAGAGAGCTGCAGAAGGGGAGAAGCCCCGCAGCCATATTCGCTGCCTGCTGGAACAGAGAAGGGTCACTAGGTACCGTATCACCCTCAGCCATAGAACTCTGGTGGTGCAAACCGCCAGGGGTCTGCCTGCACCAAGGAACTGAACACATATGCAATTTGTCTGCCATCCTGCCAGGCATGGGACCTGTGTCCTTCCCAGAGAGCAGCAGAGGAAATGATTCCCTGTGGCTATATTCGCTGCCTGCCTGGACAGAAAAGTGTCACTAGGTACTGGATTAACCGTAGCTTTAGATCTCTGGGGGTGCAAATCTCCAGTGATCTGCCTGCACTCAGGAACTGAGCACATAGGCAGTTCACCTGAATGCCAGTCCATCTCAGGACCTGTGTCTTAGGCGAGAATCAACAGAGCGAGTGACCCGACCACACCATCTTCGCTCCATAAAAGAGCAGACACGTGATTGACCTTGACAACCTAAGTATAACACTGCTTGAGTCAAGACTGAGCAGGGCTCCAAAGCAGACTGGTTACATGACCACACATTTTGCTGCATACAGGAAACACACCTCAGTGTCAAAGACAAAAACTACCTTAGAGTAAAAGGCAGGAACTCAATTCTACAAGCAAATTGTCCCAGGAAAGAAGCCAGAGTTTCCATTCCTTTTTTTTTTTAATATTTTTATTTTCTATATTCTTTGTTTACTTTCCAAATGATTTCCCCTTTCCCGGATACCCCCTCCCCATATGTCCCAAAAACCTTATTTTCTCCATCCCTTCTCCAACAACCTCCCTCCTTTTCCTCTATCCTTATATTCCCTTGCAATGCTAGATCAATCCTTTCCAGGATCCGGACCCTCTCCATAATTCTTCATGGGTGTCATTTGATATGCAATTTGTGCCTTTGGTATTCAGGGCTTCTGGGCTAATTAATATCCACTTATCAGTGATTTCATTTCATGTGTATTCTTTTGTGATTGGGTTACCTCGCTTCGGATGATATATTCCAGATCAAACCATTTGCCTAAAAATTTTGTGAATTCATTGTTTCTAATTGCTGTGTAGTATTCCATTGTGTAAATATACCATATTTTCTGTATCCATTCATCTTTTGAGGGGCATCTGGGCTATATCCAGCTTTTGGCTATTATAAATAAGGCTGCTATGAACATAATGGAACATGTGTCTTTATTGCATGCCGGGGAATCCTTTTGCTATATGCCCAGGAGAGGTATAGCAGGGTCCTCTGGAAGTTTTATGTCCAGTTTTCTGACTAACCTCCAGACTGATTTCCACAGTAGTTGTAACATCTTACAGTGCCACCAGCAGTGGAGGAGTGTTCTCTTTCTCCACATCCTTGCCAAAACCTGCTGTCTCCTGAGTTTTTGACCTTAGCCATTCGGACTGATGTAAGGTGAAATCTTAGGGTTGTTTTGATCTGCATTTCCGTAATGACTAATGATGTTGAGCACTTCTTAATGTGCCTCTTGGCCATCCGAATTTCTTCAGGTGAAAATTCTTTGTTAAGATCTATAACCCAGTTTTTAAATAGGGTTATTTGCTTCACTGGGATCTAACTTTTGAGTTCTTTGTATATATTGGATATTATCCCTCTACCAGATGTGGGGTTGGTGAATATCCTTTCCCAATTTGATGGTTTCTGTTTTGTCCTTTTAACTGTAAATCCAGAATCCTTTCATGCTAAAAGTATTAGAAAGAACAGGAATACAAGGCCCACACCTAAACATCGTTAAAGCAATATACAGCAAAGCAGTATCCAACATCACACTAAATGCAGAGAAATTTGAAGCAATCCCAGTAAAATCAGGTTGTAGACAAGGCTGTCCTCTCTCTTCATATCTTTTCAATGTAGTACTTGAAGTTCTAGCTTGAGCAATTAGACAACATTGGTCAAGAGGATACAAATTGGAAAGGAAGAAGTCAAATCATCACAATTTGCAGATGACAAGATAGTCTACATAATTGACCCGAAAACCTCCGCCAGAGAACTCCTACAGCTGATAAACAACTTCAGTAGGGTGGCTTGTTATAAAATCAACTCAAGAAGATCAGTTACCTTCCTATACTTAAAAGATAAGCAGGCTGAGAAAGAAGTTAGTAAAATGACACCCTTCAAAATAGCCATAAACAATATAAAATATCTTGGTGTGTCTCTAACCAAACAAGGGAAAGAACTATATGACAAGAACTTCAGGACTCTGAACAAGGAAATCAAAGAAGACGTCAGAAAATGGAAAAATCTGCCATGCTCGTGGATTGGTAGCATTAATATTGCTAAAATGGCCATCTTGCCAAAAGCGAACTACAGATTCAATGCAATACCCATCAAAATCCCAAGACAGTTCTTCACAGAGTTAGCAAAAGAAATTCTCAAAATCATGTGGAATAACAAGAAACCCAGGATAGCTAAAACTATTCTCAACAACAAAAGAAATTTTGAGGAAATCAGTATCCCTGACTTCAAGCAATACTACAGAGCAATAGTGTTAAAAAAAAGCATGGTATTGGCACATTGATACACAAGTACCAATGGAAAAGAATTGAAGATCCAGAAATGAATCGACGCACCTACGGTCACCTGATCTTCGACAAAGGAGCCAAAAACATCCAGTGGAAAAAAGATAGCCTTTTCAACAAATGGTGCTGTTTCAATTGGAGGTTAGCATGCAGAAGAATGTCAATCGATCCATTCTTATCTCCTTGCACCAAGCTCAACTCTAAATGGATCAAGGATCTCCACATAAAACCTGACACACTGAAACTAATAGAAAAGAAACTGGGGAAGACCCTTGAGGACATGGGCACAGGGGAAAAGTTCCTGAACAGACCATCAATAGCTTATGCTCTAAGATCAAGAATTGACAAATGGGACCTCATAAAACTAAAAAGTTTCTGTAAAGCAAAGGACACTGTCAAAAGGACAAAAGGTCAACCAACAGATTTGGAAAGAATCTTCACCAACCCTAAATCTGACAGAGGGCTAATATCTAATATATATATAAAGAACTCAAGAATGTAGATCCCAGAGAACCAAATAACCCCATTAAAAATGGGCTATGGAGCTAAACAAAGAATTTTCACATGAAGAACTTCAGTGTGCTGAGAAACACCTTAAGAAATGTTCACCATCATTAAGCATTGGGGAAATGCAAATCAAAGCAACTCTCAGATTTCACCTCACACCAGTCAGAATGGATAAGGTCAAAAACTCAGGAGACATCAGGTGTTGGTGAGGATGTGGAGAAAGAGGAACATTCCTCCACTGCTGGTGGGATTGCAGGATGGTGCAACCACTTTGGATATCAGTCTGGCGGTTCCTCAGAAAACTGGCATGACACTTCCTGAGGACCCTATTATACCACTCCTGGGCATATACCCAGAGGATTCTTCAGCATGTTCCACTATGTTCATAGCTGCTCTATTTGTAGTAGCCAGAAGCTGGAAATAACCCAGGTGTCCTTCAAGGGAGGAATGGATACAAAAAAATGTGGTATATTTACACAATGGAGTACTATTCAGCCATTAGAAACAATGAATTCATGAAATTCTTAGACAAATGGATGGACCTGAAGAACATCATACTAAGTGAGGGAACCAGTCTCAGAAGATCAATCATGGTATGCTCTCACTGATAAGTGGATATTAGCCTAGAAACTTTGAGTACCCAAGACATAATCCACATATTAAATGATGTCCAAAAAGAATGGAGGATTGGCCCCTGGTTCTGGAAAGACTCAGTGCAAAAGTATAGGGGAATTCTAGAACAGGGAAGTGGGAAGGGGTAGATGGAGGAGTAGGTGGAAGGAAGAGGGCTTCTGGGACTTGCGGGGAGTGGGGGCCCAGAAAAGGGGAAATCATTTGAAATGTAAACAAAACACATATCTATAAAAAATAATAATAATTAAAAAAGAAAAACACACAAAAAACAAAAAACAAAAAACAAAAAAAACAAAAACAAAACAAAACAAAAAAACAAACAAAAAAAAAAAAAAAAAAAAGAAAGAAAATCTGACTTTTCTTTTACAAGATTTACTTTTCCAAAATCATTTGTTGAGTGTGTTAGTCAGGGTTTCTATACCTGCACAAACATCATGACCAAGAAGCAAGTTGGGAAGGAAAGGGTTTATTGATCTTATAGTTCAATGCTGCTGTTCATCACTAAAGGAAATGATGACTGGAACGTAGCAGGTCAGGAAGCAGGAGCTAATGCAGAGGCCATGGAGGGATGTTACTTACTTGCTATTTCCCCTGTCTTTCACAGACTGCTCTTTTACAGAAACCAAGAGCACCAGTCCAGAGGTGGTACCACCCAAAAGCACTCGTTGATTACTAATTGAGAAAATGCCCCACAGCTGGATCTCGTGGAGGCACTTACCCAACTGAAGCTTCTATCTCTGTGATAACTACAGCCTGTGTCAACTTGAAATATAAAATGAGCCAGTACAAGAATGGTAGAATTTCTTAATATTAGAAATTAAAATGTTATCCTACATTTTATTAAAAAGCTTTCAAATGTTATACTGAATACTTCCGGATATGTATGAAGATTTTTGAAAAAAATCAAAATTTCAGAATTGATGTAAACAATGCACAAATATTCCACTATAACTGCACAGAAAGTATAGAACAGAATAAAGAGAAAATTAAATACTTAAAACACGTTTATCTTTTATACTTCAAAGAAACCATTAATATCTAACATATAAAAGTCATAGAAATATTCATATTTGGTAGTAATGAAAAATTTAAAATATTGTTTATGCTCTGATCACATTGGTATATATTTAATAATTGCTTAGAAAAAATTTTAAATAAATAAACATTATTTTTAATTAAGCAAGTTGAAAAATAACGTAAAAAAATTCATCCTTGTCCATTCAGTAGGACTAAAAGCTAGAAAATGGACATTGCTCAAATGAAAACCTAAAATAGAAATTGAGCCCTCAGTACTGGTAATATGTGCTTACAAAGGACTGTATATAGCACACCCTTAGACATAATGACTGAATACCCAGGAAAGAGTCCACAGAACTCAAAAGTGCTAAAAAAACATAGGGCCTTAAGCCTACATGGGAGAAGTAAAGATCAAAAAAGAAGATAAAAATCACAGGAGTGTGAAAGGCCAGGAATGTTCTGGATCAGAAAAGATACAGGCTGGAGAAGAGGGGAACATGACAGATCTTGGGTAGGGGAAAAGGCTTGAAGCCCCGAGGCCCAGCAGAAAAAAGGAAACAGGCAACTTCAGGAGGTAGGAAGCCAGACAACCTCCAGATAGTACTGGAAACCAGGGACGTGAGAGACTCTAAGGACTCAAAGGGAGTAACCTTAGATGAAATGTTCTACAGGGAGAGTAGCTTGTAGAGCCTACCACCACCAGAAATACAGAACATCAAGTGAGGGATGGGGGTGCCAGCCCACAGTCCAAACTTATGACCCACAACTTTTCCAGTTGGCAAAACAACATGGACAAGAAATGGAGAAGAGCTTGAGGAAAAGGAGGGCAGAGAGAGTTTCACAGTGGGAGACAGCTCAAGGGAAGGACCCAAGGCCTTGACACTATTACTGACGCTATGGAATCTTCACAAATAGGAGCCTATAATTACTGTACTCTGAAAGATGCAACACAAAGAAGAATGAGTCCAATGAAGATATTTAGACACAAGCAGTGTACAGAATCTGGTTACTCCTGTGCTTGAATTAGGGAAAGGCTGGAAGAAGCTGAGGTGGAGGCCAGAGTTTTTAAGAGGATCTAGAGTATGATTAGCCAGATACAAAAGATTTATGAGACATTGGATCATCAAACAGGCAGCCTACTATAACAGCTGATCTAAGGTATCTAACACATATAGAACAAAGAAATGCCAGGTCTGGGTTCAGTCAAAAAAAATTTATCTATTCCTTGAGAAACTGGAAACCTCAGGGAGTGCAGATATTTCATGGACGTGCATGTGGAAATTCTCATGGAGATAGGGTGAGGGAAGGCATGGGCTGTTAAACAGTGACAAAATAAACCAGGATGTAGATAAAATTTGGATTGTAAAAAAATTACATATAATATAAAAAAAATCAAAGAAAATGAAAGAAGCAACAAAGGGAAGATAGAACCTGTGGAAACCACTTCCATTAGATAGGCATGTCCCACAATTGAGGGATTGGGACACCTAAAGATTTCCAATTTTTATCCCAGAATTTTTCCATACAAAGCAAATACAGGGGCGAAATATGAAACAGTGATTCTCTAGTGGAGTTCTTTGGGTCACTTAGGTAGACGATCATGTCGTCTGCAAATAATGATAGTTTGACTTCCTCCTTTCCAATTTGTATCCCTTTGACCTCCTTATGTTGTTGAATTGCCCGAGCTAGTACCTCAAGTACAATATTGAAAAGATAAGGAGAAAGGGGGCAGCCTTGTCTGGTCCCTGATTTCAGTGGGATTGCTTCAAGTTTCTCTCCGTTTAGTTTGATGCTGGCTACCGGTTTGCTGTATATTGCTTTTACTATGTTTAGGTATGGGCCTTGAATTCCTGTTCTCTCCAAGACTTTAAGCATGAAAGGATGCTGAATTTTGTCAAATGCTTTTTCAGCATCCAATGAAATGACCATGTGGTTTTTTTCTTTGAGTTTGTTTATGTAGTGGATTGTATTGATGGATTTCCGTATATTGAACCAACCCTGCATTCCCGGGATAAAGCCTACTTGATCATGGTGGATGATCGTTTTGATGTGTTCTTGGATTCGGTTGGCAAGAATTTTGTTGAGTATTTTTGCATCGATGTTCATAAGGGAAATTGGTCTGAAGTTCTCTTTCTTTGTTGGATCTTTGTGTGGCTTTGGTATCAGCGTAATTGTGGCTTCGTAGAAGGAATTGGGTAGTGTTCCTTCTGTTTCTATTTTGTGGAACAGTTTGAAGAGTATTGGTGTTAACTCTTCTTTGAAGGTCTGGTAGAATTCTGCACTGAAACCATCTGGTCCTGTGCTTTTTTTGGTTGGAAGACTTTCTATGACTCCTTCTATTTCTTTAGGCTTTATGGGACTGTTTAGATGGTCTAGTTGGTCCTGATTTAATTTTGGTATTTGGTATCTGTCAAGGAAATTGTCCATTTCCTCCAGATTCTCCAGTTGTGTTGAGTACAGGCTCTTGTAGTAGGATCTGATGATTTTTTGGATTTCCTCAGTTTCCGTCAATGCAATACCCATCAAAATCCCAACTCAATTCTTCACAGAGTTAGATAGAGCAATTATCAAATTCATCTGGAACAACAAAAAACCCAGGATAGCTAAAACTATTCTCAGCAACAAAAGAAAATCTGGGGGAATCAGTATCCCTGACCTCAAGCAATACTACAGAGCAATAGTGTTAAAAACTGCATGGTATTGGTACAGTGACAGGCAGGAGGATCAATGGAACAGGATTGAAGATCCAGAAATGAACCCACACACCTATGGCCACTTGATCCTCGACAAAGAGGCTGAAAACATCCAATGGAAAAAAGATAGCCTTTTCAACAAATGTTGCTGGTTCAACTGGAGGTCAGCATGCAGAAGAATGCGAATTGATCCATCCTTGTCTCCTTGTACTAAGCTCAAATCCAAATGGATCAAGGACCTCCACATAAAGCCAGACACTCTGAAGCTAATAGAAAAGAAACTGGGGAAGACCCTTGAGGACATCGGTACAGGGAGAAAGTTTCTGAACAGAACACCAATAGCGTATGCTCTAAGAGCAAGAATTGACAAATGAGACCTCATAAGGTTACAGAGTTTCTGTAAGGCAAAGGACACCATCAAGAGGACAGATCGGCAACCAACAAATTGGGAAAAGATCTTCACCAATCCTACATCAGATAGAGGGCTAATATCCAATATATATAAAGAACTCAAGAAGTTAGACTCCAGAAAACCAAACAACCCTATTAAAAAATGGGGTACAGAGTTAAACAAAGAATTCTCACCTGAAGAACTTCGGATGGCGGAGAAGCATCTTAAAAAATGCTCCACTTCATTAGTCATTAGGGAAATGCAAATCAAAACAACCCTAAGATTTCATCTTACACCAGTCAGAATGGCTAAGATTAAAAATTCAGGAGACAGCAGGTGTTGGAGAGGGTGCGGAGAAAGAGGAACACTCCTCCACTGCTGGTGGAGTTGCAAATTGGTACAACCACTCTGGAAAGCAGTCTGGCGGTTCCTCCGAAAACTGGGCACCTCACTTCCAGAAGATCCTGCTATACCACTCCTGGGCATATACCCAGAGGATTCCCCACCATGTAATAAGGATACATGCTCTACTATGTTCATAGCAGCCCTATTTATAATTGCCAGATGCTGGAAAGAACCCAGGTATCCCTCAACAGAAGAGTGGATACAAAAAATGTGGTATATCTACACAATGGAGTACTATTCAGCCATTAGAAGCAATGAATTCATGAAATTCTTAGGCAAATGGATGGAGCTAGAGAACATCATACTAAGTGAGGTAACCCAGACTCAAAAGGTGAATCATGGTATGCACTCATTAATAAGTGGTTATTAACCTAGAAAACTGGAATACCCAAAACATAATCCACACATCAAATGAGATACAAGAAGAAAGCAGGAGTGGTCCCTGGTTCTGGAAAGACTCAGTGAAACAGTATTTGGCAAAACCAGAACGGGGAACTGGGAAGGGGTGGCAGGGAGGACAGGGGAAGAGAAGGGGGCTTACGGGACTTTCGGGGAGGGGGGGGCTAGAAAAGGGGAAATCATTTGAAATGTAAATAAATTATATCAAATAAAAAAAAAGACAAAAAAAATGAAGAAAACTTCATTTTTAATGTAATGCGAAAAAAAAAAAATAAAAGCAGACTGGAAAAAAATAAAACCACCTCAGCATGTGCTGGGGTCATGTTTCAATGTTAAAAAAAAAAAAAAAAAAAAAAAAAAGAAAAAGAAACAGTGATTCAAGGAAAATCCATCCAGGGATCTTCCATCCCATTTACAGAATCCAAAATGGAAAAAAATTCCTTAGTAAGTAGTAAATTGAAGTTAAAAATAACATTTTCATTTAGCTTCAGTCAGAATGATAAAGAAGAAATGAAGAATTGACAAAAAATTCTGCAAATGACATTGTGAAGCTAATGCTGATGCCAAGAAGTGCTTGCTAACAGGAACAGGGTATGTCTGTCACCTGAGAGAATCTGTATGTGACAGAGAACTAGAGATGCAGATGTGTCCAACCAAACATCGGGCTGATCACAGGGACCTCAATGGGGAAGTTAGGGGACAGACTGCACTGACTGATGGAGATACACCCCTATAAGTATAAAACGTTAACTAACCAGACAACCAAGAGCACACGGAAGCTAAACCCACCAACTAAAGTGTATACATACATGAGTACTTCAGAGCTCTAGATACACAGAGAACAGAGTATGACCTTATCTCATATCAGTCTCAGAGTAAGCTGTATCTGGAATGTTGAATGTCACAACATAGGGTGATGCTAAAGTCACAGTGAGGTGGGAGTCGATGGAAGAGCACCCTCATAGGGAAAAGCCAATGGGGAAGAGCAGGTATAGAATGAAAGGCAGCTGTACATGGGTAATTTAGACAAGGGGATATAATTTGAAACATACACTAAAATAAATGATCAATTAAAATATATATCAAAATAATAAAAAATTACAAAGGAAATTCTGCTTAGAAAGTAGTATGTTGGTTGATAAATATGCTCTGACTCTGAGGGGAACAAAGTATGTGTTTAAAACTTGCAGATGTGTTTTTCTTTAAAGCAAAAACAAACTTTAATTTTATATTTGAAAATATGAAGCACATTAAGAAAGAGCATCTTTTGGGAAAAAATTAGTAAGTCTTGTAGGACAAAATTTCTCTGTAGGTGTATGTCAATGGAAAGATGTGATGCAAAATGTCTGCTAAAATATGAGTTTGAAATCTATTCCATGATAAAAAGTTTTACTTTAATATCATAATGACCCTGAATAATGCATTCTAAATGTCTAGAATACCACAGCATCAGGATTCCTTGTCTGTTTAAACAGATGTATGCATTTAATCACATATAAAATATCGGTAAAAAAATGGGAAGCGAGTTGAACAACAAATCTTGAGAAGAACAAACACTTATGACTGTCAGGAACGAGCTACTCTGGTACTGGCCATTCAATTTAGATATGGATTATGAGATGTGCCACCAAACAGCACTACCTATTCTCTGGAAAAATTTAGTATCATATTCATAATGAATATGTTGTTCCTTGGTGTAATGGAAGCATAAATGTTTTCTGAGAAAACTGGACAATCCTTACTATAGAGATGAAAAATTACAAAGGTAAAGAAACTCTGGAATAGCCTCAGGGTAGAATGGGATGTGTATAAGATATTAATCAAATAGCTGTTTACTCTATTATGATGCCATATTGAGAGTCCCAAATAGAGGATATCTCTAGTAGTGTAAGTTGGATCCAGTAAAATTATTGCAAAAACATGGGCTGATAAAAGTGTTTGGATGCAAGGATGGAGTCAGAGGATAAGAAAAAGGAAATAACTTCAAATATTGAAATATAGTAATGTGACAACTTGGAATCCATTGTCAGAGGTATCTAGTGTACCATTTCTAGGTAAAAGAAATAGGGTTTTTGAGAGAGACCTGTGGAGAAATTCTAGAAGAAATAACATTGCACATTGCACAGTGAAAAGTGTTGGAAAACACCAACAGAAACAGATATTCAGTGGAAGTCAATAAGCTGGAGGAAGAGACTGTGTAAAATAGACAAGGAAACATTTCTTCCATTACCATTAATTTTTAACCCATTTCTCATTTCATGTAAGTGCAGAAAGAACAGGTATTTACCTTTGTAGCTGTAACATTTATTCTTCCATTTTTTTTCTTCGTGATGGAGTTGGCAGGTGGATTTATTAAAAATTAAAGAATTTGGAGAAAATTATGTATTTGAATATGTATTAGTGAATGTCAAGGAAGATTGTAACCCATTAAAGAATGATTTGAACTCAAATATAGTTAGAGAAAACAGGTCAACTTCCCCTCAGCACACTGAAAACATAACAGTGAATCACCTGTTAGTTTGCATCTGCATCCTTGCTTATTATTCTGAATTCACAAGGATCCATACATCACATACTCTAGATCCATAAAACACTGATTCTGGTTCATGGCAACAAATGGACCTAGCAATACCTGTGTGTGCATGTGTGTGTGAGTATGTGTCTGTGTGTGTGTGTTTTCTGTATGTGTGTGTGTCCTCAATTTATGAATGATTTATTAAGGCTTTTTCTGTTTATATTAGAAGCCTGTTCTGTCTATATTAGAATTCAAATTCAAGATGAGCAATCTTGAAATATTTTCCTAGGAAACTGACTTTGCTAAAAAAATGAGAATTTAATATAGAGTAAATATGGAAATTACAAATAATGAATTATTCTAATAACCTGTCGCTTTTCATTTATACCACATTTTGCATCCTACCAAACCAATAAGTTGGGACGTTTTTCATATAACTCCCTTCATGGTTTGGGAAATATGGGTCATTTCTAATTACTCTAAAATCTAGGTATCTTTGAGAATTTATGTTTTGCTTTTGTTCTCACTAAAAAGTTAATGGAGAATACTTTGCCCTAAGGATCAGAGATGATGCTGGTGGATATCCCTGAACTTCAAAAGGTAAGACATTAAAATATGGTTGCCTTTTTTTTCACTCTCTGTCTCTGATGCCCCTCCACACAATTACATCTATATCTCTTGTAAAAATTTTGGTCATTACCATAAAGAATGTATAATGAGGGTGTTATTCCAATTTCTATGCTTCATATATCAAGACAGTTGAAATTTATTTTACAGAAAACTCTACAAGAAAGGTCAAGAAGTTAACATCTACAATAGAGTTAAGGACAACTCTTTGTCAGTCAAACAAGAACAATGATGTGACTCTTCCAGGGAACGATTTCAACCCTGTCATGATGATTACACTCCCATAGCCAATCTTTATATATAAGAGAACCCTAGTCGATCTAGATATGATTCAAAAGCAACTGTAATGAAGGAAAAATTTCTATCTATGTTAAACCCACTTGGCCACATTAAGATTATGCAGTTACACTCCCTGAATCTTGCAACAGACAGTGGCTGATAAAACAGCAAACAAAATCTTTAATTATTTCAAATCATTTCCTTGTTGTAAGTGATTATTATTTAGAACACCTCTCCACTCTGATATTCCAGTTTTGTATGATATCCATATATAAATAATTAATTATATATATTTGACAATTTTTATGGGAAAAAATTAGGATCACCATACAAAAATATGAAATTCAAATTGTTGGGTATTTTCCATTAAGATTCATTTAATATGAACTGAGATATCACAATCAGACTGCAATGGATTTTTAAATTTTCTGTAAGTGGTTGTAGCATGAAATTGTTACTGTCTACAGCTATTATAAATATGAGAGGAATTAAATGAACCTGTTTTATATTAGAAAAATAAAGTTTCAATAAATGATCTCTTTTCGTGATCGCTATTCTTTACAACGAGTAATGTATTTTTAAAATTAGCTGTTCCTTTGTAATATATGTTTCATTGTAATTATACATGTCCTTAACTTCATTTATGGTCACACTGTGAAAAAATGCAGATGTTTCAAAACAATTATATATTTTTAATAATTATATATTTTTGATATAATATTATATTTTTAATTATATTTTTAATAATTACATTAAAATTATAAAATATATAATTACAGATTATATAAACTACAATTTATAATTAATAAAAATTATAAAATATATAATTACATATAATTATATAAATATATATAATTACAGATTATATAATTTATAATTTATAAAAAATTATAAAGTATATAATTACTGATTAATTATATATTTTTAATAATTTACATTGTGTCATAACTATGCATATAGCAAAAGAATAGCCTATAACATATGGACTTTTTAGAAATGTGATTATTAACCTTAAATGTACAAAAAGGCACTTTAGACATCTGCCCGCTTAGTCGAATTGAAGACACAGAAAATACATTTATCTCTCAGGCTGGTATTTAACCAATGAGGTCTTCTACAAAATAGATCCTGAGAGCCAGTGTAAAATAACAGGGTCCCAACTGGACTTTGGTAAAATCATGGCAATGGTTTTGGAAATCTCCTGTGATTGAGTCTAAAGAATAAAGAATATTGAGAAATAATCTACCCCTTGAGTGAAAGCAGGGACTAAACACAAAGTAAGGAAGCATACAAGCAAAGGGCTGCCACCCAAGAGATGTGACACAGGGCAAGTGTGTATTTATGTGAGTCCTTAATTATCTTGTGATGGAATTAATCTGTCATCCAGGTGTGTATGCATGTCCTCTTCTCCTAACTTTTCTGACATAATTCTTCAGTCAGAGAAAATATGACTAGCAGTGTAGTTATATCAATGGAGAGGGAGATTGTGACAACACCTGTTGTAAGTAAAGAAAATCCCCAATGTGGGAAATGGCCCTGTGAGGGAAAAAAAGTGAACTTTATTGGAAAAAAATGTGCATGAACAAATGTGTTCATGAATGAAGGAATGAAGAAATGATGGAATAAATGAAAGAACATGTAAGAAATATTTTAAAGATTCATATTTCCTGTGATATTTAAAATAAAATCTCCATCCCTGGAAAGAATGTATCACAGTTAGCTAGAAAATATACCAAGAAGAGTGATATTCTTCAATAGACAAAAGTTAATAAACTCACATATACTTTACTCATCTCTAAAGTGCATATTGTGAAACCTTCAACGATACTTTGAACAATGGCAAGGTTCATCAAAATATACAGTAACTGGTACAATGACCTCAAATCCCATATGTTCCTATCCCCAGGTGAATGCATGTTACGATCTTTAAGAATTTATTTTTAACCTGGAATCATAATGTAAGAAACTAGGAAACTAGAAAATAATCACTTATATGAGAGATTAATATCTCCATATCCATGCTGATAGCAGTTAACTTATGTAGTAATGTTGTGTTTGGTAAGGCTAACTTTCATTTCCCTATTGTCTGAATAATAATTAGTGTCAGAGCATGCTTGGTTTGGTTTTCTACATAGTATTCATAGTATTGGGTATTTACATTCTACTTTCTCTATTTTTACGGGTAGACTGGACACACACACACACACATACATACACACTCACACACACACACACACATACACACTCCCACACACTTGTAATTATTTTCAGGTGTGTTGGTTGTCTTCTTCAGTTATGTGATTTTAATTTGGTCCATCCATATGTTGAGCCTCTCTCTGGATCATCTTTTCCTCTGGCTGGATGGTTCATTTCCATCCCTGAAATTATTTCAGATAAGAACACTAAGGTCAGAATTTTGATTTTGGAATGTACCCACTCTTCCTCATTTGATGCCCTCTATTCCATATGGAGGTGGACTCTATCAATAACCTCTCCCTATAGTCCAGCATTTCTGTAGGGTCCCTCTTTGTTAGTCACATGATCTCTCACTTCACAGTTCTCTGGTGTATTCTGGAGGGTCTCCTCAACCTCCTGTCCCCCAAGGTTGCCTGTTCCCCTTCTTTCTGCTGGCCTTTAGGACTTCAGGCTTTTCCTTCACCAAATACCAGATGAGGCTACAGTTACCTCTCACTTCCCAAACCTGTCTACTATCCCTCCAAGGTTCCTCCCTTCCTGCTCACTTGTGATTGGTTTCTTCTTTCTACCAAGTGGGACTGATGAGTCTTCACTTGGGAAATTCAGATTGTTTACCATTCTGGTTTCTGTGGCTAATATTCACTTATTAGTGAGTACATACCATGCATGTTCCTTTGTTTCTATGTTACCTTAGGGTGATATTTTGTATTTCCATTAATTTGCCTGAAAAATAAGCATCTTTAAAGTGCAAAGTCAGATTACTAGTTTTTACATCATACCTCTGTTGTATGTGTTTACTGTTTGTGCCTTTTCAGTGCCTTTTTGTTTGTATACCACCATGCCATCACCCCTTGTTCTGCAGCTCTCCAATAAAATGAACCAGGATGATGATCAGTCAGGAAATATCATTGTTTATGTTTGGTCTAGTGCTGTGTATTATAATGCTAATTCTATAGGCAAAGGGAGGATGTAGTGCTACACACCTTTTTATCTTATTTTGTTTTAAACTTTCCAAATCATTCTAAAATATCAGTAAAATTGAATCGGCTACAGCCAACTGCTGGACGAAGTAGATGTATGTGTATATAACTGTGTCCACACAGTTGGATAAGGAGAAAGCAGAAAAGAAGAAGCTGACATGGAAGAGGAGTCATGGATTAGAAGTCAAGAGAATGTGGCCCTAATGATGTCCAGTTGTATTTACAAGCAGCTTAGATTAAAAATATAATTAGTAATATAAGAATGCTGATAGAGAAGGAATAATGTCAGAAAAGAAAAATGGTTGAGAAGGTAGATGTATAGACAGGTCTTTTGACATTTGAGGGTTATTGTAAATAAAAGATGTCTCTGTCTTTATTACTAGGTATGTAATGAATGAGGTAGGGTCTAATCCTAGAATTATAAATAAAATTTTCTACAATAGGGTGGCACCTTAACTCTAGGCACAATTACACTTTCTTTTAGAAACATAATTTCAGAATCTGGAACAGAAATATCTCCTGGTTCTTTTATGATCAATATGTAGAGAGAATTATTTTCTTAGTAAAATTTAATTTGTAAGAAGCTGCCTCCGAAGGGTTTTTCTCATTGCCCCGCCGATTTTGAAACAAGGGCAAAATAATGACCAAATTGGCATTTATGATTATTAGGCATATAGTATTCACAAAGACACATGAGCCACTACCTCCAACCAAACCAAACAATGCATCATGGACCAGCTCAATCTTCACCCTTGGATTTTCCCATAAGAATTCTATGATGCCTTGGAGGTGAAATTTAATTGTAAATAGGTTAGAAATCTCTGATAAAGCATCCATCAAGAGAAGTCCAGCTCATAGTGTAGAATACAAGTCTTCATGCCTCTCACAATGAACAATAACTCAATCAAAATATGGAGGAGAGAAAATAAATACAATTTTAAGGCTACCTTAAGAACATGGTTTCTTTAAATAATTGCTCCACTGAAATAGCAGAACTGCTTTGCTAAATACAAGAAAATTATGTCGGCTTTAGAATAAGATTCTAGAGAAATTGAAAGGAAATTTAAATGATGTTAAATTTCCAAAAGAATATTGGTTTGATTCATGTAAAGAACACAGTATACACATATACATGTAATAATCACCAAAGAATAGAAAAATAAATGAAAATGTTAAACATTTAAAGATATAGAAGGCAGGAATATGTGCAATTAATGTAAAGGTATCCAATTGTGAAAACACGGATGATTGAACAAATCCAGGTTTTGATCTCACTGCTTAAGGAACAAACACAAGGAGAATTGAGGCTAAATAACTGTTGGTTATTTAACTGAGGTTAAATAACAGGCTTGACTAGTTCATGCTTTTAGTGGTATTGCTTCACTTTTATCTCCATTTATTTCCATGTTGGCTCATGGTTTTGTGTACATTGCTTTTATGGTGTTTAGGTATGGGCCTTGAGTTCCTGTTCTTTCCAAGCGTTTTGACATGAAAGTATGCGGAATTTTGTGAAATGTTTTTCCCAGCATCTATTGAAATGATGATTTTTTCTTTGAGTTTGTTTTTGGTCATAGATTTTTCATTGATATATTTCCATATATTGAACCAACCCTGCATCCTTGGGATGAAGCCTACTTGATCATGATTAATGATCCCTTTCTTGTGTTCTTAGATTCCTTTGGCAAAACCGATTTTATTATGTATTTTGGAAGTAAGGGAATTGGGCTAAAGTTCTCATTCCTTGTTGGAAGTTTTGTCGTTTTGGCGTCAGAAAATTGTCACAGGGCTGGTTTTGAGGAAAGATACTGAGTAAATTTGTTTTTGTCACGAAATACCTTGTGTTCTCTATCTATGGTAATTGATAGATTTGATGGATATTGCATTCTGGGTTGGTATTTGTGTTCCCTTTGTGCCTGCCTGTCATCTGCCCATGCTCTTCTATCTGTCCTAGTCTCTGGTGAGAAGTCATGTGTAATTCTGATAGATCTACGATTATATGTTACCTGACATTTTCTTCTTACAGCTTTTAATATTCCTTTTTTTTAAAGTACATTTGGTGTTTTAATCATTATATAATGGGAGGAATTTCTTTTCTTTTCAAATCTTTTTGAAGTTTTGTAGGCTTCTTATATGTTCATGGACATCTGTTTCTTTAGACTAGTGAAGTTTCTTCTATAAATTTGTTGAAGTTATTTTCTGGCACATCAAGTAGCAAATCTTCACACTCTTCTGTACTGATAACCATTAGGCTGGGTCTCCTCATTTTGTCCTGAATTTTCTTGATGTTTTTGTTCTGGAGATTTTTGCATTTTGCATTTTTGACTGTTTTATCAATGCTTTCTATTATATCTTCTGTAACTGAGATTTTCTCTTCTATCTTTTGTATTCTCTTGTTTATGCTTATATACATGACTTCTGTCTTTTTTTCCCTAGGTTTTCTATATCCCTTTGTGTCCTCTCTTTATGATTTCATTGTTGTTTCCAACTCCTTCCTTCGATCCTGGGTGTCTTTGTTCATTTCCTTCACGTGTTTTGTTGTGTTTTCCCATAGTTCTTCAAGGGTTTCTTCATGTTTAGTAGAGTTTTCCTGTATTTCTTAAAGGGACCTTTTTATATCCACCTTGAAGCCCTCCATGAAGCTCTCCATCAGCATTAAGCCCTGTGATTTTAAATCCATGTCTTGCTTCCAGAGGTGTTTGGGTATCCAGGACTTGTTGTTATGTGAGAATTGGGTATGGATGGTGACAAATACCTCGATTTTTGTAAGCAATTTTTCTATTTTTTTCCTTTTGCCATCTGGTTATCTCTGGTGATAGTTGGTCCTACTGTCAGTGTTCGGTGTTTGCCTGCAAGCCTGTCTCAGCAACCCATGGTGAACTGCTTTCCCCTGGAAGAGATTGCTTTGGTATTGTTGAGGTCCTGGTTGTAGGCAGAGTCCTGGAATGGGTGTGTCCCAAGAGATTCTCTACTCTGGTGATCCTTGCCTACCCGTATGACCCTCCAGAGTGTCACAGGAGCAAAGATAGTGGTGGCCTTACCTCTGTACACAGGACTCCCTCTAATGGTGAGACTCCATGCAAGTCAATGCTTCTTTGTAAGATACTTGCCCAGACTGCTGTGGGTCTACTCAGCTCCTCACTGCAGGTGGGGCCCTGGTGGACTCTGTCCTGAGTGATCTTCCACTCTGCTGTTCCCTGTGTACATGACTGACCTGACTGACTGGTCACGAGAACAAAGATGGTAGGAACTTCACCTCTGAGTGCAGATCCTCCTCTAACCATGGGAGTACAAGCAAATATTAAGGACACATGACAAGTCCTTAATTTTCCTTTTTTGGGGTGGAGGGGAGGAAAGGGTTTATTCAGTTTACACTTCCAAATTGCGGTTCATCACCAATGGAAGTCAGAAATAGAAGTCAATCAGGTCAGGATAAAAGAGTCTATGCAGAGGCAATGAAGGGATATTTCTTACTGATATGCTACCCCTGGCTTGCTCAGCTTGCCTTCTTATAGAACCCAAGACTACCAGCCCAGGGTTGATACTACCCACAATGGGCCCTTCCCCTTGATCACTAATTGAGGGAATGCCTTACAGCTAGATCTCATGGAGGCCTTGTCTCAACCGAAGCTTCTTTCTCTGTGATAATTCCAGCTTTGTGTCAAGTTGACACAAAGCCAGGCAGTACAAGTCCCAAGATGTCTCCCTTGACACAGCTAATATCCTCTGAAGAGAAGAAAGGAATTGAGAAAATGGATCCAGGAGATTCTTGTAGGCAAGTTTGTTAAGCATTTTCTTTTTTTTTTTTTTTTTTTTTTTTAATGTGGAAATCTTTTTATTTAGCAGAATCCCATTTTGTCCTACCCCATGTTATTTCTTTATTAAGATTTTTATTTTCTATATTCTTTATTTACATTCCAAATGATTTCCCCTTTCCTGGTTCCCCCCTACCCATATGCCCCATAAACCTTCTTCTCTCCATTCCTTCTCCAATCACCTCCCTCCTTTTTCTCTGTTCTTATATTCCCTTCCAATGCTAGATCAATCCTTTCTAGGATCAGGACCCTCTCCATACTTCTTAATGGGAGTCACTTGCTACGCAATTTGTTCCTTGGGTATTCAGGGCTTTGGGGCTAATTAATATCCACTTATCAGAGATTTCATTCCATGTGTATTCTTTTGTAATTGGGTTACCTCACTTAGGATGATATTTTCCAGATCAAACCATTTGCCTAAAAATTGTGAGAATTCATTGTTCCTAATTGCTGTGTAGTATTCCACTGTGTAAATATACCACGTTTTCTGTATCCATTCCTCCTTTGAGGAGCATCTGGTTTCTTTCCAGCTTCTGGCTATTATAAATAAGGCTGCTATGAATATAATGGAGCATGTGTCTTTATTGCATGCCGGGGAATCCTTTGGATATATGCCCAGGAGTGGTAGAGCAGGGTCCTGCGGAAGTGTCATGTCCAGTTTTCTGAGGAACAGCCAGACTGTTTTCCAGAGTGGTAGAATCAATTTGCAACCCCACAGGCATTAGAGGAGTGTTCCTCTTTCTCCACATCCTCGCCAACACCCGCTGTCTCTTGAATTTTTAATCTTAGCCATTCTGCATGGTGTATGGTAAATTCTCAGGGTTGTTTTGATTTGCATTTCCCCGATGACTAATGAAGTTGAGCACTTTTTAAGGTGCTTCTCTGCCATCCAAAATTCTTCAGGTGAAAATTCTTTGTTTAACTCTGTACCCCATTTTTAATAGGGTTATTTGGTTTTCTGAGGTCTAACTTCTAGAGTTCTTTGTATATACTGTATACCCTCTATCTGATGTAAGCTTGGTGAAGATCTTTTCCCAATTGTTGCTGATTTGTCCTTTTGATGGTGTCTTTGCCTTACAAAAACTTTGTAATTTTATGAGGTCCCATTTGTCAATTCTTGATCTTACAGCATACACTATTGTTGATCTCTTCAGAAACTTTCTTGCTGTACCGATGTGCTCAAGGGTCTTCCCAGTTTCTTTTCTATTAGCTTCAGAGTGTCTGGGTTTATGTGTAGGTCCTTGATCCATTTAGAGTTGAGCTTAGTACAAGGAAACAAGGAGATCAATTCGCATTCTTCAGCATGCTGACCTACAGTTGAACCAGCAACATATGCTGAAATGGCTATCTTTTTTCCATTGGATTTTTTCAGCGCTTTGTAGAGAATCAAGTGTCCATAGGTGTATGGGTTCATTTGTGGATCTTCAATCCTGTTCCAGGAGGAGGATCAATGAAACAGGATTGAAGATCCAGAAATGAACCCACACACCTATGGCCACTTGAACCTCGACTAAGAGGCTGAAAACATCCAATGGAAAAAAGATAGCCTATTCAACAAATGGTGCTGGTTCAACTGGAGGGCAGCATGCAGAAGAATGCGAAATGATCCATCCTTGTCTCCTTGTACTAAGCTCAAATCCAAATGGATCAAGGACCTCCACATAAAGCCAGACACTCTGAAGCTAATAGAAAAGAAACTGGGGAAGACCCTTGAGGAAAGCGGTACAGGGAGAAAGTTTCTGAACAGAACACCAATAGCGTATGCTCTAAGAGCAAGAATTATCAAATGGGACCTCATAAAATTACAAAGTTTCTGTATGGCAAAGAACACTATCAAGAGGACAAATCGGCAACCAACAAATTGGGAAAAGATCTTCACCAATCCTACATCAGATAGAGGGCTAATATCCAATATATATAAAGAACTCAAGAAGTTAGACTCCAGAAAACCAAACAACCCTATTAAAAAATGGGGTACAGAGTTAAACAAAGAATTCTCACCTGAAGAACTTCGGATGGCGGAGAAGCATCTTGAAAAATGTTCAACTTCATTAGTCATTAGGGAAATGCAAATTAAAACAACCCTGAGATTTCATCTCACACCAGTCAGAATGGCTAAGATTAAAAATTCAGGAGACAGCAGGTGTTGGAGAGGGTGTGGAGAAAGAGGAACACTCCTCCACTGCTGGTGGGGTTGCAAATTTGTACAACATCTCTGGAAATCAGTCTGGCGATTCCTCTGAAAACTGGGCACCTCACTTCCAGAAGATCCTGCTATACCACTCCTGGGCATATACCCAGAGGATTCCCCACCATATATTAAGGATACATGCTCTACTATGTTCAAAGCAGCCATATTTATAATTGCCAGTTGCTGGAAAGAACCCTGCTATCCCTCAACAGAAGAGTGGATGCAAAAAATGTGGTATATCTACACAATGGAGTACTATACAGCCACTAGAAACAATGAATTCATGAAATTCTTAGGCAAATGGATGGAGCTACAGAACATCATACTAAGTGAGGTAACCCAGACTCAAAAGGTGAATCATGGTATACACTCACTAATAAGTGGATATTAACCTAGAAAACTGGAATACCCAAAACATAATCCACACATCAAATGAGGTACAAGAAGAAAGGAGGAGTGGCCCCTGGTTCTGGAAAGACTCAGTGAAGCAGTATTCGACAAAACCAGAACGGGGAAGTGGGAAGGGGTGGGTGGGAGGACAGGGGAAGAGAAGGGGGCTTACAGGGCTTTCAGGGAGTGGGGGGCTAGAAAAGGGGAAATCATTTGAAATGTAAATAAATTATATCGAATAAAAAATTAAAAAAAAAAAAAAAGAATAGCTACTCCTGCTCATTACCTGTGACCATTGGCTTGTAAGATTGTCTTCCAGCCTTTAGTCTAAGATATTTTGTATCTTTGACAGTGAGGTGTGTCTCCTGTATGCAGCAAATTTTAGGGTCCTGTTTCCTTATCAAGTCTGTTAGTCTATGCCTTTTTATTGGGGAATTGAGACCATTGACATTAAGAGATATTAAGGAATAGTGATTATTACTTCCTGTCATTTTTGATGTTCTTTTTATATTTGAGTGGTTATCTTCTTTTGGGTTTGATGAAGGAAGGTAACTATCTTGCTTTTCCCAGGATGTAGTTTCACTCCTTGTATTGGAGTTTTCCTCTTATTATTCTTTGCAGAGCTGGGTTTGTGGAAAGATATTGGGTAAATTTGGTTTTGTCATGGAATATCTTGGTTTCTCCATCTATGGTGAATGAGAGTTTTGCTGGGTATAGTAGTCTTGGCTGACATTTGTGTTCTCTTAGAGTCCGAATGAGATCTGCCCAGGATTATCTAGCTTTCATGGTCTCTGGTGAGAAGTCTGGTGTGATTCTGATAGGTCTTCCTTTATATGTTACTTGGCCTATTTCTCTTACTGCCTTTAATATTCTTTCTTTGTTTAGTGCATTGGGGGTTTTGATTATTATGTGATGGGAGGTATTTCTGCTCAGGTCCAGTCTGTTTGGAGTTGTGTAGGCTTCTTGTATATTCATAGGCATCTCTTTCTTTAGGTTAGTGAAGTTTTCTTCCAAAATTTTATTGAAGATATTTGCTGGCCCTTTCTGTTGTAAATATTCACTCTCATCTATACCTGTAATCCTTAGGTTTGCTCTTCTCATTGTATCCTGGATGTTCTGGGATACAAACTTTTTGCATTATGCATTTTCTTTGAGAGTTGAGTCAATAGTTTCTATGGTATCTTCAGGATCTGAGATTCTTTCTTCCATTTCTAGTATTATGTTGTTTATATTTGCATCTATGGCCCCTGATTTCTTCTCAAGGTTTTCTATCTCCAAAGTTGTCTCCCTTTGTGATTTCATAGTTATTTATGCTTCTGTTTTTAGATCCTGGATGGTTTTTCTCAGTTCCATCATTTGTTTGTTTGTGTTATCATTTAATTCTTTAAGAGATTTTTGTTTCCTCTTTCATGACTTCTGCTTGTTGACGCTAGTTTTCCTGCATTTCTTTAAGGTTTTTTTTTTTTTTTTTTTTTTTTTTTTTTTTTTTTTTTTTGCGTTTCTTCTTCATTGGCTTCTATCTCTTGGGCCTTATTCTCCTGAATTTCTTTAAGAGATTTTTGTGTTTCCATTATACGGGTTTCTAGCTTATTCATGTTCCCCTGTATTTCTTTAAGAGACTCATTCATGTCCTTTTTGTGTTCTTCTAGCAGCATCATGACCAGTGATTTTAAATCCAAATCTTGTTTCTCCGGTGTGTTGGCATACTAGGACTTGCTGATGTTGGAGAGTTTGGTTCAGATGCTGCCACATTGCCTAGATTTCTGTTAGTAGCATTCCTGCTTTTGCCCTTTGCCATCTTGTTCTCTGGAGGTAGTTGGTCTTGTCTCTGACTGGTGTTTCAGCCTCCTGAGAGGCTCTAGGGCTCTTTCTGCAATACTGGATGGCAGGGTTTCCCCTGTTGCAGATTGTTGATGTGCTGTCTTCCTCTTGGGTGCTATTGCAGCCCTAGTGTATTTTGCCCCAGATTGTGACTGTGAACCAGATGGTGCCCGTTTGCTCCTTAAGGGAGTGCTGAAGGGTGTATGCTGTGGGGACCTTTTCTGTGTGCTGATCACTCTGCTGGCCAGCGGAACTCCCAACCGAGTTGGTGCACACAAGGCTTACCTAGCTGCTCAGGCCCTGAGTGTAGGCAAAAGCCTGGCAGGCCAATGTCTGAGCAAAGTTCCCCTCAGTTGTGAGTGTTAATTGGGTCTGTCAGGTGGCCAGGATGGCAGTGTGTGCGTGCTCCCTGAGAGTGCTTGGAGAGTCTTCTGGGCTAACAACCTCCTGGCCGGGTCCGCACACAGGTGGCCCATCGAGCAGCTCTGGGCTTGGGGGCAGTCCAGGGCCTGACCTTCTTAGACCCCAGCTATGTCAGCCTCGGGCTATGACTCTTAGCCAGTTTTGCCTGATAGGACTCTCTGGCTTCCTGTAGGCAAAATGGCGGCAGCGCTCGCAGGAGCATGTGCAGGCATTGGCTAACAACATCCTAGCCGGGTCAGCACACAGATGGCCCACTGAGCAGCCCAGGGCCTGGGGGCAGTCCAGGGCCTGACCGTCTGAGACCCCTGCTATGTCCACCTCGGGCTCTGCCTGTTAGCTGGTTTGGTTTTGCCTGCTAGGACTCTCTGGCTTCCCGTAGGCAAAATGGCGGGGGGCACACGCATTGGCCCGGGCAAACAACCTCCTGTCCAGGTTTGCACACTGGTGGCCCCCTGACCAGCCCAGGGCCTGGTTGCAGGCCAACACCTGTCAGCCTTAGGACCCCCGCAATGTTGGTCTCGGGTTGTATTTACATACCTCAGTCTGTCTGATTTCTCTGGTGTCCAAGAACCAATATGGAGGCCTAGTATCTGACTGGTGGGAGGCAGATTTCTGAAGTGGCTTCTGGGTGGTGAAAGGCGCTGTAAATCCTCAGTTGCTTGCAGCCCGGCTCACCAGCGATGGCCAGTGGTCGTGGGCACAGGGTCTGCCTGGACCCTGTCAGCCAGGTTCTACTGCTGATGTCCCTTCCTCTGGACCAGCCGCTGCTGCTGTTGCTGCTGCAGCCACTGCTCCCACCTCCCTCTGCCAGAAGTTCTTATACTGTTGAGAATAACTTTAGGTATCCTGGCTCTTGTCATCCCAGGTGAATTTGAGAATTGCTCTTTCTAACTCTATGAGAAACTGAATTGGGATTTTGATGCTGATTGTAATGAATCTGTATATTGTTTTTCGCAAAAAGGCCATTTTTGCTATATTAATCCTGCCAATCAAAAAGCGTTTTTCTATATTCTGAGGTCATCTTTAATGTCTTCCTTCAAAGACTTGACGTTCCTGTCATACAGATCTTTCTCTTGCTTGCTTAGAGTCATGACAAGATTCTCTGTATTGTTTGTGGTTATTTTGAAGGGTGTTATTTCCCTAATTTCTTTCTCAGCCAGTTTACCCTTTGAGTATAGGAAGGCTACTGATTTGCTTGATTTGATTTTATATCCAGCCACTTTGCTGAAGTGGTTTATCAGCTGTAGGAGTTCTCTGGTTGAGTTTTTTGGGTTGCTTAAGTATATTATCATATCATCTGAAAATAGTGATATTTTGACTTTGTCCTTTCCAATTTGTATTCGGTTGACCTACTTTTGTTGTCTAATTGCTCTAGCTAGGTCTCCAAGTACTGTATTGAATAAGTATGTAGATAGAGGTCAGCCTTGACTAGCTCATGCTTTTAGTGGGTTTGCTTTTCTGTCCATTTATTTTGATGTTGGCTCATGGTTTTTTGTACATTGCTTTTACTATGTTTAGGTATGGGCTTTGATTTCCTGTTCTTTCCAAGACTTTTACCCTGAAAGTATGCGGAATTTTATCAAATACTTTTCCAGCATCTATTCAAATGACCTTTTTTTTTTTCTTTGAGTGTGTTTTTGTTGTGGATTTTCATTGATGTATTTCCATATGTTGAACCATCCATGTGTCCTTGGGATAAAGCTTACTTGATCATAATTAATGATCCTTTTGTTGTGTTGTTGGATTCGTTTGGCCAAAACGATTTTATTGTGTATTTTGCAGCTACAGGAATTGGGCTAAAGTTCTTGTTCCTTGTTGGATCTTTGTGTGGTTTTGGAGTCAGAAAATTGTCATTTCATCCAATCACTATGCTTCTATTCATTGTGTTTGTATATTCTGGACTAGTTTGAATAGTATTTTTGTTTGGAATTCTTGGAAGTTCTAAAAAATTTTGCACTAAACCATCTGGTCCTGTGCTATTTTTTGTTGGGAGATGGTCAATGACCACATCTATTCCTTAGGGCTTATAGTTCCATTTAGATCGTCTATGTTATTCTGATTAAACTTTGGTAGTTGGTATCTGTCTTGGAAATTGCCCATTTGCTCCAGATTTTGCTGTTGTGTTGAATATAGCCTTTTGTGATATGATCTGATAATTTTTTGACTCTCCCCAATTTCTGCTGCCATTTCTCCATTTTCATTTCGGATTTTGTTAATTGTGCAACAGTCACTATGCCATCTGCTTAGCCAGGCTAAAGGTTTATCCATCTTGTTCATATTCTCAAAGAACCAGCTCCTGGTTCTGTTGATTCTTTGTATGGTTCTCTGTAGTTCTATTTGGTTGATTTCAGCCCTGAGTTTGAAGCTTTCCTGCCTCCTGCTCCTCTTGGTTGAATTAGCTTCTTTCTGTTCCAAAGCATTCAGATGCGCCATTATGCTGGTACTGTATACTCTCTCCAGCTTCATTTTGGAGGCACTCACGGCTATGAGATTTCCTCTTAGCACTGCTTTCATTGTGTCCCATAAATTTGGGTATGCTATGCCTTCATTTTCATTAAATTCCAAAATGGTTTTGGTATCTTTCCTTATTTCTTCCTTGACCATGCTATCATTGTGTATTCTTCAGCTTCCATGTGTTTGTGGGCTTTGTTTTGCTTTTGCTCTTTTGAAGACCATCTTTACTCCATAATGATCTGACAGGAGGCATGCAATTAGTTTGACCTTCTCCTATCTGTTGAGTTATGTTCAATTTTAGAGAGGGTTCCATGAGGCGCTGAGAAGAAGGTATATTCTTTTGATTTTGAATGAAATGTTCTATAGATATATATGAAAGCCATTTGGTCCAAAACTACTGAAATTTTCACTGTGTCTCTGTTTAGTATGTGTTTCTCTGATCTTTCAATTGAGGACCATGACATGTTGGAGTCACCCACAGCTAGTGTCTGGCATGGGATGTGTGCTTTAAGTTTTAGTAAATTCCTTTACAAATGTATGTGCTCATGTATTTGGAGCATAGGTGTTCAGAATTGAGAGTTCTTCCTGGTAGATTTTTCCTTTAATGAGTATAAAGTGTCCTTCTGTATCATTTTTGATGAAATTGGTTGAAAGTCTTTTTTATCTGATATTAGAATGGCTACTCCAGCTTGTTTATTGTACCATTTGCTTGGAAAACTGTTTTCCAGACTTTAACACTGAAGTAGTCTTCGTCTTTGACAGTAAGATGTGCTTCCTGTATGAAGACAAATGTTGGGTCTTGCTTGCATATCCAGTCTGTTAATCTATGTTTTAAATTGAGTAATTGAATTCACTGATGTTAAGCAATATTAAGGCATAGTGATAGTTGCTTTCTACTATTTTTGATGTAATTTTTATATTTGTGTGGATATCTTCTTTTGGATTTGTAGAAGGAAGATTAATTTCTTACTTTTTTGGTGTTTTCCATTGATTATACTATGTAGGGATGACGTTAAGGAAAGATACTGAGTAAATAAGTTTTTTATCATGAAATACCTTGTTTCTCTATCTATGGTAATGGATAGATTTGCGGATATTGCAATTGCATTCTGGGTATTATTTGTGGTTCTTTAGTTTCTGCCTGTCATCTGCCCATGCTCTTCTGTCTGTCCTAGTCTCTGGTGAAAAGTCATGTGTAATTCTGATAGATCTACGTTTATATGTTACTTGACATTTTCTTCTTACAGCTTTTAATATTTTTTTTTTGTACATTTGGTGTGGTTTTTTTTTATATTTTTATTTTCTGTATTCTTTGTTTGCATTCCAAATGATTTCCCCTTTCCCAGATCCCCCCTCCCCATATGTCCGATAAACCTTCTTCTCTCCATCAATTCTCCAATCACCTGCTTCTTTTTCTCTGTCCTTATATTCCCTTCCCATGCTAGATCAATCCTTTCCAGGATCTGGACCCTCTCCATACTTCTTCATGGGAGTCATTTGTTATGCAATTTGTGTCTTGGGTATTCAGAGCTTCTGGGCTAATTATTATCCACTAATCAGAGATTGCATTCTATGTGTATTCTTTTGTGTTTGGGTTACCTCACTTAGGATGATATCTTCCAGATCAAACCATTTGCCTAAAAATTTTTTGAATTCGTTGTTTCTAATTGCTGGGTAGTATTCCATTGTGTAAATATACCACATTTTCTGTATCCATTCCTCTTTTGAGGGGCATCTGGGATCTTTCCAGCTTCTGGCTATTATAAATAAGGCTGCTATGAACATAATGGAGCATGTGTCTTTATTGCATGCCGTGGAATACTTTGGGTATATGCCCAGGAGAGGTATAGCATGGTCCTCTGTAAGTCTCATGTCCAGTTTTCTGAGGAACCTCCAGACTGATTTCCACAGTGGTTGTACCATCTTATAGCCCCACCAGCAGTGGAGGAATGTTCCTCTTTCTCCAAATCCTCGCCAACTCCTGCTGTCTCCTGAGTTTTTGACCTTAGCTATTCCTACTGGTGTAAGGTGAAATCTCAGGGTTATTTTGATCTGTATTTCCCTAATGAATAATGATGTTGTGCACTTCTTAAAGTGTCTCTTGGCCATCCGAATTTCTTCAGGTGAAAATTCTTTTTAAGATCTGTACCCCATTTTTATTAGGGTTATTTGGTTCCCTGGGGTCTAACTTCTTGAGTTATTTTTATATATTTGATATTATCCCTCTATCAGATGTGGGGTTGGTGAATATCCTTTCCCAATTTGATGGTTGCTGTTTTGTCCTATTAACACTGTCCTTTGCCTTACAGAAACTTTGTAATTTTATGAGGTCCCATTTGTCAATTCTTTATCTTAAAGCATAATCTATTGGTGATCTGTTCAGGAACTTTTCCCCTCTGCCATGTCCTCAAGGGTCTTTCCCAGTTTCTTTTCTATTAGTTTCAGTGTGTCTGGTTTTACATGGAGGTCCTTGATCCACTTGGAGTGAAGTTTACTACATTGTCATTATATCATAGGAGGGATTTCTTTTTTGTTCAAACCTCTTCGGAGTTTTGTAGTTTTCTCATATGTTCATGGACATCTGTTTCTTTAGATTAGGGATGTTTTCTTCTATAATTTTGTTGAAGACATTTACTGGCTCATTAAATTAGAAATTTTCAAATTCTTTTAAACCTATAATCTTAACGTTTGGTCTTCTCATTTTGTGCTATATTTCCTGGATGTTTTGGTTCAGGATACTTTTGCATTTTGCATTTTCGACTGTTTTATCAATGCTTTCTCTTATATCTTTTGTAACTGAGATTTTCTCTTCTATCTCTTGTATTCTGTTGTTGATGCTGATATACATGACTTCTTTTTTTTCCCTTAGGTTTTCTATGTCCTTTTGTGTCTGCCTTTGTGATTTCATTATTGTTTCCACCTCCTTCCTTAGATCCTGGGTGTCTATGTTCATTTCCTTCACCTGTTTTGTTGTGTTTTTCCATAGTTCTTCAAGGTCTTCTCCATGTTTACTAGTGTTCTCCTGTATTTCTTAAAGGGAGCTTTTTATATCCTCCTTGAAGCCGTCGATCTAGCTCTCCATCAGCATCAAGCTTTGTGATTTAAAATCCAAGTCTTGTATTCCTGGTGTCTTGGGTATCCAGGACTTGCTGTTGTGGGAGTATTGGGTTTTTGTGGTGCCAAATCGCCTTGATTTATGTTAACAATTTTCCTATTTTTTCATTTTGCCATCTGGTTATCTCTGTTGGTAGTTGGTCCTGCTTTCAGTGGCTGGTGTTTGCCTGCAAGCCTATCTCAGCAACCCAGGGTGAACTGCTTTCCCCTGGAAGAGATTGCTGTGGTACTGTTGAGGTCCTGGGTGTAGGCAGAGTCCTGGCATGGGTGTGTCCCAAGAGATTCTCTACTCTGGTGATCCGTGCCGAACAGTATGACCCTCTACACTGGCACAGGAGCAAAGATAGTTGTGGCCTTACCTCTGTACACAGGACTTCCTCTAATGGTGGGTCTCTGTGCAAGTCAATGCTTCCTTGCAAGATACTTGCCCAGACTGCTGTGGGTTTACTCATCTTCTCATTGCAGGTGGGGCCCTTGTGGGTTGTTTCCTGATTGATCTTACATACTGCTGTTCCCTGTATACATGGCTGACCTGACTGACTGGTCACAAGTACAAAGATGGTAGGAACTTCACCTCTGAGTGCAGATCCTCCTCTAACCATGGGACTACAAGCAAAAATTAAGAACATATGATGATTATTTAATTTCTTTTAACATCAATGAACCCAATGCCCCATTAAAAAGACATGGATAGTTCAACATGACCCAAAATTTTGATGCATACAAGAAACAAATATGTACAGAGATCTTTGTCTTACCAGCTTTACTATTTTTTTTTTCTGAAAGGGATGCTATTTTTTTAAATAGGTTTCATATTATCAAATGTGAAACTAGAGTTTGTTGCTAAAAAGAAAAACACCACTTTAGGTTTAAGGACATACTTTGTTCCCCTCACTGTCCTAGCATCTTGTTCAACCCACATACTTCTTTCTAAGCATCATTTCCTTTGTATTTTTTATTATTTTGATTATATATATATATATATATATGTATGTATGTATATATTTATATATATATATATGTATATATGTATATATATGTATACATGTATATATACATATATATGTTTAATTCCTCATTTGAATTAGTTCATGTTTTAGATTACATATATATTAAATTGTATATATATATATATATATATATATATATATATATATATATATATATATATATATATTTAATTGACCATTTGAATTAGTCACATTTCAAATTATATCCCCTTGTCTAAGTTACCCATGCACAGGTGCCTTTCAGTCTATACCTGATCTTCCACATTGGCTCTTTCACTTTGAGTGTGCTCCTCTACCAACTTCCACCTCACTGTGACTCTAGCATCACCCTATGCTGTGACATCCAGCATCCCACACCCATAGCCTACTCTGAGACTGATATAAGATAAACCATACTCTGTTCTATGTGTATCTGGAACTCCATGCACATATACACTTTAGTTGGTAGATTTAGTCTCTGGGTTCTCTGGGTTGTCTGGATAGCTAACTTTCTTATCCTTATAGGATTGCATCCCTATCAACCAGTACAGTCTGTCCCCTAACTCCTCCATAGAGGTCCCTGTGGTCAGCCCAATGGTTGGTTGCACACATGTGCATCTCTAGTTGTCTTTCACAGAGTATCTCAGCGGACAACCATACCCTGTTCCTGCTAGCAAGCACTTATTTTCTTTTTTTATTCAATATATTTTTTATTTACCTTTCAAATGATTGTCCCTTTTCTGGACCCCCACTCCCTGAAAGTCCCATAAGCCCCCTTCCCTTCCGCTGTTCTCACACCCTGCTCTTTGCACTTCCCTCTTCTGGTTTTGCCATATACTTCTAAACTGAGCCTTTTAAGAACAAGGGGACACTCCTCCGTTCTTCTTGTGCCTCATTTGATGTGTGGATTATGTTTTGGGAATTCCAGCTTTCTAGGTTAATATGCACTGATATTAACCTAGAAAAGGTAAGGCCACCACTATCTTTGCATACCAGGATTCATCTCTTGAGACTGGGTTACCTCACTTAGTATGATGTTCTCCAACTCCTTCCATCATTGCTTAAGAATTTCATGAATTCATTGTTTCTAATGACTGAATAGTACTCCATTGCGTACTCCATTGTGTACCACCATAGTGGGGTATTCCTGTGACAACCTAACCATGTTTAGGGGAGGACTGTGGAAGGACTTTGGAACTTTGAGCTAGAAAAGCCATTAGAATATTAAGAGCTGGATGGAAAGTTCTGTAGGAGCTTGGAAGACAATGTTAAGAAGGAGATGGAGGCCTGGCTTGTGAAATTTCAGAGGGAAGATTAAAAACTCGTACAGTGGCCATGTTTTGATTGTTAAAATTCTGTGGCTTTGGTTAGCTGGAGATAAAGAATCAGGTGTGAGTAACAAGATACAAGAACTACTAAAGCAAACCTTTGTGTTACTACGACTATTGATGCTGGTTAGCTAGAGCTAAGAAATTAGCGGTGATTAAGAAGAGACACGCATCACTGAGATGAAATCTTCTTGTTAGTGTTTTCTGAGAGTACAGAGAGTGTGTTCCATAGATAGCCACAGTTGTAATTTATGCTGTATCTGTACTTGGTTCTGTGTAAGATTCACCAAGATGGAATTGGATTTGAAAGCATGAAGGGTTCATGAAGAGCAGCTGCGACTCTTTTCACAGTGAGAGGCCACAGAAGGCAATTGGTGAAGGTACAGCCTCAGTTGCAATTAATGGCCCAGGACTTGAAGGGGTCATGCATAGGAGCAGAGGCTTGTCACCCTTATGAGATCCTATGGAAGCCTTTTGGTGAAGCCTAATTACAGCAGAAGTCTGTAGTACTTTGGAGATGACAGTACCATGTGATGACCACCAATAGCAGCAGCAGCAGTGGAGTACAGGCATCTGGAGCCTAGAAGACGAGCTGTGTGCTGCACAGGGCAGAGCTGAATAAGTGACTAAAGCCCTTGGAGGAACCCAGAAGATCGTGAGCTGGATCCCAGACATTGAACCATTGGAAGTTGAGTTTAGGTTTTGGTTGTGACTGTGCCCTGATATGTTTCCCTCCTGAAGGAAAAAAGTATTTTAGTGGAACTCACATTTGAGAGTTTCTATTTTTAAAAGACTTAGATATTGAAAGATGTTGGACATTTTATGGTGATTGATCTTTTAATATGTAAAGACTGTCGGACTTTTAAAGTTATTTAGATCTTGGGAATGAATAATAAAGTAAGGGTTGAGGATTAATAGTGATGTGTTTATGTTTCAAGTTGACAAGGGGTCAATTGTACTGGCTAGTTTTGTGTGTCAACTTGACACAAGCTTGAGTTATCACAGAGAAAGGAGCTTTAGTTCGGGAAGCGCCTCCATGACATCCAGCTGTGGCACATTTTCTCAATTAGTGATCAAGTGGGGAGGGCCCCTTTTGGGTGGTACTTCTGTGGGGCTGGTCCTTTTGCATTCTATAAGAGAGCAAGCTGAGCAAGCAAGTAAGCCAGTAAGAAACAACCTCCATGAAAGAGGAACACTCCTCCACTGCTGGTGGGATTGCAAGATGGTGCAACCACTTTGGAAATCATTATGGTGGTTCCTCAGAATACTGGGCATGTCACTTCCTGAGGACCCTGTTTTACCACTCCCGGGCATATATCCAGAGGATCCTTCAGCATGCAATAAGCACACATGCTCCACTATGTTCATAGAAGACTTATTTGTAGTAGCCAGAAACAGGGAAGAACCTAGGTGTCCTTCAACGGAGGAATGGATACAAAAAATGTGGTACATTTACACAATGGAGTACTATTCAGCCATTAGAAACAATGAATTCATGAAATTCTTAGACAAATGGATGGAGCTGGAGAACATCATACTAAGTGAGGTAAGCCAGTCTCAAAAGATCAGTCATGTTATGCACTCACTGATAAGTGGATATTAGCCTAGAAACTTTGAATACCCAGGACATAATCCACAAATTAAATGATGTCCAAAAAGAATGGAGTAGTGTTCCCTGGTTCTGGAGTGACTCAGTGCAAGAGTATAGGGGAATTCCAGAACAGGGAAGTGGGAAGGGGTGTATGGAAGAGCAGGGGGACGGAGGAGGGCTTCTGGGAATTGCGGGGAATGGGGACCCAGAAAAGGGGAAATCATTTGAAATGTATATAAAAATATATCAAGAAAGAAAAAAAAAAAAAAAAAAAAAAAAACAATATCCATGACTGTAGGGAGCTGCTTGCCCGTTAACTGTTGTTAACTGTTAACAAGTCCTTATTTGCGTGGAGCCTCTTGAGTCTTGCGCCTTCCACGTGGATACAACCTATCAGCAATGCCCACATGGCTAAGCCTGATTGGCTGACTATTAGTATTTAAGGGCTGGGCTGATTCTCTCGTGGTCAGAAGAAGAAGAAGTACAGGAGAGAGAAGTAGTAGAAGAGGGAGAAGAAAGAGAAGAAGTACAAGGGTCCTGAGTAAACTGCATGAAGAAGATCTTCCTGTGTTGCATCATTCCTTGCCGGCGAGGGTAGACACGACAACTGGTGCGGAAACCTGGGACAAGAAACTCTCCTCATTCGTGGGGTTTGAATATCAGAACTTCTCGCAGTAATGGTAGCGCGCTGGTAAGTTCCCGGTTAAATGGGACAATAAAGTGATGGGTCCAGTGCAGCGAGGCCTTCCCTTGTTGTCTGCCTTACCTACCCATTTGCCAGTCATAGTAATCGATATAAAAGACTGTTTCTTTTTAATCGCCCTCTGCATTAAAGACAGGGAGCGGTTTGCATTTACCATCCCTTCCTGTAATCAGGAGGAACCTGATAAGAAGTATGAATGGAAACTGTTACCCCAGGGCATGGCTAATAGCCCCACTATGTGTCAAGTATTTGTGACTGCTGTCATCGCTCCTCTAAGAGAGCAATATTCTAGAGTAAGATGCATACACTACATGGATGATATCCTTCTGAGTAATAAAGATGAGAAGGTTTTGGATCAGGCTTATGAAGAGCTAATAAGATTATTGAGAAGAAAGCAATTGTTTGTTGCCCCTGATAAGGTTCAAAAAACCAGTGTAGTCTCTTATTTGGGAGCAAGATTGGATCCTCTTACAGTAGTCCCACAAAAAATTGAAATTAGAAACGATAATCTCAAGACACTTAATGACTTTCAGAAGTTGTTGGATGATATAAACTGGATCCGAAGCTATTTGAAAATGCCTAATTATGAATTAAAGCCATTATTCAATCTTTTGGCCAGTGATTCAGCCCTGGATTCTCCTAGACAACTAACTAAGGAGGCTCGAGTGGCCTTGAGGAAGGTAGAACAAGGACTACAGGATGCAGTACTATATCGTTGCACAGAGGAATTGGATATTATCCTGTGCATTCTGCCTACCTTTTTGCAGCCTACAGGGCTGTTATGGCAGTCAGGATACTTATTATGGATTCATCCTAAAGCCTCACCAGCAAAATGCATAGAGCATTACACCACTGCTATTGCAAAAATGGCCTTTAATGGAATACAAAAGTGTGTGCAGTTTTTTGTGAGATATCCAGCCTCCCTGATTATTCCATATACTGCTTTTCAAGTGCAAATATTATGTGGAGCAATTGATGACTGGGCCATATTGCGCTGTAGTTTCCATGGTATTATAGATAATCATTATCCCAAGCACACTTTGCTTTTCTTTTTTAAAGAACATCCTGTTGTGTTTCCAAAAGTAACTGCACAAAATCCTTTGCCAGATGCTCCCAATATATTTACAGACGGATCAAAAACTGGATGTGGGGTGTATATGGTAGAACATCAGAAACCAGTCCTGTATCAATTCCAGCCTAATTCTCCACAGGTGGTTGAGTCGCAAATTGTCTTGGAAATCTTTAAAAAATGCTTTTTTCCCTTTAATTTGCTTTCCGATTCGGCATATGTGGTAAATGTTGTAAAAATTCTAGAGGTAGCCGGACCTATAAAACAAAGCAGTACTGGTTGTCACTTACTGAGAGAGTTACAAATGATCATTTGGCTGAGAGAGTCAAAAATTTTGATACAACATATTCGAGCTCATACAGGCTTACCTGGCCCATTAAGTGAAGGAAATGATCTGATTGATCGTTGCACTAGAATGGAATATGCCTTTTTGAGTTCTGTTTTGGAAAATGCCCGAATTTTTCATAAGCAATTTCATATTCCTTCAATGATCTTGCAACGAAGGTTTGGATTATCCCGAGCAGATGCCAGACAAATTGTGCTTGAATGTCAACAGTGTGCTGTTTATAATCATCCCCCTAGTTTAGGAATTAATCAAAGAGGTTTGCTACATTTAAAAATTTGGCAAATGGATATTACTCATATTTTTGAATTTGGTACTTTAAAATATGTTCATGTTTCTGTGGATACTTGTTCTGACATCATTCATGCTACAGTCTTGAGTGGAGAAAAGACACGTAACGTTATTACACATTGCCTTGAATCATGGGCGGCTTGGGGGCAACCTCAACAGCTTAAGACAGACAATGGCCCTGCCTATACAGCTCAGTCTTTCAATCCTTTTGCAAGCAAATGAATATAATCTTGAATCATGGTCTACCTTATAAACCTCAGGGCCAAGGCATTGTTGAATGTGCTCATCGTACCCTTAAGGAATTTTTAACAAAACAAAAAGAGGGAATTGGGTATGGTAGAACACCCAAAGAACGACTTTCATTGGCATTATTTACTTCAAATTTTTTGAATCTGGATAATGATGGTTTGGCTGCAGCTGATCAGCACCAATGCCCTAATAATACCTTGAAGGGTTATGTTAAATGGAAAGATGTGCTTACTGGATTATGGCATGGGCCTGAACTAGTGTTGGCGTGGGCGAGAGGTTCTGTTTGTGTGTTTCCTCAGACTCAACAAGATCCACTGTGGGTGCCTGAGCGGCTGAGCAGACGCTGCAATAAAATGAAGATCCTCTTGCTGTTACTGATTCTCAGCAAGACATTGATGCTGGTGTAGATGGAGCCAAGATGGGCGATCTTGTCGGTGTTCCCGAGACCAATGCCGATACGCCATGATACTAAGCTGTTTCCTTGTCTTTTAGTTCTAACAAGTCTCTTGATATACCTTATTCACCTTTAAAGAGGAGGGAGTGTAAATGAAAACTATGCCCTTGCCATCCTTTTGATAGTACTTTCAATTGTTTGCCTGTGGTGCATCTGCAGGATGAGGTGTATCCAACAAAGACAGGTTGCAATGATGGTACAGGCATTCACAGCCATTGAAGCTGGACAGTCCTTCTAGGCCTGGCTGGCAGCCATGAAGGCCTAATAAGATGCTTTCCACGCTCAGGATGCGAGGCTAAGCACTGCACTCAGGGGCCCATGATTGGAGAGCCCTTGAGGGGAGCATGTTTGACTGCACACGGGTTGGTACGCCAGAACCCGTCTCTGAGCAAAAGGTACCGGACGGGTTTGACGAAATCCACTGGGCTGATGGCTCAGAAGGGCACCGAAACAAGGTCCATGAGTCCACCCGATGGGCAAATGATATATCAGAGGTCAAACCTCTACTCTCGCCTGAATGTGTGTTTAAAAAGAAAAAGGAGGAACTGTAGGGAGCTGCTTGCCCGTTAACTGTTGTTAACTGTCGTTAACAGTTAGCAAGTCCTTATTTGGGTGGAGCCTGTTGAGTCTTGCGCCTTCCATGTGGATACAACCTATCAGCAATGCCCAAGTGGCTAAGCCTGATTGGCTGTCTATTAGTATTTAAGGGCTGGGCTGATTCTCTCGGGGTCAGAAGAAGAAGTACAGGAGGGAGAAGTAGTAGAAGAGGGAGAAGAAGGAGAACAAGTACATGGGTCCTGAGTTAACTGCTTGAAGAAGATCTTCCTGTGTTGCGTCTTTCCTTGCCGGCAAGGGTGGATGCGACACATGACCTCTGCATCAGCTTGGGCTTCCTGACCTGCTTGAGTTCCAGTCTAGACTGTCTTAAGTGATGAACTGCAATGTAGAAGTGTAAGCTCAATAAAACCTCCCCCCCAAAAAAAGTGTTTCTTGGTCATGATGTTTGTGAAGGAATAGAAAGCCTGACTAAGATATGTATATATAGAACATTTTTTTGCATCCATTCTTCTGTTGAGGTTCACCTGGGTTCTTTCCAGATTCTGGCTTTTATAAATAGTGCTGCCATGAACATATTGGGCATGTATCTTTATTACATGCTGGGGAATCCTCTGGGTATATGCCCAGGAGTGGTATAGCAGGATCTTCCAGAAATGAGGTGCTAAGGTTTCTGAGGAACTTCCAGACTGATTTCCAGAGAGGTTCTACCAATTTGCAACCCCGCCAGCAGAGGAGGAATGTTCCTCTTTCTCCACAACCTTACCAACACCTGCTGTCTCCTGAATTTTTAATCTTAACCATTCTGAATGCTGTAAGATGAAATTTCAGGGTTGTTTTGATTTCTTTTTCCCTGATGACTAATGAAGTTGAACATGTTTTAAGATGCTTCTCTGCCATCCGAAGATCTTCATGTGAAAATTCTTTGTTTAACCCTGTACCCCATTTTTAATAGGGTTATTTGGTTTTCTGGTGTCTAACTTCTTGATTTTTTGTATATATTGTATATTAATCCTCTATCTGATGGAGGGTTGGTGAAGATCTTTTCCCAGTTTGTTGGTTGCCGATTTGTCCTATTAATGGTGCCCTTTGCCTTACAGAAATTTTGTTACTTTCTGAGGTCCCATTTTTCAGTTATGATCTTAGAGCATTCACTATTGGTGATCTGTTCACAGACTTTCCCTCCTCTACATATGTCCTCAAGGGTCTTCCCCAATTTCTTTTCTATTAGCTTCAGAGTGTCTGGGTTTATGTATAGGTCCTTGATCCATTTGGATTTGAGCTTAGTACAAGGAGACAAGGATGGATCAATTCTCATTCTTCTGCATGCTGACCTCCAGTTGAAACAGCACCATTTGTTGAAAAGCTATCTTTTTGCCATTGGAGTTTTTTCAGCCCCTTTGTCGAAGATCAAGTGGCCATGTGTGTGGGTTCATTTCTGGATCTTCAATCCTGTTCCATTGATCCACCTGCCTGTCATCTTGCCAATATCATGTAGTTTTGAACATTATTGTGCTGGAGTATTGCTTAACATCAGAGCTACTCATTCCCCCACAATTTCTTTTGTGGTTGAGAATAGTTTTAGATATCCTGTGTTTTTTGTTTTTCCAGATGAATTTGAGAACTGCTCTTTCTAACCCTATGAAGAATTGAGCTGGGATTTTGATGGGAATTGTGCTGAATTTGTATATTGCTTTTGGAAAAATGGCCATTTTAACTATATTAATCCTGCCTATCCCTGACCATGGGAGGTTTTTCCATTTTTTGAGGTCTTCTTCCATTTCCTTCTTCAGAATCTTGAAGTTCTTGTCATACAGATCTTTTATTTTTTGTTAAGAGTCTCCCCAAGGTACTTAATACTGTTTATGGCTATTGTGAAGGGTGTCATTTTCCTAATTTCTTTCTCAGCCTGCTTATCCATTAGGCTGCTAGTGTACGCTCTCTCAATTTTCTTTTTGGAGGCACTCAGGGCTAAGAGTTTTCCTCTTAGCACTGCTTTCATTGTGTCCCAAAGATTTGGATATGCTGTGCCTTCATTTTCATTAAATTCTAAAAAGTCTCTAATTTCTTTTTTTATTTCTTGTTTGGATAATGTGTCATTGAGTAGAGTATTGTTCAGCCTCCGTGTTTATGCGGGCTTTCTGTTGTTTTTGTTGCTTTTGAAAACCACTCTTACTCCATAGTGTTCTGAGAGGAGGCATGGGATAAGTTCGATCTTCTTATATTTGTTGAGATCTGTCTTGCGACCAATTATGGTCGATTTTGGAGAAAGTATCACGAGGTGCTGAGAAAAAGGTATGTTCTTTTGCTTTAGGGTGAAATGTTCTATAAATATCAGTCAAATCCAATTGATCCAAAGCTTCAAATAGTTTTACTGTGTCCCTGTTTAGTTTCTGCTTTCCTGATTGAGGAGATTGGGGTGTTGAAGTCACCCACAATTATTGTGTTAGGTGCAAGGTGTGCTTTGAGCTTTAGTAAAGTTTCTTTTACGAATGAAGGTACCCTTGCATTTCGAACATAGATGTTCAGAAGTGAATGTTCTTCTTGTGGACTTTTGCTTTGACCAGCAAGAAGTGTCCTTCTGTGTCTCTTTTGATGACTTTATGTTGAAAGTCAATTTTATCTGATATTAGATTGGCTACTGTGGCTTATCACCTGAGACCATTGGCATCTTATATTGTCTTCCATCCTTTTACTCTAAGTTAGTTTCTGTCTTTGACACTGAGGTATGTCTCCTGTATGCAGCAAAATGTAGGGTCTTGTTTCCTTATCCAGTCTGTTAGTCTATGTATTTTTATTGGGGAATTTTGTCCATTGATGTTAACAGATATTAAGGAATAGTGAGTATTACTTCCTGTCATTCTTGATGTTATTTTTATATTTGAGTGGTTATCTTTTTTGAGGTTTGATGAAAGAATGTGACTATCTTGCTTTTTCCAGGGTGTAGTTTCTCTCATTTTATTCAAGTTTTCCTCCTATTATTCTTTGCAGAGCTGGGTTTGAGGAAAAATATAATTTGGGGTAAATTTGGTTTTGTCATGGAATATCTTGGCATCTCCTTCTATGGTGATTGAAAGTTTTGTTGGCTATAGTAGCCTTGGCTGACATTTGTGTTGTCTTGGAGCCTGCATGAGATCTGCCCAGGATCTTCTAGCTTTCATGGTTTCTACTGAGAAGGCTGGTGTGAGTCTGATAGTTCTTCTTTTATATGTTACTTGGCTTTTTTCTCATATTGTCTTTAATATTCTTTCTTTGTTTAGTGCATTTGGGGTTTTGATTATTATGTGACAGGATGTATTTCTGCTCAGGTCCATTCTGTTTGGAGTTCTATAAGCTTCTTGCATATTCATGGGCATCTCTCTCTTTAAATTGGGAAAGTTCTCTTCCATAATTTTTTTGAAGGTATTTGCTGGCCCTTTCAGTTGTAAATCTTCACTCTCATTAATGCCTATAATCCTTAGGTTTGGTCTTCTCATTGTGTCCTAGATTTCCTGGATGTTCTAGCATACAAACTTTTTGGATTTTGCATTTTCTTTGACTGTTGAGTCCATAGTTTCAACGGTATCTTCGGCATCTGAGATTCTTTCTTCCATATCTTGTATTCTCTTGTTTATATTTGCATCTATGTCCCCTGATTTCTTCTCAAGGTTTTCTATCTCTAGAGTTATCTCCCTTTGTTATTTCTCAGTTGATTCCATTCCTGTTTTTAGATCCAGGATAGTTTTGCTCAGTTCCTTCATTTGTTTGTTTGTGTTTTCCTTTAATTCTTTAAGAGATTTTTGTGTGTCCTCCTTCATGACTTCTACCTGTTGACTCAAATTCTCTTGCATTTCTTTAATTTTTTTCATTTTTATTTTATTTATTTATTTATTTATTTATTTATTTATTTATTTATTTATTTATTTATTTAGTGTTTCTTCTTTATTGACTTCTATCTCTTGGGCTTTATTCTCCAGAATTTCTTTAAGAGATTTTTGTGTTTCCATTATACATGTTTCTAATTTATTCAGGTTCCCCTCTATTTCTTTAAGAGATTCCTTTATGTCATTTTAGTGTTCTTCTAGCAGCAGCATGAACATTGATTTTAAATCCAAATCCTCTTTCTCAGGTGTCTTGGAATAACCAGAACTTGCTGATGTTGGACAGTTTTCTTCAGATGCTCCACTATTGCCTAGATTTCTGTTAGTGGCGTTCCTGCATTTACTATTTGCCATTTTGTTCTCTGGCATTAGCTGGTCTGTTCTCTGGCTTGTATTTGAGCCTCCTGTGAGGCTCTAGAGCTATTTCCACAACAATGGACGGCAGGGTTTCCCTTGTCACAGATTACAGATGTGCAGTCCTCCTCTTCGGTGCCCTTGGATTCCTAGTGTGCCTTGCCCCAGATTGTCTCTGTGGACCAGGTAGTGCTCGTTTGCTCCATCAGAGAGTGCTGATGGGGTATGCTCCTGGACGTTTTCCAAGTGATGATCACTCTGCTGGTTAGCTGATCTCCCAAACGGGTTGGTGCACACAAGGATAGCCTAGCAACTCAGGCCCTGAGTCTAGGCAAAAGCCTGCCTGGCCAAGGCCCTAGCAGAGTTCACCTTGGGCAATGAGTGTTAAATGGTTCAGTCAGGTGGCCAGGATGGCAGGGTGCATGAGCTCCTCGAAAGTGCCTGGTGAGTCTGCTGTGCTAACATCCTCCTGGTTGGGTTGACACACAGATGGCCCACCAAGCAGTGCAGGGTCTGGGGGCAGTCAAGGGCCTGTCAGGCCTAGACCCCCGCTATGTTAGCCTTCGGCAATGACTGTTAGCTGACTTTGCCTGGTAGACCTCTCTGGTGTCTGATAGCCAAAATGGCGGCATGTGCCAGGCTGGGAAAACAACTTCCTGTCCAGGTTGGAACACCGATGGGCCCCTGAAAAGCCCAGGGCCTGGGTGAAGACCAATGCCTATTGGGCTTAAACCCCCGTAATGTTGGCCCCGGGTTATATTTGCATACCTCAGGCTGTCCGATCACTCTGGCATCCCAGAATCAAGATGGAAGTGAGTGTCTCATAACTGACTGGCAGGGGGCAGATTTCTGATGTGGCTTCTGGTGGTGAAAGGCACTGTAAATCAGCCACCGCTTGTAGCCCTGCTGGCCAGCTATGGTCAATGCTGGTGGGAAGGTGCAGGGCCTGCTTGGATCCAGTCCTCTTGGTTCCACTGCTGATGGCCCTCCCTCTGGACAAGTCACTGCCGCTGCTGCCACTTATCAAGCACTTCCTGGCATCAACATTAGTGTCAAAATGTCATTTGCAGAATTTGTTGTCAATTATTCACTACATCTTAGTAATTCTCACTGAAGCAAATAAAAATGTTATGTTATATTTCAATTTATGTTTTAATAAGAGATTTTTTATTCACTTTGGTTTCAGTAAATGGAATCGAAGGTCTTTGGATGGACTTTACTTGATTTTCTAGTGCATATTTTGCCCCTGTTTATTTCCTTTGTATGGAACAATTCTGGGATCAAAATAGAAAATTAGGAGTTGGGACAATCTCTTTACTGGGGGCCAAGTCTATTTTCTGGAAGTTATCTTTACATGTTCTATATCCCATTTGACATGTTTCTTTTATTTTCTTTTTATTTGAATTTTTAAAATTTTTATGCATTTAATTTTTTTTACAGTTCTAATTGCATCTGCATCCTTGTCTAACTTGTAACTTTTAAGAACCCATACCTCCTTCCACCCTGTCTCCATCAGAATTTCCACACCCTCAAACACCAAATGTTCTCACTCTCTGAGGTTTGCATTCTCTCAAAGGATAGATCCATTTCTTGCCTGAACGCACACCTGGCAATCTTTCTTCTATATGTATAGGGGCCTCAGATCAACTGGCATAGAATACTGACTGGTTGGTTGTCCGATGTCTCAGAAATATTTGGGATCCAGGTTCATTGAGACTCAAGGTCATCTTAAAGTTTTACCTCCACTTCAGGTTCTTTCAATCTTTCCCTATTTCAACCACATGAATCAGATTGTGTCTACTGGTTGCATGTAAATACCTTCATCTGACTCATTCTCCTGCTCCTTGGACAGTTCAGATGATAGTAATTATAGGGCCCTTTTGTGACCATTCTATAGCCTCAGTACTAGCATCAAGACCTTGAGTACTTCCCTTGAGCTGTATCCCATGTAGAGTTGTTTCTGCCCTCCTTTTACTCAGGCTCTTCTCCATTTCTTGTCCATGTTGTTTACCAACAGGAAAAATTTGGGTCATAATATTTGACTGTGTGATGACACACCAATCCCTCACTTGATGCCCTGTATTTCTGCTGGAAGTAGACTCAACAATTTCACTCTCACTGCTTGGCATTTCAACTAAGGATTCTCCCTTTGTTTCCTAAGAGACTCTCACCTTCCTGGTCTCTAGTACATTTTGGAGGTTGCCTGGCCTCCTACCTCCTGAAGTTGCTGTTTCCTTTCTTTCTGCTGGCCTTCAGGTCTTCAGTGCTTTTCCCATATCCAATATCTGATCATCTTTACTTACCTCTTCTCTGGCCTATACCTTTTCTGACCCAGAATGCTCTCAGCCTCCCCCAATCCTATGATATCTATCATTTCTCTTTCTTGTAGGCATGAGGCTCTACAGATCTTTATCCATTTTGAGTTCTTTGCACTATATCCTCTGATTTCTGCAACTTTGGCTGTGGGAATGGAATATACAGTCCTTTGAAAGCACACACTGGTATGTGAGGGCTCAATTTCTCTTTCCTTGTCAATTGAAAAATTTATTGTCATTTCTATAGGTCTTAATCATACTGAGTAGACAAGATTGAATTCGTTTTATGTTTTATTTCAATTTACTTAATTTTAGATGTTTATTAATAAATAAAACATTTCTTTACCATTATAAATAAGATACCAATCTAATCAGAACATAATAAATATTATTAATTTATTCAATAATATACTCAATTGAATACTTTAAGGTATTGAATAATTAGATATACATATTATATTAGAAGTATAGATGACATAAGTGGTTTGTCTTCCAGCCCACTGGGAGTGGGACCTGTGTCCTGTCCAAAGAGCTGAAGAAGGAGAGAAGCCCCGTGGCCCTATTCGCTAAATGCCAGGACAGGAAAGAATCAATAAGTACTTTATCACCCTGAGCTTTGGATCACTGGTGGTGCAAACCGCCAGCAATCTGCCTTCACTCAGGAACTGAGCACATAGGAGGTTTGTCTGCCAGCCTTCCAGGAGTGGGGCCTGTGTCCTGCCCAGAGAGCTACAGAAGGAGAGAAGCCCCATTGCCATATTTGCTGTCTGCCAGAACAGAAAAGGATCACTAGAGACTGTATCACCCTGAGCTTTAGATCACTGGAGGTGAAAACCACCAGGGGTCTGCCTGCACTCAGGAACTGAGCACAAAAGTGGTTTGTTTGCCAGCCTGCCAGGAGTGCGGACTGTGTCATGCCCAGAGAGCTGCAGAAGGGGAGAAGCCCCGCAGCCATATTCGCTGCCTGCTGGAACAGAGAAGGGTCACTAGGTACTGTATCACCCTCAGCCATAGAACTCTGGTGGTGCAAACCGCCAGGGGTCTGCCTGCACCAAGGAACTGAACACATATGCAATTTGTCTGCCATCCTGCTGGGCATGGGACCTGTGTCCTTCCCAGAGAGCAGCAGAGGAAATGATTCCCTGTGGCTATATTCGCTGCCTGCCTGCACAGAAAAGTGTCACTAGGTACTGGATTAACCGTAGCTTTAGATCTCTGGGGGTGCAAATCTCCAGTGATCTGCCTGCACTCAGGAACTGAGCACATAGGCAGTTCACCTGCATGCCAGACCATCTCAGGACCTGTGTCCTAGGCGAGAATCAACAGAGCGAGTGACCTGACCACACCATCTTCGCTCCATAAAAGAGCAGACAGAGAATACCTGATTGACCTTGACAACCTAAGTATAACACTGCTTGAGTCAAGACTGAGCAGGGCTCCAAAGCAGACTGGTTTCATGACCACACATTTTGCTGCATACAGGAAACACACCTCAGTGTCAAAGCCCAAAACTACCTTAGAGTCAAAGGCAGGAACTCAATTCTACATGAAAATTGTCCCAGGAAACAAGCCAGAGTTTCCAGTCTTTTTTTTTTTTTTAATATTTTTATTTTCTATATTCTTTGTTTAAATTCCAAATGATTTCCCCTTTCCCAGATGTCCCCTCCCCATATGTCCCAAAAACCTTCTTTTCTCCATCCCTTCTCCAATCACCTCCCTCCTTTTCCTCTGTCCTTATATTTCCTTGCAATGCTAGATCAATCCTTTCCAGGATCCGGACCCTCTCTATAATTCTTCATGGATGTCATTTGATATGCAATTTGTGCCTTGGGTATTCAGGGCTCCTGGGCTAATTAATATCCACTTATCAGTGATTTCATTTCATGTGTATTCTTTTGTGATTGGGTTACTTTGCTTCGGATGATATTTTCCAGATCAAACCATTTGCCTAAAAATTTTGTGAATTCATTGTGTCTAATTGCTGAGTAGTATTCCATTGTGTAAATATACCATATTTTCTGTATCCATTCGTCTTTTGAGGGGCATCTGGGTTATTTCCAGCTTTTGGCTATTATAAATAAGCCTGCTATGAACATAATGGAGCATGTGTCTTTATTGCATGCCGGGGAATCCTTTTGCTATATGCCCAGGAGAGGTATAGCAGGGTCCTCTGGAAGTTTTATGTCCAGTTTTCTGAGGAACCTCCAGACTGATTTCCACAATAGTTGTAACATCTTACAGCGCCACCAGCAGTGGAGGAGTGTGCTCTTTCTCCACATCCTTGCCAACAACTGCTGTCTCCTGAGTTTTTGACCTTAGCCATTCTGACTGGTGTAAGGTGAAATCTCAGGGTTGTTTTGATCTGCATTTCCCTAATGACTAATGATGTTGAGCACTTCTTAATGTGCCTCTTGGCCATCCGAATTTCTTCAGGTGAAAATTCTTTGTTAAGATCTGTACCCCATTTTTAAATAGGGTTATTTGCTTCACTGGGGTCTAACTTTTGAGTTCTTTGTATATATTGGATATTATCCCTCTACCAGATGTGGGGTTGGTGAATATCATTTCCCAATTTGATGGTTTCCTTTTTGTCCTTTTAACTGTAAATCCAGAATCCTTTCATGCTAAAAGTATTAGAAAGAACAGGAATACAAGGCCCAGACCTAAATATCGTTAAAGCAATATACAGCAAAGCAGTATCCAACATCAAACTAAATGCAGAGAAACTTGAAGCAATCCCACTAAAATCAGGTTGTAGACAAGGCTGTCCTCTCTCTTCATATCTTTTCAATATAGTACTTGAAGTTCTAGCTTGAGCAATTAGACAACATAAGGAGGTCAAGAGGATACAAATTGGAAAGGAAGAAGTCAAATCATCACAATTTGCAGAGGACAAGATAGTCTACTTAATTGTCCCGAAAACCTCCACCAGAGAACTCCTACAGCTGATAAACAACTTCAGCAGAGTGGCTTGTTATAAAATCAACTCAAGCAGATCAGTTACCTTCCTATACTTAAAAGATAAGCAGGCTGAGAAAGAAGTTAGTAAAATGACACCCTTCAAAATAGCCACAAACAATATAAAATATCTTGGTGTGTCTCTAACCAAACAAGTGAAAGAACTATATGACAAGAACTTCAGGTCTCTGAAGAAGGAAATCAAAGAAGACCTCAGAAAATGGAAAAATCTGCCATGCTCGTGGATTGGCAGGATTAATATTGCTAAAATGGCCATCTTGCCAAAAGCGAACTACAGATTCAGTGCAATACCCATCAAAATCCCAAGACAGTACTTCACAGAGTTAGCAAAAGCAATTCTCAAAATCATGTGGAATAACAAGAAACCCAGGAAAGCTAAAACTATTCTCAACAACAAAAGAAATTTTGAGGAAATCAGTATCCCTGACTTCAAGCAATACTACAGAGCAATAGTGTTAAAAACAGCATGGTATTGGCACAGTGATACACAAGTAACAATGGAATAGAATTGAAGATCCAGAAATGAATCCACGCACCCATGGTCACCTGATCTTCGACAAAGGAGCCAAAAACATCCAGTGGAAAAAAGATAGCCTTTTCAACAAATGGTGCTGTTTCAATTGGAGGTCACCATGAAGAAGAATGCGAATTGATCCATTCTTATCTCCGTGTACTAAACTCCACTCCAAGTGGATCAAGGACCTCCATGTAAAACGAGACACACTAAAACTAATAGAAAAGAAACTGGGGAAGACCCTTGAGGACATGGGTACAGAGAAAAAGTTCCTGAACAGATCACCAATAGCTTATGCTTTAAGATCAAGAATTGACAAGTGGAACCTCATCAAATTACAAAGTTTCTGTAAGGCAACGGAGTTGTATTCTAATTTCAGATAAAATTGACTCTCAACCTAATGTCATGAAAAGAGACATGGAAGGTCACTTCTTGCTGGTCAAAGGAAAAATCCAACAAAGAAGAAATCTCAATCCTGAACATCTATGCTCCAAATAAAAGGGCACCCTCATTCATAAAAGAAACTTTATTAAAGCTCAAAGTACACATTGCACCTAACACAATAATTGTGGGAAACTTCAACACTCCACTCTCACCAATGGACTGATCAGGAAAACAGAAACTAAACAGAAAGACAGTGGAATTAATTGAAGCTTTGAACCAATTGGAGTTAACCGACATATATAGAACTTTTCATCCCAAAGCAAAAGAATAAACTTTTTTCTCAGCACCTCATGGTACCTTCTCCAAAATAGATCATATAGGTTGTCACAAGACGGACCTCATCAAATATAAGAAGATTGAAATAATCCCATGCCACCTATCAGAACACTATGGAGTAAAAGTGTTCTTTAATAGCAGTAAAAACAACAGAAATTCCACATACACATAAAAACTGAACAATACTCTACTCAATTATACCTTGGTCAAGGAAGAAATAAAGAAAGAAATCAAAGATTTCTTAGAATTTAATGAAAATGAAGGCGCAACATGAACAAATCCATGGGACACAATGAAAGCAGTGCTAAGAGGAAAACTCATAGCTTAGAGTGCCTCTAAAAAGAATTTGGGAGAGCATACACTAGAAGATTAACAGAACAAGTGAAAGCCATGGAACAAGAAGAAGATAATTCACCCAGGAGGGGAAGAAGACAGTAAATCATCTGACTCAGGGCTGCAATCAATCAAGTAGAAACCAAGAGAACCATACAAAGAATCAACAAAACAAAAAGCTGGTTCTTTGAAAAAATCAACAAGATAGATAAACCCATTAGCCAGACAAAGCAGAAGGTACAGATAAAGTATCCAAATTAACAAAATTAGAAAAGAAAACAGAGATATTACAACAGAAATCGAGAAAATTAAAAAAAAATCATCAAATCCTATTACAAAAACCTGTACTCAACACAAGTGGAGAATGTGGAGGAAATGGACATTTTCTTAGTCAGATACCAATTACCAAAATTAAAGCAGGATCAAATAGACCATTTAATCAGACACATAACCCCTCAAGAAATAGAAGGGGTCATAAATAGGCTTCCGACTAAAAAAAGAACAGGACCAGATGGTTTCAGTGCAGAATTCTATCAGATCTTTAAAGAGACTTAACACCAATACTCTTCAAACTTTTCCACCATTAGAAACAGAAGAACACTACCCAACTCCTTCTTCGAAGCCACTATTACACTGATACCAAAACCACACAAAGTTCCAACTAAGAAAGAGAATTTCAGACAAAATTCCCTTATGATTATCGATTTAAAAATACTAAATACAATTCTTGTCCACCGAATCGAAGAACACATCAAAAAGATCATCCAACATGATCAAGAAGGCTTCATCGCAGGGATGCAGGGAGGGTTCAATATAAGGAAATCCATAAATGCTATCCACTACATAAACAAACTCAAAGAAAAAAAACACATGATCATTTCATTAGATGCTGAAAAAGCATTTGACAAAATTCAGCATCCTTTCTTGCTAAAAGTCTTGGAAGGACAGGAATTCAAGTCCCATACCTAAATATAGTAAAAGGTATATACAGCAAACCAGTAGCCAACATCAAACTAAATGGAGAGAAACTTGAAGCAATACCACTAAAATCAGGGACTAGACAAGGCTGCCCCCTCTCTCCATATCTTTTCAATATATTTCTTGAAGTCCTAGTTAGAGAAATTAGACAACATAAGGAAGTCAAACGGATGCAAATTGGAACGGAAGAAGTCACACTATCACTATTTGCAGATGATATGATAGTATACTTAAGAGGCCCTAAAAACTCTACTAGAGAACTCCTACAGCTGATAAATAACTTCAGCAAAGTGTCTGGCTATAAAATCAATGCAAGCAAATCAGTAACCTTCATATACTCAAAGGACATGGAGACTTAGAAAGAAATTAGGGAAATAACTCCTTTCACAATAGCTACAAACAGCATTAAGTATCTTGGGGTGACTCTAACCAAAGAAGTGAAAGACCTATATGACAAGAACTTCAGATCTCTGAAAAAGGAAATCGAAGAAGATCTCAGAAAATAGAAAAACCTTCCATGCTCGTGTATTGGCAGGATTAATATAGTTAATATGGTCATGTTGCCTAAGGCAATCTACAGATTCAATGCTATCCCCATAAAAATCCTAACCAAGTTCTTCATAGAGCAAGAAAGAGCAATCCTCAAATTCATCTCGAATAACAAAAATCCCAGGATAGCTAAAACTATTCTCAACAGGAAAAGAACTTCAGTGGAATTCAGATTCCCAGACCTCAAACTTTACTATAGAGCAATAGTGATTAAAAACTGCATGGTATTGGTACAATGCCAAGGAAGCGGATCAATGGAATAGAATTGAAGGCCCCAAAATGAACCAACACACCTAGGGTCACTTGATCTTCCACAAAGGAGCTGTAAGCATCCAGTGGGAAAAAAAGATAGTCTTTTCAACAAATGGTGCTGTTTCAATTGGAGGTCAGCATGCAGAAGAATGTCAACCGATCCATTCTTATCTCCTTGCACCAAGCTCAACTCTAAATGGATCAAGGACCTCCACATAAAACCTGACACACTGAAACTAATAGAAAAGAAACTGGGGAAGACCCTTGAGGACATGGGCACAGGGGAAAAGTTCCTGAACATCAATAGCTTATGCTCTAAGATCAAGAATTGACAAATGGGACCTCATAAAACTAAAAAGTTTCTGTAAAGCAAAGGACACTGTCAAAAGGACAAAATGTCAACCAACAGATTTGGAAAGAATCTTCACCAACCCTAAATCTGACAGAGGGCTAATATCTAATATATATAAAGAACTCAAGAATGTAGATCCCAGAGAACCAAATAACCCCATTAAAAATGGGCTATGGAGCTAAACAAAGAATTTTCACATGAAGAACTTCAGTGTGCTGAGAAACACCTTAAGAAATGTTCACCATCATTAAGCATTAGGGAAATGCAAATCAAAGCAACTTTCAGATTTCACTTCACACCAGTCAGAATGGATAAGGTCAAAAACTCAGGAGACATCAGGTTTTGGTAAGGATGTGGAGAAAGAGGAACAATCCTCCACTGCTGGTGGGATTGCAGGATGGTGCAACCACTTTGGATATCAGTCTGGCGGTTCCTCAGAAAACTGGCATGACACTTCCTGAGGACCCTATTATACCACTCCTGGGCATATAACCAGAGGATTCTTCAGCATGTTCCACTATGTTCATAGCTGCTCTATTTGTAGTAGCCAGAAGCTGGAAATAACCCAGGTGTCCTTCAAGGGAGGAATGGATACAAAAAAATGTGGTATATTTACACAATGGAGTACTATTCAGCCATTAGAAACAATGAATTCATGAAATTCTTAGACAAATGGATGGAGCTGAAGAACATCATATTAAGTGAGGGAACCAGTCTCAGATCAATCATGGTATGCTCTCACTGATAAGTAGATATTAGCCATGAAACTTTGAGTACCCAAGACATAATCCACATATTAAATGAAGTCCAAAAAGAATGGAGGATTGGCCCCTGGTTCTGGAAAGACTCAGTGCAAAATTATAGGGGAATTCTAGAACAGGGAAGTGGTAAGGGGTAGATGGACGAGTAGGTTGAAGGAAGAGGGCTTCTGGGACTTGCGGGGAGTGGGGGCCCAGAAAAGGGGAAATCATTTGAAATGTAAACAAAAAACATATTTATAAAAAATAATAATAATTAAAAAAGAAAAACACACAAAAAACAAAAAACAAAAAAAAAAAAAACAAAAAACAAACAAACAAACATACAAAAAAAAGAAAAAAAGAAAATCTGACTTTTCTTTTACAAGATTTACTTTTCCAAAATCATTTGTTGAGTGTGTTAGTCAGGGTTTCTATACCTGCACAAACATCATGACCAAGAAGCAAGTTGGGAAGGAAAGGGTTTATTGATCTTACAGTTCAATGCTGCTGTTCATCACTAAAGGAAATGATGACTGGAACGTAGCAGGTCAGGAAGCAGGAGATAATGCAGAGGCCATGGAGGGATGTTACTTACTTGCTATTCCCCCTGTCTTTCACAGACTGCTCTTTTACAGAAACCAAGAGCACCAGTCCAGAGGTGGTACCACCCACAAGCACTCGTTGATTACTAATTGAGAAAATTCCCCACACCTGGATCTCATGGAGGCACTTACCCAACTGAAGCTCCTATCTCTGTGATAACTATAGCCTGTGTCAACTTGAAACATAAAATGAGCCAGTACAAGAATGGTAGAATTTCTTAATATTAGAAATTAAAATGTTATCCTACATTTTATTAAAAAGCTTTCAAATGTTATACTGAATACTTCTGGAGATGTATGAAGATTTTTGAAAAAAAATCAAAATTTCAGAATTAATGTAAACAATGCACAAATATTCCACTATAACTGCACAGAAAGTGTAGAACAGAATAAAGAGAAAATTAAATACTTAAAACACGTTTATCTTTTATACTTCAAAGATACCATTAATATCTATCATATAAAAGTCATGAACACATTCATATTTGGTAATAATGAAAAATTTAAAATATTGTTTATGCTCTGATCAGATTGGTATATATTTAATAATTGCTTAGAAAAATTTTTAAATAAATAAAAATTATTATTATTTAAGCAAGTTGAAAAATAACGTAAAAAAATTCATCCTTGTCCATTCAGTAGGACTAAAAGGTAGAAAATGGACATTGCTCAATGGAAAAGCTAAAATAGAAATTGAGCCCTCAGTACTGGTAATATGTGCTTACAAAGGACTGTATATAGCACACCCTTAGACATAATGACAGAATACCCAGGAGAGAGTCCACAGAACTCAAAAATGCTCAAAAAACATAGGGCCTTAAGCCTACATGGGAGAAGTAAAGATCAAAAAAGAAGATAAAAATCACAGGAGTGTGAAAGGCCAGGAATGTTCTGGGTCAGAAAAGGTACAGGCAGGATAAGAGGGGAACATGACAGATATTGGGTAGGGGAAAATGCTTGAAGCCGTGAGGCCCAGCAAAAAAAAGGAAACAGGCAACTTCAGGAGGTAGGAAGCCAGACAACCTCCAAATAGTATTAGATACCAGGGAGGTGAGAGACTCTAAGGACTCAAAGGGAGAAACCTTAGATGAAATGTTCTACAGTGAGAGTAAGCTTGTAGAGCCTACCACCACCAGAAATACAGGGCATCAAGTGAGGGATGGGGGTGCCATCCCACAGTCCAAAACTATGACTCACAACTTTTCCAGTTGGTAAAACAACATGGACAAGAAATGGAGAAGAGCTTGAGGAAAAGGAGGGCAGAGAGAGTTTCACAGTGGGAGACAGCTCAAGGGAAGGACCCAAGGCCTCGACACTATTACTGATGATATGGAATCTTCACAAAAAGGAGCCTATAATTACTGTACTCTGAAAGATGCAACACAAAGGAGAATGAGTCCAATGAAGGTATTTAGACACAAGCAGTGTACAGAATCTGGTTACTCCTGTGCTTGAATTAGGGAAAGACTGGAAGAAGCTGAGGTGGAGGCCACAGTTTTTAAGAGGACCTTGAGTATGAATTAGTCAGATACAAAAGATTTATGAGACATTGGATCATCAAAAAGGCAGCCTACTATAACAGCTGATCTAAGGTATCTAACACATATAGAACAAAGAACTGCCATGTCTGGGTTCAGTGAAAAAAATTTATCTATGCCTTGAGAAACTGGATACCTCAGGGAGTGCAGATATTTCATGGACGTGCATGTGGAAATTCTCATGGAGATAGGGTGAGGGAAGGTATGGGCTGTTAAACAGTCACAAAATAAACCAGGATGCAGATAAAATTTGGACTGTAAAAAAATTACATAAAATATAAAAAAAAAATCAAAGAAAATGAAAGAAGGAACAAAGGGAAGATAGAACCTGTGGAAACCACTTCCATTTGATAGGCATGTCCCACAGTTGAGGGACTGGGACACCTAAAGATTTCCAATTTTCATCCCAGAATTTTTCCATACAAAGCAAATACAGGGGCGAAATATGAAACAGTGATTCAAGGAAAATCCATACAGTGATCTTCCATCCCATTTACAGAAACCAAAATGGAAAAAAATTCCTTAGTAAGTAGTAAATTGAAGTTAAAAATAACATTTTCATTTAACTTCAGTCAGAATGATAAAAAAGAAACGAAGAATTGACAAAAAATTCTGCAAATGACATTGTGAAGCTAATGCTGATGACAAGAAGTGCTTGCTAACAGGAACAGGGTATGTCTGTCACCTGAGAGAATCTGTATGTGACAGAGAACTAGAGATGCAGATGTGTCCAATCAAACATCGGGCTGATCACAGGGACCTCAGTGGGGAAGTTAGGGGACAGACCGCACTGGCTGATGGAGATACACCCCTATAAGTATAAAACGTTAACTAACCAGACAACCAAGAGCACACAGAAACTAAACCCACCAACTAAACTGTATACATACATGGAGTACTTCAGAGCTCTAGATACACAGAGAACAGAGTATGACCTTATCTCATATCAGTCTCAGAGTAAGCTGTATCTGGAATGTTGAATGTCACAACATAGGGTGATGCTAAAGTCACAGTGAGGTGGGAGTCGATGGAAGAGCACCCTCATAGTGAAAAGCCAATGGGGAAGAGCAGGTATAGAATGAAAGGCAGCTATACATGGGTAATTTAGAAAAGGGGATATAATTTGAAACATACACTAAAAGAAATGATCAATTAAGATATATATCAAAATAATAAAAAATTACAAAGGAAATGCTGCTTAGAAAGTAGTATGTTGGTTGATAAATATGCTCTGACTCTGAGGGGAACAAAGTATGTGTTTAAAACTTGCAGATGTGTTTTTCTTTAAAGCAAAAACAAACTTTAATTTTATATTTGAAAATATGAAGCGAATTAAGAAAGAGCATCTTTTGGGAAAAAATTAGTAAGTCTTGTAGGACAAAATTTCTCTGTAGGTGTATGTCAATGGAAAGATGTGATGCAAAATGTCTGCTAAAATATGAGTTTGAAATCTATTCCATGATAAAAAGTTTTACTTTAATATCATAATGACCCTGAATAATGCATTCTAAATGTCTAGAATATCACAGCATCAGGCTTCCTTGTCTTTTTAAACAGATATATGCATTTAATCACATATAAAATATCGGTAAAAAAAATGGGAAGCGATTTGAACAACAAATGCTGAGAAGAACAAACACTTATGACTGTCAGGAACGAGCTACTCTGGTACTGGCCATTCAATTTAGATATGGATTATGAGATAGATGTGCCACCAAACAGCACTACCTATTCTCTGGAAAAAATTAGTATCATATTCATAATGAATATGTTGTTCCTTGGTGTAATGGAAGCATAAATGTTTTCTGAGAAAACTGGACAATCTTTACTATAGAGATGAAAAATTACAAAGGTAAAGAAACTCTGGGATAGCCTCAGGGTAGAATGGGATGTGTATAATATATTAATCAAATAGCCGTTTACTCTATTATGATGCCATATTGAGAGTCCCAAAGAGAGGATATCTCTAGTAGTGTAAGTTAGATCCAGTAAAATTATTGCAAAAACATGGGTGGATAAAAGTGTTTGGAAGCAAGGATGGAGTCAGAGGATAAGAAAAAGGAAATAACTTCAAATATTGAAATAAAGTAATGTGACAACTTGGAATCCACTATCAGAGGTATCTAGTGTACCATTTCTAGGTAAAAGAAATAGGGCTTTTGAGAGAGACCTGTGGAGAAATTCTAGAAGAAATAACATTGCACATTGCACAGTGAAATTGTTGGAAAACACGAACAGAAACAGATATTCAGTGGAAGTCAATAAGCTGGAGGAAGAGACTGTGTAAAATAGACAAGGAAACATTTCTTCCATTACCATTAATTTTTAAGCCATTTCTCATTTCATGTAAGTGCAGAAAGAACAGGTATTTACCTTTGTAGCTGTAACATTTATTCTTCCATTTTTTTCTTCATGATGGAGTTGGCAGGTGGATTTATTAAAAATTAAAGAATTTGGAGAAAATTATGTATTTGAATATGTATTAGTGAATGACAAGAAAGATTGTAACCCATTAAAGAATGATTTGAACTCAAATATAGTTAGAGAAAACAGGTCAACTTCCCCTCAGCACACTGAAAACATAACAGTGAGTCACCTGTTAGTTTGCATCTGCATCATGCTTATTATTCTGAATTCACAAGGATCCATACATCACATACTCTAGATCCATAAAACACTGATTCTGGTTCATGGCAACAAATGGACCTAGCAATACCTGTGTGTGCATGTGTGTGTGAGTGGGTGTCTGTGTGTGTGTGTTTGCTGTGTGTGTGTGTCCTCAATTTATGAATGATTTATTAAGTCTTTTTCTGTTTATATTAGAAGCCTGTTCTGTCTATATTAGAATCCAAATTCAAGATGAGCAATCTTGAAATATTTTCCCTTGAAACTGACTTTGCTAAAAAAATATGAGAATTTAATATATAGTAAATATGGAAATTACAAATAATGAATTATTCTAATAATCTGTCGCTTTTCATTTATACCACATTTTGCATCCTACCAAACCAATAAGTTGGGACGTTTTTCATATAACTCCCTTCATGGTTTGGGAAAGATGGGTCATTTCTAATTACACTAAAATCTAGTTATCTTTGAAAATTTATGTTTTTCTTTTGTTCTCACTAAAAAGTTAATGGAGAATACTTTGATTTAAGGATCAGAGATGATGCTGGTGGATATCCCTGAACTTCAAAAGGTAAGACATTAAAATATGGTTGCCTTTTTTTTCACTTTCTGTCTCTGATGGCCCTCCACACAATTACATCTATATCTCTTGTAAAAATTTTGGTCATTACCATAAAGAATGTATAATGAGGGTGTTATTCCAATTTCTATGCTTCACATATCAAGACAGTTGAAATTTATTTTACAGATAACTCTACAAGAAAGGTCAAGAAGTTAACATCTACAATAGAGTTAAGGGCAACTCTTTGTCAGTCAAACAAGAACAATGATGTGACTCTTCCAGGCAACGATTTCAACCCTGTCATGATGATTACACTCCCATAGCCAATCTTTATATATAAGAGAACGCTAGTCGATCTGGATATGATTCAAAAGCAACTGTAATGAAGGAAAAATTTCTATCTATGATAAACCCACTTGGCCACATTAAGATTATGCAGTTACACTCCCTGAATCTTGCAACAGACAGTGGCTGATAAAACAGCAAACAAAATCTTTAATTATTTCAAATCATTTCCTTGTTGTAAGTGATTATTATTTAGAACACCTCTCCACTCTGATATTCCACATATGTATGATACCCATATATGTAAATAATTAATTATATATATTTGACAATTTTTATGGGAAAAAATTAGGATCACCATACAAAAATATGAAATTCAAATTGTTGGGTATTTTCCACTAAGATGCATTTAATATGAACTGAGATATCACAATCAGACTGCATATAGATTTTTAAATTTTCTGTAAGTGGTTGTAGCATGAAATTGTTACTGTCTACAGCTATTATAAATGTGAGAGGAATTAAATGAACCTGTTTTATATTAGAAAAATAAAGTTTCAATAAATGATCTCTTTTCGTGATCGCTATTCTTTACAACGATTAATGTATTTTTAAAATTAGCTGTTCCTTTTTAATTTATGTTTCATTGCAATTATACATGTCCTTAACTTCATTTATGGTCACACTGTGAAAAAATGCAGATGTTTCAAAACAATTATATATTTTTAATAATTATATATTTTTGATATATTATATTTTAATTATATTTTTTAATAATTACATTAAAATTATAAAATATATAATTACAGATTATATAAATTTTAATTTATAATTTATAAAAATTATAAAATATATAATTACATATAATTATATAAAATATATAATTACCTATAATATAATTTATAATTTATAAAAAAATTATAAAATATATAATTACAGATTAATTATATATTTTTAATAATTTCCATTGTGTCATAACTATGCATATAGCAAAAGAATAGCCTATAACATTTGGACTTTGTAGAAATGTGATTATTAACCTTAAATGTACAAAAAGGCACTTTAGACATCTGCCCGCTTAGTCGAATTGAAGACACAGAAAATACATTTATCTCTCAGGCTGGTGTTTAACCAATGAGGTCTTCTACAAAATAGATCCTGAGAGCCAGTGTCAAATAACAGGGTCCCAACTGGATTTTGGTAAAATCATGGCAATGGTTTTGGAAATCTCCTGTGATTGAGTCTAAAGAATAAAGAATATTGAGAAATAATCTACCCCTTGAGTGAAAGCAGGGACTAAACACAAAGTAAGGAAGCATACAAACAAAGGACTGCTACCCAAGAGATGTGACACAGGGCAAGTGTGTATTTGTGTGAGTCCTTGATTATCTTGTGATGGAATTAATCTGTCATCCAGGTGTGTATGCATGTCCTCTTCTCCTAACTTTTCTGACATATTCCTTCAGTCAGAGAAAATATGACTAGCAGTGTAGTTATATCAATGGTGAGGGAGATTGTGACAACACCTGTTGTAAGTAAAGAAAATCCCCAATGTGGGAAATGGCCCTGTGAGGGAAAAAAAATGTACTTTATTGGAAAAAAAATGTGCATGAACAAATGTGTTCATGAATGAAGGAATGAAGAAATGATGGAATAAATGAAGGAACATGTAAGAAATATTATAAAGATTCATATTTCCTGTGATATTTAAAATAAAATCTCCATCCCTGGAAAGAATGTATCACAGTTAGCTAGAAAATATACCAAGAAGAGAGATATTCTTCAATAGACAAAAGGTAATAAACTCACATATACTTTACTTATCTCTAAAGTGAATATTGTGAAACCTTCAAAGATACTTTGAACAATGGCAAGGTTCATCAAAATATACAGTAACTGATACAATGACCTCAAATCCCATATGTTCCTATTCCCTGGCGAATGCATGTTACAATCTTTAAGAATTTATTTTTAACCTGGAATCATAATGGAAGAAACTAGGAAACTAGAAAATAATCACTTATATGAGAGATTAATATCTCCATATCCATGCTGATAGCAGTTAACTTATATAGTAATGTTGTGTTTGGTAAGGCTAACTTTCATTTCCCAATTGTCTGAATAATAATTAGTGTCAGAGCATGCCTGGTTTGGTTTTCCACATAGTATTGGGTATTTACATTCTACTTTCTCTATTTTTACGGGTAGACTGGACACACACACACACACACACACACATACACACACACACACACACACACTCCCACACACTTACAATTATTTTCAGGTGTGTTGGTTGTCTTATTCAGTTATGTGATTTTAATTTGGTCCATACATATGTTGGGCCTCTCTCTGGATCATCTTTTCCTCTGGCTGGATGGTTCATTTCCATCCCTAAAATTATTTCAGGTAAGAACACTAAGGTCAGAATTTTGATTTTGGAATGTACCCACTCTTCCTCATTTGATGCCCTCTATTCCATATGGAGGTGGACTCTATTAATACCCTCTCCCTATAGTCCAGCATTTCTGTAGGGTCCCTCTTTGTTAGTCACATGATCTCTTACTTCCCAGTTCTCTGGTGTATTCTGGAGGGTCTCCTCAACCTCCTGTCCCCCAAGGTTGCCTGGTCCCCTTCTTTCTGCTGGCCCTTAGGGCTTCAGTCTTTTCCTTCACCAAATACCAGATGAGGCTACAGTTACCTCTCACTTCCCAAGCCTGTCTACTATCCCTCCAAGGTTCCTCCCTTCCTGCTCACTTGTGATTGATTTTTTCTTTCTCCCAAGTGGCATTGATGAGTCCTCACTTGGGAAATTCAGATTGTTTACCATTCTGATTTCTGTGGCTAATATTCACTTATTAGTGAGTACATACCATGCATGTTCCTTTGTTTCTATGTTACCTTAGGGTGATATTTTGTATTTCCATTAGTTTGCCTGAAAAATAAGCATCATTAAAGTGCAAAGTCAGATTAATAATTTTTACATCATACCTCTGTTGTATGTGTTTATTGTTTGTGCCATTTCAGTGCCTTTTTGTTTGTATACCGCAATGCCATCACCCCTTGTTCTGCAGCTCTCCAATAAAATGAACCAGGATGATGATCAGTCAGGAAATATCATTGTTTATGTTTGGTCTAGTGCTGTGTATTATAATGCTAATTCTATAGGCAAAGGGAGGATCTAGTGCTACACACCTTTTTATCTTATTTTGTTTTAAACTTTCCAAATCATTCTAAAATATCAGTAAAAATGAATGGGCTACAGCCAACTGCTGGACGAAGTAGATGTATGTGTATATAACTGTGTCCACACAGTTTGATAAGGAGAAAGCAGAAAAGAAGAAGCTGACATGGAAGAGGAGTCATGGATTAGAAGTCAAGAGAATGTGGTCCTAATGATGTCCAGTTGTATTTACGAGCAGCTTAGATTAAAAATATAATTAGTAATATAAGAATGTTGATAGAGAAGGAATAATGTCAGAAAAGGAAAATGGTTGAGAAGGTAGATGTATAGACAGGTCTTTTGACATTTGAGGGTTATTGTAAATAAAAGATGTCTCTCTCTTTATTACTAGGTATGTAATGAATGAGGTAGGGTCTAATCCTAGAATTATAAATAAAATTTTCTACAATAGGGTGGCACCTTAACTCTAGGCACAATTACACTTTCTTTTAGAAACATATTTTCAGAATCTGGAACAGAAATATCTCCTGGTTCTTTTATGATCAATATGTAGAGAGAATTATTTTCTTAGTAAAATTTAATTTGTAAGAAGCTGCCTCCGCAGGGTTTGTCTCATTGCTCCGCCGATTTTGAAACAAGGGCAAAATAATGACTAAATTGGCATTTATGATTATTAGGCATATAGTATTCACAAAGACACATGTGCCACTACCTCCAACCAAACCAAACAATGCATCAGGGACCAACTCAATCTTCACCCTTGGATTTTCCCATAAGAATTCTATGATGCCTTGGAGGTGAAATTTAATTGCAAATAGGATAGAAATCTCTGATAAACCATCCATCAAGAGAAGTCCAGCTAATAGTGTAGAATACAAGTCTTCATGCCTCTCACAATCAACATTAACTCAATCAAAATATGGAGGAGAGAAAATAAATACAATTTTAAGGCTACCTTAAGAACATGGATTCTTTAAATAATTGCTCAACTGAAATAGCAGAACTGCTTTGCTAAATACAAGAAAATTATGTCGGCTTTAGAATCAGATTCTAGAGAAATTGAAAGGAAATTTAAATGATGTTAAATTTCCAAAAGAATATTGGTTTGATTCATGTAAAGAACACAGTATACACATAAACATGTAATAATCGCCAAAGAATAGAAAAATAAATGAAAATGTTAAACATTTAAATATATAGAAGGCAGGAATATGTGCAATTAATGTAAAGGTATTCAATTGTGAAAACATGGATGATTGAACAAATCCAGGTTTTGATCTCACTGCTTAAGGAACAAACACAAGGAGAATTGAGGTTAAATAACTGTTGGTTATTTAACTGAGGTTAAATAACAGGCTTGACTAGTTCATGCTTTTAGTGGTATTGCTGCACTTTGCTCTCCATTTATTTTGATGTTGGCTCATGGTTTTATGTACATTGCTTTTACGGTGTTTAGTTATTGGCCTTGAGTTCCTGTCCTTTCCAAGAGTTTTGACATGAAAGTATGCGGAATTTTGTGAAATGTTTTTCCCAGCATCTATTGAAATGATGATATTTTCTTTGAGTTTGTTTTTGGTCATAGATTTTTCATTGATATATTTCCATATATTGAACTATCCCAGCATCCTTGGGATGAAGCCTTCTTGATCATGATTAATGATCCCTTTGTTGTGTTCTTAGATTCCTTTGGTAAAACCGAATTTATTATGTATTTTGGAAGTAAGGGAATTGGGCTAAAGTTCTCATTCCTTGTTGGAAGTTTTGTCGTTTTGGCGTCAGAAAATTGTCACTGGGCTGGTTTTGAGGAAAGATACTGAGTAAATTTGTTTTTGTCACGAAATACCTTGTGTTCTCTATCTATGGTAATTGATAGATTTGCTGGATATTGCATTCTGGGTTGGTATTTGTGTTCCCTTTGTGCCTGCCTGTCATCTGCCCATGCTCTTCTATCTGTCCTAGTCTCTGGTGAGAAGTCATGTGTAATTCTGATAGATCTACGATTATATGTTACCTGACATTTTCTTCTTACAGCTTTTAATATTCCTTTTTTTTTTAAAGTACATTTGGTGTTTTAATCATTATATAATGGGAGGAATTTCTTTTCTGTTCAAATCTTTTTGAAGTTTTGTAGGCTTCTTATATGTTCATGGACATCTGTTTCTTTAGAGTAGTGAAGTTTCTTCTATAAATTTGTTGAAGTTATTTTCTGGCCCATCAAGTAGCAAATCTTCACACTCTTCTGTACTGATAACCATTAGGCTGGGTCTCCTCATTTTGTCCTGAATTTTCTGGATGTTTTTGTTCTGGAGACTTTTGCATTTTGCATTTTTGACTGTTTTATCAATGCTTTCTATTATATCTTCTGTAACTGAGATTTTTCTCTTCCATCTTTTGTATTCTGTTGTTTATGCTTATATACATGACTTCTGTCTTTTTTCCCTAGGTTTTCTATATCCCTTTGTGTCTGTCTTTATGATTTCATTGTTGTTTCCAACTCCTTCCTTAGATCCTGGGTGTCTTTGTTCATTTCCTTCACGTGTTTTGTTGTGTTTTCCCATAGTTCTTCAAGGGTTTCTTCATGTTTAGTAGAGTTCTCCTGTATTTCTTAAAGGGACCTTTTTATATCCACCTTGAAGCCCTCCATGAAGCTCTCCATCAGCAATAAGCCCTGTGATTTTAAATCCAAGTCTTGCATTCCAGAGGTGTTTGGGTATCCAGGACTTGTTGTTATGTGAGAATTGGGTATGGATGGTGACAAATACCTCGATTTTTGTGAGCAATTTTTCTATATTTTCCTTTTGCCATCTGGTTATCTCTGGTGATAGTTGGCCTACTGTCAGTGTTCGGTGTTTGCCTGCAAGCCTGTCTCAGCAACCCAGGGTGAACTTCTTTACACTGGAAGAGATTGCTTTGGTATTGTTGAGGTCCTGGATGTAGGCAGAGTCCTGGAATGGGTGTGTCCCAAGAGATTCTCTACTCTGGTGATCCTTGCCTACCAGTATGACCCTTCAGAGTGTCACAGGAGCAAAGATAGTGGTGGCCTTACCTCTGTACACAGGACTCCCTCTAATGGTGGGACTCCATGCAAGTCAATGCTTCCTTGCAAGATACTTGCCCAGACTGCTGTGGGTCTACTCAGCTTCTCACTGCAGGTGGGGCCCTGGTGGACTCTGTCCTGAGTGATCTTCCACTCTGCTGTTCCCTGTGTACATGTCTGACCTGACTGACTGGTCACGAGAACAAAGATGGTAGGAACTTCACCTCTGAGTGCAGATCCTCCTCTAACCATGGGAGTACAAGCAAATATTAAGGACACATGACAAGTCCTTAATTTCCCTTTTTTGGGGTGGAGGGGAGGAAAGGGTTTATTCAGTTTACACTTCCAAATTGCGGTTCATCACCAATGGAAATCAGAAATAGAAGTCAATCAGCTCAGGATAAAAGAGTCTATGCAGAGGCAATGAAGGGATATTTCTTACTGATATGCTACCCGGGACTTGCTCAGCTTGCCTTCTTATAGAACCCAAGGCTACGAGCCCAGGGATGATACTACCCACAATGGGCCCTTCCCCTTGATCACTAATTGAGGAAATGCCTTACAGCTAGATCTCATGGAGGCCTTGTCTCAACCGAAGCTTCTTTCTCTGTGATAATTCCGGCTTTGTGTCAAGTTGACACAAAGCCAGCCAGTACAAGTCCCAAGATGTCTACCTTGACACAGCTAATATCCTCTGAGAAGAGGAAAGGAATTGAGAAAATGGATCCATGAGATTCATGTAGGCAAGTTTGTGAAGCATTTTCTTTCTTTTTTTTTTTTTTTTAATGTGGAAATCTTTTTATTTAGCAGAATCCCATTTTGTCCTACCCCATGTTATTTCTTTATTAAGATTTTTATTTTCTATATTCTTTATTTACATTCCAAATGATTTCCCCTTTCCTGGTTCCCACCTACCCATATTCCCCATAAACCTTCTTCTCTCCATTCCTTCTCCAATCACCTCCCTCCTTTTTCTCTGTCCTTATATTCCCTTCCAATGCTAGATCAATCCTTTCCAGGATCAAGACCCTCTCCATACTTTTTAATGGGAGTCATTTGCTATGCAATTTGTTCCTTGGGTATTCAGGGCTTTTGGGCTAATTAATATCCACTTATCAGAGATTTCATTCCATGTGTATTCTTTTGTAATTGGGTTACCTCACTTAGGATGATATTTTCCAGATCAAACCATTTGCCTAAAAATTGTGAGAATTCATTGTTCCTAATTGCTGTGTAGTATTCCACTGTGTAAATATACCACGTTTTCTGTATCCATTCCTCCTTTGAGGAGCATCTGGTTTCTTTCCAGCTTCTGGCTATTATAAATAAGGCTGCCATGAACATAATGGAGCATGTGTCTTTATTGCATGCCGGGGAATCCTTTGGATATATGCCCAGGAGTGGTAGAGCAGGGTCCTGCGGAAGTGTCATGTCCAGTTTTCTGAGGAACAGCCAAACTGTTTTCCAGAGTGGTAGAATCAATTTGCAACCCCACCGGCAGTAGAGGAGTGTTCCTCTTTCTCCACATCCTCACCAACACCCGCTGTCTCTTGAATTTTTAATCTTAGCCATTCTGCATGGTGTATGGTAAAATCTCAGGGTTGTTTTGATTTGCATTTCCCCGATGACTAATGAAGTTGAGCATTTTTTTACGGTGCTTCTCTGCCATCCAAAATTCTTCAGGTGAAAATTCTTTGTTTAACTCTGTACCCCATTTTTAATAGGGTTATTTGGTTTTCTGAGGTCTAACTTCTAGAGTTCTTTGTATATATTGTGTACCCTCTATCTGATGTAAGCTTGGTGAAGATCTTTTCCCAATTGTTGCTGATTTGTCCTTTTGATGGTGTCTTTGCCTTATAGAAACTTTGTAATTTTATGAGGTCCCATTTGTCATTTCTTGACTTTACAGCATACACTATTGGTAATCTCTTCAGAAACTTTCTCCCTGTACCGATGTGCTCAAGGGTCTTCCCAGTTTCTTTTCTATTAGCTTCAGAGTGTCTGGGTTTACGTGTAGGTCCTTGATGCATTTAGAGTTGAGCTTAGTACAAGGAGACAAGGAGATCAATTCGCAATCTTCAGCATGCTGACCTACAGTTGAACCAGCAACATTTGTTGAAATGGCTATCTTTTTTCCATTGGATTTTTTCAGCGCTTTGTAGAGAATCAAGTGTCCATAGGTGTGTGGGTTCATTTCTGGATCTTCAATCCTGTTCCATTGATCCTCCTGCCTGTCACTGCACCAATACCATGCAGTTTTTAACACTATTGCTCTGCAGTATTGCTTGAGGTCAGGGATACTGATTCCCCCAGATTTTCTTTTGCTGCTGAGAATAGTTTTAGCTATCCTGGGTTTTTTGTTGTTCCAGATGAATTTGATAATTGCTCTTTCTAACTCTGTGAAGAATTGAGTTGGGATTTTGATGGGTATTGCATTGAATCTGTATATTGCTTTTGCTAAAATGGCCATTTTAACTATATTGATTCTACCGATCCATGTGCATGGGAGGTTTTCTCATTTTTTGAGTTCTTCTTCCATTTCCTTCTTCAGAGTCTTGAAGTTCTTGTCATACAGATCTTTCACATGTTTGGTAAGAGTCACCCCAAGATACTTTATATTGTTTGTGGCTATTGTGAAGGGGGTCATTTCCCTAATTTCTTTCTCAGCCTGCTTATCCTTTGAGTATAGGAAGACCACTAATTTGCTTGTGTTGATTTTATAACCTGCCACTTTGCTGAAGTTGTTTATCAGCTGTAGGAGCTCTCTAGTGGAGTTTTTTGCGTCACTTAGGTAGACTATCATGTCGTCTGCAAATAATGAAAGTTTGACTTCTTCCTTTCCAATTTGTATCCCTTTGACCTCCTTATGTTGTCGAATTGCCCGAGCTAGTACATCAAGTACAATATTGAAAAGATAAGGAGAAAGGGGGCAGCCTTGTCTGGTCCCTGATTTCAGTGGGATTGCTTCAAGTTTCTCTCCATTCAGTTTGATGCTGGCTACCTGTTTGCTGTATATTGCTTTTACTATGTTTAGGTGCGGGCCGTGAATTCCTGTTCTCTCCAAGACTTTAAGCATGAAAGGATGCTGAATTTTGTCAAATGCTTTTTCAGCATCCAATGAAATGACCATGTGGTTTTGTTCTTTGAGTTTGTTTATATAGTGGATTGCATTGATGGATTTCTGAATATTGAACCAATCCTGCATTCCCGGGATAAAGCCTACTTGATCATGGTGGATTATCGTTTTGATGTGTTCTCAAATTCGGTTGGCAAGAATTTTATTGAGTATTTTTGCATCGATGTTCAAAAGGGAAATTGGTCTGAAGTTCTCGTTCTTTGTTGGATCTTTGTGTGGCTTTGGTATCAGCGTAATTGTGGCTTCCTAGAAGGAATTGGGTAGTGTTCCTTCTCTTTCTATTTTGTGGAACAGTTTGAAGAGTATTGGTGTTAACTCTTCTTTGAAGGTCTGATAGAATTCTGCACTGAAACCATCTGGTCCTGTGCTTTTTTTTGGTTGGAAGACTTTCTATGACTCCTTCTATTTCTTTAGACATTATGGGACTATTTAGATGGTCTAGTTGGTCCTGATTTAATTTTGGTATTTGGTATCTGTCAAGGAAATTGTCCATTTCCTCCAGATTCTCCAGTGGTGTTGTTACAGCCTCTTGTAGTAGGATCTGATGATTTTTTGGATTTCCTCAGTTTCCTTTGTTATATCTCCCTTTTCATTTCTAATTTTGTTAATTTGTATACTTTCTCTGTGCCCTTTGGTCAGTCTGGCTAAGGGTTTATCTATCTTGTTGATTTTCTCAAAGTACCAGCTCCTGGTTTTGTTGATTTTTTGTATGGTTCTCTTTGTTTCTACTTGGTTGATTTCGGCCCTGAGTTTGATGATTTCCTGCCTTCTACTCCTCCTGGGTGAAATAGCTTCTTTTTGTTCCAGGGCTTTCAGGTGTGTCATTAAGCTGGTAATGTGTGCTCTCTCCATTTTCTTTTTGGAGGAACTCAGGGCTACGAGTTTTCCTCTTAGCACTGCTTTCATTGTGTCCCATAGATTTGGGTATGTTGTGTTTTCATTTTCATTGTGTTCTAAAAAGTCTTTAATTTCTTTCTTTATTTTTTCCTTGACCAAGGTATCATTGAGTAGAATATTGTTCAGTTTCCGCGTGTAAGTGGGTTTTCTGTTGTTTTTGTTGCTATTGAAGATCACTTTTACTCCATAGTGATCTGATAGGAGGCATGGGATTAGTTCGATCTTCTTATATTTGTTGAGGTCTGCCTTGTGTCCAATTATATGGTCGATTTTGGAGAAGGTACCATGAGGTGCTGAGAAAAAGGTATATTCTTTTGCTTTAGGGTGAAATGTTCTATAAATATCAGTCAAATCCAATTGATCCAAAGCTTCAATTAGTTTTACTGTGTCCCTGTTTAGTTTCTGTTTTCCCGATCGGTCTATTGAGGAAAGTGGAGTGTTGAAGTCCCACACAATTATTGTGTTAGGTGCAATGTGTGCTTTGAGCTTTAGTAAGGTTTCTTTTACGAATGAGGGTGCCCTTGCATTTGGCGCATAGATGTTCAGAATTTGAAGTTCTTCTTGGTGGAATTTTCCTTTGACCAGCAAGAATGTCCTTCTTTGTCTCTTTTGATGACTTTAGGTTGAAAGTCAATTTTATCTGATATTAGAATGGCTACTCCTGCTCGTTTCCTGTGACCATTGGCTTGTAAGATTGTCTTCCAGCCTTTTACTCTGAGGTGGTTTTTATCTTTGACATTGAGGTGTGTCTCCTGTATGCAGCAAATTGTAGGGTCCTGTTGCCTTATCCAGTCTGTTAGTCTATGCCTTTTTATTGGGGAATTGAGACCACTGATGTTAAGAGATATTAGGGAATATTGATTATTACTTCCTATCATTTTTGATGTTCTTTTCATATTTGAGTGGTTATCTCCTTTTGGGTTTGATGAAGGAAGGTAACTATTTTGCTTTTTCCAGTGTGTAGTTTCCCTCCTTGTATTGGAGTTTTCCTCCTATTATTCTTTGCAGAGCTGGCTTTGTGGAAAGATATTGAGTGAATTTGGTTTTGTCATGGAATATCTTGGTTTCTCCATCTATGGAGTATGAGAGTTTTGCTGGGTATAGTAGTCTTGGCTGACATTTGTGTTCTCTTAGAGTCTGCATGAGATCTGCCCAGGATCTTCTAGCTTTCATGGTCTCTGGTGAGAAGTCTGGTGTGATTCTGATAGGTCTTCCTTTATATGTTACTTGGCCTTTCTCTCTTACTGCCTTTAATATTCTTTCTTTGTTTAGTGCATTTGGGGTTTTGATTATTATGTGATGGGAGGTATTTCTGCTCAGGTCCAGTCTGTTTGGAGTTCTGTAGGCTTCTTGTATATTCATAGACATCTCTCTCTTTAAGTTAGGAAAGTTTTCTTCCATAATTTTGTTGAAGATATTTGCTGGCCCTTTCTGTTGTAAATCTTCACTCTCATCTATACCTATAATCCTTAGGTTTGGTCTTCTCATTGTATCCTGGATTTCCTGGATGTTCTGGGATACAAGCTTTTTGCATTTTGCATTTTCTTTGTCAGTTGAGTCAATGGTTTCTATAATATCTTCGGCATCTGAGATTCTTTCTTCCATCTCTTGTATTCTGTTGTTTATATTTGCATCTAATGCCCCTGATTATTTCTCAAGGTTTTCTATCTCCAAAGTTGTCTCACTTTATGATTTCTTAGTTGTTTCTACTTCTGTTTTTAGGTCCAGGATGGTTTTGCTCATTTCCATCATTTGTTCTTCTGTGTTTTCCTGTAATTCTTTAAGAGATTTTTGTGTTTCCTCTTTCATGACTTCTGCCTGTTGACTCAAGTTCTCCTGCATTTCTTTAAGTATTTTTTGCCTTTCTTCTTTATTGGCTTCTATCTCTTGGGCCTTATTCTCCTGCATTTCTTTAAGTGTTTTTTGTGTTTCCATTAAACGGGTTTCTAGCTTATTCATGTTCCCCTGTATTGCTTTAAGAGATTTATTCATGTCCTTTTTGTGTTCTTCTAGCAGCATCAGGAACAGTGATTTTAAATCCAAATCTTGTTTCTCTGGTGTGTTGGCATAACCAGGACTTGCTGATGTTGGAGAGTTTGGTTCAGATGCTGCCATATTGCCTAGATTTCTGTTAGTAGCGTTCCTGCATTTGCCCTTTGCCATCTTGTTCTCTGGAGCTAATTGGTCTTGTCTCCGGCTGGTGTTACAGCCTCCTGAGAGGCTCTAGGGCTATTTCTGCAACACTGGAGGACACGGTTTTCCCTTTTGCAGATTGCTGATGTGCTTTTCTCCTCTTGAGTGCCCTTGCAGCCCTAGTGTCCCATGCCCCAGATTGTGTCTGTAAGCCAGAAGGTGCCCGTTTGCTCCTTCAGGGAGCACTGAGGCTGTATGCTGCAGGTACCTTTTCTGTGTGCTGATCTCTCTGCTGGGCAGCAGAACTCCCAACCTGGTTGGTGCACACAAGGCTAGCATAGCTGCTCAGGCCCTGAGTCTAGGCAAAAGCCTGGCAGGCCAATGTCGGAGCAAAGTTCCCCTCAGCTGTGAGTGTTAATTGGGTCTGTCAGGTGGCTAGGATGGTGGCGTGGGCGCGCTCCCGGAGAGTGTTGGGAGAGTCTGCTGGGCTAACAACCTCCTGGCCAGGTCAGCACACAGATGGCCCACCGAGCAGTCCAGGGCCTGGGGGCAGTCCAGGGCCTGACCGTCTGAGACCCCTGCAATGTCCGCCTCGGGCTATGCCTGTTAGTTGGTTTGGTTTTGCCTGCTGTGTCTCTCTGGCTTCCCGTAGGCAAAATGGCGGTGATGCGCAAACCGGCCCAGATAAACAACCTCCTGGCCGGGTCAGCACACAGATGGCCCACCGAGTCGCCCAGAGCCTGGGGCAGTCCAGGGCCTGACTGTCTGAGACCCCTGCTATGTCCGCCTCGGGCTATGCCTGTTAGCTGGTTTGGTTTTGCCTGCTAGGTCTCTCTGGCTTCCCTTAGGCAAAATGGCGGTGGTGCGGGCACTGGCCTGAAAGAAAAAAACCTCCTGGCTGGGTTTGCACCCCGGTGGCTCCCCGATCAGCCCAGGGACTCGGTGCAGGCCAACGCCCGTCGGGCTTAGACCCCCGCGATGTGGGTCTCAGGTTATATTTGCGTACCTCAGTCTGATTTCTCTGGCGACCGAGAACCAATACGGAGGCCTCGTAACTGACTGGCAGGAGGCAGAGTTCTGATGTGGCTTCTGTGTGGTGAAAGACACCGTAATTCCGCCGCTGCTCGCAGCCTGGCTGGCCAGCGATAGCCAGTAGTCGTGGGCACAGGGTCTGCCTGGACACTGTCCACTTGGTACTACTACTGATGGCCCTTCCTCTGGACCAGCCGCCGCCGCTGCTGCTGCTGCTGCTGCTGCTGCTGCTGCTGCTGCTGCTGCTGCCGCCGCCGCCTGTCCTCCTAGGGGTTCTATAGGGCCCTTTTTGTGACCATTCCATAGCCTCAATAATAGTATCAAGAACTTGGGTCCTTCCATTGAGCTGTATCCCACTGCGGAGTTGTCTCTGCCCTCCTTTTCCTCTGGCTCTTCTCCATATCTTGTCCATGTTGTTTACCAACAGGAAAAATTTGGGTCATAATCTTTGACTGTGTGATGGAACACCACCCATCCCTTATTGATATCCTGTATTTCTGCAGGAAGTAGGCTCTACAAGCTCATTCTCAGTGTAAGGCATTTCACATAAGGATTTTCTCGTTGTGTCCTAAGAGACTCTCAACTCCCTGGTTTCTAGTACATTTTGGAGGTTGCCTGGCCTCCTACCTCCTGAAGTTGCTGTTTCCTTTCTTTCTGCTGGCCTTAGGTCTTCAGTGATTTTCCCCTATCCAATATCTGATCATGTTTACTTTCCTCTTCTCTGGCCTGTACCTTTGCTGTCCCAGAATGCTCTCAGCCTCCTCCATTCCTGTGATATCTATCTTTTTTCTCCATAGTAGGCATGAGGCCCTACAGACCTCCATCCTTGTTGAGTTCTTAGCAATATATACTGGTATTCTGCAATTTTGCCTGTGGGAATGGAATATACAGTCCTTTGAAAGCACAGATTGGTATGTGAGGACTCAATTTCTCTTTGAGCTTGTCAATTGAAAAATTTAGTGTCAGTTCTGTAGGTCTTAATCACACTGAGTAGGCAAGACTGAATTCCTTTTTTTTTTGTTTTATTTCAATTTACTTAATTATTGATGAAGTTTATTAATTTATAAAATATATCTTTACAATTATAAATTAGATACGAATCTAATCAGACCATAATAAATATTATTAATCTATTCAATATTATATTAAATTGAATACTTTCAGGTCTTTGAATAATTAGATATTAATATTATATTAGAAGAATAGATGACATCGGCGGTTTGTCCACCAGCCCGCCGGGAGTGGTACCTGTGTCCTGCCCAGAGAACTGCAGAAGGAATGAAGCCCTGCAGCCATATTTGCTGCCTGTCAGGACAGAAAATGTCACTAGGTACTGTATCATCCTGAGCTTTAGATATCTGGGGGTGCAAATCTTCATGGGTCTACCTGCACTCAGGAACTAAGCACATAGCAATTCATCTGAAAGCCAGTCCGTTGCATGACCTGTGTCCTAGGTGAGAATCAACAGAGGGAGTGACCCCCACTACACCATCTTTGCTCCATAATAGGGCAGACAAAGAACACCTGGTTGACCTTGACAACTTAAGTATAGCATTGCTTGAGGCAAGACAGAGCAGGGCTCCAAAGGCACAAAAGAGGAAGGCAGCATATCAGTAATCTGTGCCAGAGGAAACCCAGTCATCCAGTGTTGCAGAAATTATCTTAAAGATCCACAGTAGTTTGAAGCACCTGCCAGTGACAATAAGACCATCTAACTCCTGGGAGAACCAGATGGCTAAAGGCAAACTTAGCAATGTTACTAACAGAAACCAAGGAATTTTGGCAACATCTGAACCCAAAACTCCAACAATAGCAAGTCCTGGATACCCCAATACACCATAATAACAAGATTTGGATTTAAAATCACTGGTCACGTAGCTGGTACAGGAACACATCAAGGACATACTTAAATAAATTCAGGAGAAAATGGATCAAAATTTAGAAGCCCTTACAAGGGAAACACAGAAATAATTGAAAGAAATTCAGGAGAATACAAAAGTCAATCAGGAAGAAATGCAAAAATGACTGAAAAAAAATACAGGAGAACTGATCACCAGGGAAAAGGCATAAAATAGGAAACAATAAAATCTCTTAAATAATTAGAGGAGAACACAAACAAGCAAATGACAGGACTGAGAAAAAACTTCCAGGATATAAAACCAGAAGTAGAAACAAATAAGAAAGTACAAAGGGAGACAACTTTGGAGATAGAAAAACTTGGGAAGAAATCAGAGACCATAGACACAAATATCAACAACAGAATACAAGAGATAGAAGAAAGAATCTCATATGCTGTAGATACCATAGAAACCATGGATTCAACAGTTAAAGAAAATGCAAAATGCAAAAAGCTTGTAACCCAAAACATCCAGGAAATGCAGGACACAATGAGAACACCAAATTTAAGGATTATAAACATTGATGAGAGTGAAGATTTACAATTTAAAGAGCCAGCAAAAATCTTCAACAAAATTATGGAAGAAAACTTCCCTAACCTAAAGAGAGAGATACCTATGAACATACAAGAAGCCCACAGAACTCCAAAAAGACTGCACCAGAACAGAAATACCTCCGGTCACATAATAATCAAAACCCCAAATGTACGAACCGAAGAAAAAATACTTAGGGCAGTAAGAGAAAAAGGGCAAGTAACATATAAAGGAAGACCTATCAGAATTACACCAGATTTCTCAGCAGAGACCATGAAATCTAGAAGATCCTGGGCAGAGCTCATGCAGACTCTAAGAGAACACAAATGCCAGTGGTGACTACTATATCCACCGAAACTCTCTATTACCATAGATGGAGAAAACAAGATATTCCATGACAAAACCAAATTTACACAATATCTTTCCACAAACCCAGCCCTACAAAGGATAATAGGGGAAAAACACCATTACAACCAGGGAAACTATACCCTTGAAAAAGCAGGACATTAAGCTTCTTTCATCAAACCCAAAGAAGATAACCACACTCATATAAAATTATAATGAAAAATGATAGGAAGCAATAACCACTACTCCTTAATATCTCTTAACATCAATGGGTTCAATTCCCCAATAAAAAGACATAGACTAACAGACTGGTTATGTAAACAGGACCCTACATTTTGCTGCATACAGGAAACAACACTTCAGTTTCAAAGACAAAAACTACCTTAGAGTAAAAGGCTGGAAGACAATTCTACAAGCAAATGGTCCCAGGAAACAAGCCGGAGTTGCCATTCTAATATCAGATAAAATTGACTTTCAACCTAATGTCATCAAAAGAGACATGGAAGGTGACTGCTTGCTGGTCAAAGAAAAAATCCAAAAAGAAGAACTCTCAACCCTGAACATCTATGCCCCAAATACAAGGGCACCCTCATTCATAAAAGAAACTTCATTAAAGCTCAAAGTACACATTGCAGCTAACACAATAATTGTGGGTGATTTCAACACTCCACTCTCACCAAATGGACTGATCAGGAAAACAGAAACTAAATAGGAAGACAGTGAAAGTAATTGAAAGTTTGAACCAATTGGAGATAACAGATATATAAAGAACATTTCATCCCAAAGCAAACGAATATACGTTTTTCTCACCACTTCATGGTACCTTCTCCAAAATAGATCATATAGTAGGTCACAAGACAGACCTCAACAAATATAAGAAGATTGAAAAAATCCCATGCCTCCTATCAGATCACTATTTAGTAAAAATGGTCTTTAATAACAGCAAAAACAACAGAAATTCCACATACACATGGAAACTGAACAATACTCTACTCAATGATACCTTGGTCAAAAAAAAATAAAGAAAGACATCAAAGATTTCTTAAAATTTAATGAAAATGAAGGCACAACATACACAAATCGATGAGACACCATGAAAGCGGTGCTAAGAGGAAAGCTCATAGCTTTGAGTGCCTCCACAAAGAAATTACAGAGAGTATACACTAGAAGAATACAGGAACAACTGAAAGCCCTGGAACAAGAAAAAGATGAGAATATAATTCACGCAGGAGGAGATGAAGATAGAAAATCATCAAACTTAGGGCCGAAATCAATCAAGTAGAAACCAAGAGAACCATACAAAGAATCAACAAAACCAAAAGCTGGTTCCTTGAAAAAATCAACAAGATAGATAATCCCTTAGACAGACTAACCAAAGGGCACAGAGAAAGGATCCAAATTAACAAAATTAGAAATGAAAATGGAGATATTACAACAGAAACAAAGGAAATTCAAAAATTCTTCAGATGCTAATACAAAAACATATACTCCACACAAGTGGAGAATCTGGAGGAAATGGACATTTTCTTAGACAGATACCAATTACCAAAATTAAACCAGGATCAAATAGACCATCTAAACAGACCCATAAACCCTAAAGAAATAGAAGGCGTCATAAATAGGCTTCTGACTAAAAAAAACACAGGAAAAGATGGTTTCAGTGAGAATTCAAACAGACCTTCAAAGAAGATTTAACACCAATACTCTTCAAACTTTGCCACCAAATAGAAATAGAAGGATCATTACCCAACTCCTTCTTCGAAGCCAATATTACGCTGATACCAAAACCATACAAAGATCCAACTAAGAAAGAGAATTTTAGGACAAATTCCCTTATGAATAACGATGCAAAAATACTAAATAAAATTCTTGCCCACCGAATCCAAGTACACATCAAAAAGATCATCCCCCATGATCAAGAAGGCTTCATTCTAGGGATGCAGGGATGATTCAATATTAGGAAATCCATAAATGCTATACACGACATAAACAAACTCAATGAAAAAAAAAACACATCATCATTTCATTAAATGCTGAAAAGCATTTGACAAAATTCAGCATCTTTCATGCTAAATGTCTTGGAAAGGACAGGAATTCGAGGACCATACTTAAACATAATAAAAGCAATATACAGCAAACAGGTAGCCAACATCAAACAAAATGGAGAGAAAGTTGAAGCAGTCCCACTAAAATCAGGGACTAGACAAAGCTTCCCCCCTCCCAATATCTTTTCAATACAGTTCATGAAGTGTTAGCTAGAACAGTTAGACAACATAAGGACATCAAAAGGATACAAATTGGAAAGGAAGAAATCAACCTATTACTATTTGCAGATGATATGATAGTATACTTTAGTGACCCTACAAACTCTACTAGAGAACTCCTACACCTAATAAACAACTTCAGCAATGTGGCGGGCTACAAAATCAATGCAAGCAAAGTAGTAGCCTTCATATACTCAAAGGACAAGCAGACTGAGAAAGAATTTAGGGAAATGACTCCCTTCACAATAGCTACAAACAGCATAAAATATCTTGGGGTGACTCTAACCAAAGAAGTGAAAGACCTATATGACAAGAACTTCAGATCTCTGAAAAAGTAAATCGAAGAATATCTCAGAAAATGGAAAAATCTTCCATGCTCTTGGATAGGCAGTATTAATATAGTTAAAATGGCGATCTTGCCAAAGGCAATCTACATATTCAATGCTATCCCCATAAATATCCTAACCCAGTTCTTCTTAGAGCTAGAAAGAGCAATTCTCAAATTCATCTCGAACAACAAAAAAACCAAGGATAGCCATAACAATACAAGGAGATCAATTCGCATTCTTCGGCCTGCTGACCTACAGTTGAACCAGCACCATTTGTTGAAAAGGCTATCTTTTTGCCATTGGAGTTTTTTCAGCCCCTTTGTCGAAGATCATGTGGCGATAGGTGTGTGGGTTCATTTCTGGAACTTCAATCCTGTTCCATTGATCCACCTGCATGTCATCTTGCCAATATTATGTAGTTTTTAACAATATTGTGCTGGAGAATTGCTTAACATCAGAGCTACTCATTTCCCCACAATTTCTTTTGTTGTTGAGAATAGTTTTAGCTATCCTGGGTTTTTTGTTTTTCCAGATGAATTTGAGAACTGCTCTTTCTAACCCTATGAAGAATTGAGTTGGGATTTTGATGGGAATTGTGTTGAATCTGTATATTGCTTTTGGATAAATGGCAATTTTAACTATATTAATCCTGCCGATCCCTGACCATGGGAGGTTTTTTCCATTCTTTGTGGTCTTCCATTTCCTTCTTCAGAATCTTGAAGTTCTTATCATACAGATCTTTTACTTGTTTGGTAAGAGTCACCCCAAGGTATTTATACTGTTTATGGCTATTGTAAAGGGTATCATTCTCCTATTTTCTTTCTCAGCCTGCTTATCCATTAGGCTGCTAATGTATGCTCTCTCAATTTTCTTTTTGGAGGCACTCAGGGCTAAGAGTTTTTCTCTTAGCACTGCTTTCATTGTGTCCCAAAGATTTGGGTATGTTGTGCCTTCATTTTCATTAAATTCTAAAAAGTCTCTGATTTCTTTTTTTATTTCTTCTTTGGCCAAGGTGTCATTAAGTAGAGTATTGTTCAGCCTCCATGTTTATGCGGGCTTTCTGTTGTTTTTGTTGCGATTGAAAACCACTCTTACTCCATAGTGATTTGAGAGGAGGCATGGGATTAGTTCGATCTTCTTGTATTTGTTGAGATCTGTCTTGTGACCAATTATACGGTCGATTTTGGAGAAGGTATCATGGGGTCCTGAGAAATAGGTATATTATTTTGCTTTAGGGTGAAATGTTCTATAAATTTCAGTCAAATCCAATTGGTCCAAAGCTTCAATTTGTTTCACTGTGTCCCTGTTTAGTTTCTGCTTTCCTGATTGAGGAGATTGGAGTGTTGAAGTCACCCACAATTATTGTGTTAGGTGCAAGATGTGTTTTGAGCTTTAGTAAAATTTCTTTTACGAATGAAGGTGCCCTTGCATTTCGAGCATAGGTGTTCAGAAGTGAATGTTCTTCTTGTGGACTTTTGCTTTGACCAGCAAGAAGTATCCTTTTGTGTCCCTTTTGATGACTTTATGTTGAAAGTCAATTTTATCTGATATTAGAATGGCTACTGTGGCTTGTGTCCTGAGACAATTGGCTTTTTAAATTGTCTTCCTTCCTTTTACTCTAAGTTAGTTTCTGTCTTTGACACTGAGGTGTGTCTCCTGTATGCAGCAAAATGTAGGGTCCTGTTTCCTTATCCAGAGTGTTAGTCTATGTCTTTTTATTGGGGAATTGAGTCCATTGAGGTTTACAGATATTAAGGAATAGTGATTATTACTTGCTGTCATTTTTGATGTTATTTTTATATTTGAGTGGTTATGTTCTTTTGGGTTTGATGAAAGAATGTGACTATCTTGCTTTTTCCAAGGTGTAGTTTCTCTCGTTTTATTGGAATTGTCCTCCTATTATTCTTTGCAGAGTTGGGTTTGTGGAAATATATAGTGTAAATTTGGTTTTTTCCTGGAAAATCTTGGTATCTCCTTCTATGGTTATTGAAAGTTTTATTGGCTATAGTAGCCTTGGCTGACATTTGTGTTCTCTTGGAGTCTGCATGAGATCTGCCCAGGATCTTCTAGCTTTCATGGTCTCTGCTAAGAAGGCTGGTGTGTCTGATAGTTTTTCTTTTATATGTTACTTGGCCTTTTTCTCATATTGTCTTTAATATTCTTTCTTTGTTTAGTGCATTTGGGGTTTTAATTATTATGTGACAGGATGTATTTCTTCTCAGGACCATTCTTTTTGGAGTTCTATAGGCTTCTTACATATTCATTGGCATCTCTCTCTTTAAATTGGAAAAGTTCTCTTCCATAATTTTTTTTGAAGGTATTTGCTGGCCCTTTCAGTTGTAAATCTTCACTCTCATCAATGCCTATAATCCTTAGGTTTGGTCTTCTCATTGTGTCCTGGATTTCCTGGATATTCTAGGATACAAAATTTTTGGATTTTGCATTTTCTTTGACTGTTGAGTCCATAGTTTCAACGATATCTTCGGCATCTGAAATTCTTTCTTGCATATTTGTATTCTGTTGTTGATATTTGCATCTATGGCCCTTGATATCTTCTCAAAGTTTTCTATCTCCAAAGATATCTCCCTTTGTGATTTCTCAGTTGATTTCATTTCTGTTTTGAGATCCAGGATGGTTTTGCTCAGTTCCTTCATTTGTTTGTTTGTGTTTTCCTTTAATTCTTTAAGAGATTTTTGTGTTTTCTCTTTCATGACTTCTGACTGTTGACTCTAATTCTCCTGCATTTCTTTAATTTTTTTCATTTTTATTTTATTTATTTATTTATTTATTTATTTATTTATTCATTTATTTCTTTATTTTGCTTTTCTTCTTTATTGGCTTCTATCTCTTGGGCCTTATTCTCCTGAATTTCTTTAAGACATTTTTTGTGTTTCCATTTTAAATGCTTCTAATTTATTCAGGTTCCCCTGTATTTCTTGAAGAGATTCATTTATGTCATTTTGTGTTCTTCTAGCACCATCATGAACATTGATTTTAAATCAAATCGTGTTTCTCAGGTGTGTTGGCATAACCAGGACTTGCTGATGTTGGAGAGTTTTCTTCAGATGCTGCACTATTGCCTAGAATTCTGTTAGTAGCGTTCCTGCATTTACTATTTGCCATTTTGTTCTCTGGCATTAGCTGGTCTTGTCTCTGGCTTGTGTTTGAGCCTCCTGTGAGGCTCTAGAGCTATTTCCACAACAATAGATGACAGGGTTTCCCCAGTCTCAGATCACAGATGTGCTGTCTTCCTCTTGGGTGCCCTTGGATTCCTAGTGTGCCTTGCCCCAGATTGTCTCTGTGGACCAGGTGGTGCACTTTTTCTCCATCAGAGAGTGCTGATGGGGTATGCTGCAGGACCTTTTCCAAGTGATGATCACTCTGCTGGTTAGCCGAACTCCCAAACGGGTTGGTGCACACAAGGCTAGCCTAGCAACTCAGGCCCCGAGTCTAGGGAAAAGCCTGCCTGGCCAAGGCCCTAGCAGAGTTCCCCTTGGGCAACGAGTGTTAACTGGTTCTGTCAGGTGTCCAGGATGGCAGTGTGCATGACCTCCTTGAAAGTGCCTGGAGAGTCTCCTATGCTAACCACCTCCTGGTTGGGTTGACACACAGATGGCCCACCAAGCAGCGCAGGTCCTCGGGGCAGTCAAGGGCCTGTCAGTCATAGACCCCCCTGCTATGTTAGCCTTCAGCAATGACTGTTAGCTGACTTTGCCTGGTAGACCTCTCTGGTGTCTGGTAGCCAAATGGCAGCATGTGCCAGGCTGGGAAAACAACCTCCCGTCCAGGTTGGAACACCGATGTGCCTCTGAAAAACCCAGGGCCTGGGTGAAGACCAATGCCCATTGGGCTTAAACCACTGTAATGTTGGCCTCGGGTTATGTGTGCATACCTCAGGCTGTCTGATCTCTCTGGCATCCCAGAACCCAGATGGAAGTGAGTCTCTCATATTTGACTGGCAGGGGGCAGATTTCTGATGTGGCTTCTGTGTGGTGAAAGGCACTGTAAATCAGCCACCGCTTGCAGCCTGGCTGGCCAGCTATGGTCAATGCTGGTGGGAAGGCGCAGGGGCTGGCTGCCTGAACCCTGTCACCTTGGTTCCACTGCTGATGGCCCTCCCTCTGGACAAGTCACTGCTGCTGCTGCCACTTATCAAGGACTTCCTGGCATCAGCATTAGTGTCAAAATGTCATTTGCAGAATTTTTTGTCAATTATTCACTACATCTTAGTAATCCTCACTGAAGCAAATAAAAATGTTATGTTGTATTTCAATTTACGTTTTACTAAGAGATTTTTTAATTCACTTTGGTTTCTGTAAATGGAATCGAAGGTCTTTGGATGGACTTTACATGATTCTCTGGTGCATATTTTGCCCCTGTATTTCCTTTGTATGGAACAATTCTGGGATCAAAATAGAAAATTAGGAGTTGAGACAATCTCTTTAATGGGGGCCAAGTCTATTTTCTCGAAGTTATCTTTACATGTTCAATATCGCATTTGACAAGTTTCTTTTATTTTCTATTTATTTTGAGTTTTTAAATTTTTTATGCATTTATTTTTATTTACAGTTCAAATTGCATCTGCATCCTGGTCTAACTTGTAAGTTTTAAGAACCCATACCTCCTCCCACACTGCCTCCATCAGAATTTCCATACCCTCAAACACCAAATGTTCTCACTCTCTGAGGTTCCTATTCTCTCAAAGGATAGATACATTTCTTGCCAGAACGCACACCTGGCAATCTTTCTTCGATATGTATAGGGGCCTCAGATCAGCTGGCATAGAATACTGACTGGTTGGTGGTCCAATGTCTCAGAAATATTTGGGATCCAGGTTCATTGAGACTCAAGTTCATCTTAAAGTTTTGCCTCCAATTCAGGTTCTTTCAATCTTTCCCTAATTCAACCACATGAATCAGATTTTGTTGACTGGTTGCATGTAAATACCTTCATCTGACTCATTCTCCTGCTCCTTGGACAGTTCAGATGACAGTAATTATAGGGCCCTTTTGTGACCATTCTATAGCCTCAGTACTAGCATCAAGACCTTGAGTACTTCCCTTGAGCTGTATCCCATGCAGAGATGTCTCTGCCCTCCTTTTACTCAGGCTCTTTTCCATTTCTTGTCCATGTTGTTTACCAACAGGAAAAATTTGGGTCATAATCTTTGACTGTGTGATGGCACACACATCCCTCACTTGATGCCCTGTATTTCTGCTGGAAGTAGACTCTACAAGTTCACTCTCACTGTTTGGCATTTCAACTAAGGATTCTCCCTTTGTTTCCTAAGAGACTCTACCTCTCTGGTTTCTAGTACATTTTGGAGGTTGCCTGGCCTCCTACCTCCTGAAGTTGCTGTTTCCTTTCTTTCTGCTGCCCTTCAGGTCTTCAGTGCTTTTCCCATATCCTATATCTGATCATGTTTACTTACCTCTTCTCTGGCCTATACCTTTTCTGACCCAGAATGCTCTCAGCCTCCCCCACTCCTATGATATATATCATTTCTCTATCTTGTAGGCATGAGGCCCTACAGATCTTTATCCATTTTGAGCTCTTTGCACTATATCCTCTGATTTATGCAATTTTGGCTGTGGGAATGGAATATACAGTCCTTTGAAAGCATACACTGCTATGTGAGGGCTCAATTTCTCTTTGAGCTTGTCAATTGAATAATTTATTGTCAGTTCTATAGGTCTTAATCATACTGAGTAGACAAGATTGAATTCTTTTTCTGTTTTAGTTCAATTTACTTAATTTTTGATGATGTTTATTAATATATAAAATATTTCTTTACCATTATAAATTAGTTACCAATCTAATCAGAACATAATAAATAGTATTAATTTATTCAATATTATACTCAATTGAATACTTTAAGGTTTTGAATAATTAGATATAAATATTATATTAGAAGTATAGTTGACATAGGCGGTTTGTCTTCCAACCCACTGGACGTGGGATCTGTGTCCTGTCCAGAGAACTGCAGAAGGAGAGAAGCCCTGTGGCCCTATTCGCTGCCTGCCAGGACAGGAAAGAATCAATAAGTACTTTATCACCCTGAGCTTCAGATCACTGGTGGTGCAAACCTCCAGGGGTCTTCCTTCACTCAGGAACTGAGCACATAGGAGGTTTGTCTGCCAGCCTTCCAGGAGTGGGGCCTGTGTCCTGCCCAGAGAGCTACAGAAAGAGAGAAGCCCCATTGCCATATTTGCTGTCTGCCAGAACAGAAAAGGATCACTAGGTACTGTATCACCCTGAGCATTAGATCACTGGCGGTGCAAACCAACAGGGGTATGCCTGCACTCAGGAAATGAGCACAAAATTGGTTTGTCTGCCAGCCTGCCAGGAGTGTGGACTGTGTCCTGCCCAGAGAGCTGCAGAAGGGGAGAAGTCCCGCAGTCCTATTCGCTGCCTGCTGGAACAGAGAAGGGTCACTAGGTACTGCATCACCCTGAGCTTTAGATCTCTGGTGGTGCATACAGCCCGGGATCTGCCTGCACCAAGGAACTGAACACATATGCAATTTGTCTGCCATCCTGCCAGGCATGGGGCCTGTGTCCTTCCCAGAGAGCCGCAGAGGAAATGATTCCCTGTGGCTATATTCGCTGCCTGCCGGGACAGAAAAGTATCACTAGGTACGGGATAACCAGAGCTTTAGATCTCTAGGGGTGCAAATCTCCAGCGATCTGCTTTCACTCAGGAACTGAGCACACAGGCAGTTCACCTGCAAGCCAGTCCATCTCAGGACCTGTGTCCTAGGCGAGAATCCACAGAGCAAGTTACCCGACCACACCATCTTCGCTCCATAAAAGAGCAGACATAGAACACCTGATTGACATTGACAACCTAAGTATAATATTGCTTGAGTCAAGACTGAGCAGGGCTCCAAAGCAGACTGGTTACAGGACCCCACATTTTGCTGCATACAGGAAACACACCTCAGTGTCAAAGACAAAAACTACCTTAGAGTAAAAGGCTGGAAGACAATTCTACAAGCAAATTGTCCCAGGAAACAAGCCAGAGTTTCCATTCTTTTTTTTTTTAATATTTTTATTTTCTATATTCTTTGTTTACATTCCAAATGATTTCCCCTTTCCCGGATGCCCCCTCCCAATATGTCCCATAAACCTTCTTTTCTCCATCCCTTCTCCAATCACCTCCCTCCTTTTTCTCTTTCCTTTAATTCCCTTGCAATGCTAGATCAATCCTTTCCAGGTTCCGGACCCTCTCCATAATTCTTCATGGGTGTCATTTGATATGCAATTTGTTCCTTGGGTATTCAGGGCTTCTGGGCTAATTAATATCCACTTATCAGTCATTGCATTTCATGTGTATTCTTTTGTGATTGGGTTACCTCGCTTCGGATGATATTTTTCAGATCAAACCATTTGCCTAAAAATTTTGTGAATTCATTGTTTATAATTGCTGACTAGTATTCCATTGTGTAAATATACCACATTTTCTGTATCCATTCATCTTTTGAGGGGCGTCTGGGTTATTTCCATCTTCTGGCTATTATAAATAAGGCTGCTATGAACATAATGGAGCATGTGTCTTTAATTCATGCCGGGGAATCCTTTTGGTATATGCCCAGGAGCAGTATAGCAGGGTCCTCTGGAAGTCTCATGTCCAGTTTTCTGAGGAACCTCCAGACTTATTTCCACAGTAGTTGTAACATCTTACAGCACTACCATAAGTGAAGGAGTGTTCTCTTTCTCCACAACCTCTCCAACTCCTGCTGTCTCCTCAGTTTTTGACCTTAGCCATTCTGACTGGTGTAAGATGAAATCTCAGGGTTGTTTTGATCTGCATTTCCCTAATGGCTAATAATGTTAAGCACTTTTTAAGATGCCTCTTGGCCATCCGAATTTCTTCCGGTGAAAATTCTTTGTTAAGATCAGTACCCCATTTTTTAATAGGGTTATTTGGTTCCCTGTGGTCTAACTTTTGAGTTCTTTGTATATATTGGATATTATCCCTCAACAGATGTGGGGTTGGTGAATATCCTTTCCCAATTTGATGGTTTCCGTTTTGTCCTTTTAACAGTAAATCCAGAATCCTTTCATACTAAAAGTATTAGAAAGAACAGGAATTAAAGGCCCAGACCTAAATATCGTTAAAGCAATATACAGCAAAGCAGTAGCCAATATCAAAATAAATGCAGAGAAACTTGAAGCAATCCCACTAAAATCAGGGACTAAACAAGGCTTTCCTCTCTCTCCATATCTATTCAAGATAGTACTTGAAGTTCTAGCATGAGCAATTAGACAACATAAGGAGGTCATGGGGATACAAATTGGAAAGGAAGAAGTCAAATTATCACAATTTGCAGATGACACGATAGTCTACTTAACTGACCCGAAAACCTCCACCAGAGAACTCCTATAGCTGATAAACAATTTCAGCAGAGTGCCTTGTTATAAAATCAACTCAAGCAGATCAGTTACCTTCCTATACTTAAAAGATAAGCAGGCTGAGAAAGAAGTTAGGGAAATGACCCCCTTTAAAATAGCCACAAACAATATAAAATATCTTGGTGTGTCTCTAACCAAACAAGTGAAAGATCTATATGACAAGAACTTCAGGTCTCTGAAGAAGGAAATCAAGAAGACCTCAGAATATGGAAAAATCTGCCATGCTCGTGGATTGGCAGGATTAATATTGTTAAACTGGCCATCTTGCCAAAAGCAATCTACAGATTCAATGCCATCCACATCAAAATCCCAACACAGTTCTTCACGGAGTTAGAAAAAGCAATTCTCAAAATCATGTGGAATAACAAGAAACCCAGGATAGCTAAAACTATTCTCAACAACAAAAGAATTTTTGAGGAAATCAGTATCCCTGACTTCAAGCAGTACTACAGAGCAATAGTGTTAAAAAACAGCATGGTATTGGCACAGTGAAACACAAGTGGACCAATGGAATAGAATTGCAGATCCAGAAATGAATCCATGCACCTATGGTCACTTGATCTTCGCAAAGGAGCCAAAAACATCCAGTGGAAAAAAGATAGCCTTTTCAACAAATGGTGCTGTTTCAATTGGAGGTCAGGATTCAGAAGAATGCGAATTGATCCATTCTTATCTCCGTGTACTAATCTTCACTCCAAGTGGATCAAGAACGTCCATGTAAAACCAGACACACTGAAACTAATAGAAAAGAAACTGGGGAAGAACCTTGAGAACATGGGTACAGAGAAAAAGTTCCTGAACAGATCACCAATAGCTTATGCTTTAAGATCAAGAATGGACAAGTGGGACCTTATCAAATTACAAAGTTTCTGTAAGGCAATGGAGTTGCTATTCTAATTTCAGATAAAATTGACTCTCAACCTATTGTCATGAAAAGAGACATGGAAAGTCACTTCTTGCTGGTCAAAGGAAAAATCCAACAAAGAAGAACTCTCAATCCTGAACATCTATGCTTCAAATGAAAGGGCACCCTCATTCATAAAAGAAACTTTATTAAATCTCAAAGTACACATTGCACCTAACACAAAAATTGTGGGTGATTTCAACACTCCACACTCACGAATGGACTGATCAGGAAAACAGAAACTAAACAGGAAGACAGTGAAACTAATTGAAGCTTTGAACCAATTGGAGTTAACAGACATATATAGAACTTTTCATCCCAAAGCAAAAGAATATAATTTTTTCTCAGCACATCATGGTATCTTCTCCAAAATAGATCATATAGTTTCTCACAAGACGGACCTCAACAAATATAAGAAGATTGAAATAATCCCATGACTCCTATCAGATCACTATGGAGTAAAAGTGGTCTTTAATAACAGTAAAAACAACAAAAATTCCAAATTCACATGAAAACTGAACAATACTATACTCAATTATACCTTGGTCAAGGAAGAAATAAAGAAAGAAATCAAAGATTTCTTAGAATTTAATGAAAATAAAGGCACAGCATGAACAAATCCATGGGACACAATGAAAGCAGTGCTAAGAGGAAAACTCATAGCTTAGAGTGCCTCTAAAAAGAAATTTGAGAGAGCTTACACTAGAAGATTAACAGAATAAGTGAAAGCCCTGGAACAAGAAAAAGATAATTCACCTAGGAGGGGAAGAAGACAGGAAATCATCAAACTCAGGGCTGCAATCAATCAAGTAGAAACCAAGAGAACCATACAAAGAATCAACAAAACAAAAAGCTGGTTCTTTGAAAACATCAACAAGATAGATAAACCCTTCTCCAGACAAAGCAAAGGGCACAGAGAAAGTATCCAAATTAACAAAATTAGAAAAGAAAACGGAGATATTACAAAAGAAACCGAGAAAATTAAAAAAAAAATCATCAAATCCTACTACAAAAACCTGTATTCAACACAAGTGGAAATGTGGAGGAAATGGACATTTTCTTAGACAGATACCAATTACCAAAATTAAAGCAGGCTCAAATAGACCATCTAATCAGACACATAACCCCTGAAGAAATAGAAGAGGTCATAAATAGTCTTCTGACCAAAAAAAGAACAGGACCAGATGGTTTCAGTGCAGAATTCTATCAGATCTTAAAAACACTTAACACCAATACTCTTCAAACTTTTCCACCAAATAGAAACAGAAGAACACTACCCAACTCCTTCTTCGAAGCCACTATTACACTGATACCAAAACCACACAAAGTTCCAACTAAGAAAGAAAATTTCAGACAAAATTTCCTTATGGATATCGATGCAAAAATACTAAATAAAATTCTTGCCCACCGAATCCAAGAACACATCAAAAAGATCATCCACCATGATTAAGAAGGCTTCATTCTAGGGATGCAGGGATGGTTCAATATAAGGACATCCATAAATGCTATCCACTCCATAAATAAACTCAATGAAAAAAAAAACACATCATCATTTCATTAAATGATGAAAAAGCATTTGACACAATTCAGCATCCCTTCATGCTAAAAGTCTTGGAAAGTACAGGAATTCGAGTTCCATACTTAAACATAGTAAAAGCAATATACAGCAAACAGGTAGCAAACATCAAACAAAATGAAGAGAAAGTTGAAGCAATCCCACTAAAATCAGGGAGTAGACAAGTCTGCCCTCCCTCCCAATATCTTTTCAATATAGTTCTTGAAGTCTTAGTAGAGCAAGTAGACAATATAAGGACATCAAAAGGATACTATTTGGAAAGGAAGAAGTCAACCTATTACTATTTTCAGATGATATGATAGTATACTTAAGTGACCCTACAAACTCTACTAGAGAACTCCTACACCTGATAAACAACTTCAGCAATGTGGCTGGCTACAAAATCAATGAAAGCAAAGTAGTAGCCTTCATATACTCAAAGAACAAGGAGACTGAGAAAGAAATTAGGGAAATGACTCCCTTCACAATAGCTACAAACAGCATAAAGTATCTTGGGGTGACTCTAACCAAAGAAGTGAAAGACCTATATGACAAGAACTTCAGATCTCTGAAAAAGAAAATCGAAGAAGATCTCAGAAAATGGAAAAATCTTCCATGCTCTTGGATTGGCAGTATTAATATAGTTAAAATGGCGATCTTGCCAAAGGCAATCTACATATTCAATGCTATCCCCATAAATATCCTAATCCAGAACTTCTTAGAGCTAGAAAGAGCAATTCTCAAATTCATCTGGAATAACAAAAAAACCAACGATAGCTATAACTATTTTCAACAGTAAAAGAACTTCAGGTGGATTCAGTTTCCCAGACCTCAAAATTTACTACATAGCAATAGTGATAAAAACTGCATGGCATTGGTACAATGCCGGGCAAGCGGATCAATGGAATAGAACTGAAAACCCCGAAATGAACCAACACACCTATTGTCACTTGATCTTCGACCAAGTTGTTGAAAGCATCCAGGGGGGAAAAAGACAGGCTTTTCAACAAATGGTGATGGTTCAACTGGAAGTCAGCATGCAGAAGAATGTGAATTGATCCATCCTATCTCCTTGTACTAAGCTCAACTCCAAATGGATCAAGGACCTACACATAAACCAAGACACACTGAAACTAAAAGAATAGAAACTGGGGAAGATCCTTGAGGACATGGGCACATGGGAAAAGTTCCTGAATAGAACACCCATAGCTTACGCTCTAAGATCAAGAATTGACAAATGGGACCTCATAAAACTACAAAGTTTCTCTAAGACAAAGGACACTGTCAAATGGAAAAATCGTCAACCAACAGATTGGGAAAGGATCTTCACCAACCCTAAATCTGACAGAGGGCTAATATCTAATATATACAAAGAACTCAAGAAGGTAGATCCCAGAGAAACAAATAACTCCATTAAAAAGTGGGGTATGGAGCTAAACAAAGAATTTTCACATGAAGAACTTTGGAGGGCTGAAAAACACCTTAAGAAATGTTCAATATCATTAATCCTTAGGGACATGCAGATAAAAAGAACCCTGAGATTCCACCTCACACCAGTCAGAATGGCTAAGGTCAAAAACTCAGGAGACAGCAGGTGTTGGCAAGGATGTGGAGAAAGCAGAACCCTCCTTCACTCCTGGTGGGATTGCAAGATGGTGCAACCACTTTGGAAATCAGTCTGGAGGTTCATCAGAAAACTGGGCCTGACATTTCCTGATGACCTTGTTATACTGTTCCTGGGCATATACCTAGTGGATTCCTCAGCATGTTCCACTATGTTCATAGCAGCCCTATTTGTAGTATCCTGATGCTTGGAAGAATCCAGGTGTCCTTCAGCGGAGGAGTGGATACAAAAAATGTGGTATTTTTACACAATGGAGTACTATTCAGCCATTAGAAACTATGAATTCATGAAATTCTTAGAAAAATGGATGGAGCTGAAGAGCATCACACTAAGTGAGGTAACTCAAAAGATCAATCATGGTATGCACTCACTGATAAGTCGATAGTAGCCTAGAAACTTTGAGATGCCAAGAAATAATCTACATATTAAATGATGTCCAAAAAGAATGGAGGAGTGGCCCCTGGTTCTGGAAAGACTCAGTGCAAGTGTATAGGGGAATTCCAGAACAGGGAAATAGGAATTGGTAGATGGATGGGTAGCGGGAAGGAAGAGGGCTTATGGGACTTGCGGGTAGTGGGGACCCAGAAAGGGAAAATCATTTAAAACATAAATAAATATATATATAAATATATATCAATAAAAATAATAATAAAAAGAGAAACAAAACAAAAACAAAACAAAAAAAAAGAGAGAAAACTGACTTTTATTTTACAACATTTACTTTTCCAAAATTGTTTGTTGAGTGTAAATATATATATATATATATATATATCAATAAAATTAATAAAAAAAGAAAAACAAAACAAAACAAAAACAAAAACAAAAAAAAAAAGAGAGAGAGAAAGCTGACTTTTATTTTACAAGATTTACTTTTCCAAAATCGTTTGGTGAGTGTCTTAGTCAGGGTTTCTATTCCTGCACAAACATCATGACCAAGAAGCAAGTTGGGGAGGAAAGGATTTATTGATGTTACAGTTCAGTGATGCTGTTCATCACTAAAGTAAATGAGGACTGGAACTCAGCAGGTCAGGAAGCAGGAGCTGATGCAGAGGCCATGGAGGGATGTTACTTATTTGCTTTTTCCCCTGGCTTTCTTAAACTGCTCTCTTACATAACCCAAGAGCACCAGTACAGAGGTGGTACCACCCACAGGCACCCCTTGATTACTAATTGAGAAAATGCCCCACAGCTGGATCTCATGGAGGCACTTCCCCAACTGAAGCTCCTTTCTCTGTGATAACTACAGCCTGTGTCAAGGTGACACCCAAAATCAGCCAGTACAGGAGTGGTAGAATTTCTTTTTCTTTTCTTTTTTTTTTTTTCTTTTCTTTTTTTTTTTCCGTGTTTTTTCTTTTTTTTTAAAAAATTCTATTCGATGTATTTTTTATTTACATTTCAAATGATTTCCCTTTTTCTGGTTCCACACTCCCCGAAAATCACATAAGCCCCCTTCCCTCCCTCTGTTCTCCCACCAATCCCTTCCAATTTCCCTGTTCTGGTTTTTTCTTGTACTCCTACAGTGGGTCTTTCCCGAACTAATATTAGACAATAAAATGTTATCCTACTGTTTATTAAAAAGCTTTCAAATGTTATACTGAATACTTCCAGATATGTATGAAAACTTTAGAAAAAAATCATTATTTCAGAATTAATGCAAACAATGCACAAATATTCCAGTACGAAACTGAACAACTTCTGCACAGAAAGTAAAGACCTGAATAAAGAGAAAAATACATACTTAAAACACGTTTATCCTTTATAATTCAAAATTACCATCAGTATATAATATATAAAAGTCCTGATAATATTCATATTTGGTAATAATGAACAAATTAAAACATTGTTTATGCTCTGATCAGATTGGTATATATTTAATAATTGATTAGAACGTTTTTAAATAAATGAACATTATTATTATTTAAGCAAGATTAAATAAAACATAAAATAAAATCAACCTTATCCATTCAGTATGACTAAGAACTAGACAATGGACAATACATTCTTCAATTGAAAGCTAAAATAGAAATTGAGCCCTCAGTATTGGTAATATGTGCTTACAATGGACTGTATATAGCACGCCCTTAGACATAATGGCAGAATACCCAGGAAATAGTCCACAGAACTCAAACATGCTAAAAAAACATAGGGCCTAAAGCCTACATGGGAGAAGTAAAGATCAAAAAGAGAAGATAAAAATCACAGGACTGTGAAAGACCACGAATGTCCTGGGTCAGAAAAGATACAGGCTGGAGAAGAGGGGAACATGACAGATCTTGGGTAGGGGAAAAGGCTTGAAGCCCTGAAGGCCAGCAGAAAAAAAGGAAACAGACAACTTCAGAAGGTAGGAAGCCAGACAACCTCCAAATAGTACTAGAAACTAGGGAGGTGAGAGACTCTAAGGACTCAAAGGGAGAATCCTTAGATGAAATGTTCCACATTGAGAGTAATCTTGTAGAGCCTACCACCACCAGAAATACAGGGCATCAAGTGAGGGATGGGGGTGCCAGCCAACAGTCCAAAACTATGACCCACAACTTTTCCAGTTGGTAAAACAACATGGACAAGAAATGGAGAAGACCTTGAGGAAAAGGAGGGCAGAGAGAGTTCCACAGTGGGATACAGCTCAAGGGAATGACCCAAGGCCTTGATAATATTACTGACACTATGGAATCTTCACAAAAAGGAGCCTATAATTACTGATCTCTGAAAGATCCAACCAACAGGAGAATGAATCCGATGAAGATATTTATACACAAGCAGTGTACAGAATCTGGTAACTCCTGTGCTTGAATTAGGGAAAGGCTGTAAGAAGCTGAGGTGGAGGCCAAAATCTTTAAGAGGACTTTGAGTATAAATTAGCCTGGATTCAAAAGATATATGAGACATTGGATCACCAACCAGGTAGCATACAATAACAGCTGATCTAAGGTATCTAACACATATATAGAACAAAGAACTGCCAGGTCTGGGATCAGTCAAAAAATATTATCTATCCCTTGAGAAACTGGAAACTTCAGGGATGCAGATATTTCAAGGTTGGGCATGTGGAAATTGTCATGGATATAGGGTGGGGAGAGGTATGGGCTGTTAAACATTCAAAAAGTAAACCAGGATGCAGATGAAAATTTGGACTGTAAGAAAAATTTACTTAAAATAAAAAAATCAACGAAAATAAAAGAGGCAACAAAGGAAAGATAGAACCCGTGAAAACCACTACCAGTAGATAGGTATGGCACACAGTTGAGGGACTGGGACACCTAGAGATTTCCAATTTTCATCCCCGAATTTTTCCATACAAAGCAAATACAGGGGCGAAATATGCACCAGTGATTCAAGGAAATTCTATCTAGGGATCTACCATCCTATTTACAGTAACCAAAATGAATAAAAAAATCCCTTAGTAATAAGTAAATCGAAATAAAATATAACATTTTCATTTTGCTTCAGTCAGAATGAGTAAGATGTAGTGAAGAATTGACAAGAAATTCTGCAAAAGACATTGTGACACTAATGCTGATGCCAAGAAGTGCTTGCTAACAGGAACAGGGTATATCTGTCACCTGAGGGAATCTGTAAGTGACAGACAACTAATGAAGCAGATGTGTATAACCTATCATTGGGCTGATCAAACCAACCTCAATGGGGAAGTTAGGAGACACACTGCAGTGGCTGATGGAGATGAAACCCTATAAGATTAAGAAAGGTAACTAGCCAGACAACCCAGACACCCAGAGACTAAACCGACCAACTAAAGTGTATATATACATGGAGTACTTCAGAACTCCAGATACACATTGAGCAGAGTATGGCCATATCTCATATCAGTCTCAGAGTAGGCTCTGTGTCTAGGATGCTGGATGTCACAGCATAGGGTGATGCTAGAGTCACAGTGAGATGGAAGTTGGTGGAAGAACACCCTCATAGTGAAAAAGCCAATGGGGAAGAGCAGGTAGAGAATGAAAGGCAGCTGTGCATGGGTAATTTAGACAAGGGGACATAATTTGAAACATTCACTAATACAAATCATCATTTAAAATATATATCAAAATAATAAAAAATACAATCTGAATGCTGCTCAGAAAGTAATATGTGGGTTGATAAATATGCTATGACTCTGAGGGGAAAAAGTATATGCTTAAAACTTGCAGATGTGTTTTTCTTTTAAGCAAAAAATTCTATTTTTTATTGATATACTTTTTATTTACATTTCAAATGATATCCCCTTTTCCCCGGTATGATATTTGAAAATACAAAGCACATTAAAAAAGAGCATCCCTTGGGAAAATAAAATTAGTAAGGCTTGTGGGACAAAACTTCTCTGTAGATATATGCCAATGGAAAGATGTGATGCAAAATGTCTGTTAAAATATGAATTTGAAATCTATTCCATGATAAAATTATTACTTTAATATCATAGTGATCCTGAGTAATGCATTCTAAATGTCTAAAATACCAGAGCATCTGGCTTCCTTGTCTGTTTAAACAGATATGTGCAATTAAATTACAAATAAAATATTGGTTTAAAAAAAGGGAAGGGAGTTGAACACAAATCTTGAGAAAACAAGACATTTATGACTGTCAGGAATGAACTACTCTGGTACTGGCCATTCAAATTAGATATGGATTATGAGATGTGCCACCTAACAGCAATAATGTTTTCTGGAAAAATTTAGTATCATATTCATTATGAATAAGTTGTTTCAGGGTGTGATGGAAGCATAAATGTTTTCTGAGAAACCTGGACATTCCTTACTATAGAGAAGAAAAATTACAAAAGTAAAGGAACTCGGGGATTACCTTAGTGTGGAATGGGATGTGTTTATTATATTAATCAAATAGCTGTGTTTACTCTACTATGATGCCATATTGAGGGTCCCAAAGAGAGGATATCTCTAGTAGTGTCAGTTGGATCCAGTAAAATTATTGCAAAATATGGACTGATAAAAGTGTTTGGATGCAAGGATGGAGTCAGAGGATAAGAAAAATGAGATAACTTCAAATATTGAAATATAATAATGTGATAACTTGGAATCCACTATCAAAAAAATCTAGTGTACCATTTCTAGGTAAAAGAAATAGGACTTATGAGAGAGACCTGTCGAGAAATTCTAGAAGAAATAATATTGCACAATGCACAGTGAAAAGTGTTGGCAAACACCAACAGAAACAGATATTCAGTGGAAGTCAGTAATCTGGAGGAAGAGATTGTGTAAAATAGACAAGCAAACATTTCATCCATTACCCCTAAATCTTTAGCCTCTTTCTCATTTCATGTAAGTGCAGTAAAAACAGGTATTTACCTTTGTAGGCACTCAGTTGTAAAAGTTTTCTTCATGATGGAGTTTCCAGGAAGATTTCCTAAAAATTAAAGAAATGTGAGAAAATTATGTATTTGAATATGTATGAGTGTAGGACAAGAAAGAGTGTACCCCATTAAAGAATGATTTGAATTCAAATATATTTAGAGAATACAGGTCAACGTCCCCTCAGCACACTGAAAACATAACACTGAGTCACCTCTTAGTTTGCATCTGCATCCTTGCCTATTATTCTGAATTCATAATGATCCATACATCACATTCTCTAGATCCATAAAAAACTGATTCTGGTTCATGGCAACAAATGGACTTAAAATACCAGTGTGTGTTTGTGTTTGTGTGTGTGTGTGTGTGTGTGTGTGTGTGTCTGTGGTGTGTGTGTGTCTTCAATGAATGATGGGTATTGCAGCAAAGAAAAGAATTTTGAAACAAAAGAAACATACTAATATTTTTATTTAAGATATCACAGCTATGTTTGTGATGAGTAACCCTTTAAGCATTTTTCAGATGATTCCCCATAACCTCTAATTGTCTACCTCTCCATCATTTTGAACCAGTTCTACATTGAGTAAGGTTATAACCAGATATCATATGTCTTCCTGTGGACCAGTATTATCTGGGAAGTTGTACCTAAGTTGATTATGAGGTCAGGCTTGTTTAACAAACGATATATTGTGACGTCACAAGCAGTATATAAAGCTAGGCAGCAAGCAGATTATGCCAGTGATCATCAGGAAGGGTAAAGCAAATAGGTTAGTAAAGACAGTTCCAGCTTGATTGATCTAACTTCTATTGGCAAATTTCACGATATAGCAGTATATATTGAGCTACCATGAGCCTTGAGTTTATGTTTCTTGGGAGTGTCGTATTTGCATTCATTTTCTTCATCCTAAAAATTTTAATACAGGTGAGTTGTACACAGGTGATTGTTTTCTCATTAACATAACACAGTTACTGGGTGGACATATTTTGGAAGACTATGGAATTAATTCAGGTACTTCTGAATATATTTAAGTTGGAGCCTTCTTGTCCTAAATATTTTTTGAGACTTGGTATGTTCCTTCCCAGAAATATTTAAGTTTTTATTAATGTTTAATAGTTGTCATTGGTTAGAAATATGTATAGGTTATTAAGCATGTGCTGAACTCTAGAGAACATTTCTTTCAGCATGATTAACAAGGATGCTTAATATACCCAGTCTCCAAGAGTGTATCATTTTAAAAATGCATTAGTACTCTTGAATTCTTTCTCTACTATGATGAATTTGTATCAAAAGGAGAAGTCCTTTCCATATGCCTAAAGTCATAAGCATAAGGATTTTACAATTGAATTTTGACCCCAATCAAATTCTTATGATTTCTTCATATATTGTAGGGTAACAATTTACTGATAAATTTCCTTTTTGTGAAAGACCATTTAGTCACAGGTGGTTACATTTATTGATTAAAGCTCTTTCTGTTTATATTAGAATCCTGTTCTGTGTATATTAGAATCCAAAACCAAGATGAGCAATCTTGAAATATTTTCCCTTGAAACTGATTATGCTGAAAAAAAGAGAATTTAATATATAGTAAATATGGAAATTACAAATAATGAATTATTTTAATAATGTGTTGCTTTTCATTTATTTGACCTTTTGCGTCCTACTGAAGCAATAAGTTGGGACATTTTTCACATAACTCCGTTCATGGTTTGGGAAATGTGGGTCATTTCTAATTACTCTAAAATCTAGTTATATGTGAGAATTTATGTTTTGCTTTTGATTTCACTAAAAAGGTAATGGAGGATACTTTGCCTTAAAGATCAGAGATGTTGCTGGTGGATATCACTGAACTTCAAAAGGTAAGACATTAATATATCGTTTCCTTTATTTTAATTCTCTGTCAATGATGCCCCTCCACATAATTACATTTATATCTCTTGTAAAAATTTTGGTCATTACGTAAAGAATATATAATGAGGGAGTTATTCCAATTTCTATGCTTCACATATCAAGATAGTTGAAATTTCTTTTACAGATAACTCTGCATGAAGGGCCAAGAAGTTAACATCTACAATAGAGTTAACGACAACTCTTTGTCAGTCAAACAAGAACAATGATGTGACTCTTACAGGCAATGATTTCAACCCTGACATGATGATTACACTTCCATATCCAATCTTTATGTATAAGTGAATCCTAGATGATCTGGATATGAATCAATAGCAACTGTAATGAAGGAAAAATGTCTATATGAGAAACCTACTTGGCCACAGTAAGATTAAGCAGTTATACTCCCTGAATCTTGCAACAGTGACTGATAAACCAGCAAATAAAATCTTTAATTATTTCAAAGCATTTCCTTGTTGTAAATTAGTATTATTTAGAACGCCTCTCCACTCTGATATTCCTGATACTTATAATACCCCTATATGTAAATAATTAATTATATGTATTGGATAATTTTCATGGGAAAAGAAATTAGGATCACCATACAAAAATATGAAATTCAAATTGTTGGGTATTTTCCACTGAGATGCATTTAATTGAGCTGAGATATCACAATCAGACAGCATATGGGTTTTTAAATTTTCTGTAAGTGATTGCAGCTTGAAATTGTTACTATCTACAACTTTTACTAATATGAGAGGAATTCAATGAACCTGTTTTCTATTAGAAAATGTAAAGTTTCAATAAATGATCTTTTTTCATGATCGCTATCCTTTACAATGATTAATGTATTTTTAAAATTAGCTGTTCCTTTTTAATATATGTTTCATTGTAATTATACATGTCTGTAACTTTTTTTATGGTCACACTGTGAAAATGCAGATGCTTCAAATCAATAAGAATTAATTATATATTTTTAATAATTTACAATGTGTCATATCTATGCATATAGCAAAAGAATAGCCTATAACATTTGGACTTCTTAGAAATGTGATTATTAACCTGAAATGTACAAAAAAGGCACAATAGAGCTGTGCCTGCTTAGTCCAATGTGAAGACACAGAATATACATTTATCTCTCAAGCTGGTATTTAACCAATGAGGCCTTCTACAAAATAGATCCTGAGAGCCAGAGCCAAACAACAGGGTACCAAATGCTCTTTGGAAGAATCCTGGCAATGGTTATGGAAATTTCCTGTGATTGAGTCTAAAGAACATCGAATACTGAGAAATTATCTACCCCTTGAGTGAAATCAGGGACTAAACACACAGTAAGGAAGCATACAAGCAAAGGACTCCCACCCAGTAAATATGACACAAGTGTGTATTTATGTGAGTCCATGAATATCTTGTGATGGAATTAGTGTTATCCAGGTCTGTATGCATGTCCTCTTCTCCTAATTTTTTCTGCCCTATGCCTTCAGTCAGAGATAATGTGACTAGCAGTGTAGTTCAATCAATGGTGTAGCTCATAGTGTGGAATACAACTCTTCATGACTCTCACAATCAACAGTAACCCAGTCTAAATATGGAGGAGAGAAAATAAATGAAATTTTAAGGCTACCTTAAGAACATGGTTTCTTTAAAAAATTGCTCCACTGAAATAGCAGAACTGCTTTGCTTAATACAAGAAAATTATGTGGGCTTTAGAATAAGATTATAGAGAAATTGAAAGGAAATTTAAATGAAGTTAAATTTCCAAATGAATATTGGTTTGATTCATGTAATGAATACAGTATACACATATACATGTAATGATCACAAAATAATAGAAAAATAAATGAAAGTGTTAAGAATTTAAATATATAGAAGGCAGGAATATGTGCAATTAATGTAAATGTACTCAATTGTGAAAACCTGGATGATTGAACAAAACTAGGTTTTGATCTCACTGCTTAAGGAACAAAGACAAGGAGAGTTGAGGTTCCATAACGATTGATGTTCATTTCTGGGTGTTCAATTCTATTCCATTGATCTAATGACCTGTCATGCAGTTTTTGACACCTGGCCCATAGTACTGCTGGAGGTCTGGAATACTGATTCTGCCAGAAGTTATTTTTTTTAATTCGATATATTTTTATTTACATTTCAAATGATATCCCCTTTTCTAGCCCCCCACCCCCGAAAGTCCCATAAGCACCCTTCTCTCCCCCTGTCCTCCCATCCTCGCCTTCCCACTTTCTCATTCTGGTTTTGCCAAATACTGCTTCACTAAGTCTTTCCAGAAAAAGAGGCCACTCCTCCTTTCTTCTTGTACCTCATTTGATGTATGGATTATGTTTTGGGTATTCCAATTTTCTAGGTTAATATCCACTTATTAGTGAGTGCATACCATGATTCACCTTTTGAGTCTGAGTTACCTCACTTAGTATGATGTTCTCTAGCTCCATCCATTAGCCTAAGAATTTCATGAATTCAATGTTTTTAATGGATGAATAGTATTCTATTGTGTAGATATACCACATTTTTTGCATCCACTACTCTGTTGAGGGATACTTGGGTTCTTTCCAGCATCTGGCAGTTATAAATAGGGCTGCTATTAACATAGTAGAGCATGTATCCTTATTACATGGTGGGGAATCCTCTGGGTATATGCCCAGGAGTGGTATAGCAGGATCTTCTGGAAGTGAGGTGCCCAGTTTTCGGAGGAACCGCCAGACTGATTTCTAGAGTGGTTGTACAAATTTGCAACCCCACCAGCAGTGGAGGAGTGTTCCTCTTTCTCCACATCCTCACCAACACCTGCTGTTTCCTGAATTTTTAATCTTAGAAATTCTGACTAGTGAAAGGTGAAACCTCAGGGTTGTTTTGATTTGCATTTCCCTAACGACAAATGAACTTGAGCATTTTTTAAGATGCTTCTCCACCATCCGAAGTCCTTCAGGTGAGAATTCTTTGTTTAACTCTATACCCCATTTTTTAAAAGGGTTGTTTGGTTTTCTGGAGTCTAACTTCTTGAGGTCTTTATATATATTGGATATTAGCCCTCTATCTCATGTAGGATTGGTGAAGATCTTTTCCCAATTTGTTGGTTGCCGATTTGTCCTTTTAATGTTGTCCTTTGCCATACAGAAACTTTGTAATTTTATGAGGTCCCATTTTTCAAATTTTGATCTTAGAGCATACGCTATTGGTGTTCTGTTCAGAAACTTTCTACCTGTACCGATGTCCTCAAGGGTCTTCCCCAGTTTCTTTTTTATTAGCTTCAGAGTGTCTGGCTTTATGTGGAGGTCCTTGATCCATTTGGATTTGATCTTAGTGCTAGGAGACAAGGATGCATCAATTCGCAGTCTTCTGCATGCTAACCTCCAGTTGAACCAGCACCATTTGTTGGAAAGGCTATCTTTTTTTCCATTGGATGTTTTCAGCCCCTTTGTCGAGGATCAAGGGGTCATACGTGTGTGGGTTCATTTCTGGATCTTCAATCCTGTTCCATTTATTTGCCTGCCTGTCACTGTACCAATACCATGCAGTTTTTAACACTATTGCTCTGTAGTATTGCTTGAGGTCAGGAATACTGATTCCCCCAGAATTTCTTTTGTTGCTGAGAATAGTTTTAGCTATCCTTGGTTTTTTGTCATTCCAGATGAATTTGATAATTGCTCTTCCTAACTCTGTGAAGAATTGAGTTGGGATTTTGATGGGTATTGCATTGAATCTCTATATTGCTTTTGACAAAATGGCGAATTTTACTATTTTGATTATACCGATCCATGACCATGTGAGGTTTTCCCATTTTTTGAGGTCTTCTTCCATTTCCTTCTTCAGAGTCTTGAAGTTCTTGTCATACAGATCATTAACATGTTTGGTATGAGTCATCCCAAGTTACGTTATACTGTTTGTGGATATTGTGAAGTGGGTCATTTCCCTAATTTCTTTCTCAGCCTGCTTATCCTTTGAGTATAGAAATGCCACTAATTTGTTTGAGTTGATTTTATATCCTTCCACTTTGCTGAAGTTGTTTATCAGCTGTAGGAGTTCTCTAGTGGAGTATTTTGGGTCACTTAGGTACACTATCTTGTCATCTGCAAATAATGATAGTTTGACTTCTTCCTTTCCAATTTGTATCCCTTTGACCTCCTTATGTTGTCGAATTGCCCGAGCTAGTACCTCAAATACAATATTGAAAAGATAAGGAGAAAGGGGGGCAGCCCTGTCTAGTCCCTGATTTTAGTGGGATTGTTTCAAGTTTCTCTCCATTTAATTTGATGTTGGCTACCGGTTAGCTATATATTGCTTTTACTACGTTTAGGTATGGGCCTTGAATTCCTGTTCTTTCCAAGACTTTATGCATGAAAGGATGCTGAATTTTGTCAAATGCTTTTTCAACATCCAATGAAATCACCGTGTGGTTTTTCTCTTTGAGTTTGTTGATGTAGTGGATTGCATTGATGGATTTCCGTATATTGAACCAACCCTGCATTCCTGGGATAAAGCCTACTTGATCATGGTGGATGATCGTTTTGATGTGTTCTCAAATTCGGTTGGCAAGAATTGTATTGAGTATTTTTGCATCGAAGTTCATTAGGGAAATTGGCCTGAAGTTCTCTTTCTTTGTTGGCTCTTTGTGTGGTTTTTGTATCAGTGTAATTGTCACTTCGTAGAAGGAATTGGGTAGTATTCCTTCTGTTTCTATTTTGTGGAATAGTTTGAAGAGTATTGGTCTTAGGTTTTCTTTGAAGTTCTGATGGAATTCTGCACTGAAACCATCTGGTACTGTGCTTTTTTTGGTTGGAAGACTGTCTATGACTCTTTCCATTTCATTAGGCATTATGGGACTGTTTAGATGATCTATTTGTTCATGATTAATTTAGGTATTTGGTATCTGTCAAAGAAATTGTCCATTTCCTCCAGATTCTCCAGCTGTGTTGAGCATAGGCTCTTGTAGCAGCATCTGATGATTTTTTGCATTTCCTCAGTTTCTGTTGTTATATCTCCCTTTTCATTTCTAAGTTTCTTAATTTGGATACTTTCTCTGTGACCTTTGGTCAGTCTGGCTAAGGGTTTATCTATCTTGTTGATATTCTCAAAGAACAAGCTCCTGGATTCGTTGAATCTTTGTACAGTTTTCTTTGCTTCCAATTGATTGATTTCAGCCATGAGTTTGATGATTTCCTGTTTCTACTCCTCCTTGGTGAGTTGGCTTCTTTTTGTTCCAGGACTTTCAGGTGTGTCGTTAAGCTGCTAGTGTATGCTCTCTCCATTTTTATTGGAGGCACTCAGGGCTATGAGTTTTCCTATTAGCACTGCTTTAATGGTGTCCCAAAGATTTGGGTATGTTCTGCCTTCATTTTCATTAAATTCTAAAACGTCTCTGATTTCTTTCTTTATTTCTTCTTTGGCCAAGGTGTCATTGAGTAGAGTATTGTTCAGCCTCCATGTGTATGTGGGCTTTCTGTTGTTTTTGTTGCTATTGAAAACCACTCTTCCTCCATAGTGATCTGATAAGGGGCATTGGATTATTTCGTTCCTATATTTATTGAGGTCTGTCTTGTGACCAATATATGGTCGATTTTGAAGAAGGAACGATGAGGTGCAGAAAGAAAGGTATATTCTTTTGCTTTAGGGTGAAATATTCTATAAATATCAGTCAAATCCAATTGGTCTAAAACTTCAATTAGTTTTACTGTGTCCCTGTTTAGTTTCTGTTTTCCCGATCGGCCCATTGAGGAGAGTGGCATGTCGAAGGCCTCCATAATTATTGTTTTAGGTGCAAGGTCTTCTTTGAGCTTTAATAAAGTTTCTTTTACGAATGAGTGTGCCCTTGCATTTGATGCATAGATGTTCAGAACTGAATGTTTTTCTTGCTGGATTTTTCCTTTGACCAGCAAGAAGTGTTCTTCTGTGTCTCTTTTGATGACTTTATGTTGAAAGTCAATTTTATCTGATATTAGAATAGCTAGAAAGAGCAATCATCAAATTCATCTAGAACAACAAAAAATCCAGGATAGCTAAAACTATTCTCAGCAACAAAAGAAAATATGGCGAAATCAGTATCCATGACCTCAAGCAATACTACAGAGCAATAGTGTTAAAAACTGCATGGTATTGGTACAGTGAGAGGCAGGAGGATCAATGGAACAGGATTGAAGATCCAGAAATGAACGCACACACCTATGGCCACTTGAACCCGACAAAGAGGCTGAAAACATCCAATGGAAAAAAAATAGCCTTTTCAACAAATTGTGCTGGTTCAACTGGAGGGCAGCATGCAGAAGAATGCGAATTGATCCATCCTTGTCTCCTTGTACTAAGCTCAAATCCAAATGGATCAAGGACCTCCACATAAAGCCAGACACTCTGAAGCTAATAGAAAAGAAACTGGGGAAGACCCTTTAGGACAGCGGTACAGGGAGAAAGTTTCTGAACAGAACACCAATACCGTATGCTCTAATAGCAAGAATTGTCAAATGGGACCTCATAAAATTACAAAGTTTCTCTATGGCAAAGAACACCATCAAGAGGGCAAATCGGCAACCAACAAATTGGGAAAAGATCTTCACCAATACTACATCAGATAGAGGGCTAATATCCAATATATATAAAGAACTCAAGAAGTTAGACTCCAGAAAACCAAACAACCATATTAAAAAATGGGGTACAGAGTTAAACAAAGAATTCTCACCTGAAGAACTTCGGATGGCGGAGAAGCATCTTGAAAAATGCTCAACTTCATTAGTCATTAGGGAAATGCAAATCAAAACAACCCTGAGATTTCATCTTAAACGAGTCAGAATGACTAAGATTAAAAATTCAGGAGACAGCAGGTGTTGGAGAGGGTGTGGAGAAAGAGGAACACTCCTCCACTGCTGGTGGGGTTGCAAATTTGTACAACCACTCTGGAAATCAGCCTGGCGATTCCTCCGAAAACTGGGCACCTCACTTTCAGAAGATCCTGCTATACCACTCCTGGGCATATACCCAGGGGATTCCCCACCATGTAATAAGGATACATGCTCTACTATATTCAAAGCAGCCGTATTTATAATTGCCAGATGCTGGAAAGAACCCAGGTATCCCTCAACAGAAGAGTGGATGCAAAAAATGTGGTATATCTACACAATGGAGTACTATTCAGCCATTAGAAACAATGAATTCATGAAATTCTTAGGCAAATGGATGGAGCTAGAGAACATCATACTAAGTGAGGTAACCCAGACTCAAAAGGTGAATCATGGTATGCACTCACTAATAAGTGGATATTAACCTAGAAAACTGGAATATCCAAAACATAGTCCACACATCAAATGAGGTACTAGAAGAAGGGAGGAGTGGTCCCTGGTTCTGGAAAGACTCAGTGAAGCAGTATTCGACAAAACAAGACGGGGAAGTGGAAAGGGGTGGGTGTGAGAACAGGGGAACAGAAGGGAGCTTACAGGGCTTTCAGGGAGTGGGGGGGCTGGAAAAGGGGAAATCATTTGAAATGTAAATAAATTATATCGAATTAAAAAAAAAAAGAAAAGAAAAGAAAAGTTACTCCTGCTCATTACCTGTGACCATTGGCTTGTAAGATTGTCTTCCAGCCTTTTAGTCTAAGATATTTTGTATCTATGACACTGAGGTGTGTCTCCTGTATGCAGCAAATTTTAGGGTCCTGTTTCCTTATCCAGTCTGTTTGTCTATGTCTTTTTATTGGGGAATTGACACCATTGACATTAAGAGATATTAAGGAATAGTGATTATTACTTCCTGTCATTTTTGATGTTCTTTTTATATTTGAGTGGTTATCTTCTTTTGGGTTTGATGAAGGAAGGTAACTATCTTGCTTTTCCCAGGATGTAGTTTCACTCCTTGTATTGGAGTTTTCCTCCTATTATTCTTTGCAGAGCTGGGTTTGTGGAAAGATATTGGGTAAATTTGGTCTTTTCATGGAATATCTTGGTTTCTCCATCTGTGGTGAATGAGAGTTTTGCTGGGTATAGTAGTCGTGGCTGATATTTGTGTTCTCTTAGAGTCTGAATGAGATCTGCCCAGGATTATCTAGCTTTCATGGTCTCTGGTGAGAAGTCTGGTGTGATTCTGATAGGTCTTCCTTTATATGTTACTTGGCCTATTTCTCTTACTGCCTTTAATATTCTTTCTTTGTTTAGTGCATTGGGGGTTTTGATTATTATGTGATGGGAGGTATTTCTGCTCAGGTCCAGTCTGTTTGGAGTTGTGTAGGCTTCTTGTATATTCATAGGCATCTCTTTCTTTAGGTTAGGGAAGTTTTCTTCCAAAATTTTATTGAAGATATTTGCTGGCCCTTTCTGTTGTAAATATTCACTCTCATCTATACCTCTAATCCTTAGGTTTGCTCTTCTCATTGTATCCTGGATGTCCTGGGATACAAGCTTTTTGCATTATGCATTTTCTTTGACAGTTGAGTCAATGGTTTCTATGGTATCTTCAGCATCTGAGATTCTTTCTTCCATCTCTAGTATTATGTTGTTTATATTTGCATCTATGGCCCCTGATTTCTTCTCAAGGTTTTCTATCTCCAAAGTTGTCTCCCTTTGTGATTTCTTAGTTATTTATGCTTCTGTTTTTAGATCCTGGATGGTTTTGCTCAGTTCCATCATTTGTTTGTTTGTGTTATCATTTAATTCTTTAAGAGATTTTTGTGTTTCCTCTTTCATGACTTCTGCTTGTTGACGCAAGTTTGCCTGCATTTCTTTAAGGTTTTTTTTTTTTTTTTTTTTTTTTTTTTTTTTTTTTTTTTTTTTTTTTTTTTTTTTTTTTTTTTGCGTTTCTTCTTCATTGGCTTCTATCTCTTGGGCCTTATTCTCCTGAATTTCTTTAAGAGATTTTTGTGTTTCCATTATACGGGTTTCTAGCTTATTCATGTTACCCTGTATTTTTTAAGAGACTTATTCATGTCCTTTTTGTGTTCTTCTAGCAGCATCATGACCAGTGATTTTAAATCCAAATCTTGTTCACCGGTGTGTTGGCATACTAGGACTTGCTGATGTTGGAGAGTATGGTTGAGATGCTGCCACATTGCCTAGATTTCTGTTAGTAGCATTCCTGCTTTTGCCCTTTGCCATCTTGTTCTCTGGAGGTAGTTGGTCTTGTCTCTGACTGGTGTTTCAGCCTCCTGAGAGGCTATAGGGCTCTTTCTGCAATACTGGATGGCAGGGTTTCCCCTGTTGCAGATTGTTGATGTGCTGTCTTCCTCTTGGGTGCTATTGCAGCCCTAGTGTATTTTGTCCCAGATTATGACTGTGAACCAGATGGTGCCCGTTTGCTCCTTAAGGGAGTGCTGAAGGGTGTATGCTGTGGGGACCTTTTCTGTGTGCTGATCACTCTGCTGGCCAGCGGAACTCCCAACCGAGTTGGTGCACACAAGGCTTACCTAGCTGCTCAGTCCCTGAGTGTAGGCAAAAGCCTGGCAGGCCAATGTCTGAGCAAAGTTCCCCTCAGTTGTGAGTGTTAATTGGGTCTGTCAGGTGGCCAGAATGGCAGTGTGTGCATGCTCCCTGAGAGTGCTTGGATAGTCTTCTGGGCTAACAACTTCCTGGCCGGGTCCGCACACCTACTTTTGTTGTGTAATTGCTCTAGCTAGGACTCCAAGTACTGTATTGAATAAGTATGCAGATAGAGGTCAGCCTTGACTAGCTCATGCTTTTAGTGGGTTTCCTTCACTTTTCTGTCCATTTATTTTGATGTTGGCTCATGGTTTTTTGTACATTGCTTTTACTATGTTTAGGTATGGGGTTTGATTTCCTGTTCTTTCCAAGACTTTTACCCTGAAAATATGCGGAATTTTATCAAATACTTTTCCAGAATCTATTCAAATGACCATTTTTTTTCTTTGAGTGTGTTTTTGCTGTGGATTTTTCATTGATGTATTTCCATATGTTGAACCATCCATGTATCCTTGGGATAAAGCCTAATTGATCATGATTAATGGTCCGTTTGTTGTGTTGTTGGATTCATTTGGCAAAAACGATTTTATTGTGTATTTTTCATCTACAGGTATTGGGCTAAAGTTCTTGTTCCTTGTTGGATCTTTGTGTGGTTTTGGAGTCAGAAAATTGTCATTTCATCCAATCACTGTTCTTCAATTCATTGTGTTTGTATATTATGGACTAGTTTGAATAGGATTTTTGTTTGGAATTCTTGCAAGTTCTAAAAAATTGTGCACTAAACCATCTGGTCCTGTGCTATTTTTTGTTGGGAGATGGTCAATGACCACATCTAGTCCTTAGGGCTTATAGTTCCATTTAGATGGTCTATCTGATTCTGATTAAACTTTGGTAGTTGGTATCTGTCTTGGAAATTGCCCATTTGCTCCAGATTTTGCTGTTGTGTTGAGTATAGCCTTTTGTGATATGATCTGATAATTTTTTGACTCTCCCCAATTTCTGCTGCCATTTCTCCATTTTCATTTCGGATTTTGTTAATTTTGCTACAGTCACTATGCCATCTGCTTAGCCAGGCTAAAGGTTTATCCATCTTGTTCATATTCCCAAAGAACCAGCTCCTGGTTCTGTTGATTCTTTGTATGGTTCTCTGTAGTTCTATTTGGTTGATTTCAGCCCTGAGTTTGAAGCTTTCCTGCCTCCTGCTCCTCTTGGTTGAATTAGCTTCTTTCTGTTCCAAAGCATTCAGATGCGCCATTATGCTGGTACTGTATACTCTCTCCAGCTTCATTTTGGAGGCACTCAGGGCTATGAGATTTCCTCTTAGCACTGCTTTCATTGTGTCCCATAAATTTGAGTATGCTATGCCTTCATTTTCACTAAATTCCAAAATGCTTTTGGTATCTTTCCATATTTCTTCCTTGACCATGATATCATTGTGTATTCTTCACCTTCCATGTGTTTGTGGGCTTTGTTTTGCTTTTGCTCTTTTGAAGGCCATCTTTACTCTATAATGATCTGACAGGAGGCATGGAATTAGTTTGACCTTCTCCTATCTGTTGAGTTATGTTCAATTTTAGAGAAGGTTCCATGAGGCACTGTGAAGAAGGTATATTCTTTTGATTTTGAATGAAATGTTCTATAGATATATATGAAAACCATTTGGTCCAAAACTACTGTAATTTTCACTGTGCCTCTGTTTAGTTTGTGTTTCTCTGATCTTTCAATTGAGGACCATGACATGTTGAAGTCACCCACAGCTAGTGTCTGACGTGTGATGTGTGCTTTAAGCTTTAGTAAATTCCTTTACAAATGTATGTGCTCATGTATTTGGAGCATAGGTGTTCAGAATTGCGAGTTCTTCCTGGTAGATTTTTCCTTTAATGAGTATAAAGTGACCTTCTGTACCTTTTTTGATGAAATTGGTTGAAAGTCTTTTTTATCTGATATTAGAATGACTACTCCAGCTTGTTTATTGGACCACTTGCTTGGAAAACTGCTTTCCAGACTTTAACACTGAAGTAGTCTTAGTCTTTGACAGTAAGATGTGCTTCCTGTATGAAGACAAATGTTGGGTCTTGCCTGCATAACCAGTCTGTTAATGTATGTTTTAAATTGAGTAATTGAATTCACTGATGTTAAGCAATATTAAGGCATAGTGATAGTTGCTTTCTACTATTTTTGATGTAATTTTTATGTTTGTGTGGATATCTTCTTTTGGATTTGTTGAAGGAAGATTAATTTTTTACTTTTTTTGGTGTTTTCCATTCATTATACTATGTAGGGATGGCTTTAAGGAAAGATACTGAGTAAATTAGTTTTTTATCATGAAATACATTGTTTCTCTATCTATGGTAATTGATAGATTTGCTGGATATTGCAATTGCATTCTGGGTATTATTTGTGGTTCTTTAGTTTCTGCCTGTCATCTGCCCAGGCTCTTCTGTCTGTCCTAGTATCTGGTGAAAGGTCATGTGTAATTCTGATAGATCTATGTTTATATGTTACTTGACATTTTCTTCTTACAGCTTTTAATATTTTTTTGTACATTTGGTGTGGGTTTTTTTTTATATTTTTATTTTCTGTATTCTTTGTTTGCATTCCAAATGATTTCCCCTTTCCCAGATCCCCCCTCCCCATATGTCCGATAAACCTTCTTCTCTCCATCAATTCTCCAATCACCTCCCTCCTTTTTCTCTGTCCTTATATTCCCTTCCCATGCTAGATCAATCCTTTCCAGGATCTGGACCCTCTCCATACTTCTTCATGGGAGTCATTTGTTATGCAATTTGTGTCTTGGGTATTCAGAGCTTCTGGGCTAATTAATATCCACTAATCAGAGATTGCATTCCATGTGTATTCTTTTGTGTTTGGGTTACCTCACTTAGGATGATATCTTCCATATCAAACCATTTGCCTAAATTTTTTTTTTTAATTCGTTGTTTCTAATTACTGGGTAGTATTCCATTGTGTAAATATACCACATTTTCTGTATCCATTCCTCTTTTCAGGGGCATCTGGGATCTTTCCAGCTTCTGGCTATTATAAATAAGGCTGCTATGAACATAATGGAGCATGTGTCTTTATTGCATGCCGGGGAATCCGTTGGGTATATGCCCAGGAGAGGTATAGCATGGTCCTCTGTAAGTCTCATGTCCGGTTTTCTGAGGAACCTCCAAACTGATATCCACAGTGTTTGTACCATCTTACAGCCCCACCAGCAGGGGAGGAATGTTCCTCTTTCTCCACATCCTAGCCAACTCCTGCTGTCTCCTGAGTTTTTGAACTTAGCTATTCCTACTGGTGTAAGGTGAAATCTCAGGGTTATTTTGATCTGTATTTCCCTAATGACTAATGATGTTGTGCACTTCTTAAAGTGTCTCTTGGCCATCCGAATTTCTTCAGGTGAAAATTCTTTTTAAGATCTGTACCCCATTTTTAATAGGGTTATTTGGTTCCCTGGGGACTAACTTCTTGAGTTCTTTTTACATATTGGATATTATCCCTATATCAGATGTGGGGTTGTTGAATATCCTTTCCCAATTTGAGGGTTGCTGTTTTGTCCTATTAACACTGTCCTTTGTCTTACAGAAATTTTGTAATTTTATGAGGTCCCATTTGTCAATTCTTTATCTTAAAGCATAATCTATTGGTGATCTGTTCAGGAACTTTTCCCCTCTGCTATGTCCTCAAGGGTCTTCCCCAGTTTCTTTTCTATTAGTTTCAGTGTGTCTGGTTTTACATGGAGGTCCTTGATCCACTTGGAGTGAAGTTTACTACATTGTCATTATATCATAGGAGGGATTTCTTTTCTGTTCAAATCTCTTCAGAGTTTTGTAGGCTTCTTATATGTTCATGGACATCTGTTTCTTTAGATTAGGGATGTTTTCTTCTATAATTTTGTTGAAGACATTTACTGGCTCATTAAATTAGAAATTTTCAAATTCTTCTAAACCTATAATCTTAACGTTTGGTCTTCTCATTTTGTCCTATATTTCCTGGATGTTTTGGTTCAGGATATTTTTGCATTTTGCATTTTCAACTGTTTTATCAATGCTTTCTCTTATATCTTTTGTAACTGAGATTTTCTCTTCTATCTCTTGTATTCTGTTGTTGATGCTGATATACATGACTTCTTTTTTTTTTCCCCTAGGTTTTCTATGTCCTTTTGTCTCTGCCTTTGTGATTTCATTATTGTTTCCACTTCCTTCCTTAGATCCTGGGTGTCTTTGTTCATTTCCTTCACCTGTTTTGTTGTGTTTTTCCATAGTTCTTCAAGGGCTTCTCCATGTTTACTAGTGTTCTCCTGTATTTCTTAAAGGGAGCTTTTTATATCCTCCTTGAAGCCCTCGTTCTAGCTCTCCATGAGCATCAAGCTTTGTGATTTAAAATCCAAGTCTTGCATTCCTGGTGTTCTTGGGTATCCAGGACTTGCTGTTTTGGGAGTATTGGGTTTTTGTGGTGTCAAATCGCCTTGATTTATGTTAGAATTTTCCTATTTTTGCATTTTGCAATCTGGTTATCTCTGGTGGTAGTTGGTCCTACTTTCAGTGGCTGGTGTTTGCCTGCAAGCCTATCTCAGCAACCCAGGGTGAACTGCTTTCCCCTGGAAGAGATTGCTGTGGTACTGTTGAGGTCCTGGGTGTAGGCAGAGACCTGGCATGGGTGTGTCCCAAGAGATTCTCTACTCTGGTGATCCGTGCCGACCAGTATGACCCTCTACACTGCCACAGGAGCAAAGATAGTTTTGGCCTTACCTCTGTACACAGGACTTCCTCTAATGCTGGGACTCTGTGCAAGTCAATGCTTCCTTGCAAGATACTTGCCCATACTGCTGTGGGTTTACTCATCTCCTCACTGCAGGTGGGGCCCTCGTGGGGTGTTTCCTGAGTGATCTTACATACTGCTGTTCCCTGTATACATGGCTGACCTGACTGACTGGTCACAAGTACAAAGATGGTAGGAACTTCAGCTCTGAGTGCAGATCCTCCTCTAACCATGGGACTACAAGCAAATATTAAGAACAAATGATGAATCCTTAATTTCTTTTAACATCAATGAACCCCATGCACCATTAAAAAGACATGGATAGTTCAACATGACCCAAAATTTTGATGCATACAAGAAACAAATATATACAGAGAACTTTGTCTTACCAACTTTACTATTTCTTTTTCTAAAAGGGATGCTATTTTTTTAATGAGTCTCATATTATCAAATGTGAAACTAGAGTTTGTTGCTAAAAAGGAAAACACCGCTTTAGGTTTTAAGTACATACTTTGTTCCCCTCACAGTCCTAGCATCTTGTTCAACCCACATACTTCTTTCTAAGCAGCATTTCCTTTGTATTTTTTATTATTTTGATTATATATATATATGTGTGTGTGTATATATATATATATACATATTTAATTGATCATTTGAATTAGTCACATTTCAAATTATATCCCCTCGTCTAAGTTACCCATGCACAGGTGCCTTTCATTCTATACCTGATCTTCCACATTGGCTCTTTCACTATGAGGGTGCTCCTCTATCAACTTCCACCTCACTGTGACTCTAGCATCAACCTATGCTGTGACATCCAGCATCCCACACCCATAGCCTACTCTGAGACTGATATAAGTTAAACCATACTCTGTTCTATGTGTATCTGGAACTCCATGCACATATACACTTTAGTTGGTAGATTTAGTCTCTGGATTCTCTGGGTTGTCTGGATAGTAAACTTTCTTATCCTTATGGGATTGCATCCCCATCAACCAGTACAGTCTGTCCCCTAACTCCCCCATAGAGGTCTCTGTGGTCAGCCCAATGGTTGGTTGCACACATGTGCATCTCTAGTTGTCTTTCACAGAGTATCTCAGGGGACAACCATACCCTGTTCCTCTTAGCAAGCACTTATTTTCTTTTTTTATTCAATATATTTTTTATTTACCTTTCAAATGATTGACACTTTTCTGGACCCCCACTCCCTGAAAGTCCCATAAGACCCCTTCCCTTCCGCTGTTCTCACACCCTCCCCTTTGCACTTCCCTCTTCTGGTTTTGCCATATACTTCTAAACTGAGTCTTTTAAGAACAAGGGGCCACTCCTCCATTCTTCTTGTGCCTCATTTGATGTGTGGATTATGTTTTGGGAATTCCTGTTTTCTATGTTAATATCCACTGATATTAACCTAGAAAAGGTAAGGCCACCACTATCTTTGCATACCAGGATTCATCTCTTGAGACTGGGTTACCTCACTTAGTATGATGTTCTCCAACTCCATCCATCATTGCCTAAAAATTTCATGAATTCATTGTTTCTAATGACTGAATAGTACTCCATTGCGTACTCCATTGTGTACCACCATAGTGGAGTATTCCTGTGACAACCTGACAATGTTTAGGGGAGGACTGTGGAAGGACTTTGGAACTTTGAGCAAAAAAAAGCCATTAGAATATTAAGAGCTGGATGGAAAGTTCTGTAGGATCTTGGAAGACAATGTTAAGAACCGTGCAGACGATGGAGGCCTGGCTTGTGAAATGTCAGAGGGAAGATTAAAAACTCGTACAGTGGCCATGTTTTGATTGTTAAAATTCTGTGGCTTTGGTTAGCCGGAGATAAAGAATCAGGTGTGAGTAACAAGATACGAGAACTACTAAAGCAAACCTTTGTGTTACTGCGACTATTGATGCTGGTTAGCTAAGAAATTAGCGGTGATTATGAAGAGACCCACATCACTGAGATGAAATCTTCTTGTTAGTGTTTTCTGCGAGTACAGAGAGTGTGTTCCATAGATAGCCACAGTTGTAATTTATGCTGTGTCTGTACTTGGTTCTGTGTGAGATTCACCCAGATGGAACTGGATTTGAAAGCATGAAGGGCTCATGAAGAGCAGCTGCGACTCTTGTCACAGTGAGAGGCCACAGAAGGTAATTGGTGAAGGTCCAGCCTCAGTTGCAATTAATGTCCCAGGACTTGAAGGGGTCATGCATAGAAGCAGAGGCTTGTCACCCTGATGAGATCCTATGGAAGGCTTTTGGTGAAGGCTAATTACAGCAGAAGTCTGTAGTATTTTGGAGATGACCGTACCATGTGATGACCACCAATAACAGCTGCAGCAGTGGAGTACAGGCATCTGGAGCCTAGAAGATGAGCTGTGTGCTGCACAGGGCAGAGCTGAATAAGTGACTAAAGCCCTTGGAGGAACCCAGAAGATCGTGAGTTGGATCCCAGACATTGAACCATTGGAAGTTGAGTTTAGGTTTTAGTTGAGACTGTGCCCTGATATGTTTCCCTCCTGAAGGAAAAAAGTATTTTAGTGGAACTCACATTTGAGAGTTTCTATTTTTAAAAAACTTAGATATTGAAAGATGTTGAACATTTTATGGTGATTGATCTTTTAATATGTAAAGACTGTCGGACTTTTAAAGTTATTTAGATCTTGGGAATGAATAATAAAGTAAGGGTTGAGGATTAATAGTGATGTGTTTATGTGTCAAGTTGACAAGGGGTCAATTGTACTGGCAAGTTTTGTGTGTCAACTTGACACAAGCTTGAGTTATCACAGAGAAAGGAGCTTTAGTTCGGGAAATGCCTCCATGACATCCAGCGTGGCACATTTTCTAAATTAGTGATCAAGTGTGGAGGGCCCCTTTTGGGTGGTACTTCTGTGGGGCTGGTCCTTTTGCATTCTATAAGAGAGCAAGCTGAGCAAGCAAGTAAGCCAGTAAGAAACAACCTCCATAAAAGAGGAACACTCCTCCACTGCTGGTGGGATTGCAAGATGGTGCAACCACTTTGGAAATCAGTATGGTGGTTCCTCAGAATACTGGGCATGTCACTTCCTGAGGACCCTGTTATACCACTCCTGGGCATATATCCAGAGGATTCTTCAGCATGCAATAAGCACACATGCTCCACTATGTTCATAGCAGACTTATTTGTAGTAGCCAGAAACTGGGAAGAACCTAGGTGTCCTTCAACGGAGGAATGATTTCAAAAAATGTGGTACATTTACATAATGGAGTACTATTCAGCCATTAGAAACAATGAATTCATGAAATTCTTAGACAAATGGATGGAGCTGGAGAACATCATACTAAGTGAGGTAAGCCAGTCTCAAAAGATCAGTCATGTTATGCACTCACTGATAAGTGGATATTAGCCTAGAAACTTTGAATACCCAGGACATAATCCACAAATTAAATGATGTCCAAAAAGAATGGAGTAGTGTTCCCTGGTTCTGGAATGACTCAGTGCAAGAGTATAGGGGAATTCCAGAACAGGGAAGTGGGAAGGGGTGTATGGAAGAGCAGGGGGACGGAGGAGGGCTTCTGGGAATTGCGGGGAATGGGGACCCAGAAAAGGGGAAATCATTTGAAATGTATATAAAAATATATCAAGAAAGAAAAAAAAAAAATCTCCATGACTGTAGGGAGCTGCTTGCCAGTTAACTGTCGTTAACTGTTAACAAGTCCTTAATTGGGTGGGGCCTGTTGAGTCTTGCGCCTTCCACGTGGATACAACCTATCAGCAATGCCCACATGGCTAAGCCTGATTGGCTGGCTATTAGTATTTAAGGGCTGGGCTGATTCTCTCGGGGTCAGAAGAAGAAGAAGTACAGGAGAGAGAAATAGTAGAAGAGGGAGAAGAAGGAGAAGAAGTACAAGGGTCCTGAGTAAACTGCTTGAAGAAGATCTTTCTGTGTTGTGTCATTCCTTGCCGACGAGGGTGGACACGACAACTGGTGCAGAAACCCGAGACAAGAAACTCTCCTTGTTCGTGGGGTTTGAAGATCAGAACTTCTCGCAGTCAGGGTAGCATGCTGGTAAGTTCCCGGTTAAATGGGACAATAAAGTTCCAGGTTAAATGGGACAATAAAGTTCTCGCTGAGAGACAATAAAGTTCCCAAGCAAGGTGGGACAAAAGGGACCATTAAAATCGGACAGCCTGTTTCTCTCTGTAAACAAAGAGGGAGGGAAAAGTTTGCAGAAGGCAAAAGGAAAGTGAAAGTAAAGTCCGCTGAGGTTTAAGTTTGCAGATTAGCAACCTAGTGAAAAGTAAAGAGTTACAATTTAAAGCAACCTAGTGAAAAGTAAAGAGTTACAATTTATGGACCCTGCTCTGATAGCAGTGTCCTACATTTTTTTTTCTGCTTTCTTTTTGTAAAAGGACTTAGAGCCTTAATTTTGAAAATGGGTACCTCACACTCTCATCCAATTTTTCTGGCTCTTCAGGAGCTGCTTTTATCAAAGAAGTTAAAGATCAAGAAATTGACCTTAGAGAGATTTCTTAATGAATGTAATACAGTGGCACCCTGGTTCGCTGTTTATGGCAGCCTAATGGTCGCCTGCTGGGATAGGTTAGGGAAGGATCTGGACTTAGCCTGGGATCAGGGCACACTCAAAGGAGGAGTAAAACCAATTTTGAAGCTTGTTAGAGGCTGTTTAGAAGATAAAAATGCTGTAAGGCCGTAGAGGATGGACAAACTGCTTTAGAAATCTTACAAGAGGAAAGATCAGAAAAGGCAGAGAGTGTTAAGGAAAAAGGGGCAAAGTCTCTCTCCCCTGCCTCAGAAGGGTTAGGAGATTTCAGTTCGGAAGATTCTGATCTTGAGGAGGAGGAGATACATGCTCTGGTTGAATAGTTGGAGGGAGCGAGCCTAAAGCAGAGGAAGAAACTTAGAGATAAGTCAGGGGTGGCAGTGCCATCAATGGGTGTGGCCGTTCCCACCCTGCCAGCACCTCCCAATCCTACACCTAATCTAGAGACTACCCAGTATACAGGGAATTCCTTTTGTCCACGAGTTTGGTCACAGGTTCGCACCGAGTTCTCTTTAGCTTATCGAGTGTTTCAGAATCCACAAGGCCAAAGGAGTCATGAGCCTTTAGACTTTAAAGTTATTAAATCTCTGGCTGAATCAGTTTGAAATTATGGAACATCTGCTGCCTTCACGGTGGCTCAAGTTGAGGCTCTCACTAGGTACTGTATGACTCCTGGGGATTGGAGTTCGTTGGTTCGTGCCTGCCTAAGCCCAGGACAATACCTTGATTGGAGAGCATTTATTATAGAATTTGCAACTGAGCAGGAGGCAGTTAACATAGCGGCGGGCAACCCACAATGGGATAGGGATATGCTCCTGGGTCAAGGAAGGTATGCCAACCAACAGAATGGTTATCCGATGTAAGTATACAATCAAGTCAATGATATTTCTATAAAAGTTTGGAAGTCCCTTCCCAATAAAGGGGAGGTAACAGGAAATATTACCAAGGTTATTCAAGGGCCTATGGAGCCTTTCTCTGATTCTGTTGCTCGACTCCTCTAGACTGCCACCAGAATTATTGGCAATGTGGATTTGGCAGGGCCCCTAATAATGCAGCTTGCTTTTGAACAATGCACAAAGGAGTGCTGTGCAGCTATAACCCCGTTCAAAAACAAGGGGATAGACGAATGGATGAAAGCGTGCAGAGAGTTAGGAGGGCCGCTGACTAATGCAGGTCTTGCTGCGGCTGTGGTGCAATTAACACAGAACAGGAAACCACAGTCAGGAGCTTGCTTCAGGTGTGGAAAGCTGGGCCATCTTAAAAAGCAATGTCTGGAAAGAGGAAGCACAGGCACAGGTGAAATTTTTCTAAACCCTAGACAACCTGGATTGTGTCCCAAGTGCAAAAAGGGAACTCATTGGGCTAATGAGTGTAGGTCCTTTAAGGATATACATGGACAGCCCCTTCCGTCTGGCTATGGAGGTGCTCTGCCAAAAAACGGCCAGCGGGGCCCTTGTCCCCAGGGCCCACAAATATATGGGGCCATAGAGGAACAAACCACCAGTCACACATCAAAGAGATGGCCGTCCCTTCACCATCCAAGGGACCGTGGAGAGCCACTGCTGGTTCTGCAGGATTGGACCTCTGCTCCACCTCCAGGCTCGTATTAACTCCTCAAATGGGAGTCCAAATAATTAATACTGATTTTAAAGGACCCCTTGACCCTGATACCGTGGGCCTACTCATTGGGACATCATCCACTGCTTTGAGAGGCTTAATAGTGAACCCGGGGATTATTGATCCAGATTTCAGAGGAATAGTCAAGATAATGGTAGAGTCCCCAAAAGGAATTACAGTTTTTTCCCCAGGAGATAGAATAGCTCAGCTCATTGTACTCTCTAGTTTGCATGCAAAGTTTCCAGCTCAGAAAATAAATAGAGGGAAAAAAGGGTTCGGATCCACTGGCAATGACCTTTCATTTTTGGCACTGGATTTAGACCAGCGCCCCATTGTAGAATTGCAAATTGAAAATAGACAAATTCAGGGACTACTGGACACTGGAGTTGACAAAAGCATAATAGCTAAAAAGGATTGGCCGGCAAGCTGGCCAATCCAGATCTCCTCTCAAACATTACAGGGCTTGGGTTATGCAAAGGCCCCGGATATTAGTGCAAGACAGCTCAAGTTGCAAGATCAGGAAGACACTCTGGCGCGATACAGCCCTATGTCCTAGATTTGCCAATCACCCTATGGGGGAATGATTTGCTGAAGAATATGGGCTATAAATTAACCAATGAATATTCGGAAGTCTCGCAACAACTCATGAAGCAGATGGGGCATTACCCCGGAAGGGGCATTGGGAAAATTTTAAAAGGAAGAACTAGCCCAGTTGTTGCTCAACAAAGACCCGATTGGCAAGGTCTGGGTTTTTCCTAGGGGCCATTGAGGAGGGCATTCCCATCACATGGAAGACAGAGGAACCGGTGTGGGTTCCTCAATAGCCCCTTTCCTCTGAAAAGCTTACAGCAGCTCATTCCTTAGTAAGTGAACAGCTCTCTCTTGGGCACATTGAAACCTCAGTATCTCCTTGGAACACACCCGTTTTCGTTATAAAAAAGAAAACAGGAAAATGGAGGCTGCTTCATGACCTCCGCGCTATTAATCAAAAAATGCAAGTGATGGGTCCAGTGCAGCGAGGCCTTCCCTTGTTGTCTGCCTTACCTAGCCGTTTGCCAGTCATAGTAATCGATATAAAAGACTGTTTCTTTTCAATCACCCTCTGCATTAAAGACAGGGAGCGGTTTGCATTTACCATCCCTTCCAGTAATCACGAGGAACCTGATAAGAGGTATGAATGGAAAGTGTTACCCCAGGCCATGGCTAATAGCCCCACTATGTGTCAAGTATTTGTGAGTGCTGCCATTGCTCCTCTAATAGAGCAATATTCTAGAGTAAGATGCATCCACTACATGGATGATATCCTTCTGAGTAATAAAGATGAGAAGGTTTTGGATCAGGCTTATGAAGAGCTAATAAGATTATTGAGAAGAAAGAAATTGTTTGTTGCCCCTGATAAGGTTCAAAAAACCAGTGTAGTCTCTTATTTGGGAGCAAGATTGGATCCTCTTACAGTAGTCCCACAAAAAATTGAAATTAGAAAGGATAATCTCAAGACACCTAATGACTTTCAGAAGTTGTTGGGTGATATAAACTGTATCTGAAGCTATTTGAAAATACCTAATTATGAATTAAAGCCAGTATTCAATCTTTTGGCCAGTGATTCAGCCCTGGATTCTCCTAGACAACGAACTAAGGAGGCTCGAGTGGCCTTGAGGAAGGTAGAGTAAGGACTACAGGATGCAGTACTATATCGTTGCACAGAGGACTTGGATATTATCCTGTGCATTCTGCCTACCTTTTTGCAGCCTACATGGCTGTTATGGCAGGCAGTACACTTATTATGGATTCATCCTAAAGCCTCACCAGCAAAATCCATAGAGCATTACCCCACTGCTGTTGCAAAATTGGCCTTTAATGGAAAACAACAGTGTGTGCAGTTTTTTGGGAGATATCCATCCTCCCTGATTATTCCATATACTGCTTTTCAAGTGCAAATATTATGTGGAGCAATTGATGACTGGGCCATATTCCGCTGTAGTTTCCATGGTATTATAGATAATCATTATCCCAAGCACACTTTGCTTTTCTATTTTAAAGAACATCCTGTTGTGTTTCCAAAAGTAACTGCACAAAATCCTTTGCCAGATGCTCCCAATATATTTAGAGATGGATCAAAAACTGGATGTGGGGTGTATATGGTAGAACATCAGAAACCAGTCCTGTATCAATTCCAGCCAAATTCTCCACAGGTGGTTGAGTTGCAAATTGTCTTGGAAATCTTTAAAAAATGCCTTTTTCCCTCTAATTTGCTTTCCGATTCGGCATATGTGGTAAATGTTGTAAAAATTCTAGAGGTAGCCAGACCTATAAAACAAAGCAGTACTGTTTGTCAATTACTGAGAGAGTTTCAAAAGATCCTTTGGCTGAGAGAGTCAAAATGTTTTATACAACATATTCGAGCTCATACAGGCTTACCTGGCCCATTAAGTGAAGGAAATGATCTGGTTGATCGTTGCAATAGAACGGAATATGCCTTTTTGAGTTCTGTTTTGGAAAATGCCGGATTTTTTCATGAGCAATTTCATATTCCTTCAAAGACCTTGCAACAAAGGTTTGGATTATCCCGAGCAGATGCCAGACAAATTGTGCTCGAATGTCAACAATGTGCTGTTTATAATCATCCCCCTAGTTTAGGAATTAATCCAAGAGGTTTGCTACCTTTAAAAATTTGGCAAATGGATATTACTCATATTTTTGAATTTGGAACTTTAAAATATGTTCATGTTTCTGTGGATACTTGTTCTGATATCATTCATGCTACAGCCTTGAGTGGAGAAAAGACACGTAACGTTATTACACATTGCCTTGAAGCATGGGCGGCTTGGGGGCAACCTCAACAGCTTAAGACAGACAATGGCCCATCCTATACAGCTCAGTCTTTTCAATCCTTTTGCAAGCAAATGAATATAATCAAATCATGGTCTACCTTATAATCCTCAGGCCCAAGGCATTGTTGAACGTGCTCATCGTACCCTTAAGGAATGTTTAACAAAACAAAAAGAGGGAATTGGGTATGGTAGAACACTCAAAGAACGACTTTCATTGGCATTATTTACTTTAAATTTTTTGAATCTGGATAATGATGGTTTTGCTGCAGCTGATCAGCACCAATGCCCTAATAATACCTTGAAGGGTTATGTTAAATGGAAAGATGTGCTTACTGGATTATGGCATGGCCCTGATCCAGTGTTGGCGTGGGCGAGAGGTTCTGTTTGTGTGTTTCCTCAGACTCAACAAGATCCACTGTTGGTGCCTGAGCGGCTGACCAGACGCTGCAATAAAAATGAAGATCCTCCTGCTGTTACTGATTCTCGGCGAGACATTGATGCTGGTGTAGATGGAGCCAAGATGGGCGATCTTGTCGGTGTTCCCGAGACCAATGCCGATATGCCATGATACTAAGCTGTTTCCTTGTCTTTTAGTTCTAACAAGTCTCTTGATATACCTTATTCACCTTTAAAGAGGAGGGAGTGTAAATGAAAACTATGCCCTTGCCATCCTTTTGATAGTATTTTCAATTGTTTGCCTGTGGTGCATCTGCAGGATGAGGTGTATCCAACAAAGACAGGTTGCAATGATGGTACAGGCATTCACAGCCATTGAAGCTGGACAGTCCTCCTAGGCCTTGCTGGCAGCCATGAAGGCCTAATAAGATGCTTTCCATGCTCAGGATGCAAGGCTAAGCACTGCACTCAGGGGCCCATGATTGGAGAGCCCTTGAGGGGAGCATATTTGACTGCACAGGGGTTGATACGCCAGAACCCGTCTCTGAGAAAAAGGTACCGGACGGGTTTGACGAAATCCACTGGGCTGATGGCTCAGAAGGGCATCGAAACAAGGTCCATGAGTCCACCCGATGGGCAAATGATATATCAGAGGTCAAACCTCTACTCTCACCCGAATGCGTGTTTAAAAAGAAAAAGGAGGAACTGTAGGGAGCTGCTTGCCCGTTAACTGTTCTTAACTGTCCTTAATTGTCGTTAACTGTTAACAAGTCCTTATTTGGGTGGAGCCTGTTGAGTCTTGCGCCTTCCACTTGGATACAACCTATCAGCATTGCCCACGTGGCTAAGCCTGATTGGCTGTCTATTAGTATTTAAGGGCTGGGCTGATTCTCTTGGGGTCAGAAGAAGAAGAAGTACAGGAGGGAGAAGTAGTAGAAGAGGGAGAAGAAGGAGAAGAAGTACAAGGGTCCTGAGTAAACTGCTTGAAGATCTTCCTGTGTTGCGTCATTCCTTGCCGGAGAGGGTGGATGCAACACATGACCTCTGCATCAGCTCATGCTTCCTGACCTGCTTGAGGTCCAGTCCAGACTGTCTTTAGTGATGAACTGCAATGTGGAAGTGTAAGCTCAATAAAACCTCCCCCCCCCAAAAAAAAGTGTTTCTTGGTCATGATGTTTGTGAAGGAATAGAAAGCCTGACTAAGATATGTATATATACCGCATTTTTTGCATCCATTCTTCTGTTGAGGTTCATCTGGGTTCTTTCCAGCTTCTGGCTATTATAAATAGCGGTGCTATGAACATATTGGAGCATGTATCTTTATTACTTGCTGGGGAATCCTCTGGGTATATGCCCAGGAGTGGTATAGCAGGATCTTCCAGAAATGAGGTGCTAAGGATTCTGAGGAACTTCCAGACTGCTTTCCAGAGTGGTTCTACCAATTTGCAACCCCACCAGCAGTGGAGGAGTGTTCCTCTTTCTCCAAAACCTTACCAACACCTGCTGTCTCCTGAATTTTTAATCTTGACCATTCTGAATGCTATAAGATGAAATTTCAGGGTTGTTTTGATTTCTTTTTCCCTGATGACTAATGAAGTTGAGCATTTTTTAAGATGCTTCTCTGCCATCCGAAGTTCTTCATGTGAAAATTCTTTGTTTAACCCTTTGTACCCCATTTTTAATAGGATTATTTGGTTTTCTGGTGTCTAACTTCTTGATTTTTTGTATATATAGTATATTAATCCTCTATCTGATGTAGGGTTGGTGAAGATCTTTTCCCAGTTTGTTGGTTGCTGATTTGTCCTATTAATGGTGCCCTTTGCCTTACAGAAATTTTGTTACTTTCTGAGGTCCCATTTTTCAGTTATGATCTTAGAGCATTCACTATTGGTGATCTGTTCACAGACTTTCCCTCCTCTACAGATGTCCTCAAGGGTTTTCCCCAGTTTCTTTTCTATTAGCTTCAGAGTGTCTGGGTTTATGTATAGGTCCTTGATCCATTTGGATTTGAGCTTAGTACAAGGAGACAAGGATGGATCAATTCTCATTCTTCTGCATGCTGACCTCCAGTTGATCCAGCACCATTTGTTGAAAAGGCTATCTTTTTTCCATTGGATGTTTTCAGCCCCTTTGTCGAGGTTCAAGTGGCCATAGGTGTGTGGGTTCCTTTCTGGATCTTCAATCCTGTTCCATTGATCCACCTGCCTGTCATCTTGCCAATATCATGTAGTTTTGAACATTATTTTGCTGGAGTATTGCTTAACATCAGAGCTACTCATTCCCCCACAATTTCTTTTGTTGTTGAGAATAGTTTTAGCTATCCTGGGTTTTTTGTTTTTCCAGATGAATTTGAGAACTGCTCTTTCTAACCCTATGAAGAATTGAGCTGGTATTTTGATGGGAATTGTGCTGAATTTGTATACTGCTTTTGGAAAAATGGCCATTTTAACTATATTAATCCTGCCTATCCCTGACCATGGGAGGTTTTTCCATTTTTTGAGGTCTTCTTCCATTTCCTTCTTCATAATCTTGAAGTTTTTGTCATACAGATCTTTTACTTGTTTGTTAAGAGTCACCCCAAGGTACTTTATACTGTTTATGGCTATTGTGAAGGGTGTCATTTTCCTAATTTCTTTCTCAGCCTGCTTATGCATTAGGCTGCTAGTGTACGCTCTCTCAGTTTTCTTTTTGGAGGCACTCAGGGCTAAGAGTTTTCCTGTTAGCACTACTTTCCTTGTGTCCCAAAGATTTGGGTATGTTGTGCCTTCATTTTCATTAAATTCTAAAAAGTCCCTGATTTCTTTTTTTATTTCTTCTTTGGATAAGGGGTCATTGAGTAGAGTATTGTTCAGGCTCCGTGTTTATGCAGGCTTTCTGTTGTTTTTGTTGCTATTGAAAACCACTCTTACTCCATAGTGTTCTGAAAGGAGGCATGGGATTAGTTCGATCTTCTTATATTTGTTGAGATCTGTCTTGCGACCAATTGTGGTCAATTTTGGAGAAGGTATCATGAGGTGCTGAGAAAAAGGTATATTCTTTTGCTTTAGGATGAAATGTTCTATAAATATCAGTCAAATCCAATTGGTCCAATGCTTCAATTAGTTTTACTGTGTCCCTGTTTAGTTTCTGCTTTCCTGATTGAGGAGATTGGGGTGTTGAAGTCACCCACAATTATTGTGTTAGGTGCAAGGTGTGCTTTGAGATTTAGTAAAGTTTCTTTTACGAATGAAGGTGCCCTTGCATTTCGAGCATAGATGTTCAGAAGTGAATGTTCTTCTTGTGGACTTTTGCTTTGACCAGCAAGAAGTGTCCTTCTGTGTCTCTTTTGATGACTTTATGTTGAAAGTCAATTTTATCTGATATTAGATTGGCTACTGTGGCTTGTCTCCTGAGACCATTGGCTTCTTAAATTGTCTTCCATCCTTTTACTCTAAGTTAGTTTCTGTCTTTGACACTGAGGTGTGTCTCCTGTTTGCAGCAAAATATAGGGTCCTGTTTCCTTATCCAGTCTGTTAGTCTATGTATTTTAATTGGGGAATTTCGTCCATTGATGTTAACAGATATTAAGGAATAGTGATTATTACTTCCTGTCATTCTTGATGTTATTTTTATATTTGAGTGGTTTTCTTTTTTTGGGTTTGATGAAAGAATGTGACTATCTTGCTTTTTCCAGGGTGTAGTTTCTTTCGTTTTATTCAAGTTTTCCTCCTATTATTCTTTGCAGAGCTGGGTTTGTGGAAAAATATAATTTGGTGTAAATTTGGTTTTTTCATGGAATATCTAGGTATCTCCTTCTATGGTGATTGAAAGCTTTTTTGGCTATAGTAGACTTGGCTGACATTTGTGTTCTCTTGGAGTCTGCATGAGATCTGCCCAGGATCTTCTAGCTTTCATGGTTTCTACTGAGAAGGTTGGTGTGTGTCTGATAGCTCTTCTTTTATATGTTACTTGGCCTTTTTCTCATATTGTCTTTAATATTCTTTCTTTGTTTAGTGCATTTGGGGTTTTGATTATTATGTGACAGGATGTATTTCTGCTCAGGTCCATTCTGTTTGGAGTTCTATAGGCTTCTTGCATATTCATGGGCATCTCTCTCTTTAAATTGGGAAAGTTCTCTTCCATAATTTTTTGAAGGTATTTGCTGGCCCTTTCAGTTGTAAATCTTCACTCTCATTAATGCCTATAATCCTTAGGTTTGGTCTTCTCATTGTGTCCTGGATTTCCTGGATTTTCTAGCATACAAACTTTTTGGATTTTGCATTTTCTTTGACTGTTGAGTCCATAGTTTCAACGGTATCTTCGGCATCTGAGATTCTTTCTTCCATATCCTGTATTCTCTTGTTTATATTTGCATCTATGTCCCCTGATTTCTTCTCAAGAATTTCTCTCTCTAAAGTTATCTCCCTTTGTTATTTCTCAGTTGATTCCATTCCTGTTTTTAGATCCAGGATAGTTTTGCTCAGTTCCTTCATTTGTTTGTTTGTGTTTTCCTTAAATCTTTAAGAGATTTTTGTGTTTCCTCTTTCATGACTTCTGCCTGTTGACTCAAATTCTCTTGCATTTCTTTAATTTTTTTTTCATTTTTATTTTATTTTATTTATTTATTTATTTATTTATTTATTTATTTATTTATTTATTTATTATTTATTTATTTATTTAGTGTTTCTTCTTTATTGACTTCTATCTCTTGGGCTTTATTCTCCAGAATTTCTTTAAAGGATTTTTGTGTTTCCATTATACATGTTTCTAATTTATTCAGGTTCCCCTCTATTTCTTTAAGAGATTCCTTTATGTCATTTTTGTGTTCTTCTAGCAGCATCATGAACATTGATTTTAAATCCAAATCCTGTTTCTCAGGTGTCTTGGCATAACCAGAACTTGCTGATGTTGGACAGTTTTCTTCAGATGCTCCACTATTGCCTATATTTCTGTTAGTGGCGTTCCTGCATTTACTATTTGCCAATTTGTTCTGTGGCATTAGCTGGTCTTTTCTCTGGCTTGTATTTGAGCCTCCTGTGAAGCTCTAGAGCTATTTCCACAACAATGGTTGGCAGGATTTCCCCAGTCACAGATTACAGATGTGCAGTCCTCCTCTTGGGTACCCTTGGATTCCTAGTGTGCCTTGCCCCAGATTGTCTCTGTGGACCAGGTAGTGCTCTTTTGCTCCATCAGAGAGTGCTGATGGGGTATGCTGCCGGACCATTTCCAAGTGATGATCACTCTGCTGGTTAGCTGATCTCCCAAATGGGTTGGTGCACACAAGGCTAGCCTAGCAACTCATGCCCTGAGACTAGGCAAAAGCCTGCCTGGCCAAGGCCCTAGCAGAGTTTCCCCTTGGGCAATGAGTGTTAAATGGTTCTGTCAGGTGGCCAGGATGGCAGGCTGCATGAGCTCCTCAAAAGTGCCTGGAGAGTCTGCTGTGCTAACCTCCTCCTGGCTGGGTTGACACACTGATGGCCCACCAAGCAGCGCAGGTCCTGGGGGCAGTCAAGGGCCTGTCAGGCCTAGACCCCCGCTATGTTAGCCTTCGGCAATGACTGTTAGCTGACTTTGCCTGGTAGACCTCTCTGGTGTCTGGTAGCCAAAATGGCGGCATGAGCCAGGCTGGGAAAACAACCTCCTGTCCAGGTTGGAACACCGATGGTCCCCTGAAAAGCCCAGGGCCTGGGTGAAGACCAATGCCTATTGGGCTTAAACCCTCGTAATGTTGGCCCCGGGTTATATTTGCATACCTCAGGCTGTCTGATCCCTCTGGCATCCCAGAATCAAGATGGAAGTGAGTCTCTCATAACTGACTGGCAGGGGGCAGATTTCTGATGTGGCTTCTGGTGGTGAAAGGCACTGTAAATCAGCCACCGCTTGTAGCCCGGTGGCCAGCTATGGTCAATGCTGGTGGGAAGGTGCAGGCCCTGCCTGGATCCTGTCCTCTTGGTTCCACTGCTGATGGCCCTCCCTCTGGACAAGTCACTGCTGCTGCTGCCACTTATCAAGCACTTCCTGGCATCAGCATTAGTGTCAAAATCTCATTTGCAGAATTTGTTGTCAATTATTCACTACATCTTAGTAATTCTCACTGAAGCAAATAAAAATGTTATGTTATATTTCAATTTATGTTTTACTAAGAGATTTTTTATTCAATTTGGTTTCTGTAAATGGAATCGAAGGTCTTTGGATGGACTTTACATGATTTTCTAGTGCATATTTTGCCCCTGTTTATTTCTTTTGTATGGAACAATTCTGGGATCACAATAGAAAATTAGGAGTTAGGACAATCTCTTTACTGGGGGCCAAGTCTATTTTCTGGCAGTTATTTTTACAAGTTTTATATCCCATTTGACATATTTCTTTTATTTTCTTTTTATTTTGAGTTTTTAAATTTTTTATGCATTTATTTTTATTTACAGTTCTAATTGCATCTGCATCCTGGTCTAACTTGTAACTTTTAAGAACCCATACCTCCTCCCACACTGTCTCCATCAGAATTTCCACACCCTCAAACACCAAATGTTCTTACTCTCTGAGGTTTCCATTCTCTCAAAGGATAGATACATTTCTTGCCTGAACGCACACCTGGCAATCTTTCTTCTATATGTATAGGGGCCTCAGATCAGCTGGCATAGAATACTGACTGGTTGGTGGTCCGATGTCTCAGAAATATTTGGGATCCAGGTTCATTGAGACTCAAGGTCATCTTAAAGTTTTGCCTCCACTTCAGGTTCTTTCAATCTTTCCCTAATTCAACCACATGAATCAGATTTTGCCGACTGGTTGCATGTAAATACCTTCATCTGACTCATTCTCCTGCTCCTTGGACAGTTCAGATGACAGTAATTATAGGGCCCTTTTGTAACCATTCTATAGCCTCAGTACTAGCATCAAGACCTTGAGTACTTCCCTTGAGCTGTGTCCCATGCAGAATTGTCTCTGCCCTCCTTTTACTCAGGCTCTTCTCCATTTCTTGTCCATGTTGTTTACCAACAGGAAAAATTTGGGTCATAATCTTTGACTGTGTGATGGCACACACATCCCTCACTTGATGCCGTGTATTTCTGCTGGAAGTAGACTCTACAAGTTCACTCTCACTGTTTGGCATTTCAACTAAGGATTCTCCCTTTGTTTCCTAAGAGACTCTCACCTCCCTGGTCTCTAGTACATTTTGGAGGTTGCCTGGCCTCCTACCTCCTGAAGTTGCTGTTTCCTTTCTTTCTGCTGACCTTGCGGTCTTAAGTGCTTTTCCCATATCCAATATCTGATCATGTTTACTTACCTCTTCTCTGGCCTATACCTTTTCTGACCCAGAATGCTCTCAGCCTCCCCCACTCCTATGATATCTATCATTTCTCTATCTTGTAGGCATGAGGCCCTACAGATTTTATCCATTTTGAGTTCTTTGCACTATATCCTCTGATATTGCAACTTTGGCTGTGGGAATGGAATATACAGTCCTTTGAAAGCACACACTAGTATGTGAGGGCTCAATTTCTCTTTATCTTGTCAATTGAAAAATTTATTGTCAGTTCTATAGGTCTTAATCATACTGAATAGACAAGATTGAATTCGTTTTATGTTTTATTTCAATTTACTTAATTTTTGATGATGTTTATTAATAAATAAAACATTTCTTTACCATTATAAATTAGATACCAATCTAATCAGAACATAACAAATATTATTAATTTATTCAATATTATACTCATTTGAATACTTGAAGGTTTTGAATAATTAGATATACATATTATATTAGAAGTATAGATGACATAGGTGGTTTGTCTTCCAGCCCACTGGGAGTGGGACCTGTGTCCTGTCCAAAGAGCTGAAGAAGGAGAGAAGCACTGTGGCCCTATTCGCTACCTGCCAGGACAAGAAAGAATCAATAAGTACTTTATCACCCTGAGCTTTAGATCACTGGTGGTGCAAACCGCCAGCAATCTGCCTTCACTCAGGAACTGAGCACATAGGAGGTTTGTCTGCCAGCCTTCCAGGAGTGGGGACTGTGTCCTGCCCAGAGAGCTACAGAAGGAGAGAAGCCCCATTGCCATATTTGCTGTCTGCCAGAACAGAAAAGGATCACTAGATACTGTATCACCCTGAGCTTTAGATCACTGGAGGTGCAAACCACCAGGGGTCTGCCTGCACTCAGGAATTGAGCACAAAAGTGGTTTGTTTGCAGGCCGGCCAGAGTGGGGACTGTGTCCTGTCCAGAGAGCTGCAGAAGGGGAGAAGCCCCGCAGCCATATTCGCTGCCTGCTGGAACAGAGAAGGGTCACTAGGTACTGTATCACCCTCAGCTATAGAACTCTGGTGGTGCAAACCGCCAGGGGTCTGCCTGCACCAAGGAACTGAACACATATGCAATTTGTCTGCCATCCTGCCGGGCATGGGACCTGTGTCCTTCCCAGAAAGCAGCAGAGGAAATGATTCCCTGTGGCTATATTCGCTGCCTGCCTAGACAGAAAAGTGTCACTAGGTACTGGATTAACCGTAGCTTTAGAACTCTGGGGGTGCAAATCTCCAGTGATCTGCCTGCACTCAGGAACTGAGCACATAGGCAGTTCACCTGCATGCCAGTCCATCTCAGGACCTGTGTCCTAGGCGAGAATCAACAGAGCGAGTGACCCGACCACACCATCTTCGCTCCATAAAAGAGCAGACAGAGAACACCTGATTGACCTTGACAACCTAAGTATAACATTGCTTGAGTCAAGACTGAGCAGGGCTCCAAAGCAGACTGGTTACATGACCACACATTTTGCTGCATACAGGAAACACACCTCAGTGTCAAAGACAAAAACTACCTTAGAGTAAAATGCAGGAACTCAATTCTATAAGCAAATTGTCCCAGGAAACAAGCCAGAGTTTCCATTCTTTTTTTTTTTTAATATTTTTATTTTCTATAATCTTTGTTTACATTCCAAATGATTTCCCCTTTCCTGGATACCCCCTCTCCATATGTCCCAAACACCTTCTTTTCTCCATCCCTTCTCCAATCACCTCCCTCCTTTTCCTCTGTCCTTATATTCCCTTGCAATGCTAGATCAATCATTTCCAAGATCTGGACACTCTCCATAATTCTTCATGGGTGTCATTTGATATGCAATTTGTGCCTTGGGTATTCAGGGCTTCTGGGCTAATTAATATCCACTTATCAGTGATTTCATTTCATGTGTATTCTTTTGTAATTGGGTTACCTCGCTTCGGATGATATTTTCCAGATCAAACCATTTGCCTAAAAATTTTGTGAATTCATTGTTTCTAATTGCTGAGTAGTATTCCATTGTGTAAATATATCATATTTTCTGTATCCATTCATCTTTTGAGGGGCATCTGGGTTATTTCCAGCTTTTGGCTATTATAAATAAGGCTGCTATGAACATAATGGAACATGTGTCTTTCTTGCATGCCGGGGAATCCTTTTGCTATATGCGCAGGAGAGGTATAGCAGGGTCCTCTGGAAGTCTCATATCCAGTTTTCTGAGGAACCTCCAGACTGATTTCCACAGTAGTTGTAACATCTTACAGCGCCACCAGCAGTGGAGGAGTGTTCTCTTTCTCCACATCCTTGCCATCACCAGCTGTCTCCTGAGTTTTTGACCTTAGGCATTCTGACTGGTGTAAGGTGAAATCTCAGGGTTGTTTTGATCTGCATTTCCCTAATGACTAATGATGTTGAGCACTTCTTAATGTGCCTCTTGGCCATCCGAATTTCTTCAGGTGAAAATTCTTTGTTAAGATCAGTACCCCATTTTTAAATAGGGTTATTTGCTTCACTGGGGTCTAACTTTTGAGTTCTTTGTATATATTGGATATTTTCAATCTACCAGATGTGGGGTTGGTGAATATACTTTCCCAATTTGATGGTTTCCGTTTTGTCCTTTTAACTGTAAATCCAGAATCCTTTCATGCTAAAAGTATTAGAAAGAACAGGAATACAAGGCCCAGACCTAAACATCGTTAAAGCAATATACAGCAAAGCAGTATCCAACATCAAACTAAATGCAGAGAAATTTGAAGCAATCCCACTAAAATCAGGTTGTAGACAAGGCTGTCCTCTCTCTTCATATCTTTTCAATATAGTACTTGAAGTTCTAGCTAGAACAATTAGACAACATAAGGAGGTCAAGAGGATACAAATTGGAAAGGAAGACGTCAAATCATCACAATTTGCAGATGACAAGATAGACTACTTAATTGACCCGAAAACCTCCACCAGAGAACTCCTACAGCTGATAAACAACTTCAGCAGAGTGGCTTGTTATAAAATCAACTCAAGCAGATCAGTTACCTTCCTATACTTAAAAGATAAGCAGGCTGAGAAAGAAGTTAGTAAAATGACACGCTTCAAAATAGCCACAAACAATATAAAATATCTTGGTGTGTCTCTAACCAAACAAGTGAAAGAACTATATGACAAGAACATCAGGTCTCTGAAGAAGGAAATCAAAGAAGACCTCAAAGAATGGAAAAATCTGCCATGCTCGTGGATTGGCAGGATTAATATTGCTAAAATAGCTATCTTGCCAAAAGCAAACTACAGATTCAATGCAATACCCATCAAAATCCCAAGACAGTTCTTCACAGAGTTAGCAAAAGCAATTCTCAAAATCATGTGGAATAACAAGAAACCCAGGATAGCTAAAACTATTCTCAACAACAAAAGAAATTTTGAGGAAATCAGTATCCCTGACTTCAAGCAATACTACAGAGCAATAGTGTTAAAAAAAGCATGGTATTGCCACAGTGATACACAAGTACCAAAGGAAAAGAATTGAAGATCCAGAAATGAATCCACGCTCCTATGGTCACCTGATCTTCGACAAAGGAGCCAAAAACATCCAGTGGAAAAAAGATAGCCTTTTCAACAAATGGTGCTGTTTCAATTGGAGGTCAGCATGAAGAAGAATGCGAATTGATCCATTCCTATCTCCATGTACTAAACTCCACTCCAAGTGGATCAAGGACCTCCATGTAAAACGAGACACACTGAAACTAATAGAAAAAAACTGGGAAAGACCCTTGAGGACATGGGTACAGATAAAAGTTCCTGAACAGATAACCAATAGCTTATGCTTTAAGATCAAGAATGGACAAGTGGGACCTCATCAAATTACAAAGTTTCTGTAAGGCAACGGAGTTGCTATTCTAATTTCAGATAAAATTGACTCTCAACCTAATGTCATGAAAAGAGACAAGGAAGGTCACTTCTTGCTGGTCAAAGGAAAAATCCAACAAAGAAGAAATCTCAGTCCTGAACATCTATGCTCCAAATAAAAGGGCACCCTCATTCATAAAAGAAACTTTATTAAAGCTCAAAGTACACATTGCTCCTAACACAATAATTGTGGGTGACTTCAACACTCCACTCTCACCAATGGACTGATCAGGAAAACAGAAACTAAACAGAAAGACAGTGGAACTAATTGAAGCTTTGAACCAATTGGAGTTACCAGACATATATAGAACTTTTCATCCCAAAGCAAAAAGAATATACTTTTTTCTCAGCACCTCATGGTACCTTCTCCAAAATAGATCATATAGTTTGTCACAAGACGGACCTCAACAAATATAAGAAGATTGAAATAATCCCATGCCACCCATCAGAACACTATGGAGTAAAAGTGCTCTTTAATAGCAGTAAAAACAACAGAAATTCCACATACACATGAAAACTGAACAATACTCTACTCAATTATACCTTGGTCAAGGAAGAAATAAAGAAAGAAATCAAAGATTTCTTAGAATTTAATGAAAATGAAGGCACAACATGAACAAATCCATGGGACACAATGAAAGCAATGCTAAGAGGAAAACTCATAGCCTAGAGTGCCTCTAAAAAGAAATTTGGGAGAGCATACACTAGAAGATTAACAGAACAAGTGAAAGCCATGGAACAAGAAGAAAATAATTCACCCAGGTGGGGAAGAAGACAGGAAATCATCTAACTCAGGGCTGCAATCAATCAAGTAGAAACCAAGAGAACCATACAAAGAATCAACAAAAACAAAAGCTGGTTCTTTGAAAAAATCAACAAGATAGATAAACCCATTAGCCAGACAAAGCAGAAGGCACAGAGAAAGTATCCAAATTAACAAAATTAGAAAATAAAACAGAGATATTACAACAGAAATCGAGAAAATTAAAAAAAAAAAATCATCAAATCCTATTACAAAAACCTGAACTCAACACAAGTGGAGAATGTGGAGGAAATGGACATTTTCTTAGACAGATACCAATTACCAAAATTAAAGCAGGATCAAATAGACCATTTAATCGACACAGCCCCTCAAGAAATAGAAGGGGTCATAAATAGGCTTCCGACCAAAAAAAGAACAGGACCAGATGATTTCAGTGCAGAATTCTATCAGGTCTTTAAAAAGACTTAACAGCAATACTCTTCAAACTTTTCCACCAATTAGAAACAGAAGAACACTACCCAACTCCTTCTTCGAAGCCACTATTACACTGATACCAAAACCACACATAGTTACAACTAAGAAAGAGAATTTCAGACAAAATTCCCTTATGATTATCGATTTAAAAATACTAAATAAAATTATTGCCCACTGAATCCAAGAACACATCAATAAGATCATCCAACATGATCAAGAAGGCTTCATCCCAGGGATGTAGGGAGTGTTCAATATAAGGAAATCCATAAATGCTATCCACTACATAAACAAACTCAAAGAAAAAAATCCACATGATCATTTAATTAGATGCTGAAAAAGCATTTGACAAAATTCAGGGTCCTTTCTTGCTAAAAGTCTTGGAAGGACATGAATTCAAGGCCCATACCTAAATATAGTAAAAGGTATATACAGCAAACCAGTAGCCAACATCAAACTAAATGGATAGAAACTTGAAGCAATACCACTAAAATCAGGGTCTAGACAAGGCTGGCCCCTCTCTCCATATCTTTTCAATATATTTCTTGAAGTCCTAGCTAGAGCATTTAGACAACATAAGGAAGTCAAACGGATGCAAATTGGAAAGGAAGAATTCAAACTATCACTATCTGCAGATGATATGATAGTATACTTAAGAGGCCCTAAACACTCTACTAGAGAACTCCTACAGCTGATAAATAACTTCAGCTAAGTGTCTGGCTATAAAATCAATGCAAGCAAATCAGTAACCTTCATATACTCAAAGGACAAGGAGACTGAGAAAAAAATTAGGGAAATAACTCCTTTCACAATAGCTACAAACAGTATTAAGTATCTTGGGCTGACTCTAACCAAAGAAGTGAAAGACCTATATGACAAGAACTTCAGATCTCTGAAAAAGGAAATTGAAGAAGATCTCAGAAAATAGAAAAATCATCCATGCTCGTGTATTGGCAGGAATAATATAGTTAATATGGTCATCTTGCCTAAGGCAATCTACAGATTCAATGCTATCCCCATAAAAATCCCAACCAAGTTCTTCATAGAGCAAGAAAGAGCAATTCTCAAATTCATCTCGAATAACAAAAATCCCAGGATAGCTAAAACTATTCTCAACAGGAAAAGAACTTCAGTGGGATTCAGATTCCCAGACGTCAAACTTTACTATAGAGCAATAGTGATTAAAAACTGCGTGGTATTGGTACAATGCCAGGGAAGCGGATCAATGGAATAGAATTGAAGGCCCCAAAATGAACCAACACACCTAGGGTCACTTGATCTTCCACAAAGGAGCTGTAAGCATCCAGTGGGAAAAAAACATAGTCTTTTCAACAAATGGTGCTGTTTCAATTGGAGGTCAGCATGCAGAAGAATGTCAATCGATCCATTCTTATCTCCTTGCATCAAGCTCAACTCTAAATGAATCAAGGACCTCCACATAAAACCTGACACACTGAAACTAATAGAAAAGAAACTGGGGAAGACCCTTGAGGACATGGGCACAGGGGGAAAGTTCCTGAACAGATCATCAATAGCTTATGGTCTAAGATCAAGAATTGACAAAGGGGACCTCATAAAACTAAAAAGTTTCGGTAAAGCAAAGGACACTGTCAAAAGGACAAAATGTCAACCAACAGATTTGGAAAGAATCTTCATCAACCCTAAATCTGACAGAGGGCTAATATCGAATATATATAAAGAACTCAAGAATGTAGATCCCAGAGAACCAAATAACCCCATTAAAAATGGGCTATGGAGCTAAACAAAGAATTTTCACATGAATAACTTCAGTGTGCTGAGAAACACCTTAAGAAATGTTCACCATCATTAAGCATTAGGGAAATTCACATCAAAGCAACTCTCAGATTTCACCTCACACCAGTCAGAATGGATAAGGTCAAAAACTCAGGAGACATCAGGTGTTGGTGAGGATGTGGAGAAAGAGGAACATTCCTCCACTGCTGTTGGGATTGCAGGGTGTTGCAACCACTTTGGATATCAGTCTGGCGGTTCCTCAGAAAACTGGCATGACACTTCCTGAGGACCCTATTATGCCACTCCTGGGCATATACCCAGAGGATTCTTCAACATGTTCCACTATGTTCATAGCTGCTCTATTTGTAGTAGCCAGAAGCTGGAAATAACCCAGGTGTCCTTCAAGGGAGGAATGGATACAAAAAAATGTGGTATATTTACACAATGGAGTACTATTCTGCCATTAGAAACAATGAATTCATGAAATTCTTAGACAAATGGATGGAGCTGAAGAACATCATACTAAGTGAGGGAACCAGTCTCAGAAGATCAATCATGGTATGCTCTAACTGATAAGTGGATATTAGCCTAGAAACTTTGAGTACCCAAGACATAATCCACATATTAAATGATGTCCAAAAAGAATGGAGGATTGGCCCCTGGTTCTGGAAAGACTCAGTGCAAAAGTATAGGGGAATTCTAGAACAGGGAAGTGGGAAGGGGTAAATGGAGGAGTAGGTGGAAGGAAGAGGGATTCTGGGACTTGCGGGGAGTGGGGGCCCATAAAAGGGGAAATCATTTGAAATGTAAACCAAAAACATATCTATAAAAAATAATAATAATTAAAAAAGAAAAACACACAAAAAACAAAAAACAAAAAAACAAAAAAAAAAAAAACAAAAACAAAAAAAAAAACAAACAAAAAAAAAAAAAAAAAAAGAAAGAAAGAAAGAAAATCTGACTTTTCTTTTACAAGATTTACTTTTCCAAAATCATTTGTTGAGTGTGTTAGTCAGGGTTTCTATACCTGCACAAACATCATGACCAAGAAGCAAGTTGGGAAGGAAAGGGTTTATTGATCTTACAGTTCAATGCTGCTGTTAATCACTAAAGGAAATGATGACTGGAATGTAGCAGGTCAGGAAGCAGGATCTAATGCAGAGGCCATGGAGGGACGTTACTTACTTGCTATTTACCCTGTCTTTCACAGACTGCTCTATTACAGAAACCAAGAGCACCAGTCCAGAGGTGGTACCACCCACAAGCACTCGTTGATAACTAATTGAGAAAATGCCCCACAGCTGGATCTCATGGAGGCACTTACCCTACTGAAGCTTCTATCTCTGTGATAACTACAGTCTGTGTCAACTTGAAATATAAAATCAGCCAGTACAAGAATGGTAGAATTTCTTAATATTAGAAATTAAAATGTTATCCTACATTTTATTAAAAAGCTTTCAAATGTTATACTGAATACTTCCGGATATGTATGAAGATTTTTGAAAAAAAATCGAAATTTCAGAATTAATGTAAACAATGCACAAATATTCCACTATAACTGCACAGAAAGTATAGAACAGAATAAAGAGAAAATTAAATACTTAAAACACGTTTATCTTTTATACTTCAAAGATACCATTAATATCTAACATATAAATGTCATGGAAATATTCATATTTGGTAATAATGAAAAATTTAAAATATTGTTTATGCTCTGATCAGATTGGTATATATTTAATAATTGCTTAGAAAAATTTTTAAATAAATAAACATTATTATTATTTAAGCAAGTTGAAAAATAACGTAAAAAAATTCATCCTTGTCCATTCATTAGGACTAAAAGCTAGAAAATGGACATTGCTCAATTGAAAAGCTAAAATAGAAATTGAGCCCTCAGTACTGGTAATATGTGCTTACAAAGGACTGTATATAGCACACCCTTAGACATAATGACAGAATACCCAGGAAAGAGTCCACAGAACTCAAAAATGCTAAATAAACATAGGGCCTTAAGCCTACATGGGAGAAGTAAAGATCAAAAAAGAAGATAAAAATCACAGGAGTGTGAAAGGCCAGGAATGTTCTGGGTCAGAAAAGATACAGGCTGGAGAAGAGGGGAACATGACAGATCTTGGGTAGGGGAAAAGGCTTGAAGCCCCGAGGCCCAGCAGAAAAAAGGAAACAGGCAACTTCAGGAGGTAGGAAGCCAGACAACCTCCAGATAGTACTAGAAACCAGGGACGTGAGAGACTCTAAGGACTCAAAGGGAGAAACCTTAGATGAAATGTTCTACAGTGAGAATAAGCTTGTAGAGCCTACCACGACCAGAAATACAGGGCATCAAGTGAGGGATGGGGCTGCCTTCCCACAGTCCAAAACTATGACCCACAACTTTTCCAGTTGGTAAAACAACATGGACAAGAAATGGAGAAGAGCTTGAGGAAAAGGAGGGCAGAGAGACTTTCACAGTGGGATATAGCTCAAGGGAAGGACCCAAGGCCTTGACCCTATTACTGACGCTATGGAATCTTCACAAAAAGGAGCCTATAATTACTCTACTCTGAAAGATGCAACACAAAGGAGAATGAGTCCAATGAAGGTATTTAGACACAAGCAGTGTACAGAATCTGGTTACTCCTGTGCTTGAATTAGGGAAAGGCTGGAAGAAGCTGAGGTGGAGGCCACAGTTTTTAAGAGGACCTTGAGTGTGAATTAGCCAGATACAAAAGATTTATGTGACATTGGATCATCAAACAGGCAGCCTACTATAACAGCTGATCTAAGGTATCTAACACATATAGAACAAAGAACTGCCATGCCTGGGTTCAGTCAAAAAATTTTATCTATGCCTTGAGAAACTGGAAACCTCAGGGAGTGCAGATATTTCATGGACGTGCATGTGGAAATTCTCATGGAGATAGGGTGAGGGAAGGTATGGGCTGTTAAACAGTCACAAAATAAACCAGGATGCAGATAAAATTTGGACTGTAAAAAAATTACATAAAATATAAAAAAAAAATCAAAGAAAATGAAAGAAGCACAAAGGGAAGATAGAACCTGTGGAAACGACTTCCATTAGATAGGCATGTCCCACAGTTGAGGGACAGGGACACCTAAAGATTTCCAATTTTCATCCCAGAATTTTTCCATACAAAGCAAATACAGGGGCGAAATATGAAACAGTGATTCAAGGAAAATCCATCCAGGGATCTTCCATCCCATTTACAGAAACCAAAATGGAAAAAAATTCCTTAGTAAGTAGTAAATTGAAGTTAAAAATAACATTTTCATTTAGCTTCAGTCAGAATGATAAAGAAGAAATGAAGAATTGACAAAAAATTCTGCAAATGACATTGTGAAGCTAATGCTGATGCCAAGAAGTGCTTGCTAACAGGAACAGGGTATGTCTGTCACCTGAGAGAATCTGTATGTGACAGAGAACTAGAGATGCAGATGTGTCCAACCAAACATCGGGCTGATCACAGGGACCTCAATGGGGAAGTTAGGGGACAGACCGCACTGGCTGATGGAGCTACACCCCTATAAGTGTAAAAAGTTAACTAACCAGACAACGCAGAGCACACAGAAACTAAACCCACCAACTAAAGTGTATACATACATGGAGTACTTCAGAGCTCTAGATACACAGAGAACAGAGTATGACCTTATCTCATATCAGTCTCAGAGTAAGCTGTATCTGGAATGTTGAATGTCACAACATAAGGTGATGCTAAAGTCACAGTGAGGTGGGAGTCGATGGAAGAGCACCCTCATAGTGAAAAGCCAATGTGGAAGAGCAGGTATAGAATGAAAGGCAGCTATACATGGGTAATTTAGACAAGGGGATATAATTTGAAACATACACTAAAAGAAATGATCAATTAAAATATATATCAAAATAATAAAAAATTACAAAGGAAATGCTGCTTAGAAAGTAGTATGTTGGTTGATAAATATGCTCTGACTCTGAGGGGAACAAAGTATGTGTTTAAAACTTGCAGATGTGTTTTTCTTTAAAGCAAAAACAAACTTTAATTTTATATTTGAAAATATGAAGCACATTAAGAAAGAGCATCTTTTGGGAAAAAATTAGAAAGTCTTGTAGGACAAAATTTCTCTGTAGGTGTATGTCAATGGAAAGATGTGATGCAAAATGTTTGCTAAAATATGAGTTTGAAATCTATTCCATGATAAAAAGTTTTATATAATTTATAATTTATAAAAAAATTTAAAATATATAATTACAGATTAATTATATATTTTTAATAATTTACATTGTGTCATAACTATGCATATAGCAAAAGGATAGCCTATAACATTTGGACTTTGTAGAAATGTGATTATTAACCTTATGTGTACCAAAAGGCACTTTAGACATCTGCCCGCTTAGTCGAATTGAAGACACAGAAAATACATTTATCTCTCAGGCTGGTGTTTAACCAATGAGGTCTTCTACAAAATAGATCCTGAGAGCCAGTGTAAAATAACAGAGTCCCAACCGGACTTTGGTAAAATCATGGCAATGGTTTTGGAAATCTCCTGTGATTGAATAAAGAATATTGAGAAATAGTTTACCCCTTGAGTGAAAGCAGGGACTAAACACAAAGTAAGGAAGCATACAAGCAAAGGGCTGCCACCCAAGAGATGTGACACAGGGCAAGTGTGTATTTATGTGAGTCCTTGATTATCTTGTGATGGAATTAATCTGTCATCCAGGTGTGTATGCATGTCCTCTTCTCCTAACTTTTCTGACATATTCCTTCAGTCAGAGAAAATATGACTAGCAGTGTAGTTATATCAATGGAGAGGGAGATTGTGACAACACCTGTTGTAAGTAAAGAAAATCCCCAATGTGGGAAATGGCCCTGTGAGGGAAAAAAAGTGTACTTTATTGGAAAAAAATGTGCATGAAAAAATGTGTTCATGAATGAAGGAATGAAGAAATGATGGAATAAATGAAGGAACATGTAAGAAATATTATAAAGATTCATATTTCCTGTGATATTTAAAATAAAATCCCCATCCCTGGAAAGAATGTATCACAGTTAGCTAGAAAATATACCAAGAAGAGAGATATTCTTCAATAGACAAAAGGTAATAAACTCACATATACTTTACTCATCTCTAAAGTGCATATTGTGAAACCTTCAAAGATCCTTTGAACAATGGCAAGGTTCATCAAAATATACAGTAACTGGTACAATGACCTCAAATCCCATATGTTCCTATTCCCAGGCGAATGCATGTTACGATCTTTAAGAATTTATTTTTAACCTGGAATCATAATGGAAGAAACTAGGAAACTAGAAAATAATCACTTATATGAGAGATTAATATCTCCATATCCATGCTGATAGCAGTTAACTTATATAGTAATGTTGTGTTTGGTAAGGCTAACTTTCATTTCCCTATTGTCTGAATAATAATTAGTGTCAGAGCATGCCTGGTTTTGTTTTCTACATAGTATTGGGTATTTACATTCTACTTTCTCTATTTTTAAGGGTAGACTGGACACACACACACACACACATACACACACACACACACACACTCCCACACACTTACAATTATTTTCAGGTGTGTTGGTTGTCTTCTTCAGTTATGTGATTTTATTTTGGTCCATTCATATGTTGAGCCTCTCTCTGGATCATCTTTTCCTCTGGCTGGATGGTTCATTTCCATCCCTGAAATTATTTCAGATAAGAACACTAAGGTCAGAATTTTGATTTTGGAATGTACCCACTCTTCCTCATTTGATGCCCTCTATTCCATATGGAGGTGGACTCTATTAATACCCTCTCCCTATAGTCCAGCATTTCTGTAGGGTCCCTCTTTGTTAGTCACATGATCTCTCACTTCCCAGTTCTCTGGTGTATTCTGGAGGGTCTCCTCAACCTCCTGTCCCCCAAGGTTGCCTGTTCCCCTTCTTTCTGCTGGCCCTTAGGGCTTCAGTCTTTTCCTTCACCAAATACCAGATGAGGTTAAAGTTACCTCTCACTTCACAAGCATGTCTACTATCCCTCCAAGGTTCCTCCCTTCCTGCTCACTTGTGATTGGTTTCTTCTTTCTACCAAGTGGGACTGATGAGTCCTCACTTGGGAAATTCAGATTGTTTACCATTCTGATTTCTGTGGCTAATATTCACTTATTAGTGAGTACATACCATGCATGTTCCTTTGTTTCTATGTTACCTTAGGGTGATATTTTGTATTTCCATTAATTTGCCTGAAAAATAAGCATCTTTAAAGTGCAAAGTCAGATTAATAGTTTTTACATCATACCTCTGTTGTATGTGTTTATTGTTTGTGCCATTTCAGTGCCTTTTTGTTTGTATACGACCATGCCATCACCCCTTGTTCTGCAGCTCTCCAATAAAATGAACCAGGATGATGATCAGTCAGGAAATATCAATGTTTATGTTTGGTATAGTGCTGTGTATTATAATGCTAATTCTATAGGCAAAGGGAGGATCTAGTGCTACACACCTTTTTATCTTATTTTGTTTTAAACTTTCCAAATCATTCTAAAATATCAGTAAAATTGAATGGGCTACAGCCAACTGCTGGACGAAGTAGATGGATGTGTATGTAACTGTGTCCACACAGTTGGATAAGGAGAAAGCAGAAAAGAAGAAGCTGACATGGAAGAGGAGTCATGGATTAGAAGTCAAGAGAATGTGGCCCTAATGAAGTCCAGTTGTATTTACGAGCAGCTTAGATTAAAAATATAATTAGTAATATAAGAATGTTGATAGAGAAGGAATAATGTCAGAAAAGGAAAATGGTTGAGAAGGTAGATGTATAGATAGGTCTTTTGACATTTGAGGGTTATTGTAAATAAAAGATGTCTCTCTCTTTATTACTAGGTATGTAATGAATGAAGTAGGGTCTAATCCTAGAATTATAAATAAAATTTTCTACAATAGGGTGGCACCTTAACTCTAGGCACAATTACACTTTCTTTTAGAAACATAATTTCAGAAACTGAAACAGAAATATCTCCTGGTTCTTTTATGATCAATATGTAGAGAGAATTATTTTCTTAGTAAAATTTAATTTGTAAGAAGCTGCCTCCGCAGGGTTTTTCTCATTGCCCCGCCGATTTTGAAACAAGGGCAAAATAATGACTAAATTGGCATTTATGATTATTAGGCATATAGTATTCACAAAGACACATGTGCCACTACCTCCAACCAAACCAAACAATGCTTCAGGGAACAGCTCAATCTTCACCCTTGGATTTTCCCATAAGAATTCTATGATGCCTTGGAGGTGAAATTTAATTGCAAATAGGATAGAAATCTCTGAAAAACCATCCATCAAGAGAAGTCCAGCTCATAGTGTAGAATACAAGTCTTCATGCCTCTCACAATCAACATTAACTCAATCAAAATATGGAGGAGAGAAAATAAATACAATTTTAAGGCTACCTTAAGAACATGGTTTCTTTAAATAATTGCTCCACTGAAATAGCAGAACTGCTTTGCTAAATACAAGAAAATTATGTCGGCTTTAGAATAAGATTCTAGAGAAATTGAAAGGAAATTTAAATGATGTTAAATTTCCAAAAGAATATTGGTTTGATTCATGTAAAGAACACAGTATACACATATACATGTAATAATCACCAAAGAATAGAAAAATAAATGAAAATGTTAAGCATTTAAATATATAGAAGGCAGGAATATGTGCAATTAATGTAAAGGTATTCAATTGTGAAAACATGGATGATTGAACAAATCCAGGTTTTGATCTCACTGCTTAAGGAACAAACACAAGGAGAATTGAGGTTAAATAACTGTTGGTTATTTAACTGAGGTTAAATAACAGGCTTGACTAGTGCATGCTTTTAGTGGTATTGCTTCACTTTTCTCTCCATTTATTTTGATGTTGGCTCATGGTTTTGTGTACATTGCTTTTATGGTGTTTAGGTATGGGCCTTGAGTTCCTGTTCTTTCCAAGGGTTTTGACATGAAAGTATGCGGAATTTTGTGAAATGATTTTCCCAGCATCTATTGAAATGATGATATTTTCTTTGAGTTTGTTTTTGGTCATAGATTTTTCATTGATATATTTCCATATATTGAACCATCCCTGCATCCTTGGGATGAAGCCTACTTGATCATGATTAATGATCCCTTTGTTGTGTTCTTAGATTCCTTTGGCAAAACCGATTTTATTATGTATTTTGGAAGTAAGGGAATTGGGCTAAAGTTCTCATTCCTTGTTGGAATTTTTGTCGTTTTGGCGTCAGAATATTGTCACTGGGCTGGTTTTGAGGAAAGATATTGAGTAAATTTGTTTTTGTCACGAAATACCTTGTGTTCTCTATCTATGGTAATTGATAGATTTGCTGGATATTGCATTCTGGGTTGGTATTTGTGTTCCCTTTGTGCCTGCCTGTCATCTGCCCATGATCTTCTATCTGTCCTAGTCTCTGGTGAGAAGTCATGTGTAATTCTGATAGATCTACGATTATATGTTACCTGACATTTTCTTTTTACAGCTTTTAATATTCCTTTTTTTTAAAAGTACATTTGGTGTTTTAATCATTATATAATGGGAGGAATTTCTTTTCTGTTCAAATCTTTTTGAAGTTTTGTAGGCTTCTTATATGTTCGTGGACATCTGTTTCTTTAGAGTAGTGAAGTTTCTTCTATAAATTTGTTGAAGTTAATTTCTGGCCCATTAAGTAGCAAATCTTCACACTCTTCTGTACTGATAACCATTAGGCTGGGTCTCCTCGTTTTGTCCTGAATTTTCTGGATGATTTTGTTCTGGAGATTTTTGCATTTTGCATTTTTTACTGTTTTATCAATGCTTTCTATTATATCTTCTGTAACTGGGATTTTCTCTTCTATCTTTTGTATTCTGTTGTTTATGCTTATATACATGACTTCTGTCTTTTTTCCCTAGGTTTTCTATTTCCCTTTGTGTCAGTCTTTATGATTTCATTGTTGTTTCCAACTCCTTCCTTAGATCCTGCGTGTCTTTGTTCATTTCCTTCATGTGTTTTGTTGTGTTTTCCCATAGTTCTTCAAGGGTTTCTTCATGTTTAGTAGAGTTCTCCTGTATTTCTTTAAGGGACCTTTTTATATCCACCTTGAAGCCCTCCATGAAGCTCTCCATCAGCATTAAGCCCTGTGATTTTAAATCCAAGTCTTGCATTCCAGAGGTGTTTGGGTATCCAGGACTTGTTGTTATGTGAGAATTGGGTATAGATGGTGACAAATACCTCGATTTTTGTGAGCAATTTTTCTATTTTTTCCTTTTGCCATCTGGTTATCTCTGGTGATAGTTGGTCCTACTGTCAGTGTTCGGTGTTTGCCTGCAAGCCTCTCTCAGCAACCCAGGGTGAACTGCTTTCCCCTGGAAGAGATTGCTTTGGTATTGTTGAGGTCCTGGTTGTAGGTAGAGTCCTGGAATGTGTGTGTCCCAAGAGATTCTCTACTCTGGTGATCCTTGCCTACCAGTATGACCCTCCAGAGTGTCACAGGAACAAAGATAGTGGTGGCCTTACCTCTGTACACAGGACTCCCTCTAATGGTGGGACTCCATGCAAGTCAATGCTTCCTTGCAAGATACTTGCCCAGACTGCTGTGGGTCTACTCAGCTCCTCACTGCAGGTGGGGACCTGGTGGACTCTGTCCTGAGTGATCTTCCACTCTGCTGTTCCCTGTGTACATGGCTGACCTGACTGACTGGTCACGAGAACAAAGATGGTAGGAACTTCACCTCTGAGTGCAGATCCTCCTCTAACCATGGGAGTACAAGCAAATATTAAGGACACATGACAAGTCCTTAAATTCCCTTTTTTGGGGTGGAGGGGAGGAAAGGGTTTTTTCAGTTACACTTCCAAATTGCGGTTCATCACCAATGGAAGTCAGAAATAGAAATCAATCAGGTCAGGGTAAAAGAGTCTATGCAGAGGCAATGAAGGGATATTTCTTACTGATATGCTACCCCTGGCTTGCTCAGCTTGCCTTCTTATAGAACCCAAGACTACCAGTCCAGGGATGATACTACCCACAATAGGCCCTTCCCCTTCATCACTAATTGAGGAAATGCCTTACAGCTAGATCTCATGGAGGCCTTGTCTCAACCGAAGCTTCTTTCTCTGTGATAATTCCGGCTTTGTGTCAAGTTGACACAAAGCCAGCCAGTACAAGTTCCAAGATGTCTCCCTTGACACAGCTAATATCCTCTGAGAAGAAGAAAGGAATTGAGAAAATGGATCCATGAGATTCTTGTAGTCAAGTTTGTGAAGCATTTTCTTTCTTTTTTTTTTTTAAAGTGGAAATCTTTTTATTTAGCAGAATCCCATTTTGTCCTACCCCATATTATTTCTTTATTAAGATTTTTATTTTCTATATTCTTTATTTACATTCCAAATGATTTCCCCTTTCCTGGTTCCCCCCTACCCATATGCCCCATAAACCTTCTTCTCTCCATTCCTTCTCCAATCACCTCCCTCCTTTTTCTCTGTCCTTATTTTCCCTTCCAATGCTAGATCAATCCTTCCAGGATCAGGACCCTCTCCATACTTCTTAATGGGAGTCACTTGCTATGCAATTTGCTCCTTGGGTATTCAGGGCTTTTGGGCTAATTAATATTCACTTATCAGAGATTTCATTCCATGTGTATTCTTTTGTAATTGGGTTACCTCACTTAGGATGATATTTTCCAGATCAAACCATTTGCCTAAAAATTGTGAGAATTCATTGTTCCTAATTGCTGTGTTGTATTCCACTGTGTAAATATACCACGTTTTCTGTATCCATTCCTCCTTTGAGGAGCATCTGGTTTCTTTTCAGCTTCTGGCTATTATAAATAAGGCTGCTATGAACATAATGGAGCACGTGTCTTTATTGCATGCCGGGGAATCCTTTGGATATATGCCCAGGAGTGGTAGAGCAGGGTCCTGCGGAAGTGTCATGTCCAGTTTTCTGAGGAACAGCCAGACTGTTTTCCAGAGTGGTAGAATCAATTTGCAACCCCACCGGCAGTAGAGGAGTGTTCCTCTTTCTCCACATCCTCACCAACACCCGCTGTCTCTTGAATTTTTAATCTTAGCCATTCTGCATGGTGTATGGTAAAATCTCAGGGTTGTTTTGATTTGCATTTCCCCGATGACTAATGAAGTTGAGCATTTTTTAAGGTGCTTATCTGCCATCCAAAATTCTTCAGGTGAAAATTCTTTGTTTAACTCTGTACCCCATTTTTAATAGGGTTATTTGGTTTTCTGAGGTATAACTTCTAGAGTTCTTTGTATATATTGTATACCCTCTATCTGATGTAAGCTTGGTGAAGATCTTTTCCCAATTGTTGCCGATTTGTCCTTTTGATGGTGTCTTTGCCTTACAGAAACTTTGTAATTTTATGAGGTCCCATTTGTCAATTCTTGATCTTACAGCATAAACTATTGGTGATCTCTTCAGAAACTTTCTCGCTGTACCGATGTGCTCAAGGGTCTTCCCAGTTTCTTTTCTATTAGCTTCAGAGTGTCTGGGTTTACATGTAGGTACTTGATCCATTTAGAGTTGAACTTAGTACAAGGAGACAAGGAGATCAATTCGCATTCTTCAGCATGCTGACCTACAGTTGAACCAGCAACATTTGTTGAAATGGCTATCTTTTTTCCATTGGATTTTTCAGCGCTTTGTAGAGAATCAAGTGTCCATAGGTGTATGGGTTCATTTGTGGATTTTCAATCCTGTTCCATTGATCCGCCTGCCTGTCACCTTCCAATACCATGTAGTTTTTAACACTACTGTGCTGTAGTATTGCTTGATATCAGGGCTACTCATTCCAACACAATTTCTTTTGTTGTTGAGAATAGTTTTAGCTATCCTGGATTTCTTGTTATTCCAGATGAAGTTGAGAACTGCTCTTTCTAACTCTGTGAAGAATTGAGTTGGGATTTTGATGGGTATTGCATTGAATCTGTATATTGCTTTTTAGCAAAATGGTCATTTCAACTATATTAATCCTTCCGAACCATAAAAATGGAAAGTTTTCCATTTTTTGAGGTCTTCTTCCATTTACTTCTTCAGAATCTTGAAGTTCTTGTCATACTGATCTTTCACTTGTTTGGGTAAGAGTCACCCCAGGTACTTTATACTGTTTGTGGCTATTGTGAAGGGTGTCATTTCCCTAATTTCTTCTCAGCCTGCTTATCCATTAAGCTGCTAGTGTACGCTCTCTCAATTTTCTTTTTGGAGGCACTCAGGTCTATGAGTTTTCCTCTTAGCACTGCTTTGATTGTGTCCCAAAGATTTGGGTATGTTGTGCCTTCATTTTCATTAAATTCTAGAAAGTCTCTGATTTCTTTCTTTCGTTCTTCTTTGGCCAAGGTGTCATTGAGTAGAGTATTGTTCAGCCTCCATGTTTATGTGGGCTATGTTGTTTTTATTTTTATTGAAAACCATTCTTACTCCATAGTGATCTAATAGGACACATGGAATTAGTTCGATCTTCTTATATTTGTTGAGATCTGTCTTGTGACCAATTATATTGTTGATTTTGGGGAAGGTACAATGAGGTGCTGAGAAAAAGGTATATTCTTTTGCTTTAGGGTGAAATGTTCTGAAAATATCAGTCAAATGCAACTGGCCCAAACCTTTAAGTAGTTTTACTGTATCCCTGTTTTGTTTCTGCTTTCCTGATTGGTCCATTGAGGTGATTGGCGTGTTGAAGTCACCCACAATTATTGTGTTCGGTGCAATGTGTGCTTTGTGCTTTGTAAAGTTTCTTTTATGAATGAAGGTGCTCTTGAATTTGGCGCATAGATGTACAGAAGTGAATGATCTTCTTGTGTACTTTTCCTTTGAACAGCAAGAAGTGTCCTTCTGTGTCTCTTTTGATGACTTTATGTTGAAAGTCAATTTTACCTGATATGAGAATGGCTACTCTGGCTCTTTTCCTGAGACAATTGACTTGTAAAATTGTCTTCTAGCCTTTTACTCTACCTTAGTTTTTGTCTTTCACTCTGAGGTGTGTCTCCTGTATGCAGCAAAATGTAGGGTCCTATTTCCTTATCCAGTCTGTTATTCTATGTCTTTTTTTGTGGGAATTGAGTCCATTGATGTTAAGAGATATCAAGGAATAGCGAGTATTACTTCCTGTCATTTTTTGATGTCATTTTTATATTTGAATGGTTATCCTCTTTTGGGTTTGATGAAAGAATGTAACTATCTTTCTTTTTCCAGGGTGTAGTTTCGCTCCTTGTATTGGAGTTTTCCTCCTATTATTCTTTGCAGAGCTTGGTTTGTGAAAAAATATTGTGTAAATTTGATTCTGTCATGGAATATCTTGGTTTCTCCATCTATGGTGATTGAAAGTTTTGCTGGCTATAGTAGACTTTGTTGACATCTGTGTTTTATGGAATCTGCATGAGATCTTTGCCCAGGATCTTCTAGCTTTCACGGTCTCTGGTGATAAGGCTGGTGTGATTCTGATAGGTCTTCTTTTATATGTTACTTGGCCTTTTTCTCTTACTGCCTTTAATATTCTTTATTGCTTTAGTGCATTTGGGGTTTTGATTATTATGTGGCAGGATGTATTTCTGCTCATTTCCAGTCTCTTTGGAGTTCTTTAGGCTTCTTGCATATTCATGGGCATCTCTCTCTTTAAATTGGGAAAGCTCTCTTCCAAAATTTTGTTGAAGATATTTGGTGGCCCTATTAGTTGTAAATCTTCACTCTCATCAATGCCTATAATCCTTAGGTTGGTCTTCTCATTGTGTCCTGGATTTCCTGGATATTCATGGATACAAGCTTTTTTGATTTTGCATTTATTTTGACTGTTGTGTTCATGGTTTCTAGGGTATCTTCGGCATCTGAGATTCTTTCTTCCATATCTTGTATTCTGTTGTTGATATTTGCATCTATGGCCCCTGATCTCTTCTCAAGGTTTTCTATCTCCAAAGTTATCTCATTTGTGATTTCTTAGTTGTTTATACCTCTGTTTTTAGATCCAGGATGGTTTTGCTCAGTTCCTTCATTTGTTTGTTTGTGTTTTCCTTTAATTCTTTAAGAGATTTTTGTATTGCCTCTTTCATGACTTCTGCCTGTTGACTAAAATTCTCCTGCATTTCTTTAAGTTTTTTTTTTTGTTGTTTATTTTGTTTTGTTTTTTTGTTTTTTGTTTTTCTGTTTTTGGTTTTTTTTTTGTTTTGTTTTGTTTTGTTTTGTTTTGTTTTGTTTTGTTTTTGTGTTTCTTCTTTATTGGCTTCTATCTCTTGAGCTTTATTCTCATGAATTTCTTTAAGTGATTTTTTTGTTTCCATTACACATTTTTCTAGTTTATTAATGTTCCCCTGTATTTCTTTAAGAGATTCATTTATGTCCTTTTTGTGTTCTTGTAGCAGCATCATGACCATTGTTTTTAAATCCAAATCTTGTTTTTCTGGTGTGTTGGCATATCAAGGACTTGCTGATGTTGAAGAGTTTAGTTCAGACTCTGCCATATTGCCTAGATTTCTGTTAGTAGCATTCCTGCGTTTGCCCTTTGATCTCTTGTTCTCTGGCATTAGTTGGTCTTGTCTCTGGATGGTGTTTGAGCCTCCTGTGGGGCTCTAGAGCTATTACCACAACACTAGATGGATGAGTTTTCCTTGTCACAGATTGCTGATATGCTGTCCTCCTCTTGGGTGTCCTTGGATTCCTTGTGTGCCTTGACCCAGATTTTCTCTGTGGACGAGGTGGTGCTCTTTTGCTCCTTCAGAGAGTGCTGTTGGGTATGCTACAGGACATATCCTGAGTGATGATCACTCTGTTGGGTAGCCAAACTCCCACTTGAGTTGGTGCCCACAAGGGTAGCCTAGCAACTCAGGCTCTGAGTCTAGGCAAAAGCCTGGCAGGCCAAAGCCCTAGCAGAGTTTTCCCTGGGCTAGGAGTTTTAACTAGTTCTGTCAGGTTGCCAGGATGGCAGTGTGCATGAGCTCCTTGAGAGACAGGAGCAGACTCCTGGAGAGTCTGCTGCTCTAACCACCTCCTGGCTGGGTTGGCACACAGATGGCCCACCAAGAAGCCCAGGTTATGGGGGCAGTACAGGCCCTGTTGGGCCTAGACCCCTGCTATGTTTAGTCTCGGGCTATGACTGTTAGCTGACTTTGCCTGATAGACCCCTCTGGTGACTGGTAGCCAAAATGGCGGCATATGCCATGCTGGGCAAACAACTTCTTCTCTGGGTTGGAACACAGATGGCCCCCTGAAAAGCCCAGGGCCTGGTTGAAGACCAACGCCTGTTGGGCTTAAACCATTGTGATGTTGGCCTCAGGTTATGTTTGCACACCTCATGCTATCTGATCTCTCTGGCACCCCAGAACCAAGATGGAGAGAGTCTCTCATAACTGACTGACAGGAGGCTGATTTCTGATGTGGTTTCTTTGTGGTGAAAGGCACTGTAAATCAGCCACTGCTTGCAGCCCAGCTAGCCAGCAATGGTAGTGGTGTTGGGTGGGTGCAGGGCCTGCCTGGACCCTGCCACCTTGGTTCCCCTGCTGATGGTCCTTCTTCTGGACAAGTCACTGCTGCTCTTGTCACTTATCAAGCAATTCTTGGCATCAGCTTTTGTGTCAAAATATCATTTGTAGAATTTGTTGTCAATTCTTCATTACATCTTAGTTATTCTCACTGAAGTAAATAAAAATGTTATGTTTTATTTCAATTTACATTTTACTAAGATATTTTTTTATTCACTTTGGTTTCTGTAAATGGAATCAAAGGGCCTTGGATGGACTTTCCTTGATTCTCTGGTGCATATTTTGCCCCTTTATTTCCTTTGTATGGAACAATTTTGGGATCAAAATAGGAAATTAGGAGTTAGGACAATCTCTTTACTGGGGGCCAAGTCTATTTTCTGGAAGTGATCTTTACATGTTCTATATCCCATTTGACATGTTTCTATTATTTTCTTTTTATTTTGAGTTTTTTAAATTTTTTATGCATTTTTAATAGTTCAAATTGCATCTGCATCCTGGTCTAACTTGTAAGTTTTAAGAACCCATACCTCCTTCCACCCTATCTCCATCAGAATTTTCACACCAACCACCAAATGATCTCACTCTCTGAGGTTCCCATTCTCTCAAAGGATAGATACATTTCTTGACTGAACGCACACCTGGCAATCCTTTTTTCTATATGTGTAGGGGCCTCAGATCAACTGGCATAGAATGCTGCCTGGTTGGTGGCCCGTTGTCTCAGAAATAGTTGAGATCCAGGAGCATTGAGACTCAAGTTTGTCTTAAAGTTTTGCCCTCCACTTCAGGTTCTTTTAACTTTTCCCTAATTGAAGCACATGAAACATCAGATTGTGTTAACTAGCTGCATGTAAATACCTTCATCTGTCTCATTCTCCTACTCATTGGACATTTCAGACGACAGTAATTATAGGGCCCTTTTTGTGACCATTCCATAGCCTCAATAATAGTATCAAGACCTTGGGTCCTTCCATTGAGCTGTATCCCACTGTGGAGTTGTCTCTGCCCTCCTTTTCCTCTGGCTCTTCTCCATTTCTTGTCCATGTTGTTTACCAACAGAAAAAATTTGGGTCATAATCTTTGACTGTGTGATGGAACACCCATGCCTTATTGATATCCTGTATTTCTGCAGGAAGTAGGCTCTACAAGCTCATTCTCAGTGTAAGGCATTTCACATAAGGATTTTCTCGTTGTGTCCTAAGAGACTCGCAACTCCCTGGTTTCTAGTACATTTTGGAGGTTGCCTGGCCTCCTACCTCCTGAAGTTGCTGTTTCCTTTCTTTCTGCTGGCCTTAGGTCTTCAGTGATTTTCCCCTATCCAATATCTGTTCATGTTTACTTTCCTCTTCTCTGGCCTGTACCTTTGCTGTCCCAGAATGCTCTCAGCCTCCTCCATTCCTATGATATCTATCTTTTTTCTCCATAGTAGGAATGAGGCCCTACAGACCTCCATCCTTGTTGAGTTCTTTGCAATATATCCTGGTATTCTGCAGTTTTGCCTGTGGGAATGGAATATACAGTCCTTTGAAAGCACAGATTGGTATGTGAGGACTCAATTTCTCTTTGAGCATGTCAGTTGAAAAATTTATTGTCAGTTCTATAGGTCTTAATCACACTGAGTAGGCAAGACTGAATTCTTTTTTGTTTGTTTGTTTTATTTCAATTTACTTAATTATTGATGAAGTTTATTAATTTATAAAATATATCTTTACACTTATAAATTAAATACGAATCTAATCAGAACATAATAAATAGTATTAATCTATTCAATATTATATTAAATTGAATACTGTCAGGTCTTTGAATAATTAGATATTAATATTATATTAGAAGCATAGATGACATAGGCGGTTTGTCCACCAGCCCGCCGGGAGTGGTACCTGTGTCCTTCCCAGAGAACTGCAGAAGGAATGAAGCCCTGCAGCCATATTTGCTGCCTGTCAGGACAGAAAAGGTCACTAGGTACTGTATCACCCTGAGCTTTAGATCTCTGGGGGTGCAAATCTTCAGGGGTCTGCCTGCACTCAGGAAATAAGCACATAGCAATTCATCTGAAAGCCAGTCCATTGCATGACCTGTGTCCTAGGTGAGAATCAACAGAGGGAGTGACCCCCACTACACCATCTTTTCTCCATAATAGGGCAGACAAAGAACACCTGGTTGACCTTGACAACTTAAGTATAGCATTGCTTGAGCCAAGACTGAGCAGGGCTCCAAAGGCACAAAAGAGGAAGGCAGCATATCAGTAATCTGTGCCAGAGGAAACCCAGTCATCCAGTGTTGCAGAAATTATCTTAAAGATCCACAGTAGTTTGAAGCACCTGCCAGTGACAATAAAACCATCTAACTCCTGGGAGAACCAGATGGCTAAAGGCAAACTTAGGAATGTTACTAACAGAAACCAAGGCATTTTGGCAACATCTGAACCCAAAATTCCAACAATAGCAAGTCCTGGATACCCCAATACACCATAATAACAAGATTTGGATTTAAAATCACTGGTCACGATGCTGGTACAGGAACACATCAAGGACATACTTAAAGAAATTCAGGAGAAAATGGATCAAAAATTAGAAGCCCTTACAAGGGAAACACAAAAATAATTGAAAGAAATTCAGGAGAATACAAAAGCCAATCAGGAAGAAATGCAAAAATGACTGAAAAAAATACAGGAGAACTGATCACCGGAGAAAAGGCATATAAGAGGAAACAATAAAATCTCTTAAATAATTAGAGGAAAACACAAACAAGCAAATAACAGGACTGAGAAAAGACTTCCAGGATCTAAAACCAGAAGTAGAAACAAATAAGAAAGCACAAAGGGAGACAACTTTGGAGATAGAAAAACTTGGGAAGAAATCAGGGACCATAGACACAAATATCAACAACAGAATACAAGAGATAGAAGAAAGAATCTCATATGTTGAAGATACCATAGAAACCATGGACTCAACAGTTAAAGAAAATGCAAAATGCAAAACGCTTGTAACCCAAAACATCCAGGAAATGCAGGAAAAAATGAGAACACCAAATTTAAAGATTATAAACATTGATGAGAGTGAAGATTTACAACTTAAAGAGTCAGCAAAAATCTTCAACAAAATTATGGAAGAAAACTTCCCTAACCTAAAGAGAGAGATACCTATGAACATACAAGAAGCCTACAGAACTCCAAAAAGACTGGACCAGAACAGAAATAGCTCCGGTCACATAATAATCAAAACCCCAAATGTACGAACCGAAGAAAGAATACTTAGGGCAGTAAGAGAAAAAGAGCAAGTAACATATAAAGGAAGACCTATCAGAATTACACCAGATTTCTCAGCAGAGACCATGAAATCTAGAAGATCCTGGGCAGACCACATGCAGACTCTAAGAGAACACAAATGCCAGTGGTGACTACTATATCCAGCGAAACTCTCTATTACCATAGATGGAAGAACCAAGATATTCCATGACAAAACCAAATTTACACAATATCTTTCCGCAAACCCAGCCCTACAAAGGATAATAGGGAAAAAACACCATTACAACCAGGGAAACTATACCCTGGAAAAAGCAGGACATTAAGCTTCTTTCATCAAACCCAAAGAAGATAACCACACACATATAAAATTATAATGAAAAATGATAGGAAGCAATAACCACTACTCCTCAATATCTCTTAACATCAATGGGTTCAATTCCCCAATAAAAAGACATAGACTAACAGACTGGTTATGTAAACAGGACCCTACATTTTGCTGCATACAGGAAACAACACTTCAGTTCAAAGACAAAAACTACCTTAGAGTAAAAGGCTGGAAGACAATTCTACAAGCAAATGATCCCAGGAAACAAGCCGGAGTTGCCATTCTAATTTCAGATAAAATTGACTTTCAACCTAATGTCATCAAAAGAGACATGGAAGGTGACTACTTGCTGGTCAAAGAACAAATCCAACAAGAAGAACTCTCAACCCTGAACATCTATGCCCCAAATACAAAGGCCCCCTCATTCATAAAAGAAACTTCATTAAAGCTCAAAGTACACATTGCAGCTAACACAATAATTGTGGGTGATTTCAACACTCCACTCTCACCAAATGGACTGATCAGGAAAACAGAAACTAAATAGGAAGACAGTGAAACTAATTGAAGGTTTGAACCAATTGGAGATAACAGATATATAAAGAACATTTCATCCCAAAGCAAACGAATATACGTTTTTCTCACCACTTCATGGTACCTTCTCCAAAACAGATCATATAGTAGGTCACAAGACAGACCTCAACAAATATAAGAAGATTGAAAAAATCCCATGCCTCCTATCAGATCACTATTTAGTAAAAATGGTCTTTAATAACAGCAAAAACAACAGAAATTCCACATACACATGGAAACTGAACAATACACTACTCAATGATACCTTGGTCAAAGAAAAAATAAAGAAAGACATCAAAGATTTCTTAAAATTTAATGAAAATGAAGGCACAACATACAAAAATCGATGAGACACCATGAAAGCAGTGCTAAGAGGAAAGCTCATAGCTTTGAGTGCCTCCACAAAGAAATTAGAGAGAGTATACAATAGAAGATTACAGGAACAACTGAAAGCCCTGGAACAAGAAGAAGATGGGAAGATAATTCACCCAGGAGGAGATGAAGATAGAAAATCATCAAACTCAGGACCGAAATCAATCAAGTAGAAACCAAGAGAACCATACAAAGAATCAACAAAACCAAAAGCTGGTTCTTTGAAAAAATCAACAAGATAGATAATCCCTTAGACAGACTAACCAAAGGGCACAGAGAAAGGATCCAAATTAACAAAATTAGAAATGAAAATGGAGATATTACAACAGAAACCAAGGAAATTCAAAAATTCATCAGATGCTAATACAAAAACATATACTCCACACAAGTGGAGAATCTGGAGGAAATGGACATTTTCTTAGACAGATACCAATCACCAAAATTAAACCAGGATCAAATAGACCATCTAAACAGACCCATAAACCCTAAAGAAATAGAAGGCGTCATAAATGGGCTTCTGACCAAAAAAACCACACAGGAAAAATGATTTCAGTGCAGAATTCAATCAGACCTTCAAAGAAGATTTAACACCAATACTCTTCAAACTTTTCCACCAAATTGAAATAGAAGGATTACTACCCAACTCCTTCTTCGAAGCCACTATTACGCTGATACCAAAACCACACAAAGATCCAACTAAGAAAGAGAATTTTAGGACAAATTCCCTTATGAATAACGATGCAAAAATACTAAATAAAATTCTTGCCCACCGAATCCAAGTACACATCAAAAAGATCATCCACCATGATCAAGAAGGCTTCATTCTAGGTATGCAGGGATGATTCAATATTAGGAAATCCATAAATGCTATACACTACATAAACAAACTCAATGGAAAAAAACACATCATCATTTCATTAAATGCTGAAAACCATATGACAAAATTCAGCATCTTTCATGCTAAAAGTCTTGGAAAGGACAGGAATTCGAGGACCATACTTAAACATAATAAAAGCAATATACAGCAAACAGGTAGCCAACATCAAACAAAATGGAGAGAAAGTTGAAGCAGTCCCACTAAAATCAGGGACTAGACAAAGCTTCCCCCCTCCCAATATCTTTTCAATACAGTTCTTGAAGTCTTAGCTAGAGCAGTTAGACAACATAAGGACATCAAACGGATACAAATTGGAAAGGAAGAATTCAACCTATTACTATTTGCAGATGATATGATAGTATACTTAAGTGACCCTACAAACTCTACTAGAGAACTCCTACACCTGATAAACAACTTCAGCAATGTGGCTGGCTACAAAATCAATGCAAGCAAAGTAGTAGCCTTCATATACTCAAAGGACAAGCAGACTGAGAAAGAATTTAGGGAAATGACTCCCTTCACAATAGCTACAAACAGCATAAAATATCTTGGGGTGACTCTAAACAAAGAAGTGAAAGACCTATATGACAAGAACTTCAGATCTCTGAAAAAGTAAATCGAAGAATATCTCAGAAAATGGAAAAATCTTCCATGCTCTTGGATAGGCAGTATTAATATAGTTAAAATGGCGATCTTGCCAAAGGCAATCTACATATTCAATGCTATCCCCATAAATATCCTAACCCAGTTCTTTTTAGAGCTAGAAAGAGCAATTATCAAATTCATCTCGAACAACAAAAAAAACCAAGGATAGCCATAACAATACAAGGAGATCAATTCGCATTCTTCGGCATGCTGACCTACAGTTGAACCAGCACCATTTGTTGAAAAGTCTATCTTTTTGCCATTGGAGTTTTTTCAGCCCCTTTGTCGAAGATCAAGTGGCGATAGGTGTGTGGGTTCATTTCTGGAACTTCAATCCTGTTCCATTGATCCACCTGCCTGTCATCTTGCCAATATTATGTAGTTTTTAAGAATATTGTGCTAGAGAATTGCTTAACATCAGGGCTACTCATTCCCCCACAATTTCTTTTGTTGTTGAGAATAATTTTAGCTATCCTGGGTTTTTTGTTTTTCCAGATGAATTTGAGAACTGCTCTTTCTAACCCTATGAAGAATTGAGTTGGGATTTTGATGGGAATTGTTTTGAATCTGTATATTGCTTTTGGAAAAATGGCAATTTTAACTATATTAATCCTGCCGATCCCTGACCATGGGAGGTTTTTTCCATTTTTTGTGGTCTTCTTCCATTTCCTTCTTCAGAATATTGAAGTTCTTATCATACAGATCTTTTACTTGTTTGGTAAGAGTCACCCCAAGGTATTTTTACTGTTTATGGCTATTGTAAAGGTTTACATTCTCCTAATTTCTTTCTCAGCCTGCTTATCCATTAGGCTGCTAGTGTATGCTCTCTCAATTTTCTTTTTGGAGGCACTCAGGGCTAAGAGTTTTTCTCTTAGCACTGCTTTCATTGTGTCCCAAAGATTTGGGTATGTTTTGCATTCATTTTCATTAAATTCTAAAAAGTCTCTGATTTCGTCTTTTATTTCTTCTTTGGCCAAGGTGTCATTGAGTAGAGTATTGTTCAGCCTCCATGTTTATGCGGGCTTTCTGTTGTTTTTGTTGCTATTGAAAACAACTCTTACTCCATAGTGATCTGAGAGGAGGCATGGGATTAGTTCGATCTTCTTGTATTTGTTGAGATCTGTCATGTGACCAATTATACGGTCGAATTTGGAGAAGGTATCATGAGGTGCTGAGAAAAAGGTATATTCTTTTGCTTTAGGGTGCAATGTTCTATAAATATCAGTCAAATCCAATTGGTCCAAAGCTTCAATTAGCTTTACTGTGTCCCTGTTTAGTTTCTGCTTTCCTGATTGAGGAGATTGGGGTGTTGAAGTCACCCACAATTATTGTGTTAGGTGCAAGATGTGTTTTGAGCTTTAGTAAAATTTGTTTTACGAATGAAGGTGCCCTTGAATTTCGAGCATAGATGTTCAGAAGTGAATGTTCTTCTTGTGGACTTTTGCTTTGACCAGCAAAAAGTGTCCTTTTGTATCCCTTTTGATGACTTTATGTTGAAAGTCAATTTTATCTGATATTAGAATGGCTACTGTGGCTTGTGTCCTGAGACAATTGGCTTTTTAAACTGTCTTCCATCCTTTTACTCTAAGTTAGTTTCTGTCTTTGACACTGAGGTGTGTCTCCTGTATGCAGCAAAATGTAGGGTCCTGTTTCCTTATCCAGAGTGTTAGTCTATGTCTTTTTATTGGGGAATTGAGTCCGTTGATGTTTACAGATATTAAGGAATAGTGATTATTACTTGCCGTCATTTTTGATGTTATTTTTATATTTGAGTGGTTATCTTCTTTTGGGTTTGATGAATGAATGTGACTATCTTGCTTTTTCCAAGGTGTAGTTTTTCTCGTTTTATTGGAATTGTCCTCCTATTATTCTTTGCAGAGTTGGGTTTGTGGAAATATATAGTGTAAATTTGGTTTTTTCATGGAATATCTTGGTATCTCCTTCTATGGTTATTGAAAGTTTTATTGGCTATAGTAGCCTTGGCTGACATTTGTGCTCTCTTGGAGTCTGCATGAGATCTGCCCAGGATCTTCTAGCTTTCATGGTCTCTGCTAAGAAGGCTGGTGTGAGTCTGATAGTTTTTCTTTTATATGTTACTTGGCCTTTTTCTCATATTGTCTTTAATATTCTTTCTTTGTTTAGTGCATTTGGGGTTTTAATTATTATGTGACAGGATGTATTTCTGCTCAGGACCATTCTGTTTGGAGTTCTATAGGCTTCTTACATATTCATTGGCATCTCTCTCTTTAAATTGGGAAAGTTCTCTTCCATAATTTTTTTGAAGATATTTGCTGGCCCTTTCAGTTGTAAATCTTCACTCTCATCAATGCCTATAATCCTTAGGTTTGGTCTTCTCATTGTGTCCTGGATTTCCTGGATGTTCTAGGATACAAAATTTTTGGATTTTGCATTTTCTTTGACTGTTGAGTCCATAGTTTCAACGATATCTTCGGCATCTGAGATTCTTTCTTGCATATTTGTATTCTGTTGTTGATATTTGCATCTATGGCCCCTGATTTCTTCTCAAGGTTTTCTATCTCCAAAGATATCTCCCTTTGTGATTTCTCAGTTGATTTCATTTCTGTTTTGAGATCCAGGATGGTTTTGCTCAGTTCCTTCATTTGTTTGTTTGTGTTTTCCTTTAATTCTTTAAGAGATTTTTGTGTTTTCTCTTTCATGACTTCTGACAGTTGACTCTAATTCTCCTGCATTTCTTTAATTTTTTTCAGTTTTTTTATTTTATTTATTTATTTATTTATTTATTTATTTATTTATTTATTTATTTATTCATTTATTTATTTTGCTTTTCTTCTTTATTGGCTTCTATCTCTTGGGCCTTATTCTCCTGAATTTCTTTAAGACATTTTTGTGTTTCCATTTTACATGTTTCTAATTTATTCAGGTTCCCCTGTATTTCTTGAAGAGATTCATTTATGTCATTTTGTGTTCTTCTAGCACCATCATGAACATTGATTTTAAATCAAATCGTGTTTCTCAGGTGTGTTGGCATAACCAGGACTTGCTGATGTTGGAGAGTTTTTTTCAGATGCTGCACTATTGCCTAGAATTCTGTTAGTAGCGTTCCTGCATTTACTATTTGCCATTTTGTTCTCTGGCATTAGCTGGTCTTGTCTCTGGCTTGTGTTTGAGCCTCCTGTGAGGCTCTAGAGCTATTTCCACAACAATAGATGACAGGGTTTCTCCATTCTCAGATCACAGATGTGCTGTCCTCCTCTTGGGTGCCCTTGGATACCTAGTATGCCTTGCCCCAGATTGTCTCTGTGGACCAGGTGGTGCACTTTTTCTCCATCAGAGAGTGCTGATGGGGTATGCTGCAGGACCTTTTCCAAGTGATGATCACTCTGCTGGTTAGCCGAACTCCCAAACGGGTTGGTGCACACAAGGCTAGCCTAGCAACTCAGGCCCCGAGTCTAGGGAAAAGCCTGCCTGGCCAAGGCCCTAGCAGAATTCCCCTTGGGCAACGAGTGTTAACTGGTTCTGTCAGGTGTCCAGGATGGCAGTGTGCATGACCTCCTTGAAAGTGCCTGGAGAGTCTCCTATGCTAACCACCTCCTAGCTGGGTTGACACATAGATGGCCCACCAAGCAGCTCAGGTCCTCGGGGCAGTCAAGGGCCTATCAGGCATAGACCCCCCTGCTATGTTAGCCTTCAGCAATGACTGTTAGCTGACTTTGCCTGGTAGACCTCTCTGGTGTCTGGTAGCCAAAATGGCGGCATGTGCCAGGCTGGGAAAACAACCTCCCGTCCAGGTTGGAACACCGATGGGCCCCTGAAAAGCCCAGGGCCTGGGTGAAGACCAATGCCCGTTGGGCTTAAACCACCGTAATGTTGGCCTCGGGTTATGTGTGCATACCTCAGGCTGTCTGATCACTCTGGCATCCCAGAACCCAGATGGAAGTGAGTCTCTCATAACTGACAGGCAGGGGGCAGATTTCCGATGTGGCTTCTGTGTGGTGAAAGGCACTGTAAATCAGCCACCCCTTGCAGCCCGGCTGGCCAGCTATGGTCAATGCTGGTGGGAAGGCGCAGGGGCTGCCTGAATCCTGTCACCTTGGTTCCACTGCTGATGGCCCTCCCTCTGGACAAGTCACTGCTGCTGCTGCCACTTATCAAGCACTTCCTGGCATCAGCATTAGTGTCAAAATGTCATTTGCAGAATTTGTTGTCAATTATTCACTACATCTTAGTAATTCTCACTGAAGCAAATAAAAATATTATGTTGTATTTCAATTTACGTTTTACTAAGAGATTTTTTTATTCACTTTGGTTTCTGTAAATGGAATCGAAGGTCTTTGGATGGACTTTACTTGATTCTCTGGTGCATATTTTGCCCCTGTATTTCCTTTGTGTGGAACAATTCTGGGATCAAAATAGAAAATTAGGAGTTAGGACAATCTCTTTACTGGGGGCCAAGTCTATTTTCTGGATGTTATCTTTACATGTTCTATATCGTATTTGACAAGTTTCTTTTATTTTCTATTTATTTTGAGTTTTTAAAATTTTTATGCATTTATTTTTATTTACAGTTCAAATTGCATCTGCATCCTGGTCTAACTTGTAAGTTTTAAGAACCCATACCTCCTCCCACACTGCCTCCATCAGAATTTCCATACCCTCAAACACCAAATGTTCTCACTCTCTGAGGTTCCTATTCTCTCAAAGGATAGATACATTTCTTGCCAGAACGCATACCTGGCAATCTTTCTTCTATATGTATAGGGACCTCCGATCAACTGGCATAGAATACTGACTGGTTGGTGGTCCAATGTCTCAGAAATATTTGGGATCCAGGTTCATTGAGACTCAAGGTAATCTTAAAGTTTTGCCTCCAATTCAGGTCCTTTCAATCTTTCCCTAATTCAACCACATGAATCAGATTTTGTCGACTGGTTGCATGTAAATACCTTCATCTGACTCATTCTCCTGCTCCTTGGACAGTTCAGATGACAGAAATTATAGGGCCTTTTTGTGACCATTCTATAGCCTCAGTACTAGCATCAAGACCTTGAGTACTTCCCTTGAGCTGTATCCCATGCAGAGTTGTCTCTGCCCTCCTTTTCCTCAGGCTCTTCTCCATTTCTTGTCCATGTTGTTTACCAAAAGGAAAAATTTGGGTCATAATCTTTGATTGTGTGATGGGACACACATGCCTCACTTGATGCCGTGTATTTCTGCTGGAAGTAGACTCTACAAGTTCACTCTCACTGTTTGGCATTTCAACTAAGGATTCTCCCTTTGTTTCCTAAGAGACTCTACCTCTCTGGTTTCTAGTACATTTTGGAGGTTGCCTGGCCTCCTACCTCCTGAAGTTGCTGTTTCCTTTCTTTCTGCTGGACATCAGGTCTTCAGTGCTTTTCCCATATCCAATATCTGATCATGTTTACTTACCTCTTCTCTGGCCTATACCTTTTCTGACCCAGAATGCTCTCAGCCTCACCCACTCCTATGATATCTATCATTTCTCTTTCTTGTAGGCATTAGGCCCTACAGATCTTTATCCATTTTGAGTTCTTTGCGCTATATCCTCTGATTTCTGCAATTTTGGCTGTGGGAATGGAATATACAGTTCTTTGAAAGCATACACTGTTATGTGAGGGCTCAATTTCTCTTTGAGCTTCTCAATTGAATAATTTATTGTCAGTTCTATAGGTCTTAATCATACTGAGTAGACAAGATTGAATTCTTTTTCTGTTTTAGTTCAATTTACTTAATTTTTGATGTTTATTAATATATAAAATATTTCTTTACCATTATAAGTTAGATACCAATCTAATCAGAACATAATAAATATTATTAATTTATTCAATATTATACTCAATTGAAAACTTTAAGGTTTTGAATAATTAGATATAAATATTATATTAGAAGTATAGTTGACATAGGCGGTTTGTCTTCCAGCCCACTGGAAGTGGGATCTGTGTCCTGTCCAGAGAACTGCAGAAGGAGAGAAGCCCTGTGCCCCTATTCGCTGCCTGACAGGACAGGAAAGAATCAATAAGTACTTTATCCCCCTGAGCTTCAGATCACTGGTGGTGCAAACCTCCAGGGTTCTTCCTTCTCTCAGGAACTGAGCACATAGGAGGTTTGACTGCCAGCCTTCCAGGAGTGGGGCCTGTGTCCTGCCCAGAGAGCTACAGAAAGAGAGAAGCCCCATTGCCATATTTGCTGTCTGCCAGAACAGAAAATGATCACTAGGTACTGTATCACCCTGAGCATTAGATCACTGGCGGTGCAAACCAAGAGGGGTATGCCTGCACTCAGGAACTGAGCACAAAAGTGGTTTGTCTGCCAGCCTGCCAGGAGTGGGGACTGTGTCCTGCACAGAGAGCTGCAGAAGGGGAGAAGCCCCGCAGCCATATTCGCTGCCTGCTGGAACAGAGAAGGGTCACTAGGTACTGCATCACCCTGAGCTTTAGATCTCTGGTGGTGCATACAGTCAGGGATCTGCCTGAACCAAGGAACTGAACACATATGCAATTTGTCTGCCATCCTGCCAGGCATGGGGCCTGTGTACTTCCCAGAGATCAGCAGAGGAAATGATTCCCTGTGGCTATATTCGCTGTCTGCCGGGACAGAAAAGTATCACTAGGTAGGGATAACCAGAGCTTGAGATCTCTAGGGGTGCAAATCTCTAGCGATCTGCTTTCACTCAGGAACTGAGCACACAGGCAGTTCACCTGCAAGCCAGTCCATCTCAGGACCTGTGTCCTAGGCGAGAATCCACAGAGCAAGTGACCCGACCACACCATCTTCGCTCCATAAAAGAGCAGACATAGAACACCTGATTGACCTTGACAACCTAAGTATAACACTGCTTGAGTCAAGACTGAGCAGGGCTCCAAAGCAGACTGGTTACAGGACCCCACATTTTGCTGCATACAGGAAACACACCTCAGTGTCAAAGACAAAAACTACCTTAGAGTAAAAGGCTGGAAGACAATTCTACAAGCAAATTGTCCCAGGAAACAAGCCAGAGTTTCCATTATTTTTTTTAATATTTTTATTTTCTATATTCTTTGTTTACATTCCAAATGATTTCCCCTTTCCCAGATGACCAATATGTCTCATAAACCTTCTTTTCTCCATCTCTTCTCCAATCACCTCCCTCCTTTTTCTCTGTCCTTATATTCCCTTGCAATTCTAGATCAATCCTTTCCAGGTTCCGGACCCTCTCCATAATTCTTCATGGGTGTCATTTGATATGCAATTTGTGCCTTGGGTATTCAGGACTTCTGGGCTAATTAATATCCACTTATCAGTGATTGCATTTCATGTGTATTCTTTTGTGATTGAGTTACCTCGCTTCGGATGATATTTTTCAGATCAAACCATTTGCCTAAAAATTTTGTGAATTCATTGTTTATAATTGCTGAGTAGTATTCCATTGTGTAAATATACCACATTTTCTGTATCCATTCATCTTTTGAGGGGCTTCTGGGTTATTTCCATCTTCTGTCTATAATAAATAAGGCTGCTATGAACATAATGGAGCATGTGTCTTTAATTCATGCCGGTGAATCCTTTTGGTATATGCCCAGGAGCAGTATAGCAGGGTCCTCTGGAAGTCTCATGTCCAGTTTTCTGAGGAACCTCCAGACTTATTTCCACAGTAGTTGTAACATCTTACAGCACCACCAGCAGTAAAGGAGTGTTCTCTTTCTCCACATCCTATCCAACTCCTGCTGTCTCCTCAGTTTTTGACCTTAGCCATTCTGACTGGTGTAAGATGAAATCTCAGGGTTGTTTTGATCTGCATTTCCCTAATGCCTAATAATGTTAAACACTTTTTAAGATGCCTCTTGGCCATCCGAATTTCTTCAGGTGAAAATTCTTTGTTAAGATCTGTACCCCATTTTTTAATAGGGTTATTTTGTTCCCTGTGGTCTAACTTTTGAGTTCTTTGTATATATTGGATATTATCCCTCTACCAGATGTGGGGTTGGTGAATATCCTTTCCCAATTTGATGGTTTCCGTTTTGTCCTTTTAACAGTAAATCCAGAATCCTTTCATACTAAAAGTATTAGAAAGAACAGGAATTAAAGGCCCAGACCTAAACATCGTTAAAGCAATATACAGCAAAGCAGTAGACAACATCAAAATAAATGCAGAGAAACTTGAAGCAATCCCACTAAAATCAGGGACTAAACAAGGCTTTCCTCTCTCTCCATATCTATTCAAGATAGTACTTGAAGTTCTAGCATGAGCAATTAGACAACATAAGGAGGTCAAGGGGATACAAATTGGAAAGGAAGAAGTCAAATTATCACAATTTGCAGATGACACGATAGTCTACTTAACTGACCCGAAAACCTCCACCAGAGAACTCCTATAGCTGATAAACAACTTCAGCAGAGTGCCTTGTTATAAAATCAACTCAAGCAGATCAGTTACCTTCCTATACTTAAAAGATAAGCAGGCTGAGGAAGAAGTTAGGGAAATGACCCCCTTCAAAATAGCCACAAACAATATAAAATATCTTGGTGTGTCTCTAACCAAACAAGTGAAAGATCTATATGACAAGAACTTCAGGTCTCTGAAGAAGGAAATCAAAGAAGACCTCAGAATATGGAAAAATCTGCCATGCTCGTGGATTGGCAGGATTAATATTGTTAAACTGGCCATCTTGCCAAAAGCAATCTACAGATTCAATGCCATCCCCATCAAAATCCCAACACAGTTCTTCACGGAGTTAGAAAAAGCAATTCTCAAAATGATGTGGAATAACAAGAAACCCAGGATAGCTAAAACTATTCTCAACAACAAAAGAAATTTTGAGGAAATCAGTATCCCTGACTTCAAGCAGTACTACAGAGCAATAGTGTTAAAAACAGCATGGTATTGGCACAGTGAAACACAAGTGGACCAATTGAATAGAATTGAAGATCCAGAAATGAATCCATGCACCTATGGTCACTTGATCTTCGCAAAGGAGCCAAAAACATCCAGTGGAAAAAACATAGCCTTTTCAACAAATGGTGCTGTTTCAATTGGAGGTCAGGATGCTGAAGAATGCGAATTGATCCATTCTTATCTCCATGTACTAATCTTAACTCCAAGTGGATCAAGGACGTCCATGTAAAACCAGACACACTGAAACTAATAGAAAAGAAACTGGGGAAGACCCTTGAGGACATGGGTACAGAGAAAAAGTTCCTGAACAGATCACCAATAGCTTATGCTTTAAGATCAAGAATGGACAAGTGGGACCTCATCAAATTACAAAGTTTCTGTAAGGCAACGGAGTTGCTATTCTAATTTCAGATAAAATTGACTCTCAACCTAATGTCATGAAAAGAGACATGGAAGGTCACTTCTTGCTGGTCAAAGGAAAAATCCAACAAAGAAGAACTCTCAATCCTGAACATCTATGCTTCAAATGGAAGGGCACCCTCATTCATAAAAGAAACTTTATTAAATCTCAAAGTACACATTGCACCTAACACAAAAAATTGTGGGTGATTTCAACACTCCACACTCACCAATGGACTGATCAGGAAAACAGAAACTAAACAGGAAGACAGTGAAACTAATTGAAGCTTTGAACCAATTGGAGTTAACAGACATATATAGAACTTTTCATCCCAAAGAAAAAGAATATAATTTTTTCCCAGCACCTCATGGTACCTTCTCCAAAATAGATCATATAGTTTCTCACAAGACGCACCTCAACAAATATAAGAAGATTGAAATAATCCCATGACTCCTATCAGATCACTATGGAGTAAAAGTGGTCTTTAATAACAGTAAAAACAAAAGAAATTCCAAATTCACATGAAAACTGAACAATACTATACTCAATTATACCTTGGTCAAGGAAGAAATAAAGAAAGAAATCAAAGATTTCTTAGAATTTAATGAAAATAAAGGCACAACATGAACAAAGCCATGGGACACAATGAAAGCAGTGCTAACAGAAAAACTCATAGCTTAGAGTGCCTCTAAAAAGAAATTTGAGAGAGCATACAATAGAAGATTAACAGAACAAGTGAAAGCCCTGGAACAAGAAAAAGATAATTCACCCAGGAGGGGAAGAAGACAGGAAATCATCAAACTCAGGGCTGCAATCAATCAAGTAGAAACCAAGAGAACCATACAAAGAATCAACAAAACCAAAAGCTGGTTCTTTGAAAACATCAACAAGATAGATAAACCCTTCTCCAGACAAAGCAAAGGGCACAGAGAAAGTATCCAAATTAACAAAATTAGAAAAGAAAACGGAGATATTACAAAAGAAACAGAGAAAAAAAAAAAACATCAAATCCTACTACAAAAACCTGTATTCAACGCAAGTGGAAATGTGGAGGAAATGGACATTTTCTTAGACAGATACCAATTACCAAAATTAAAGAAGGATCAAATAGACCATCTAATCAGACACATAACCCCTGAAGAAATAGAAGAGGTCATAAATAGTCTTCCGACCAAAAAAAGAACAGGACCAGATGGTTTCAGTGCAGAATTCTATCAGATCTTAAAAACACTTAACACCAATACTCTTCAAACTTTTCCACCAAATAGAAACAGAAGAACACTACCCAACTCCTTCTTCGAAGCCACTATTACACTGATACCAAATCCACACAAAGTTCCAACTAAGAAAGAAAATTTCAGACAAAATTCCCTTATGGATATCGATGCAAAAATACTAAATAAAATTCTTGCCCACCGAATCCAAGAACACAACAAAAAGATCATCCACCATGATTAAGATGGATTCATTCTAGGGATGCAGAGATGGTTCAATATAAGGAAATCCATAAATGCTATCTACTCCATAAATAAACTCAATGAAAAAAAAAAAAACAACACATCATCATTTCATTAAATGCTGAAAAAGCATTTGACAAAATTCAGCATCCCTTCATGCTAAAAGTCTTGGAAAGGACAGGAATTCGAGTCCCATACTTAAACATAGTAAAAGCAATATACAGCAAACAGGTAGCCAACATCAAACAAAATGGAGAGAAAGTTGAAGCAATCCCACTAAAATCAGGGAGTAGACAAGTCTGCCCTCCCTCCCAATATCTTTTCAATATAGTTCTTGAAGTCTTAGTAGAGCAAGTAGACAATATAAGGACATCAAAAGGATACAAATTGGAAAGGAAGAAGTCAACCTATTACTATTTGCAGATGATATGATAGTATACTTAAGCGGCCCTACAAACTCTACTAGAGAACTCCTACACCTGATAAACAACTTCAGCAATGTGGCTGGCTACAAAATCAATGAAAGCAAATTAGTAGCCTTCATATACTCAAAGAACAAGGAGACTGAGAAAGAAATTAGGGAAATGACTCCCTTCACAATAGCTACAAACAGCATAAAGTATCTTGGGGTGACTCTAACCAAAGAAGTGAAAGACCTATATGACAAGAACTTCAGATCTCTGAAAAAGAAAATGGAAGAAGATCTCAGAAAATGGAAAAATTTTCCATGCTCTTGGATTGGCAGTATTAATATAGTTAAAATGGCAATCTTGCCAAAGGCAATCTACATATTCAATGCTATCCCCATAAATATCCTAACCCAGTACTTCTTAGAGCTAGAAAGAGCAATTCTCAAATTCATCTGGAATAACAAAAAAACCAAGGATAGCTATAACTATTCTCAACAGTAAAAGAACTTCAGGTGGATTCAGTTTCCCAGACCTCAAACTTTACTACATAGCAATAGTGATAAAAACTGCATGGCATTGGTACAATGCCGGGCAAGCGGATCAATGGAATAGAACTGAAAACCCCGAAATGAACCAACACACCTATTGTCACTTGATCTTCGACCAAGTTGTTGAAAGCATCCGGGGGGGGGGGGGAAAAGACAGGCTTTTCAACAAATGGTGATGGTTCAACTGGAGGTCAGCATGCAGAAGAATGTGACTTGATCCATCCTTATCTCCTTGTACTAAGCTCAACTCCAAATGGATCAAGAACCTACACATAAACCCAGACACACTGAAACTAAAAGAATAGAAACTGGGGAAGATCCTTGAGGACATGGGCACATGGGAAAAGTTCCTGAATAGAACACCCATAGCTTACACTCTAAGATCAAGAATTGACAAATGGGACCTCATAAAACTACAAAGTTTCTCTAAGACAAAGGGCACTGTCAAATGGAAAAATCGTCAACCAACAGATTGGGAAAGGATCTTCACCAACCCTAAATCTGACAGAGGGCTAATATCTAATATATACAAAGAACTCAAGAAGGTAGATCCCAGAGAAACAAACTCCATTAAAAAGTGGGGTATGGAGCTAAACAAAGAATTTTCACATGAAGAACTTTGGAGGGCTGAAAAACACCTTAAGAAATGTTCAACATCATTAATCCTTAGGGACATGCAGATCAAAAGAACCCTGAGATTCCACCTCACACCATTCAGAATGGCTAAGGTCAAAAACTCAGGAGACAGCAGGTGTTGGCAAGGATGTGGAGAAAGAAGAACCCTCCTCCACTCCTGGTGGGATTGCAAGATGGTGCAACCACTTTGGAAATCAGTCTGTAGGTTCATCAGAAAACTGGGCCTGACATTTCCTGATGACCTTGTTATACTGTTCCTGGGCATATACCTAGTGGATTCTTCAGCATGTTCCACTATGTTCATAGCAGCCCTATTTGTAGTATCCAGATGCTTGGAAGAATCCAGGTGTCCTTCAGCGGAGGAGTGGATACAAAAAATGTGGTATTTTTACACAATGGAGTACTATTCAGCCATTAGAAACTATGAATTCATGAAATTCTTAGACAAATGGATGGAGCTGAAGAGCATCACACTAAGTGAGGTAACTCAAAAGATCAATCATGGTATGCACCCACTGATAAGTGGATAGTAGCCTAGAAACTTTGAGATGCCAAGAAATAATCTACATATTAAATGATGTCCAAAAAGAATGGAGGAGTGGCCCCTGGTTCTGGAAAGACTCAGTGCAAGAGTATAGGGGAATTCCAGAACAGGGAAATAGGAATTGGTAGATGGATGGATAGCGGGAAGGAAGAGGGATTATGGGACTTGCGGGTAGTGGGGACCCAGAAAAGGGAAAATCATTTGAAACATAATATATATGGATATATATATATATATATATATATATATATATATATATATATATATATATATATATATCAATAAAGATAATAATAAAAAGAGAAACAAAACAAAAACAAAAACAAAACAAAAAAAAAAGAGAGAAAGCTGACTTTTATTTTACAACATTTACTTTTCCAAAATCGTTTGTTGAGTGTAAATATATATATATATCAATAAATAATAATAAAAAAAGAAAAACAAAACAAAACAAAAACAAAACAAAAAAAAGAGAGAGAAAGCTGACTTTTATTTTACAAGATTTACTTTTCCAAAATCGTTTGTTGAGTGTCTTAGTCAGGGTTTCTATTCCTGCACAAACATCATGACCAAGAAGCAAGTTGGGGAGGAAAGGATTTATTGATGTTACAGTTCAATGCTGCTGTTCATCACTAAAGTAAATGAGGACTGTAACTCAGCAGGTCAGAAAGCAGGTGCTGATGTAGAGGCCATGGAGGGATGTTACTTATTTGCTTTTTCCCCTGGCTTTCTTAAACTGCTCTCTTACATAACCCAAGAGCACGAGTACAGAGGTGGTACCACCCACATGCACCCCTTGAATACTAATTGAGAAAATGCCCCACAGCTAGATCTCATGGAGGCACTTCCCCAACTGAAGCTCCTTTCTCTGTGATAACTACAGCCTGTGTCAAGGTGACACCCAAAATCAGCCAGTACAGGAGTGGTAGAATTTCTTTTTCTTTTCTTTTTTTCTTTTCTTTTCATTTTTTTTCTCTGTTTTTTTCTTTTTTTTTTTTATTTTATTCGATGTATTTTTTATTTACATTTCAAATGATTTCCCTTTTTCTGGTTCCACACTCCCCAAAAATCACATAAGCCCCCTTCTCTCCCTCTGTTCTCCCACCAATCCCTTCCAACTTCCCTGTTCTGGTTTTGTCTTGTACTCCTACAGTGGGTCTTTCCCGAACTAATATTAGACAATAAAATGTTATCCTACTTTTTATTAAAAAGCTTTCAAATGTTATACTGAATACTTCTGGATATGTATGAAAACTTTAGAAAAAAATCATTATTTCAGAATTAATGCAAACAATGCACAAATATTCCAGTATGAAACTGAACAACTTCTGCACAGAAAGTAAAGACCTGAATAAAGAGAAAAATACATACTTAAAACACGTTTATCCTTTATAATTCAAAATTACCATCAATATATAATATATAAAAGTCCTGATAATATTCATATTTGGTAATAATGAACAAATTAAAACATTGTTTATGCTCTGATCAGATTGGTATATATTTAATAATTGATTAGAACGTTTTTAAATAAATGAACATTATTATTATTTAAGCTAGATTAAATAAAACATAAAATAAAATCAACCTTATCCATTCAGTATGACTAAGAACTAGACAATGGACAATAAATTCTTCAATTGAAAAGCTAAAATAGAAATTGAGCCCTCAGTATTGGTAATATGTGCTTACAATGGACTGTATATAGCACGCCCTTAGACATAATGGCAGAATACCCAGGAAATAGTACACAGAACTCAAACATGCTAAAAAACATAGGGCCTAAAGCCTACATGGGAGAAGTAAAGATCAAAAAGAGAAGATAAAATCACAGGACTGTGAAAGACCACGAATGTCCTGGGTCAGAAAACATACAGGCTGCAGAAGAGGGGAACATGACAGATCTTGGGTAGGGGAAAAGGCTTGAAGCCCTGCAGGCCAGCAGAAAAAAGGAAACAGACAACTTCAGAAGGTAGGAAGCCAGACAACCTCCAAATAGTACTAGAAACCAGGGAGGTGAGAGACTCTAAGGACTCAAAGGGAGAAACCTTAGATGAAATGTTCCACATTGAGAGTAATCTTGTAGAGCCTACCACCACCAGAAATACAGGGCATCAAGTGAGGGAAGGGGGTGCCAGCCAAGAGTCCAAAACTATGACCCACAACTTTTCCTGTTGGTAAAACAACATGGACAAGAAATGGAGAAGGGCTTGAGGAAAAGGAGGGCAGAGAGAGTTCCACAGTGGGATACAGCTCAAGGGAAGGACCCAAGGCCTTGACACTATTACTGACGCTATAGAATCTTCATTAAAAGGAGCCTATAATTACTGTTCTCTGAAAGATCCAACCAACAGGAGAATGAATCCGATGAAGATATTTATACACAAGCAGTATACAGAATCTGATAACTCCTGTGCTTGAATTAGGGAAAGGCTGGAAGAAGCTGAGGTGGAGGCCAAAGTCTTTAAGAGGACGTTGAGTATAAATTAGCCTGGATACAAAAGATGTATGAGACATTGGATCACCAACCAGGTTGCATACAATAACAGCTGATCTAAGGTATCTAACACATATATAGAACAAAGAACTGCCATGTCTGGGATCAGTCAAAAAATAGTATCTTTCCCTTGAGAAACTGGTAACTTCAGGGATGCAGATATTTCAAGGTTGGGCATGTGGAAATTGTCATGGATATAGGGTGGGGAGAGGTATGGGCTGTTAAACATTCACAAAGTAAACCAGGATGCAGATAAAAATTTGGACTGTAAGAAAAATTTACTTAAAATAAAAAAATCAACGAAAATAAAAGAGGCAACAAAGGAAAGATCGAACCCGTGAAAACCACTACCAGTAGATAGGTATGGCACACAGTTGAGGGACTGGGACACCTAGAGATTTCCAATTTTCATCGCCGAATTTTTCCATACAAAGCAAATACAGGGGCGAAATATGCACCAGTGATTCAAGAAATTCTATCTAGGGATCTTCCATCCTATTTACAGGAACCAAAATGAATAAAAAATCCCTTAGTAATAAGTAAATCGAAATAAAATATAACATTTTCATTTTGCTTCAGTCAGAATGAGTAAGATGTAGTGAAGAATTGACAAGAAATTCTGCAAATGACATTTTGACACTAATGCTGATGCCAAAAGTGCTTGCTAACATGAACAGGGTATATCTGTCACCTGAGAGAATCTGTAAGTGACAGACAACTAATGAAGCAGATGTGTATAACCTATCATTGGGCTGATCAAACCAACTTCGATGGGGAAGTTAGGGGACACACTGCAGTGGCTGATGGAGATGAAACCCTATAAGATTAAGAAAGTCAACTAGCCAGAAAACTCAGACATCCGGAGACTAAACCAGTACATGGAGTATTTCAGAACTCCAGATACACATAGAGCAGAGTATGGCCTTATATCAGTCTCAGAGTAGGCTCTGTGTCTGGGATGCTGGATGTCACAGCATAGGGTGATGCTAGAGTCACAGTGAGATGGAAGTTGGTGGAAGAACACGCTCATAGTGAAAAAGCCAATGGGGTAGAGCAGGTATAGAATGAAAGGCAGCTGTGCATGGGTAATTTAGACATGGGGACATAATTTGAAACATTCACTAATACAAATCATCAATTAAAATATATATGAAAATAATAAAAAATACAAACTAAATGCTGCTTAGAAAGTAGTATGTGGGTTGATAAATATGCTATGAATCTGAGGGGAACAAAGTATATGCTTAAAACTTGCAGATGTGTTTTTCTTTTAAGCAAAAAAATCTATTTTTTATTGATATACTTTTTATTTACATTTCAAATGATATCCCCTTTTCCCCGGTATGATATTTGAAAATACAAAGCACATTAAAAAAGAGCATCCCTTGGGAAAATAAAATTAGTAAGGCTTGTGGGACAAAACTTCTCTGTTGATATATGCCAATGGAAAGATGTGATGCAAAATGTCTGCTAAAATATGAATTTGAAATCTATTCCATGATAAAATTATTACTTTAATATCATAGTAATCCTGAATAATGTATTCTAAATGTCTAGAATACCACAGCATCTGGCTTCCTTGTCTGTTTAAACAGATATGTGCAATTAAATTACAAATAAAATATTGGTTTAAAAAAAGGGAAGGGAGTTGAACATAAATCTTGAGAAAACAAGACATTTATGACTGTCAGGAATGAACTACTCTGGTACTGGCCATTCAATTTAGATATGGATTATGAGATGTGCCACCTCACAGCAATAATGTTCTCTGGAAAAATTTAGTATCATATTCATTATGAATAAGTTGTTTAAGGGTGTGATGGAAGCATAAATGTTTTCTGAGAAACCTGGACTTTCCTTAATATAGAGATGAAAAATTACAAAATTAAAGGAACTCGGGGATTGCCTTAGTGTGGAATGGGATGTGTTTATTATATTAATCAAATAGCTGCTTTTACTCTATTATGATGCCATATTGAGGGTCCCAAAGAGAGGATATCTCTAGTAGTGTCAGTTGGATCCAGTAAAATTATTGCAAAATATGGACTGATAAAAGTGTTTGGATGCAAGTATGGAGTCAGAGGATAAGAAAAATGAAATAACTTCAAATATTGAAATATAATAATGTGATAACTTGGAATCCACTATCAAAAAAATCTAGTGTACCATTTCTAGGTAAAAGAAATAGGGCTTATGAGAGAGACCTGTCGAGAAATTCTAGAAGAAATAATATTGCACAATGCACAGTGAAAAGTGTTGGCAAACACCAACAGAAACAGATATTTAGTGGAAGTCAGTAATCTGGAGGAAGAGATTGTGTAAAATAGACAAGCAAACATTTCATCCATTACCCCTAATCTTTAGCCTCTTTCTCATTTCCTGTAAGTGCAGTAAAAACAGGTATTTACCTTTGTAGGCACCCAGTTGTAAAAGTTTTCTTCATTTTTTTCTTCATGATGGAATTTCCAGGAAAAATTCCTAAAAATTAAAGAAATTGGAAAAAATTATGTATTTGAATATGTATTAGTGTAGGACAAGAAAGAGTGTATCCCATTAAAGAATGATTTGAATTCAAATGTATTTAGAGAATACAGGTCAACGTCCCCTCAGCACACTGAAAACATAACACTGAGTCACCTCTTAGTTTGCATCTGCATCCTTGCCTATTATTCTGAATTCATAATGATCCATACATCACATTCTGCAGATCCATAAAACACTGATTCTGGTTCATTGCAACAAATGGACTTAAAATACCTGTGTGTGCTTGTGTTTGTGTATGTGTGTGTGTGTGTCTGTGGTGTGTGTGTGTGTGTGTGTGTGTGTGTTTCTGTGGTGTGTGTGTGTGTGTGTGTGTGTGTGTCTTCAATGAATGATGGGTATTGCAGCAAAGAAAAGAATTTTGAAAGCAAAAGAAACTTACTAATATTTTTGTTTCAGATATCACAGCTATGTTTGTGATGAGTAACCCTTTAAGCATTTTTCAGATGATACCCCATAACCTCTAATTGTCTATCTCTCCATCATTTTGAACCTGTTCTACATTGAGTAAGGTTATAACCAGATCTCATATGTCTTCCTGTGGACCAGTATTATCTTGGAAGTTGTACCGAAGTTGATTATGAGGTCAGGCTTGTATAACAAACGATATATTGTGACCTCACAAGCAGTATATATAGCTAGGCAGCAAGCAGATTATGCCAGTGATCATCAGGAAGGGTAAAGCAAATAGGTTAGTAAAGACAGTTCCAGCTTGATTGATCTAACTTCTATTGGCAAATTTCACGATATAGCAGTATATATTGAGCTACCATGAGCCTTGAGTTTATGTTTCTTGGGAGTGTCGTATTTGCATTCATTTTCTTCATCCTAAAAATTTTAATACAGGTGAGTTGTACACAGGTGATTGTTTTCTCATTAACATAACACAGTAAGTGGGTGGACATATTTTGGAAGACTATGGAATCAATTCAGGTACTTCTGAATATATTTAAGTTGGAGCCTTCTTGTCCTAAATATTTTTTGACACTTGGTATGTTCCTTCCTCGAAATATTTAAGTTTTTATTAATGTTTAATAGTTGTCATTGGTTAGAAATATGTATAGGTTATTAAGCATGTGCTGAACTCTAGAGAACATTTCTTTCAGCATGATTATCAAGGATTCTTAATATACCCAGTCTCCCAGAGTGTATCATTTAAAAAATGCATTAGTTCTCTTGAATTCTTTCTCTACTATGATGAATTTGTATCAAAAGGAGAAGTCCTTTCTATATGTGTAAAGTCATAAGCATAAGGATTTTACAATTGAATTTTGACCCCAATCAAATTCTTATGATTTCTTCATATATTGTAGGGTAACACTTTACTGATAAATTTCCTTTTTGTGAAAGACCATTTAGTCACAGGTGGTTACATTTATTGATTAAAGCTCTTTCTGTTAATATTAGAATCCTCTTCTGTCTATATTAGAATCCAAAATCAAGATGAGCAATCTTGAAATATTTTCCCTTGAAACTGATTATGCTGAAAAAAAAGAGAATTTAATATATAGTAAATATGGAAATTACAAATAATGAATTATTTTAATAATGTGTTGCTTTTCATTTATTTGACCTTTTGCGTCCTACTGAAGCACTAAGTTGGGACATTTTTCACATAACTCCGTTCATGGTTTGGGAAATGTGGGTCATTTCTAATTACTCTAAAATCTAGTTATATGTGAGAATTTATGTTTTGCTTTTGTTTTCACTAAAAAGGTAATGGAGGATACTTTGCCTTAAAGATCAGAGATGTTGCTGGTGGATATCACTGAACTTCAAAAGGTAAGACATTAATATATGGTTTCCTTTATTTTAATTCTCTGTCAAGGATGCCCCTCCACATAATTACATCTATATCTCTTGTAAAAATTTTGGTCATTACGTAAAGAATATATAATGAGGGAGTTATTCCAATTTCTATGCTTCACATATCAAGATAGTTGAAATTTCTTTTACAGATAACTCTGCATGAAGGGCCAAGAAGTTAACATCTACAATAGCTAACGACAACTCTTTGTCAGTCAAACAAGAACAATGATGTGACTCTTACAGGCAACGATTTCAACCCTGTCATGATGATTACACTCCTATATCCAATCTTTATGTATAAGTGAATCCTAGATGATCTGGATATGAATCAATAGCAACTGTAATGAAGGAAAAATTTCTATCTATGAGAAACCTACTTGGCCACAGTAAGATTATGCAGTTATACTCCCTGAATCTTGCAACAGTGACTGATAAACCAGCAAATAAAATCTTTAATTATTTCAAAGCATTTCCTTGTTGTAAATGAGTATTATTTAGAACACCTCCCCACTCTGATATTCCTGATACTTATAATACCCCTATATGTAAATAATTAATTATATGTATTGGATGATTTTCATGAGAAAAGAAATTAGGATCACCATACAAAAATATGAAATTCAAATTGTTGGGTATTTTCCACTGAGATGCATTTAATTGAGCTGAGATATCACAATCAGACAGCATATGGTTTTTTAAATTTTCTGTAAGTGATTGTAGCATGAAATTGTTACTATCTACAACTTTTACTAATATGAGAGGAATTCAATGAACCTGTTTTCTATTAGAAAATGTAAAGTTTCAATAAATGATCTTTTTTCATGATCGCTATCCTTTACAATGATTAATGTATTTTTAAAATTAGCTGTTCCTTTTTAATATATGTTTCATTGTAATTATACATATCTGTACCTTTTTTATGGTCACACTGTGAAAAATGCAGATGCTTCAAATCAATAAGAATTAATTATATATTTTTAATAATTTACAATGTGTCATATCTATGCATATAGCAAAAGAATAGCCTATAACATTTGGACTTCTTAGAAATGTGATTATTAACCTGAAATGTACAAAAAAGGCACAATAGAGCTGTGCCTGCTTAGTCCAATTAGAAGACACAGAATATACATTTATCTCTCAAGCTGGTATTTAACCAATGAGGCCTTCTACAAAATAGATCCTGAGAGCCAGAGCCAAACAACAGGGTACCAAATGTTCTTTGGAAGAATCCTGGCAATGGTTATGGAAATTTCCTGTGATTGAGTCTAAAGAACATCGAATACTGAGAAATAATCTACCCCTTGAGTGAAATCAGGGACTAAACACACAGTAAGGAAGCATACAAGCAAAGGACTCCCACCCAGTAAATATGACACAAGTGTGTATTTATGTGAGTCCATGAATATCTTGTGATGGAATTATTGTTATCCAGGTCTGTATGCATGTCCACTTCTCCTAATTTTTCTGCCATATGACTTCAGTCAGAGATAATGTGACTAGCAGTGTAGTTCTATCAATGGAGAGGAATATTTTGAAACAAGGTAGTACCCTGTTGTCAGTGAAGAAAATTCCCAATATGGGAAGTGGCCGTATGAGGGAAAAAAAGAGTACTTTATTGGAAAAAGATGTGCATGAACAAATATGTTCATGAATGAAGGAATGAAGAAATGAAGGAATAAATGAAGGAACATGCAAGAAATACTATAAAGATTTATATTTCCTGTGATATTCAAAATAAAATATCTATCAGTGGAAAGAATGTATCACAGTTAGCTAGAAAATATATCAACAGAAGACATATGTTTAATAGACAAAAGGTAATAAACTCACATATACTTTACTCATCTCTAAAGTGCATATTATACCTGCTAAGATACTTTGAACAATAGCAAGGTTCATCAAAATGCACAGTAAATTGTACAATGAACTCAAAACCCACTTGTTCCTATTCCTAGGTGAATGCATGTTACAAACTTTAAGAATTTATTTTTAAACTGGAATCTCAATGGAAGAAACCAGGAAACTAGAAAATAATCACTTATATGAGAGATTAATATCTCCACATCCATGCTGATAGCAGTTAACTTATATAGTAATGTTTTGTTTGGTAACGCTAATTTTTGTTTCCCTATTGCCTGAATAATAATTAGTTTAAGAGCATGCCTGTGTGGTTTTCTACATAGAATTGGGTATTTACATTCTACTTTTTCTATTTTTACTGGTAGAGTGGACACACACACACACACACACACACATACACACACATATACACACTCACATACACTTAAAATTATTTTCAGGTGTGTTGGTTGTCTTCTTCAGTTATGTGATTTTAACTTGGACCATCCATATTTTGGGCCTCTCTCTCGATCATCTTTTGCTCTGTCTGCTGTTCATTTCCATCCCTGTAATTATTTCAAATAGCATCAATTAGGGTCAGAATTTTGACTTTGGAATGTTCCTACTCTTCCTCATTTGATGCCCTCTATTCAATATGGAGGTGGGCTCTATTAATACCCTCTCCCTATGGTCCAGCATTTCCTGTAGGGCCCCTCTTTATTAGTCACAGGAGTCTCATTTCCCAGTTCTCTGGTGTTGTCTGGAGGGTCTCCTCAACCTCCTGTCCCCCGAGGTTGCCTGTTACCCTTCTTTCTGCTGGCCCTTAGGGCTTCAGTCTTTCCCTTCACCCAATACCAGATGAGGTTCCACTTACTTCACACTTCCAAACCCTGTACACTATCTATGTAAGGTACCTCCCTTCCTGCCCAACTGTGATTGGTTTCTTCTTTATACCAAGTGGGAGTGATGAGTCCTCTCTTGGGAAATTTGGGTTGTTTACCATTCTGATTTCTGTGGCTAATATTCACTTATTAGTGAGTACATACCATGCATGTCCCTTTGTTTCTTTGTTACCTTGCTCAGGGTGATATTTTGTACTTCAATCAATTTGCCAGAAAAATAAGCATCTTTAAAGTGCAAAGTCAGACTAATAGTTTTTACATCACACCTCTGTTGGATGTCTTTATAGTTTGTGCCATTTCAGTGCATTTTTTTGGTATTCCACCATGCCATCACACCTTGTTCTGCAGCTCTGATTCACTAAAATAAACCATGCTGAGGAGCAGTCAGGAAATATCCATGTTTATGTTTGGTGTAGTGGTGTGTATTATAATGCTAATTTCTTTTTTTTTTTTAGTGTTTTTTTTTTGCAATTTTTTTTTATTATTCGATATAATTTATTTACATTTCAAATGATTTCCCTTTTTCTAGCCCCCCCACTCCCCGAAAGTCCCGCAAGCCCTCTTCTCTTCCCCTCTCCTCCCACCCACCCCTTCCCACTTCCCCATTCTGGTTTTGCTGAATACTGTTTCACTGAGTCTTTCCAGAACCAGGGGCCACTCCTCCTTTCTTCTTGTACCTCATTTGATGTGTGGATTATGTTTTGGGTATTCCAGTTTTCTAGGTTAATATCCACTTATTAGTGAGTGCATACCATGATTCACCTTTTGAGTCTGGGTTACCTCACTTAGTATGATATTCTCTAGCTCCATCCATTTGCCTAAGAATTTCATGAATTCATTGTTTCTAATGGCTGAATAGTACTCCATTGTGTAGATATACCACATTTTTTGCATCCACTCTTCTGTTGAGGGATACCTGGGTTCTTTCCAGCATCTGGCAATTACAAATAGGGCTGCTATGAACATAGTAGAACATGTATCCTTATTACATGGTGGGGAGTCTTCTGGGTATATGCCCAGGAGTGGTATAGCAGGATCTTCTGGAAGTAAGGTGCCCAGTTTTCGGAGGAACCGCCAGACTGATTTCCAGAGTGGTTGTACCAATTTGCAACCCCACCAGCAGTGTAGGAGTGTTCCTCTTTCTCCACACCCTCTCCAACACCTGCTGTCTCCTGAATTTTTAATCTTAGCCATTCTGACTGGTGTAAGATGAAATCTTAGGGTTGTTTTGATTTGCATTTCCCTAATGACTAATGAAGTTGAGCATTTTTTAAGATGCTTCTCCGCCATCCGAAGTTCTTCAGGTGAGAATTCTTTGTTTAACTCTGTACCCCATTTTTTAATAGGGTTGTTTGGTTTTCTGGAGTCTAACTTCTTGAGTTCTTTATATATATTGGATATTAGCCCTCTATCTGATGTAGGATTGGTGAAGATCTTTTCCCAATTTGTTGGTTGCCGATTTGTCCTCTTGATGGTGTCCTTTGCCTTACAGAAACTTTGTAATTTTATGAGGTCCCATTTGTCAATTCTTGCTCTTAGAGCATACGCTATTGGTGTTCTGTTCAGAAACTTTCTCCCTGTACCGATGTCCTCAAGGGTCTTCCCCAGTTTTTTTTCTATTAGCTTCAGAGTGTCTGGCTTTATGTGGAGGTCCTTGATCCATTTGGATTTGAGCTTAGTACGAGGAGACAAGGATGGATCAATTCGCATTCTTCTGCATGCTGATCTCCAGTTGAACCAGCACCATTTGTTGAAAAGGCTATCTTTTTTCCATTGGATGTTTTCAGCCTCTTTGTCGAGGATCAAGTGGCCATAGGTGTGTGGGTTCATTTCTGGATCTTCAATCCTGTTCCATTGATCCTCCTGTCTGTCACTGTACCAATACCATGCAGTTTTTAACACTATTGCTCTGTAGTATTGCTTGAGGTCAGGGATACTGATTCCCCCAGATTTCCTTTTGTTGCTGAGAATAGTTTTAGCTATCCTGGGTTTTTTGTTGTTCCAGATGAATTTGATAATTGCTCTTTCTAGCTCTGTGAAGAATTGAGTTGGGATTTTGATGGGTATTGCATTGAATCTGTATAGTGCTTTAGGCAAAATGGCCATTTTAACTATATTGATTCTGCCGATCCATGAGCATGGGAGGTTTTCCCATTTTTTGAGGTCTTCTTCCATTTCCTTCTTCAGAGTCTTGAAGTTCTTGTCATACAGATCTTTCACATGTTTGGTAAGAGTCACCCCAAGATACTTTATACTGTTTGTGGCTATTGTGAAGGGGGTCATTTCCCTAATTTCTTTCTCAGCCTGCTTATCCTTTGAGTATAGGAAGGCCACTGATTTGCTTGAGTTGACTTTATAACCTGCCACTTTGCTGAAGTTGTTTATCAGCTGTAGGAGCTCTCTAGTGGAGTTCTTTGGGTCACTTAGGTAGACGATCATGTCGTCTGCAAATAATGATAGTTTGACTTCTTCCTTTCCAATTTGTATCCCTTTGACCTCCTTATGTTGTCGAATTGCCCGAGCTAGTACCTCAAGTACAATATTGAAAAGATAAGGAGAAAGGGGGCAGCCTTGTCTGGTCCCTGATTTCAGTGGGATTGCTTCAAGTTTCTCTCCATTTAGTTTGATGCTGGCTACCGGTTTGCTGTATATTGCTTTTACTATGTTTAGGTATGGGCCTTGAATTCCTGTTCTCTCCAAGACTTTAAGCATGAAGGGATGCTGAATTTTGTCAAATGCTTTTTCAGCATCCAATGAAATGACCATGTGGTTTTGTTCTTTGAGTTTGTTTATGTAGTGGATTGTATTGATGGATTTCCGTATATTGAACCAACCCTGCATTCCTGGGATAAAGCCTACTTGATCATGGTGGATGATCGTTTTGATGTGTTCTTGGATTCGGTTGGCAAGAATTTTATTGAGTATTTTTGCATCGATGTTCATAAGGGAAATTGGTCTGAAGTTCTCTTTCTTTGTTGGATCTTTGTGTGGCTTTGGTATCAGTGTAATTGTGGCTTCGTAGAAGGAATTGGGTAGTGTTCCTTCTGTTTCTATTTTGTGGAATAGTTTGAAGAGTATTGGTGTTAACTCTTCTTTGAAGGTCTGGTAGAATTCTGCACTGAAGCCATCTGGTCCTGTGCTTTTTTTGGTTGGAAGACTTTCTATGACTCCTTCTATTTCTTTAGGCATTATGGGACTGTTTAGATGGTCTAGTTGGTCCTGATTTAATTTTGGTATTTGGTATCTGTCAAGGAAATTGTCCATTTCCTCCAGATTCTCCAGTTGTGTTGAGTATAGGCTCTTGTAGTAGGATCTGATGATTTTTTGGATTTCCTCAGTTTCCGTTGTTATATCTCCCTTTTCATTTCTAAGTTTGTTAATTTGGATACTTTCTCTGTGCCCTTTGGTCATTCTGGCTAAGGGTTTATCTATCTTGTTGATTTTCTCAAAGAACCAGCTCCTGGTATTGCTGATTTTTTGTATGGTTCTCTTTGTTTCTACTTGATTGATTTCGGCCCTGAGTTTGATGATTTCCTGCCTTCTACTCCTCCTGGGCGAAATAGCTTCTTTTTGTTCCAGGGCTTTCAGGTGTGTCATTAAGCTGGTAATGTATGCTCTCTCCATTTTCTTTTTGGAGGCACTCAGGGCTATGAGTTTTCCTCTTAGCACTGCTTTCATTGTGTCCCATAGATTTGGGTATGTTGTGTTTTCATTTTCATTGTGTTCTAAAAAGTCTTTAATTTCTTTCTTTATTTCTTCCTTGACCAAGGTATCATTGAGTAGAGTATTGTTCAGTTTCCACGTGTATGTGGGCTTTCTGTTGTTTCTGTTGCTATTGAAGACCACTTTTACTCCATAGTGATCAGATAGGAGGCATGGGATTAGTTCGATCTTCTTATATTTGTTGAGGTCTGTCTTGTGACCAATTATATGGTCGATTTTGGAGAAGGTACCATGAGGTGCTGAGAAAAAGGTATATTCTTTTGTTTTAGGATAGAATGTTCTATATATATCTGTTAAATCTAATTGGTCCAAAGCTTCAATTAGTTTCATTGTGTCCCTGTTTAGTTTCTCTTTTCCTGATCGGTCCATTGAGGAAAGTGCAGTGTTGAAGTCACCCACAATTATTGTGTTAGGTGCAATGTGTGCTTTTAGTTTTAATAAAGTTTCTTTTACAAAAGAGGGTGCCCTTACATTTGGGGCATAGATGTTCAGGATTGTCAGTTCTTCTTTTTGTATTTTTCCTTTGACCAGCAAGAAGTGTCCCTCAGGGTCTCTTTTGATGACTTTGGGTTGAAAGTCAATTTTATCTGATATTAAAATGGCTACTCCAGCTTGTTTCCTGAGACCATTTGCTTGTAAAATTGTCTTCCAGCCTTTTACTCTAAGGTAGTGTTTGTCTTTGACCCTGAGGTGTGTTTCCTGTAAGCAGCAAAATGTAGGGTCCTGTTTACGTATCCATTCAGTTAGTCTGTGTCTTTTTATTGGGGCATTAAGTCCATTGATGTTAAGAGATATTAAGGAATAGTGATTGTTACTTCCTATCATTTTTGACGTTATTTTTTAAATTTGAATGCTTAACTTCTTTTGGGTTTGATGAAAGGTTACTATCTTGCTTTTTCCAGGGTGAAGTTTCCCTCCTTGTATTGGTGTTGTCCTCCTATTATCCTTTTTAGGGCCGGGTTTGTGGATAGATATTGGGTAAACTTGGTTTTGTCATGAAATATCTTAGTTTCTCCATCTATGGTGATTGAGAGTTTTGCTGGATATAGTAGTTTTGGTTGGCATTTGTGTTCTCTTAGAGTCTGCATGAGATCTGCCCAGGATCTTCTAGCCTTCATAGTCTCAGGTGAAAAGTCTGCTGTGATTCTGATAGGTCTTCCTTTATATGTTACTTGGCCTTTTTCTCTTACTGCCTTTAGTATTCTTTCTTTGTTTAGAACATTTGGTGTTTTGATTATTATGTGACGGGAAGTATTTCTGTTCTGGTCCAGTCTGTTTGGAGTTCTGTAGGCTTCTTGTATATTCATGGGCATCTCTCTCTTTAGGTTAGGGAAGTTTTCTTCCATAATTTTATTGAAGATATTTGCTGGCCCTTTAAGTTGTAAATCTTCACTCTCCTCTATGCCTATAATCCTTAGGTTTGGTCTTCTCATTGTGTCCTGGAGTTCCTGGATATTTTGGGTTACAAGCTTTTTGCATTTTGCATTTTCTTTAACTGTTGAGTCCATGGTTTCTATGGAATCTTCAGCATCTGAGATTCTTTCTTCTATCTCTTGTATTCTGTTGTTGATATTTGTATCTCTGTCCCCTGATTTCTTCCCAAGGCTTTCTATCTCCAAAGTTGTCTCCCTTTGAGTTTTCTTAGTTGTTTCTACTTCTGATTTTAGATCCTGGATGGTTTTGCTTAGCTCCTTCACTTGCATGTTTGTGTTTTCCTGTAATTCTTTAAGAGATTTTTGTGTTTTCTCTTTCATGAGCTCAGCCTGTTGACCAAAGTTCTCCTGTATTTCTTTAAGAGATTTTTGTGTTTCGTCTTTCATGACCTCAGCCTGTTGAGCAAAGTTCTCCTGTATTTCTTTAAGTGTTTTTTGCATTTCCTCCTTGTTGGCATTTGTATTCTCCTGGATTTCTTTCAATGATTTTTGTGTTTCCCTTGCAAGGGCTTCTACCTTTTGATCCATTGTCTCCTGAATTTCTTTATGTATGACCTTCATGTGTTCCTGTACCAGCATCATGACCAGTGATTTTAAATCCAAATCTTGTTTTACTGGTGTGATGGGGTATCCAGGACATGTTGGTAGAGGAGAATTGGGTTCAGATGTTGCCATATTGCCTTGATTTCTGTTTGTGACGTTCCTGCGTTTGCCTTTTGCCATCTAGATCTCACTGGTGTTAGTTTATCTTGTCAGTGCTGGACTCACCAGTGCAAGCTGCCCCTTCCCAGTTGGCCTCTGGTGCACAGCTTACCTCCTGCACTGCTTGTAGACAGTGTGCTGCTGCCCAGGCTGTTCAGATCCCAAAGCAGGCACCCGAAGGCTCCCGCTGGGGCCCGCTGGATTCACTGGAGCACACTGACTTCTCCCAGCTGGCCGCCCGGAAGCCCAGCTAGCCACTTGCAGGACTTGGAGATGTAATGCTGCCGCCCAGACTGATCTGGATCCGGAAGCGGAGAGAGTAGAGCTAAGGGCTTCTGCCTGAGGCCTTGCCCCAGATTGTGTCTGTGGAGCAGATGGAGCCCGTGTGCACTCCCAGGGAGTGCCGACGGTGTATGCTACTGTGACCTCCCCTGAGTTCCGCTCACTCCGCTGGGCAGCCGATCTGCCAACCGGGCTATCGCACACAAGGTTAGCCTGGCCGCCCAGTCCCTGAGTCCAGGCAAAAGCCTGGGAGGCCAAGGTCCGAGCAAAGTTCCCCTACGGCTTTGACTGTTAATTGGGTTTGCCAGGTGACTAGGATGGCGGGCGTGTGCGCCCGCGCTCCCTGAAAGCGCTGGGAGAGTCTGCTTTGCTAACAATCACCTGGGCGGGTTGACTCACAGATGGCCCACCAAGCCGCCCAGATCTTGGGGTCAGTCCTGTGCCTTTTGGGGCCTGGACCCCCGCTTTGTTAGCCTTAGGCTATGCCTGTTACAGGTCTGCCCGCCTGAGCTCTCTGTCGTCCTGCAGGCAAAATGGCGGCGGCGCGCTCGCAGGCCTGGGCAAAAAACCTCCTGGTTGGGTTGGCACCCCGATGGCCCCCCGACCCGCCCAGGGCCTGGGTGCAGGCCAACGCCCGTCGGGCTCAGACCACCGCGGTGTTGGCCTCGGATTATGTTTGTGTACCTCAGTCTGTCCGATTCCTGGAGTACGGAACCAAGATGGATCCTCCTCTCCTGACTGGTGGGAGGCCGAGTTCTGAAGTGCTAATGCTAATTTCTATAGGCAAAGGGAAGATCTAGTGCTACACACCTTTTTATCTTATTTTGTTTTAAACTTTCCTATTCATTCTAAAACACCAGTAAAACTTAATTGGCTAGAGCCAACTGCTGGACTAATTAGATGTATGTGTATATAACTGTGTCCACACAGTTGGAGAAGGTGAAACCCGCAAAAAAGAAGCTGGCATGGAAGAGGAGTCATGGGTTAGAAGTCAAGACAATGTGTCCCCAATGATGTCCAGTTGTATTTACAAGCAGCTTAGATTAAATTTATAATTAATAACTTAAGTATGTTGATAGGAAAGGAATAATATCAGGAAAGGAAAATGGCTGAGAGGGTAGATGTATAGACAGGTCTTTTGGCATTTGAGGGTTATTGTAACTAAAAGATGTCTCTCTATTTTTTCCTAGGTATGGAATGAATGAGGCAGGGTCTAATCCTAAATTGGAAATAAAATTTTCTACAATAGGGTGGCACCTCAACTTTAGGCAAAAATACACTTTATTTTTAAAACATAATTTCAGAATCTGGAACTGAAGTCTCTCCTGGTTCTTTTATGATCAGGATGTAGAGAGAATTATTTTCTCAGTAAAATTGAATTTTTAAGAAGCTGCTTCAGCAGGGTTTTTCTCATTACATTGCTGGTTATGTTACAAAGGCAAAATAATGACTAATTTGGCATTTATGATTATTAGGTATATAGTATTCACAAAGATACATGTGCATCTGCCTCAATCCAAACCAAACAATGGATCAAGGACCAAGTATTCACACTTGGATTTTCCAAAAGAATTCTATGATGCCTTGGAAGTGAAATTTAATTGCAAGGAGGATAGAAGTCTCTGATACACCATCCATTAAGAGAAGTCTAGCTCATAGTGTGGAATACAACTCTTCATGACTCTCCCAATCAACAGTAACCCAGTCCAAATATGGAGGAGAGAAAATAAATGAAATTTTAAGGCTACCTTAAGAACATGGTTTCTTTAAAAAATTGCTCCACTGAAATAGCAGAACTGCTTTGCTTAATACAAGAAAATTATGTGGTCTTTAGAATAAGATTATAGAGAAATTGAAAGGAAATTTAAATGAAGTTAAATTTCCAAATGATTTGATTCATGTAATGAATACAGTATACACATATACATGTAATGATCTCAAAATAATAGAAAAATAAATGAAAATGTTAAGAATTTAAATATATAGAAGGCAGGAATATGTGCAATTAATGTAAATGTACTCAATTGTGAAAACCTGGATGATTGAACAAAACCAGGTTTTGATCTCACTGCTTAAGGAACAAAGACAAGGAGAGTTGAGGTTCCATAACGATTGATGTTCATTTCTGGGTGTTCAATTATATTCCATTGATCTAACGACCTGTCATGCAGTTTTTGACACCTGGCCCATAGTACTGCTGGAGGTCTGGAATACTGATTCTTCCAGAAGTTCTTTTTTTTTTTTTAATTCGATATATTTTTATTTACATTTCAAATGATATCCCCTTTTCTAGCCCCCCACCCCCGAAAGTCCCATAAGCACCCTTCTCTCCCCCTGTCCTCCCATCCTCCCCTTCCCACTTTCCCATTCTGGTTTTGCCAAATACTGCTTCACTAAGTCTTTCCAGAAAAAGAGGCCACTCCTCCTTTCTTCTTGTACCTCATTTGATGTATGGATTATGTTTTGGGTATTCCAATTTTCTAGGTTAATATCCACTTATTAGTGAGTGCATACCATGATTCACCTTTGAGTCTGGATTACCTCACTTAGTATGATGTTCTCTAGCTCCATCCATTAGCCTAAGAATTTCATGAATTCATTGTTTTTAATGGATGAATAGTACTCTATTGTGTAGATATACCTCATTTTTTGCATCCACTACTCTGTTGAGGGATACTTGGGTTCTTTCCAGCATCTGGCAGTTATAAATAGGGCTGCTATGAACATAGTAGAGCATGAATCCTTATTACATGGTGGGGAATCCTCTGGGTATATGCCCAGGAGTGGTATATCAGGATCTTCTGGAAGTGAGGTGCCCAGTTTTCGGAGGAACCGCCAGACTGATTTCTAGAGTGGTTGTACAAATTGGCAACCCCACCAGCAGTGGAGGAGTGTTCCTCTTTCTCCACATCCTCAACAACACCTGCTGTTTCCTGAATTTTTAATCTTAGAAATTCTGACTAGTGTAAGGTGAAATCTCAGGGTTGTTTTGATTTGCATTTCCCTAACGACAAATGAACTTGAGCATTTTTTAAGATGCTTCTCCACCATCCGAAGTCCTTCGGGTGAGAATTCTTTGTTTAAATCTGTACCCCATTTTTTAAAAGGGTTGTTTGGTTTTCTGGAGTCTAACTTCTTGAGTTCTTTATATATATTGGATATTAGGTTATCTTTTTTCCATTGGATGTTTTCAGCCCCTTTGTCGAGGATCAAGTGGCCATAGGTGTGTGGGTTCATTTCTGTATCTTCAATCCTGTTCCATTTATCTGCCTGCCTGTCACTGTACCAATACCATGCAGTTTTTAACACTATTGCTCTGTAGTATTGATTGAGGTCAGGAATACTGATTCCCCCAGAATTTATTTTGTTGCTGAGAACAGTTTTAGCTATCCTTGGTTTTTTTGTCATTCCAGATGAATTTGATAATTGCTCTTCCTAACTCTGTGAAGAATTGAGTTGGGATTTTGAATGGTATTGCATTGAATCTGTATATTGCTTTTGACAAAATGGCGAATTTTACTATTTTGATTATACCGATCCATGACCATGTGAGGTTTTCCCATTTTTTGAGGTCTTCTTCCATTTCCTTCTTCAGAGTCTTGAAGTTCTTGTCATACAGATCATTCACATGTTTGGTATGAGTCATCCCAAGTTACGATATACTGTTTGTGGATATTGTGAAGTGGGTCATTTCCCTAATTTCTTTCTCATCCTGCTTATCCTTTGAGTATAGAAATGCCACTAATTTGTTTGAGTTGATTTTATATCCTGCCACTTTGCTGAAGTTGTTTATCAGCAGTAGGAATTTTCTAGTGGAGTTTTTTCGGTCACTTAGGTTAACTATCTTGTCATCTGCAAATAATGATAGTTTGACTTCTTCCTTTCCAATTTGTATCCCTTTGACCTCCTTATGTTGTCGAATTGCCCGAGCTAGTACCTCAAGTACAATATTGAAAAGATAAGGAGAAAGGGGGACAGCCCTGTCTAGTCCCTGATTTTAGTGGGATTGTTTCAAGTTTCTCTCCATTTAATTTGATGTTGGCTACCGGTTTGCTATATATTGCTTTTACTACGTTTAGGTATGGGCCTTGAATTCTTCTTCTTTCCTAGACTTTATGCATGAAAGGATGCTGAATTTTGTCAAATGCTTTTTCAACATCCAATGAAATCACCGTGTGGTTTTTCTCTTTGAGTTTGTTGATGTAGTGGATTGCATTGATGGATTTCCGTATATTGAACCAACCCTGCATTCCTGGGATAAAGCCTACTTGATCATGGTGGATGATCGTATTGATGTGTTCTCAAATTCGGTTGGCAAGAATTGTATTGAGTATTTTTGCATCGAAGTTCATAAGGGAAATTGGCCTGAAGTTCTCTTTCTTTGCTGGCTCTTTGTGTGGTTTTTGTATCAGTGTAATTGTCAATTCGTAGAAGGAATTGGGTAGTATTCCTTCTGTTTCAATTTTGTGGAATAGTTTGAAGAGTATTGGTCTTAAGTCTTCTTTGAAGGACTGATGGAATTCTGCACTGAAACCATCTGGTACTGTGCTTTTTTTTGGTTGGAAGACTGTCTATGACCCTTTCCATTTCATTAGGCATTAGGGGACTGTTTAGATGATCTATTTGTTCATGATTAATTTAGGTATTTGGTATCTGTCAAAGAAATTGTCCATTTCCTCGAGATTCTCCAGTTGTGTTGAGCATAGGCTCTTGTAGCAGCATCTGATGATTTCTTTGCATTTCCTCAGTTTCTGTTGTTATATCTCCCTTTTCATTTCTATGTTTGTTAATTTGGATACTTTCTCTTTGACCTTTGGTCAGTCTGGCTAAGGGTTTATCTATCTTGTTGATATTCTCAAAGAACAAGCTCCTGGATTCGTTGAATCTTTGTACAGTTTTCTTTGCTTCCAATTGATTGATTTCAGCCCTGAGTTTGATGATTTCCTGCTTTTTGTTCCAGGACTTTCAGGTGTGTCGTTAAGCTGCTAGTGTATGCTCTCTCCATTTTTTTTGGAGGCACTCAGGGCTATGAGTTTTCCTATTAGCACTGCTTTAATTGGGTCCCAAAGATTTGGGTATGTTCTGCCTTCATTTTCATTAAATTCTAAAACGTCTCTGATTTCTTTCTTTATTTCTTCTTTGGACAAGGTGTCATTGAGTAGAGTATTGTTCAGCCTCCATTTGTATGTGGGCTTTCTGTTGTTTTTGTTGCTATTGAAAACCACTCTTCCTCCATAGTGATCTGATAAGGGGCATGGGATTAGTTCGTTCTTATATTTATTGAGGTCTGTCTTGTGACCAATTATATGGTCAATTTTGAAGAAGGAACGAAGAGGTGCTGAGAGAAAGGTATATTATTTTGCTTTTGGGTGAAATATTCTATAAATATCAGTCCAATCCAATTGGTCTAAAGCTTCAATTAGTTTTACTGCGTCCCTGTTTAGTTTCTGTTTTCCCGATCGGTCCATTGAGGAGAGTGGCGTGTCGAAGGCCTCCATAATTATTGTTTTAGGTGCAAGTTCTTCTTTGAGCTTCATAAAGTTTCTTTTACGAATGAGTGTGCCCTTGCATTTGATGCATAGATGTTCATTACTGAAAGTTTTACTTGCTGGATTTTTCCTTTGACCAGCAAGAAGTGTTCTTCTGTGTCTCTTTTGATGACTTTAGGTTGAAAATCAATTTTATCTGATATTAGAATAGCTAGAAAGAGCAATTATCAAATTGATCTAGAACAACAAAAAATCCAGGATAGCTAAAACTATTCTCAGCAACAAAAGAAAATATGGCGGAATCAGTATCCCTGACCTCAAGCAATACTACAGAGCAATAGTGTTAAAAACTGCATGGTATTGGTACAGTGACAGGCAGGAGGATCAATGGAACAGGATTGAAGATCCAGAAATGAACCCACACACCTATGGCCACTTGAACCTCGACAAAGAGGCTGAAAACATCCAACGGAAAAAAGATAGCCTTTTCAACAAATTGTGCTGGTTCAACTGGAGGGCAGCATGCAGAAGAATGCTAATTGATCCATCCTTGTCTCCTTGTACTAAGCTCAAATCCAAATGGATGAAGGACCTCCACATAAAGCCAGACACTCTGAAGCTAATAGAAAAGAAACTGTGGAAGACCCTTGAGGACAGCGGTACAGGGAGAAAGTTTCTGAACAGAACACCAATGCCGTATGCTCTAAGAGCAAGAATTGTCAAATGGGACCTCATAAAATTACAAAGTTTCTGTATGGCAAAGAACACCATCAAGAGGACAAATCGGCAACCAACAAATTGGGAAAAGATCTTCACCAATCCTACATCAGATAGAGGGCTAAAATCCAATATATGTAAAGAACTCAAGAAGTTAGACTCCAGAAAACCAAACAACCCTATTAAAAAATGGGGTACAGAGTTAAACAAAGAATTCTCACCTGAAGAACTTCGGATGGCGGAGAAGCATCTTGAAAAATGCTCAACTTCATTAGTCATTAGGAAAATGCAAATCAAAACAACCCTGAGATTTCATCTTACACCAGTCAGAATGGCTAAGATTAAAAATTCAGGAGACAGCAGGTGTTGGAGAGGGTGTGGAGAAAGAGGAACACTCCTCCACTGCTGGTGGGGTTGCAAATTTGTACAACCACTCTGGAAATCAGTCTGGCGATTCTCCCGAAAACTGGGCACCTCACTTCCAGAAGAACCTGCTATACCACTCCTGGGCATATACCCAGAGGATTCCCCACCATGTAATAAGGATACATGATCTACTATATTCAAAGCAGCCGTATTTATAATTGCCAGATGCTGGAAAGAACCCAGGTATCCCTCAACAGAAGAGTGGATGCAAAAAATATGGTATATCTACACAATGGAGTACTATTCAGCCATTAGAAACAATGAATTCATGAAATTCTTAGGGAAATGGATGGAGCTAGAGAACATCATACTAAGTGAGGTAACCCAGACACAAAAGGTGAATCATGGTATGCACTCACTAATAAGTGGATATTAACCTAGAAAACTGGAATACCCAAAACATAATCCACACATCAAATGAGGTACTAGAAGAAAGGAGGAGTGGCCCCTGGTTCTGGAAAGACTCAGTGAAGCAGTATTCGACAAAACCAGACGGGGAAGTGGGAAGCGGTGGATGTGAGGACAGGGGAACAAAAGGGGGCTTACAGGGCTTTCAGGGAGTGGGGGGCTAGAAAAGGGGAAATCATTTGAAATGTAAATAAATTATATCGAATAAAAAAAAAAAAAGAAAAAAGCTACTCCTGCTCAATACCTGTGACCATTGGCTTGTAAGATTGTCTTCCAGCCTTTTAGTCTAAGATATTTTGTATCTTTGACACTGAGGTGTGTCTCCTGTATGCGGCAAATTTTAGGGTCCTGTTTCCTTATCCAGTCTGTTAGTCTATGTCTTTTTATTGGGGAATTGAGACCATTGACATTAAGAGATATTAAGGAATAGTGATTATTACTTCCTGTCATTTTTGATGTTCTTTTTATATTTGAGTGGTTATCTTCTTTTGGGTTTGATGAAGGAAGGTAACTATCTTGCTTTTCCCAGGATGTAGTTTCACTCCTTGTATTGGAGTTTTCCTCCTATTATTCTTTGCAGAGCTGGGTTTGTGGAAAGATATTAGGTGAATTTGGTTTTGTCATGGAATATCTTGGTTTCTCCATCTATGGTGAATGAGAGTTTTGCTGGGTATAGTAGTCTTGGCTGACATTTGTGTTCTCTTAGAGTCTGAATGAGATCTGCCCAGGATTATCTAGCTTTCATGGTCTCTGGTGAGAAGTCTGGTGTGATTCTGATAGGTCTTCCTTTATATGTTACTTGGCCTATTTCTCTTACTGCCTTTAATATTCTTTCTTTGTTTAGTGCATTGGGGGTTTTGATTATTATGTGATGGGAGGTATTTCTGCTCAGGTCCAGTCTGTTTGGAGTTGTGTAGGCTTCTTGTATATTCATAGGCATCTCTTTCTTTAGGTTAGGGAAGTTTTCTTCCAAAATTTTATTGAAGATATTTGCTGGCCCTTTCTGTTGTAAATATTCACTCTCATCTATACCTATAATCCTTAGGTTTGCTCTTCTCATTGTATCCTGGATGTTCTGGGATACAAGCTTTTTGCATTATGCATTTTCTTTGACAGTTGAGTCAATGGTTTCTATGGTATCTTCAGCATCTGAAATTCTTTCTTCCATCTCTAGTATTATGTTGTTTATATTTGCATCTATGGCCCCTGATTTCTTCTCAAGGTTTTCTATCTCCAAAGTTGTCTCCCTTTGTGATTTCTTAGTTATTTATGCTTCTGTTTTTTGGATCCTGGATGGTTTTGCTCAGTTCCATCATTTGTTTGCTTGTGTTATCATTTAATTCTTTAAGAGATTTTTGTGTTTCCTCTTTCATGACTTCTGCTTGTTGATGCAAGTTTTGCTGCATTTAAGTTTTTTTTTTTTTTTTTTTTTTTTTTTTTTTTTTTTTTTTTTTTTTTTTTTTTTTTTTTTGCGTTTCTTCTTTATTGGCTTCTATCTCTTGGGCCTTATTCTCCTGAATTTCTTTAAGAGATTTTTGTGTTTCCATTATACGGGTTTCTAACTTATTCATGTTCCCCTGTATTTCTTTAAGAGACTCATTCATGTCCTTTTTGTGTTCTTCTAGCAGCATCATGACCAGTGATTTTAAATCCAAATCTTGTTTCTCCGGTGTGTTGGCATACTAGGACTTGCTGATGTTGGAGAGTTTGGTTCAGATGCTGCCACATTGCCTAGATTTCTGTTAGTAGCATTCCTGCTTTTGGCTTTGCCATCTTTTTCTCTGGGGGTACTTGGTCTTGTCTCTGACTCGTGTTTCAGCCTCCTGAGAGGCTCTAGGGCTCTTTCTGCAACACTGGATGGCAGGGTTTCCACTGTTGCAGATTATTGATGTGCTGTCCTCCTCTTGGCTACTTTTGCAGCCCTAGTGTATTTTGCCCCAGATTGTGACTGTGAACCAGATGGTGCCCGTTTGCTCCTTCAGGGAGTGCTGAAGTGTGTATGCTATGGGGACCTTTTCTGTGTGCTGATCACTCTGCTGGCCAGCGGAACTCCCAACCGAGTTGGTGCACACAAGGCTTACCTAGCTGCTCAGGCCCTGAGTGTAGGCTAAAGCCTGGCAGGCCAATGTCTGAGCAAAGTTCCCCTGAGTTGTGAGTGTTAATTGGGTCTGTCAGGTGGCCAGGATGGCAGTGTGTGCGTGCTCCCTGAGAGTACTTGGAGAGTCTGCTGGTCTAACAACCTCCTGGCCGGGTCCGTACACAGGTGGCCCATCGAGCAACTCAGGGCTTGGGGGCAGTCCAGGGCCTGACCTCTTAGACCCCAGCTATGTCAACCTCGGGCTATGACTCTTAGCCAGTTTTGCCTGATAGGACTCTCTGGCTTCCTGTAGGCAAAATGGCGGCAGCGCTCGCAGGAGCATGTGCTGGCCTTGGCTAACAACATCCTAGCCGGGTCGGCACACAGATGGCCCACTGAGCAGCCCAGGGCCTGGGGGCAGTCCAGGGCCTGACCGTCTGAGACCCCTGCTATGTCCACCTCGGGCTATGCCTGTTAGCTGGTTTGGTTTTGCCTGCTAGGACTCTCTGGCTTCCCGTAGGCAAAATGGCGGGGGGCACACGCACTGGCCCGGGCAAACAACCTCCTGGCCAGGTTAGCACACTGGTGGCCCCCTGACCAGCCCAGGGCCTGGGTGCAGGCCAACACCTGTCGGCCTTAGCACCCTCCCACCACCACCCCCCCCCCCGCAATGTTGGTCTTGGGTTGTATTTGCATACCTCAGTCTGTCTGATTTCTCTGGTGTCCAAGAACCAATATGGAGGCCTAGTATCTGACTGGCGGGAGACAGATTTCTGAAGTGGCTTCTGGGTGGTGAAAGGCGCTGTAAATCCTCAGCGGCTTGCAGCCCGGCTCACCAGCGATGGCCATTGGTCGTGGGCACAGGGTCTGCCTGGACCCTGTCAGCCAGGTTCTACTGCTGATGGCCCTTCCTCTGGACCAGCCGCTGCTGCTGTTGCTGCTGCAGCCACCGCTCCCACCGCCCTCTGCCAGAAGTTCTTATACTGTTGAGAATAACTTTAGATATCCTGGCTTTTGTCATCCCAGGTGAATTTGAGAATTACTCTTTCTAACTCTATGAGAAACTGAATTGGGATTTTGATGATGATTGTAATGAATCTGTATATTGTTTTTCGCAAAAAGGCCATTTTTGCTATATTAACCCTGCCAATCAAAAAGAGTTTTTCTATCTTCTGAGGTCATCTTTAATGTTTTCCTTCAAAGACTTGAAGTTCCTGTCATACAGATCTTTCTCTTGCTTGCTTAGAGTCATGACAAGATTCTCTGTATTGTTTGTGGTTATTTTGAAGGGTGTTATTTCCCTAATTTCTTTCTCAGCCAGTTTACCCTTTGAGTATAGGAAGGCTACTGATTTGCTTGATTTAATTTTATATCCAGCCACTTTGCTGAAGTGGTTTATCAGCTGTAGGAGTTCTCTGGTTGAGTTTTTTGGGTTGCTTAAGTATATTATCATATCATCTGAAAATAGTGATATTTTGACTTTGTCCTTTCCAAATTGTATTCAGTTGACCTACTTTTGTTGTCTAATTGCTCTAGCTAGGACTCCAAGTACTGTATTGAATAAGTATGTGGATAGAGGTCAGCCTTGACTAGCTCATGCTTTTAGTGGGTTTGCTTCACTTTTCTCTCCATTTATTTTGATGTTGGCTCATGGTTTTTTGTACATTGCTTTTACTATGTTTAGGTATGGGCTTTGATTTCCTGTTCTTTCCAAGACTTTTACCCTGAAAGTATGCGGAATTTTATCAAATACTTTTCCAGCATCTATTCAAATGACCATTTCTTTTCTTTGAGTGTGTTTTTGTTGTGGATTTTTCATTGATGTATTTCCATATGTTGAACCATCCATGTATCCTTGGGATAAAGCCTACTTGATCATGAATAATGATCCTTTTGTTGTGTTGTTGGATTCGTTTGGCAAAAACGATTTTATTGTGTATTTTGCAGCTACAGGAATTGGGCTAAAGTTCTTGTTCCATATTGGATCTTTTTGTGGTTTTGGAGTCAGGAAATTGTCTTTTCATCCAATCACTATGCTTCAATTCATTGTGTTTGTATATTCTGGACTAGTTTGAATAGTATTTTTGTTTGGAGTTCTTGGAAGTTCTAAAAAATTGTGCACTAAACCATCTGGTCCTGTGCTATTTTTTGTTGGGAGATGGTCAATGACCACATCTATTCCTTAGGGCTTATAGTTCCATGTAGATGGTCTACCTGATTCTGATTAAACTTTGGTAGTTGGTATCTGTCTTGGAAATTGCCCATTTGCTCCAGATTTTGCTGTTGTGTTGAGTATAGCCTTTTGTGATATGATCTGATAATTTTTTGACTCTCCCCAATTTCTGCTGCCATTTCTCCATTTTCATTTCGGATTTTGTTAATTTTGCTACAGTCACTATGCCATCTGCTTAGCCAGGCTAAAGGTTTATCCATCTTGTTCATATTCCCAAAGAACCAGCTCCTGGTTCTGTTGATTCTTTGTATGGTTACCTGTAGTTCTATTTGGTTGATTTCAGCCCTGAGTTTGAAGCTTTCCTGCCTCCTGCTCCTCTTGGTTGAATTAGCTTCTTTCTGTTCCAAAGCATTCAGATGCGCCATTATACTGGTACTGTATACTCTCTCCAGCTTCATTTTGGAGGCACTCAGGGCTATGAGATTTCCTCTTAGCACTGCTTTCATTGTGTCCCATAAATTTGGGTATGCTATGCCTTCATTTTCACTCAATTCCAAAATGGTTTTGGTATCTTTCCTTATTTCTTCCTTGACCATACTATCATTGTGTATTCTTCAGCTTCCATGTATTGTGGGCTTTGTTTTGCTTTTGCTCGTTTGAAGACCATCTTTACTCTATAATGATCTGACAGGAGGCATGGAATTAGTTTGACCTTCTCCTATCTGTTGAGTTATGTTCAATTTTAGAGAAGGTTCCATGAGGCGCTGAGAAGAAGGTATATTCTTTTGATTTTGAATGAAATGTTCTATAGATATATATGAAAGCCATTTGGTCCAAAACTACTGTAATTTTCACTGTGTCTCTGTTTAGTTTGTGTTTCTCTGATCTTTCAATTGAGGACCATGACATGTTGGAGTCACCCACTGCTAGTGTCTGGCGTGTGATGTGTGCTTTAAGCTTTAGTAAATTCCTTTACAAATGTAAGTGCTCATGTATTTGGAGCATAGGTGTTCAGAATTGAGAGTACTTCCTGGTAGATTTTTCCTTTAATGAGTATAAAGTGTCCTTCTGTACCTTTTTTGATGAAATTGGTTGAAAGTCTTTTTTATCTGATATTAGAATGGCTACTCCAGCTTGTTTATTGTACCATTTGCTTGGAAAACTGTTTTCCAGACTTTAACTCTGAAGTAGTCTTAGCTTTGACAGTAAGATGTGCTTCCTGTATGAAGACAAATGTTGGGTCTTGCTTGCATATCCAGTCTGTTAATCTATGTTTTAAATTGAGTAATTGAATTCACTGATGTTAAGTAATATTAAGGCATAGTGATAGTTGCTTTCTACTATTTTTGATGTAATTTTTATGTGTGTGTGGATATCTTCTTTTGGATTTGTTGAAGGAAGATTAATTTTTTACTTTTTTGGTGTTTTCCATTCATTATACTATGTAGGGATGCCTTTAAGGAAAGATAGTGTGTAAATTAGTTTTTTATCATGAAATACCTTGTTTCTCTATCTATGGTAATTGATAGATTTGCTGGATATTGCAATTGGATTCTGGGTATTATTTGTGGTTCTTTAGTTTCTGCCTGTCATCTGCCCATGCTCTTCTGTCTGTCCTAGTCTCTGGTGAAAAGTCATGTGTAATTCTGATAGATCTACGTTTATATGTTACTTGACATTTTCTTCTTACAGCTTTTAATATTTTTTTTGTACATTTGGTGTGTTTTTTTTTATATTTTTATTTTTTGTATTCTTTGTTTGCATTCCAAATGATTTCCCCTTTCCCAGATCCCCCCTCCCCATATGTCCGATAAACCTTCTTCTCTCCATCAATTCTCCAATCACCTCCCTCCTTTTTCTCTGTCCTTATATTCCCTTCCCATGCTAGATCAATCCTTTCCAGGATCTGGACCCTCTCCATACTTCTTCATGCGAGTCATTTGTTATGCAATTTGTGTCTTGGGTATTCAGAGCTTCTGGGCTAATTAATATCCACTAATCAGAGATTGCATTCCATGTGTATTCTTTTGTGTTTGGGTTACCTCACTTAGGATGATATCTTCTAGATCAAACCATTTGCCTAAAATTTTTTTGAATTCATTGTTTCTAATTGCTGGGTAGTATTCCATTGTGTAAATATACCACATTTTCTGTATCCATTCCTCTTTTGAGGGGCACCTGGGATCTTTCCAGCTTCTGGCTATTATAAAAAAGGCTGCTATGAACATAATGGAGCATGTGTCTTTATTGCATGCCGGGGAATCCTTTGGGTATATGCCCAGGAGATGTATAGCATGGTCCTCTGTAAGTCTCATGTCCGGTTTTCTGAGGAACCTCCAGACTGATTTCCACAGTGGTTGTACCATCTTACAGCCCCACCAGCAGTGGAGGAATGTTCCTCTTTCTCCACATTCTCGCCAACTCCTGCTGTCTCCTGAGTTTTTGACCTTAGCTATTCCTACTGGTGTAAGGTGAAATCTCAGGGTTATTTTGATCTGTATTTCCCTAATGACTAATGATGTTGTGCACTTCTTAAGGTGTCTCTTGGCCATCCGAATTTCTTCAGGTGAAAATTCTTTTTAAGATCTGTACCCCATTTTTAATAGGGTTATTTGGTTCCCTGGGGTCTAACTTCTTGAGTTCTGTTTACATATTGGATATTATCCCTCTATCAGATGTGGGGTTGGTGAATATCCTTTCCCAATTTGATGGTTGCTGTTTTGTCCTATTAACACTGTCCTTTGCCTTACAGAAACTTTGTAATTTTATGAGGTCCCATTTGTCAATTCTTTATCTTAAAGCATAATCTATTGGTGATCTGTTCAGGAACTTTTCCCCTCTGCCATGTCCTCAAGGGTCTTCCCCAGTTTCTTTTCTATTAGTTTCAGTGTGTCTGGTTTTACATGGAGGTCCTTGATCCACTTGGAGTGAAGTTTACTACATTGTCATTATATCATAGGAGGGATTTCTTTTCTGTTCAAATCTCTTCGGAGTTTTGTAGGCTTCTTATATGTTCATGGACATCTGTTTCTTTAGATTAGGGAGGTTTTCTTCTATAATTTTGTTGGAGACATTTACTCGCTCATTAAATTAGAAATTTTCAAATTCTTCTAAACCTATAATCTTAACGTTTGGTCTTCTCATTTTGTCCTATATTTCCTGGATGTTTTGGTTCAGGATATTTTTGCATTTTTCATTTTCGACTGTTTTATCAATGCTTTCTCTTATATCTTTTGTAACTGAGATTTTCTCTTCTATCTCTTGTATTCTGTTGTTGATGCTGATATACATGACTTCTTTTTTTCCCCTAGGTTTTCTATGTCCTTTTTTGTCTGCCTTTGTGATTTCATTATTGTTTCCACCTCCTTCCTTAGATCCTGGGTGTCTTTGTTCATTTCCTTCACCTGTTTTGTTGTGTTTTTCCATAGTTCTTCAAGGGTTTCTCCATGTTTACTAGTGTTCTCCTGTATTTCTTAAGGGGATCTTTTTATATCCTCTTTGAAGCCACCGATCTAGCTCTCCATCAGCATCAAGCTTTGTGATTTAAAATCCAAGTCTTGCCTTCCTGGTGTTCTTGGGTATCCAGGACTTGCTGTTTTGGGAGTATTGGGTTTTTGTGGTGCCAAATCGCCTTGATTTATGTTAGCAATTTTCCTATTTTTGCATTTTGCCATTTGGTTATCTCTGGTGGTAGTTGGTCCTGCATTCAGTGGCTGGTGTTTGCCTGCAAGCCTATCTCAGTAACCCAGGGTGAACTGCTTTCCCCTGGAAGAGATTGCTGTGGTACTGTTGAGGTCCTGGGTGTAGGCAGAGTCCTGGCAAGGGTGTGTCCCAAGAGATTTTCTACTCCGTGCCGACCAGTATGACCCTCTACACTGGCACAGGAGCAAAGATAGTTGTGGTCTTACCTCTGTACACAGGACTTCTTCTAATGGTGGGACTCTGTGCAAGTCAATGCTTCCTTGCAAGATACTTGCCCAGACTGCTGTGGGTTTACTCATCTCCTCACTGCAGGTGGGGCCCTTGTGGATTGTTTCCTGAGTGATCTTACATACTGCTGTTCCCTGTATACATGGCTGACCTGACTGACTGGTCACAAGTACAAAGATGGTAGGAACTTCACCTCTGAGTGCAGATCCTCCTCTAACCATGGGACTACAAGCAAATATTAAGAACATATGATGATTCCTTAATTTCTTTTAACATCAATGAACCCAATGCCCCATTAAAAAGACATGGATAGTTCAACATGAGCCAAAATTTTGATGCATACAAGAAACAAATATGTACAGAGAACTTTGTCTTACCAACTTTACTATTTTTTTTCTAAAAGGGATGCTATTTTTTTTTTGAGTTTCATATTATCAAATGTGAAACTAGAGTTTGTTGCTAAAAAGAAAAACACCCCTTTAGGTTTTAAGTACATACTTTGTTCCCTTCACAGTCCTAGCATCTTGTTCAACCCACAAACTTCTTTCTAAGCATCATTTCCTTTGTATTTTTTATTATTTTTATTATATATATATTTATACATATATATATATATGTGTATATATATATATATATATATACGTTTAATTCATCATTTGATTATTTCATGTTTCAATTATATATATAATTTATAATATATATATATATAATATATTATATATTATATATATATTTTGATATTTATATATCAAATATATATAATAAATATACATAAATATAAATATATATTTATTATATTATATTATATATATTATATATTATATATAATATAATAAATATATATATATATATTTAATATATATATATTTATATATATTAAATTGTATATCTATTTAATTGATCATTTGAATTAGTCACATTTCAAATTATATCCCCTCTTCTAAGTTACCCATGCACAGGTGCCTTTCATTCTATACCTGATCTTCCACATTGGCTCTTTCACTATGAGGGTGCTCTTCTACCAACTTCCACCTCACTGTGACTCTAGCATCACCCTATGCTGTGACATCTAGCATCCCACACCCATATCCTACTCTGAGACTGATATAAGATAAACCATACTCTGTTCTATGTGTATCTGGAACTCCATGCACATATAAACTTTAGTTGGTAGATTTAGTCTCTGGGTTCTCTGGGTTGTCTGGATAGCTAACTTTCTTATCTTTATAGGATTGCATCCCCATCAACCAGTACAATCTGTCCCCTAACTCCTCCATAGAGGCCCTGTGGTCAGACCAATGGTTGGTTGCACACATGTGCATCTCTAGTTGTCTTTCACAGAGTATCTCAGGGGACAACCATACCCTGTTCCTCTTAGCAAGCACTTATTTTCTTTTTTTATTCAATATATTTTTTATTTACCTTTCAAATGATTGCCCCTTTTCTGGACCCCCACTCCCTGAAAGTCCCATAAGACCCCTTCCCTTCCGCTGTTCTCACACCCTCCCCTTTGCACTTCCCTCTTCTGGTTTTGCCATATACTTCTAAACTGAGTCTTTTAAGAACAAGGGGCCACTCCTCCGATCTTCTTGTGCCTCATTTGATGTGTGGATTATGTTTTGGGAATTCCAGTTTTCTAGGTTAATATCCACTGATATTAACCTACAAAAGGTAAGGCCACCACTATCTTTGCATACCAGGATTCATCTCTTGAGACTGGGTTACCTCACTTAGTATTATGTTCTCCAACTCCATCCATCATTGCCTAAAAATTTCATGAATTCATTGTTTCTAATGACTGAATAGTACTCCATTGCGTACTCCATTGTGTACCACCATAGTGGGGTATTCCTGTGACAACCTGACCATGTTTAGGGGAGGACTGTGAAAGGACCTTGGAGCTTTGAGCTAGAAAAGCCATTAGAATATTAAGAGCTGGATGGAAAGTTCTGTAGGAGCTTGGAAGACAATGTTAAGAACAGCGCAGACGATGGAGGCCTGGCTTGTGAAATTTCAGAGGGAAGATTAAAAACTCGTACAGTGGCCATGTTTTGATTGTTAAAATTCTGTGACTTTGGTTAGCTGGAGATAAAGAATCAGGTGTGATTCTTTACAAGATACCAGAACTACTAAAGCAAACCTTTGTGTTACTGCGACTATTGATGCTGGTTAGCAAGAGCTAAGAAATTAGCGGTGATTAAGAAGAGACCCGCATCACTGAGATGAAATCTTCTTGTTAGTGTTTTCTGAGAGTACAGAGAGTGTGTTCCATAGTTAGCCACAGTTGTAATTTATGCTGTGTCTGGACTTGCTTCTGTGTAAGATTCACACAGATGGAATTGGATTTGAAAGCATGAAGGGCTCATGAAGAGCAGCTGCGACTCTTGTCACAGTGAGAGGCCACAGAAGGCAATTGGTGAAGGTACAGCCTCAGTTGCAATTAATGGCCCAGGTCTTGAAGGGGTCATGCATAGGAGCAGAGGCTTCTCACCCTGATGAGATCCTATGGAAGGCTTTTGGTGAAGCCTAATTACAGCAGAAGTCTGTAGTTTTTTGGAGATGACAGTACCATGTGATGACCACCAATAGCAGCAGCAGCAGTGGAGTACAGGCATCTGGAGCCTAGAAGACGAGCTGTGTGCTGCACAGGGCAGAGCTGAATAAGTGACTAAAGACCTTGGAGGAACCCAGAAGATCGTGAGTTGGATCCCAGACATTGAACCATTGGAAGTTGAGTTTAGGTTTTGGTTGTGACTGTGCCCTGATATGTTTCCCTCCTGAAGGAAAAAAGTATTTTAGTGGAACTCACATTTGAGAGTTTCTATTTTTAAAAGACTTAGATATTGAAAGATGTTGGACATTTTATGGTGATTGATCTTTTAATATGTAAAGACTGTCGGACTTTTAAAGTTATTTAGAGCTTGGGAATGAATAATAAAGTAAGGGTTGAGGATTAATAGTGATGTGTTTATGTGTCAAGTTGACAAGGGGTCAATTGTACTGGCTAGTTTTGTGTGTCACCTTGACACAAGCTTGAGTTATCACAGAGAAAGGAGCTTTAGTTCGGGAAGTGCCTCCATGAAATCCAGCTGTGGCACATTTTCACAATTAGTGATCAAGTGGGGAGGGCCCCTTTTTGGGTGGTACTTCTGTGGGGCTGGTCCTTTTGCATTCTATAAGAGAGCAAGCTGAGCAAGCAAGTAAGCCAGTAAGAAACAACCTCCATGAAAGAGGAACACCCCTCCACTGCTGGTGGGATTGCAAGATGGTGCAACCACTTTGGAAATCAGTATGGTGGTTCCTCAGAATACTGGGCATGTCACTTCCTGAGGACCCTGTTATACCACTCCTGGGCATATAACCAGAGGATTCTTCAGCATTCAATAAGCACACATGCTCCACTATGTTCATAGCAGACTTATTTGTAGTAGCCAGAAACTGGGAAGAACCTAGGTGTCCTTCAACGGAGGAATGGATACAAAAAATGTGGTACATTTACACAATGGAGTACTATTCAGCCATTAGAAACAACGAGTTCATGAAATTCTTAGACAAATGGATGGAGCTGGAGAACACCATACGAAGTGAGGTAAGCCAGTCTCAAAAGATCAGTCATGTTATGCACTCACTGATAAGTGGATATTAGCCTAGAAACTTTGAATACCCAGGACATAATCCACAAACTAAATGATGTCCAAAAAGAATGGAGTAGTGTTCCCTGGTTCTGGAAAGACTCAGTGCAAGAGTATAGGGGGATTCCATAACAGGGAATTGGGAAGGGGTGGATGGAAGAGCAGGGGGATGGAGGACGGCTTCTGGGAATTGCGGGGAATGGGGACCCAGAAAAGGGGAAATCATTTGAAATGTATATAAAAAATATATCAAGAAAGAAAAAAAAAAAAAAAAAACAATCTCCATGACTGTAGGGAGCCGCTTGCCAGTTAACTGTTGTTAACTGTTAACAAGTCCTTATTTGGGTGGAGCCTGTTGGGTCTTGCGCCTTCCACGTGGATACATCCTATCAGCAATGCCCACATGGCTAAGCCTGATTGGCTGGCTATTAGTATTTAAGGGCTGGGCTGATTCTCTCAGGTCAGAAGAAGAAGTAGTACAGGAGAGAGAAATAGTAGAAGAGGGAGAAGAAGGAGAAGAAGTGCAAGGGTCCTGAGTAAACTGCTTGAAGAAGATCTTCCTGTGTTGCATCATTCCTTGCCGGCGAGGGTGGACACGACAACTGGTGCGGAAACCCGAGTCAAGAAACTCTCCTCATTCCTTGGGTTTGAAGATCAGAACTTCTCGCAGTCAGGGTAGCGCACTGGTAAGTTCCTGGTTAAATGGGACAATAAAGTTCCAGGTTAAATGGGACAATAAAGTTCCAGGTTAAATGGGACAATAAAGTTCCCGGTTAAATGGGACAATAAAGTTCTCGATGAGAGACAATAAAGTTCCCAGGCAAGGTGGGACAAAAGGGACCGTTAAAAACGGGCAGCCTGTTCCTCTCTGTAAAGAAGGAGGGAGGGAAAAGTTTGCAGAAGGCAAACAGAAAGTGAAAGTAAAGTCCGCTGAGGTTTAAGTTCGCAGATTAGCAACCTAGTGAAAAGTAAAGAGTTACAATTTATAGCAACCTAGTGAAAAGTAAAGAGTTACAATTTATGGACCCTGCTCTGATAGCAGTGTCCTACATTTTTTTCTGCTTTCTTTTTGTAAAAGGACTTAGAGCCTTAATTTTGAAAATGGAGACCTCACACTCTCATCCAATTTTTCTGGCTCTTCAGGAGCTGCTTTTATCAAAGAATTTAAAGATCAAGAAATCGACCTTAGAGAGATTTCTTAATGAATGTAATACTGTGGCACCCTGGTTCGCTCTTTATGGCAGCCTAACGGTCGCCTGCTCGCATAGGTTAGGGAAGGATCTGGACTTAGCCTGGGTTCAGGGCACACTCAAAGGAGGTGTAAAACCTATTTGGAAGCTTCTTAGGGGCTGGTTAGAAGATAAAACATGCTGTAAGGCCGTAGAGGATGGACAAACTGCTTTAGAAATCTTTCAAGAGGAAAGATCAGAAAAGGCAGAGAGTGTTAAGGAAAAAGGGGCAAAGTCTCTCTACCCTGCCTCAGAAGGGTTAGGAAATTTCAGTTCGGAAGATTCTGATCTTGAGGAGGAGGAGATACATGCTCTGGTTGAACAGTTGGAGGGAGCGAGCCTAAAACAGAGGAAGAAACTTAGAGATAAGTCAGGGGTGGCAGCGTCATCAATGGGTGTAGCCGTCCCCAACCTGCCAATACCTCCCACTCCTACACCTAATCTAGAGACTACCAAGTATACAGGGAATTCCTTTTGCCCACGAGTTTGGTCACAGGTTCGCACCTAGTTCTCTTTAGCTTATCCAGTGTTTCAGAATCCACAAGGGCAAAGGAGTCATGAGACTTTAGACTTTAAAGTTATTAAAACTCTGGCTGAATCAGTTCGAAATTATGGAACATCTGCTGCCTTCACGGTGGCTCAAGTTGAGGCTCTCACTAGGTACTGTATGACTCCTGGGGATTGGAGTTCCTTGGTTCGTGCCTGTCTAAGCCCAGGACAATACCTTGATTGGAAAGCATTTCTTATAGAATTTACAACTGAGCAGGAGGCAGTTAACTTAGCGGCGGGCAACCCACAATGTGATAGGGATATGCTCCTGCGTCAAGGAAGGTATGCCAACCAACAGACTAATTATTCGGTGCAAGTATACAATCAAGTCAATGATATTTCTATAAAAGCTTGGAAGTCCCTCCCCAATAAAGGGGAGGTAACAGGAAATATTACCAAGGTTATTTAAGGGCCAATGGAGCCTTTCTCTGATTTTGTTGCTCGACTCCTCTAGACTGCCACCAGAATTTTTGGCAATGTGGATTTGGCAGGGCCCCTAATAAAGCAGCTTGCTTTTGAACAATGCACAAAGGAGTGCCGTGCAGCTATAACCCATTCAAAAACAAGGGGATAGAGGAATGGATGAAAGCGTGCAGAGAGTTAGGAGGGCGGCTGACTAATGCAGGTCTTGCTGCGGCTGTGGTGCAATTAACACAGAACAGGAAACCACAGTCAGGAGCTTGCTTCAGGTGTGGAAAGCTGAGCCATCTTAAAAAACAATGTCTGGAAAGAGGAAGCACAGGCACAGGTGAAATTTTTCTACACCCTAGACAACCTGGATTGTGTCCCAAGTGCAAAAAGGGAAATCATTGGGCTAATGAGTGTAGGTCCTTAAAGGACATACATGGACAGCCCCTTCCGTCTGGCTATGGAGGTGCTCTGCCAAAAAACGGCCAGCGGGGCCCTTGTCCCCAGGGCCCACAAATATATGGGGCCATAGAGGAACAAACCACCAGTCCCACATCAGAGAGATGGCCGTCCCTTCACCATCCAAGGGACCGTGGAGAGCCACTGCTGGTTCTGCAGGATTGGACCTCTGCTCCACCTCCAGGCTCGTATTAACTCCTCAAATGGGAGTCCAAATAATTGATACTGATTTTAAAGGACCCCTTGACCTGATACCGTGGGCCTACTCATTGGTAGATCATCCACTGCTTTGAGAGGCTTAATAGTGCACCCGGGGATTATTGATCCAGATTTCAGAGGAATAGTCAAGATAATGGTAGAGTCCCCAAAAGGAATTACAGTTATTTCCCCAGGAGATAGAATAGCTCAGCTCATTGTGCTCCCTAGTTTGCATTCAAAGTTTCCAGCTCAGAAAATAAATAGGGGGAAAAAAGGGTTCGGATCCACTGGCAATGACCTTACATTTTTGGCACTGGATTTAGACCAGCGCCCCATTGTAGAATTGCAAATTGAAAATAGACAAATTCAGGGACTACTGGACACTGGAGCTGACAAAAGCATAATAGCTAAAAAGGATTGGCCGGCAAGCTGGCCAATCCAGATCTCCTCTCAAACATTACAGGGCTTGGGTTATGCAAAGGCCCCGGATATTAGTGCAAGACAACTCAAGTGGCAAGATCAGGAAGGACACTCTGGCGTGATACAGCCCTATGTCCTAGATTTACCAATCACCCTATGGGGGAGGGATTTGCTGAAGAATATGGGCTATAAATTAACCAATGAATATTCGGAAGTCTCGCAACAACTCATGAAGCAGATGGGGCATTACCCCGGAAGGGGCATTGGGAAATTTTTAAAAGGAAGAACTAGCCCAGTTGTTGCTCAACAAAGACCCGATTGGCAAGGTCTGGGTTTTTCCTAAGGGCCATTGAGGAGGGCATTCCCATCACATGGAAGACAGAGGAACCGGTGTGGGTTCCTCAATAGCCCCTTTCCTCTGAAAAGCTTACAGCAGCTCATTCCTTAGTAAGTGAACAGCTCTCTCTTGGGCACATTGAAACCTCAGTATCTCCTTGGAACACACCCGTTTTCGTTATAAAAAAGAAAGCAGGAAAATGGAGGCTGCTTCATGACCTCCGCGCTATTAATCAAAAAATGCAAGTGATGGGTCCAGTGCAGCGAGGCCTTCCCTTGTAGTCTGCCTTACCTAGCCATTTGCCAGTCATACTAATTGATATAAAAGACTGTTTCTTTTCAATCGCCCTCTGCATTAAAGACAGGGCGAGGTTTGGATTTACCATCCCTTCCTGCAATCACGAGGAAAATGATAAGAGGTATGAATGGAAAGTGTTACCCCAGGCCATGGCTAATGGCCCCACTATGTGTCAAGTATTTGTGAGTGCTGTCATCGCTCCTCTAAGAGAGCAATATTCTAGAGTAAGATGCATCCACTACATGGATGATATCCTTCTGAGTAATAAAGATGAGAAGGTTTTGGATCAGGCTTATGAAGAGCTAATAAGATTATTGAGAAGAAAGCAATTGTTTGTTGCCCCTGATAAGGTTCAAAAAACCAGTGTAGTTTCTTATTTGGGAGCAAGATTGGATCCTCTTACAGTAGTCTCACAAAAAATTGAAATTAGAAAGGATAATCTCAAGACACCTAATGACTTTCAGAAGTTGTTGGGTGATATAAACTGGATCTGAAGCTATTTGAAAATACCTAATTATGAATTAAAGCCAATATTCAATCTTTTGGCCAGTGATTCAGCCCTGAATTCTCCTAGACAACTAACTAAGGAAGCTCGAGTGGCCTTGAGGAAGGTAGAGCAAGGACTACAGGATGCAGTACTATATCGTTGCACAGAGACTTGGATATTATCCTGTGCATTCTGCCTACCATTTTGCAGCCTACAGGGCTGTTATGGAAGGCAGGACACTTATTATGGATTCATCCTAAAGCCTCACCAGCAAAATCCATAGAGCATTACCCCACTGCTGTTGCAAAATTGGCCTTTAATGGAATACAACAGTGTTTGCAGATTTTTGGGAGATATCCAGCCTCCCTGATTATTCGATATACTGTTTTTCAAGTGCAAATATTATGTGGAGCAATTGATGACTGGGCCATATTGCGCTGTAGTTTCCATGGCATTATAGATAATCATTATCCCAAGCAAACTTTGCTTTTCTTTTTTAAAGAACATCCTGTTGTGTTTCCAAAAGTAACTGCACAAAATCCTTTGCCAGATGCTCCCAATATATTTACAGATGGATCAAAAACTGGATGTGGGGTGTATATGGTAGAACATCAGAAACCAGTCCTGTATCAATTCCAGCCAAATTCTTCACAGGTGGTTGAGTTGCAAATTGTCTTGGAAATCTTTAAAAAATGTCTTTTTCCCTTTTATTTGCTTTCCATTTCAGCATATGAGGTAAATGTTGTAAAAATTCTAGAGGTAGCCAGACATATAAAACAAAGCAGTACTCTTTGTCAATTACTGAGAGAGTTACAAAAGATCATTTGGCTGAGAGAGTCAAAATTTTTTATACAACATATTCGAGCTCATACAGGCTTACCTGGCCCATTAAGTGAAGGAAATGATCTGGTTGATCGTTGCAATAGAATGGAATATGCCTTTTTAGTTCTGTTTTGGAAAATGCCCGAATTTTTCATAAGCAATTTCATATTCCTTCAAAGACCTTGCAACGAAGGTTTGGATTATCCCGAGCAGATGCCAGACAAATTGTGCTCGAATGTCCACAATGTGCTGTTTATAATCATCCCCCTAGTTTAGGAATTAATCAAAGAGGTTTGCTACCTTTAAAAATTTGGCAAATGGATATTATTCATATTTTTGAATTTGGAACTTTAAAATATGTTCATGTTTCTGTGGATACTTGTTCTGACATCATTCATGCTACAGCCTTGAGTGGAGAAAAGACACGTAACGTTATTGCACATTGCCTTGAAGCATGGGCGGCTTGGGGGCAACCTCAACAGCTTAAGACAGACAATGGCCGTGCCTATACAACTCAGTCTTTTCAATCCTTTTGCAAGCAAATGAATATAATCTTGAATCATGGTCTACCTTATAATCCTCAGGGCCAAGGCATTGTTGAACGTGCTCATCGTACCCTTAAGGAATGTTTAACAAAACAAAAAGAGGGAATTGGGTATGGTAGAACACCCAAAGAACGACTTTCATTGGCATTATTTACTTTAAATTTTTTGAATCTGGATAATGATGGTTTGGCTCCAGCTGATCAGCACCAATGCCGTAATAATACCTTGAAGGGTTATGTTAAATGGAAAGATGTGCTTACTGGATTATGGCATTGCCCTGATCCAGTGTTGGCGTGGGCGAGAGGTTCTGTTTGTGTGTTTCCTCAGACTCAACAAGATCCACTGTTGGTGCCAGAGCGGCTGACCAGACGCTGCAATAAAAATGAAGATCCTCCTGCTGTTACTGATTCTCGGCGAGACATTGATGCTGGTGTAGATGGAGCCAAGATGGGCGATCTTGTCGGTGTTCCTGAGACCAATGCCGATACGCCATGATACTAAGCTGTTTCCTTGTCTTTTAGTTCTAACAAGTCTCTTGATATACCTTATTCACCTTTAAAGAGGAGGGAGTGTAAATGAAAACTATGCCCTTGCCATCCTTTTGATAGTACTTTCAATTGTTTGCCTGTGGTGCATCTGCAGGATGAGGTGTATCCAACAAAGACAGGTTGCAATGATGATGCAGGCATTCACAGCCATTGAAGCTGGACAGTCCTCCTAGGCCTGGCTGGCAGCCATGAAAGCCTAATAAGATGTTTTCCACGCTCAGGATGCGAGGCTAAGCACTGCACTAAGGGGCCCATGATTGGAGAGCCCTTGAGGGGAACATGTTTGACTGCACACGGGTTGGTACACCAGAACCCGTCTCTGAGCAAAAGGTACCGGACAGGTTTGACGAAATCCACTGGGCTGATGGCTCAGAAGGGCATCGAAACAAGGTTCATGAGTCCACCCGATGGGCAAATGATATATCAGAGGTCAAACCTCTACTCTCACATGAATGCGTGTTTAAAAAGAAAAAGGAGGAACTGTAGGGAGCTGCTTGCCCGTTAACTGTTGTTAACTGTCGTTAATTGTCGTTAACTGTTAACAAGTCCTTATTTGGGTGGAGTCTGTTGAGTCTTGCGCCTTCCACGTGGATACAACCTATCAGCATTGCCCACGTGGCTAAGCCTGATTGGCTGTCTATTAGTATTTAAGGGCTGGGCTGATTCTCTCGGGGTCAGAAGAAGAAGAAGTACGGGAGGGAAAAGTAGTAGAAGAGGAAGAAGAAGGAGAAGAAGTACAAGGGTCCTGAGTAAACTGCTTGAAGAAGATCTTCCTGTGTTGCATCATTCCTTGCCGGCGAGGGTGGACGGGACACATGACCTCTGCATCATCTCGTGCTTCCTGACCTGCTTGAGTTCCAGTCCAGACTGTCTTTAGTGATGAACTGCAATGTGGAAGTGTAAGCTCAATAAAACCTCGCCCCCCCAAAAAAAAGTGTTTCTTGGTCATGATGTTTGTGAAGGAATAGAAAGCCTGACTAAGATATGTATATATACCACATTTTTTGCATCCATTCTTCTGTTGAGGTTCATCTGGGTTCTTTCCAGCTTCTGGCTGTTATAAATAGCGCTGCTATGAACATATTGGAGAATGTATCTTTATTACATGCTGGGGAATCCTCTGGGTATATGCCCAGGAGTGGTATAGCAGGATCTTCCAGACATGAGGTGCTAAGTTTTCTGAGGAACTTCCAGACTGATTTCCAGAGTAGTTCTACCAATTTGCAACCCCACCAGCAGTGGAGGAGTGTTCCTCTTTCTCCAAAACCTTACCAACACCTGCTGTCTCCTGAATTTTTAATCTTAACCTTTCGGAATGCTGTAAGATGAAATTTCAGGGTTGTTTTGATTTCTTTTTCCCTGATGACTAATGAAGTTGAGCATTTTTTAAGATGCTTCTCTGCCATCCGAAGTTCTTCATGTGAAAATTCTTTGTTTAACCCTGTACCCCATTTTTAATAGGATTATTTGGTTTTCAGGTGTCTAACTTCTTGATTTTTTGTATATATTGTATATTAATCCTCTATCTGATGTAGGGTTGGTGAAGATCTTTTCCCATTTTGTTGGTTGCCGATTTGTCCTATTAATGGTGCCCTTTGCCTTACAGAAATTTTGTTACTTTCTGAGGTCCCATTTTTCAGTTATGATCTTAGAGCCTTCACTATTGGTGATCTGTTCACAGACTTTCCCTCCTCTACAGATGTCCTCAAGGGTCTTCCCCAGTTTCTTTTCTATTAGCTTCAGAGTGTCTGGGTTTATGTATAGGTCCTTGATCCATTTGGATTTGAGCTTAGTACAAGGAGACAAGGATGGATCAATTCTCATTCTTCTGCATGCTGACCTCCAGTTGATCCAGCAGCATTTGTTGAAAAGGCTATCTTTTTTCCATTGGATGTTTTCAGCCCCTTTGTCGAGGTTCAAGTGGCCATAGGTGTGTGGGTTCATTTCTGGATCTTCAATCCTGTTCCATTGATCCACCTGCCTGTCATCTTGCCAATATCATGTAGTTTTGAACATTGTTGTGCTGGAGTATTGCTTAACATCAGAGCTACTCATTCCCCCACAATTTCTTTTGTTGTTGAGAATAGTTTTAGCTATCCTGGGTTTTTTTTTTTTTCCAGATGAATTTGAGAACTACTCTTTCTAACCCTATGAAGAATTGAGCAGGGATTTTGATGGGAAATGTGCTGAATTTGTATATTGCTTTTGGAAAAATGGCCATTTTAACTATATTAATCCTGCCTATCCCTGACCATGGGAGGTTTTTTCCATTTTTTGAGGTCTTCTCCATTTCTTCCAGATCTTTTACTTGTTTGTTAAGAGTCACCCCAAGGTACTTTATACTGGTTATGGCTATTGTGAAGGGTGTCATTTTCCTAATTTCTTTCTCAGCCTGCTTATCCATTAGGCTGCTAGTGTACGCTCTCTCAGTTTTCTTTTTGGAGGCACTCGGGGCTAAGAGTTTTTCTGTTAGCACTGCTTTCCTTGTGTCCCAAAGATTTGGGTATGTTGTGCCTTCATTTTCATTAAATTCTAAAAAGTCTCTGATTTCTTTTTTATTTCTTCTTTGGATAAGGGGTCATTGAGTAGAGTGTTGTTCAGCGTCCATGTTTATGCGGGCTTTCTGTTGTTTTTTTGCTATTGAAAACCACTCTTACTGCATAGTGTTCTGAGAGGAGGCATGGGATTAGTTCGATCTTCTTATATTTGTTGAGATCTGTCTTGCGACCAATTGTGGTCAATTTTGGAGAAGGTATCACGAGGTGCTGAGAAAAAGGTATATTCTTTTGCTTTAGGGTGAAATGTTCTATAAATATCAGTCAAATCCAATTGTTCCAAAGCTTCAATTAGTTTTACTGTGTCCCTGTTTAGTTTCTGCTTTCCTGATTGAGGAGATTGGGGTGTTGAAATCACCCACAATTATTGTGTTAGGTGCAAGGTGTGCTTTGAGCTTTAGTAAAGTTTCTTTTACGAATGAAGGTGCCCTTGCATTTCGAGCACAGATGTTCAGAAGTGAATGTTCTTCTTGTGGACTTTTGTTTGAGCAGCAAGAAGTGTCCTTCTGTGTCTCTTTTGATGACTTTATATTGAAAGTCAATTTTATCTGATATTAGATTGGCTACTGTGGCTTGTCTCCTGAGACCATTGGCTTCTTAAATTGTCTTCCATCCTTTTACTCTAAGTTAGTTTCTGTCTTTGACACTGATGTGTGTCTCCTGTATGTAGCAACATGTAGGGTCCTGTTTCTTTATCCAGTCTGTTAGTCTATGTATTTTTATTGGGGAATTTCGTCCATTGAGGTTAACAGATATTAAGGAATAGTGATTATTACTTCCTGTCATTCTTGATGTCATTTTTATATTTGAGTGGTTATCTTTTTTTGGGTTTGATGAACGAATGTGACTATCTTGCTTTTTCCAGGGTGTAGTTTCTCTCGTTTTATTCAAGTTTTCCTCCTATTATTCTTTGCAGAGCTGGGTTTGTGGAAAAATATAATTTGGTGTAAATTTGGTTTTGTCATGGAATATCTTGGTATCTCCTTCTATGGTGATTGAAAGTTTTTTTGGCTATAGTAGCCTTGGCTAACATTTGTGTTCTCTTGGAGTCTGCATGAGATCTGCCCAGGATCTTCTAGCTTTCATGGTTTCTACTGAGAAGGCTGGTGTGAGTCTGATAGCTCTTCTTTTATATGTTACTTGGCCTTTTTCTCATATTGTCTTTAATATTCTTTCTTTGTTTAGTGCATTTGGGGTTTTGATTATTATGTGACAGGATGCATTTCTGCTCAGGTCCATTCTGTTTGGAGTTCTATAGGCTTCTTGCATATTCATGGGCATCTCTCTCTTTAAATTGGGAAAGTTCTCTTCCATAATTTTTTTGAAGGTATTTGCTGGCCCTTTCAGTTGTAAATCTTCACTCTCATTAATGCCTATAATCCTTATGTTTGGTCTTCTCACTGTGTCCTGGATTTCCTGGATGTTCTAGCATACAAACTTTTTGGATTTTGCATTTTCTTTGACTGTTGAGTCCATAGTTTCAACGGTATCTTCGGCATCTGAGATTCTTTCTTCCATATCTTGTATTCTCTTTTTTATATTTGCATCTATGTCCCCTGATTTCTTCTCAAGGTTTTCTATTTCTAAAGTTATCTCCCTTTGTTATTTCTCAGTTGATTCCATTCCTGTTTTTAGATCCAGGATAGTTTTGCTCAGTTCCTTCATTTGTTTGTTTGTGTTTACTTTATTTCTTTAAGAGATTTTTGTGTTTCCTCTTTCATGACTTCTGCCTGTTGACTCAAATTCTCTTGCAATTCTTTAATTTTTTTTCATTTTTATTTTATTTATTTATTATTTATTTATTTATTTATTTATTTATTTATTTATTTATTTATTTATTTAATGTTTCTTCTTTATTGACTTCTATCTCTTGGGCTTTATTCTCCAGAATTTCTTTAAGAGATTTTTGTGTTTCCATTATACATGTTTCTAATTTATTCAGGTTCCCCTCTATTTCTTTAATAGATTCCTTTATGTCCTTTTTGTGTTCTTGTAGCAGCATCATGAGCATTGATTTTAAAACCAAATCCTGTTTCTCAGGTGTCTTGGCATAACCAGAACTTGCTGATGTTGGACAGTTTTCTTCAGATGCTCCACTATTGCCTAGATTTCTGTTAGTGGCGTTCCTGCATTTACTATTTTCCATTTTGTTCTCTGGCATTAGCTGGTCTTTTCTCTGGCTTGTATTTGAGCCTCCTGTGAGGCTCTAGAGCTATTTCCACAACAATGGATGGCAGGGTTTCCCCTGTCACAGATTACAGATGTGCAGTCCTCCTCTTGGGTGCCCTTGGATTCCTAGTGTGCCTTGCCCCAGATTGTCTCTGTGGACCAGGTAGTGCTCCTTTGCTCCATCAGAGAGGGCTGATGGGGTATGCTGCCGGACCTTGTCCAAGTGATGATCACTCTGCTGGTTAGCTGATCTCCCAAACGGGTTGGTGCACACAAGGCTAGCCTAGCAACTCAGGCCCTGAGTCTAGGCAAAAGCCTGCCTGGCCAAGGCCCTAGCAGAGTTCCCCTTGGACAATGAGTGTTAAATGGTTCTGTCAGGTGGCCAGATTGGCAGGGTGCATGAGCTCCTCGAAAGTGCCTGGAGAGTCTGCTGTGCTAACCTCCTCCTAGCTTGGTTGACACACAGTTGGCCCACCAAGCAGCGCCCTAAAAACTCTACTAGAGAACTCCTACAGCTGATAAATAACTTCAGCAAAGTGGCTGGCTATAAAATCAATGCAAGCAAATCAGTAACCTTCATATACTCAAAGGACAAGGAGACTGAGAAAGAAATTAGGGAAATAACTCCTTTCACAATAGCTACAAACAGCATTAAGTATCTTGGGGTGACTCTAACCAAAGAAGTGAAAGACGTATATGACAAGAACTTCAGATCTCTGAAAAAGGAAATTGAAGAAGATCTCAGAAAATAGAAAAATCTTCCATGCTCGTGTGTTGGCAGGATTAATATAGTTAATATGGTCATCTTGCCTAAGGCAATCTACAGATTCAATGCTATCCCCATAAAAATCCCAACCAAGTTCTTCATAGAGCAAGAAAGAGCAATTCTCAAATTCATCTCGAATGACAAAAATCCCAGGATAGCTAAAACTATTCTCAACAGGAAAAGAAGTTCAGTGGGATTCAGATTCCCAGACCTCAAACTTTACTATAGAGCAATAGTGATTAAAAACTGCATGGTATTGGTACAATGCCAGGGAAGCGGATCAATGGAATAGAATTGAAGGCCCCAAAATGAACCAACAAACCTAGGGACACTTGATCTTCCACAAAGGAGCTGTAAGCATCCAGTGGGAAAAAAAGATAGTCTTTTCAACAAATGGTGCTGTTTCAATTGGAGGTCAGCATGCAGAAGAATGTCAATCGATCGATTCTTATCTCCTTGCACCAAGCTCAACTCTAAATGGATCAAGGACCTCCACATAAAACCTGACACTGAAACTAATAGAAGAGAAACTGGGGAAGACCCTTGAGAACATGGGCACAGGGGGAAAGTTCCTGAACAGATCATCAATAGCTTATGCTCTAAGATCAAGAATTGACAAATGGGACCTCATTAAACTAAAAAGTTTCTGTAAAGCAAAGGACACTGTCAAAAGGACAAAATGTCAACCAACAGATTTGGAAAGAATCTTCACCAACCCTAAATCTGACAGAGGGCTAATATCTAATATATATAAAGAACTCAAGAATGTAGATCCCAGAGAACCAAATAACCCCATTAAAAATGGGCTATGGATCTAAACAAAGAATTTTCACATGAAGAACTTCAGTGTGCTGAGAAACACCTTAAGAAATGTTCACCATCATTAAGCATTAGGGAAATGCAAATCAAAGCAACTCTCAGATTTCACCTCACACCAGTCAGAATGGATAAGGTCAAAAACTCAGGAGACATCAGGTGTTGGTGAGGATGTGGAGAAAGAGGAACATTCCTCCACTGCTGGTGGGATTGCAGGATGGTGCAACCACTTTGGATATCAGTCTGGCGGTTCCTCAGAAAACTGGCATGACACTTCCTGAGGACCCTATTATACCACTCCTGGGCATATACCCAGAGGATTCTTCAGCATGTTCCATTATGTTCATAGCTGCTCTATTTGTAGTAGCCAGAAGCTGGAAATAACCCAGGTGTCCTTCAAGGGAGGAATGGATACAAAAAAATGTGGTATATTTACACAATGGAGTACTATTCAGCCATTAGAAACAATGAATTCATGAAATTCTTAGACAAATGGATGGACCTGAAGAACATCATACTAAGTGAGGGAACCAGTCTCAGAAGATCAATCATGGTATGCTCTCACTGATAAGTGGATATTAGCCTAGAAACTTTGAGTACCCATGACATAATCCACATATTAAATGATGTCCAAAAAGAATGGAGGATTGGCCGCTGGTTCTGGAAAGATTCAGTGCAAAAGTATAGGGGAATTCTTGAACAGGGAAGTGGGAAGGGGTAGATGGAGGAGTAGGTGGAAGGAAGAGGGCTTCTGGGACTTGCGGGGAGTGGGGGCCCAGAAAAGGGGAAATCATTTGAAATGTAAACAAAAAACATATCTATAAAAAATAATAATAATTAAAAAAGAAAAACACACAAAAAACAAAAACAAAAAAAACAAAAAACAAAAAAACAAAAAACAAAAAAACAAACAAAAAAAATAAAAGAAAGAAAATCTGACTTTTCTTTTACAAGATTTACTTTTCCAAAATCATTTGTTGAGTGTGTTAGTCAGGGTTTCTATACCTGCACAAATATCATGACCAAGAAGCAATTTGGGAAGGAAAGGGTTTATTGATCTTACAGTTCAATGCTGCTGTTCATCACTAAAGGAAATGATGACTGGAACGTAGCAGGTCAGGAAGCAGGAGCTAATGCAGAGGCCATGGAGGGATGTTACTTACTTGCTATTTCCCCTGTCTTTCACAGACTGCTCTTTTACAGAAACCAAGAGCACCAGTCTAGAGGTGGTACCACCCACAAGCACTCGTTGATTACTAATTGAGAAAATGCCCCACAGCTGGATCTCATGGAGGCACTTACCCAACTGAAGCTTCTATCTCTGTGATAACTACAGCCTGTGTCAACTTGAAACATAAAATGAGCCAGTACAAGAATGGTAGAATTTCTTAATATTAGAAATTAAAATGTTATCCTACATTTTATTAAAAAGCATTCAAATGTTATACTGAATACTTCCGGATATGTATGAAGATTTTTGAAAAATATCAAAATTTCAGAATTAATGTAAACAATGCACAAATATTCCACTATAACTGCACAGAAAGTATAGAACAGAATAAAGAGAAAATTAAATACTTAAAACACGTTTATCTTTTATACTTCAAAGATACCATTAATATCTAACATATAAAAGTCATGGAAATATTCATATTTGGTAATAATGAAAAATGTATAATATTGTTTATGCTCTGATCAGATTGGTATATATTTAATAATTGCATAGAACAATTTTTAAATAAATAAACATTATTATTATTTAATCTAGTTGAAAAATAACGTAAAAAAAATTCATCCTTGTCCATTCAGTAGGACTAAAAGCTAGAAAATGGACATTGCTCAAATGAAAAGCTAAAATAGAAATTGAGCCCTCAGTACTGGTAATATGTGCTTACAAAGGACTGTATATAGCACACCCTTAGACATAATGACAGAATACCCAGGAAAGAGTCCACAGAACTCAAAAATGCTAAAAAAACATAGGGTCTTAAGCCTACATGGGAGAAGTAAAGATCAAAAAAGAAGATAAAAATCACAGGAGTGTGAAAGGCCAGGAATGTTCTGGGTCAGAAAAGATACAGGCTGGACAAGAGGGGAACATGACAGATCTTGGGTAGGGGAAAATGCTTGAAGCCGTGAGGCCCAGCAAAAAAAGGAAACAGGCAACTTCAGGAGGTAGGAAGCCAGACAACCTCCAGATAGTACTAGAAACCAGGGACGTGAGAGACTCTAAGGACTCAAAGGGAGAAACCTTACATGAAATGTTCTACAGTGAGAGTAAGCTTTTAGAGCCTACCACCACCAGATATACAGGGCATCATGTGAGGGATGGGGGTGCCAGCCCACAGTCCAAAACTATGACCCACAACTTTTCCAGTTGGTAAAACAACATGGACAAGAAATGGAGAAGAGCTTGAGGAAAAGGAGGGCAGAGAGAGTTTCACAGTGGGAGACAGCTCAAGGGAAGGACCCCAGGCCTTGACACTATTATTGACGCTATGGAATCTTCACAAAAAGGAGCCTATAATTACTGTACTCTGAAAGATGCAACACAAAGGAGAATGAGTCCAATGAAGATATTTAGACACAAGCAGTGTACAGAATCTGGTTACTCCTGTGCTTGAATTAGGGAAAGGCTGGAAGAAGCTGAGGTGGAGGCCAGAGTTTTTAAGAGGACCTTGAGTATGAATTAGCCAGATACAAAAGATTTATGAGACATTGGATCATCAAACAGGCAGCCTACTATAACAGCTGATCTAAGGTATCTAACACATATAGAACAAAGAACTGCCAGGTCTGGGTTCAGTCAAAAAAAATTTATCTATGCCTTGAGAAACTGGAAACCTCAGGGAGTGCAGATATTTCATGGACGTGTATGTGGAAATTCTCATGGAGTTAGTGTGAGGGAAGTTATGGGCTGTTAAACAGTCACAAAATAAACCAGGATGCAGATAAAATTTGGACTGTAAAAAAATTACATAAAATAATAAAAAAAAATCAAAGAAAATGAAAGAAACAAAAAGGGAAGATAGAACCTGTGGAAACCACTTCCATAAGATAGGCATGTCCCACAGTTGAGGGACTGGGACACCTAAAGATTTCCAATTTTCATCCCAGAATTTTTCCATACAAAGCAAATACAGGGGCGAAATATGAAACAATGATTCAAGGAAAATCCATCCAGGGATCTTCCATCCCATTTACAGAAACCAAAGTGGAAAAAAATTCCTTAGTAAGTAGTAACTTGAAGTTAAAAATAACATTTTCATTTAGCTTCAGTCAGAATGATAAGGAAGAAATGAAGAATTGACAAAAAATTCTGCAAATGACATTGTGAAGCTAATGCTGATGCCAAGAAGTGCTTGCTAACAGGAACAGGGTATGTCTGTCACCTGAGAGAATCTGTATGTGACAGAGAACTAGAGATGCAGATGTGTCCAACCAAACATCGGGCTGATCACAGGAATCTCAATGGGGAAGTTAGGGGACAGACTGCACTGACTGATGGAGATAAACCCCTATAAGTATAAAAAGTTAACTAACCAGACAACCAAGAGCACACAGAAACTAAACCCACCAACTAAAGAGTGTACATACATGGAGTACTTCAGAGCTCTAGATAAACAGAGAACAGAGTATGACCTTATCTCATATCAGTCTCAGAGTAAGCTGTATCTGGAATGTTGAATGTCACAACATAGGGTGATGCTAAAGTCACAGTGAGGTGGGAGTCGATGGAAGAGCTCCCTCATAGTGAAAAGTCAATGGGGAAGAGCAGGGATAGAATGAAAGGCAGCTGTACATGGGTAATTTAGACAAAGGGGATATAATTTGAAACATACACTAAAATAAATGATCAATTAAAATATATATCAAAATAATAAAAAATTACAAAGGAAATGCTGCTTAGAAAGTAGTATGTTGGTTGATAAATATGCTCTGACTCTGAGGGGAACAAAGTATGTGTTTAAAACTTGCAGATGTGTTTTTCTTTAAAGCAAAAACAAACTTTAATTTTATATTTGAAAATATGAAGCACATTAAGAAAGCATCTTTTGTGAAAAAATTAGTAAGTCTTGTAGGACAAAATTTCTCTGTAGGTGTATGTCAATGGAAAGATGTGATGAAAAATGTCTGCTAAAATATGAGTTTGAAATCTATTCCATGATAAAAAGTTTTACTTTAATATCATAATGACCCTGAATAATGCATTCTAAATGTCTAGAATTCCACATCATCAGGCTTCCTTGTCTGTTTAAACAGATATATGTATTTAATCACATATAAAATATCGGTAAAAAAAAATGGGAAGCGTGTTGAACAACAAATCTTGAGAAGAACAAACACTTATGACTGTCAGGAACGAGCTACTCTGGTACTGGCCATTCAATTTAGATATGGATTATGAGATATGCCACCAAACAGCACTACCTAGTCTCTGGAAAAATTTAGTATCATATTCATAATAAATAAGTTGTTCCTTGGTGTAATGGAAGCATAAATGTTTTCTGAGAAAACTGGACAATCCTTACAATAGAGATGAAAAATAACAAAGGTAAAGAAACTCTGGGATAGCCTCAGGGTAGAATGGGATGTGTATAATATATTAATCAAAGAGCTGTTTACTCTATTATGATGCCATATTATGAGTCCCAAAGAGAGGATATCTCTAGTAGTGTAAGTTGGATCCAGTAAAATTATTGCAAAAACATGGGCTGATAAAAGTGTTTGGAAGCAAGTATGGAGTCAGAGGGTAAGAAAAAGGAAATAACTTCAAATATTGAAATATAGTAATGTAACAACTTGGAATCCACTATCAGAGGTATCTAGTGTACCATTTCTAGGTAAAAAAATAGGGTTTTTGAGAGAGACCTGTGGAGAAATTCTAGAAGAAATAACATTGCACATTGCACAGTGAAAAGTGTTGGAAAACACCAACAGAAACAGATATTCAGTGGAAGTCAATAAGCTGGAGGAAGAGACTGTGTAAAATAGACAAGGAAACATTTCTTCCATTACCATTAATTTTTAACCCATTTCTCATTTCATGTAAGTGCAGAAAGAACAGGTATTTACCTTTGTAGCTGTAACATTTATTCTTCCATTTTTTTCTTCATGATGGAGTTGGCAGGAGGATTTATTAAAAATTAATGAATTTGGAGAAAATTATGTATTTGAATATGTATTAGTGAATGACAAGAAAGATTGTAACCCATTAAAGAATGATTTGAACTCAAATATAGTTAGAGAAAACAGGTCAACTTCCCCTCAGCACACTGAAAACATAACAGTGAGTCACCTGTTAGTTTGCATCTGCATCCTTGCTTATTATTCTGAATTCACAAGGATCCATACATCACATACACTAGATCCATAAAACACTGATTCTGGTTCATGGCAACAAATGGACCTAGCAATACCTGTGTGTGCATGTGTGTGTGAGTGTGTGTCTGTGTGTGTGTGTTTGCTGTGTGTGTGTGTCCTCAATTTATGAAGGCTTTATTAAGTCTTTTTCTGTTTATATTAGAAGCCTGTTCTGTCTATATTAGAATCCAAATTCAAGATGAGCAATCTTGAAATATTTTCCCTTGAAACTGACTTTGCTAAAAAAAAATGAGAATTTAATATATAGTAAATATGGAAATTACAAATAATGAATTATTCTAATAATCTGTCGCATTTCATTTATACCACATTTTGCTTCCTACCAAACCAATAAGTTGGGACGTTTTTCATATAACTCCCTTCATGGTTTGGGAAATATGGGTCATTTCTAATTACTCTAAAATCTAGTTATCTTTGATAATTTATGTTTTTCTTTTGTTCTCACTAAAAAGTTAATGGAGAATACTTTGATTTAAGGATCAGAGATGATGCTGGTGGATATCCCTGAACTTCAAAAGGTAAGACATTAAAATATGGTTGCCTTTTTTTTCACTCTCTGTCTCTGATGCCCCTCCACACAATTACATCTATATCTCTTGTAAAAATTTTGGTCATTACCATAAAGAATGTATAATGAGGGTGTTATTCCAATTTCTATGCTACACATATCAAGACAGTTGAAATTTATTTTACAGATAACTCTACAAGAAAGGTCAAGAAGTTAACATCTACAATAGAGTTAAGGACAACTCTTTGTCAGTCAAACAAGAACAATGATGTGACTCTTCCAGGCAACGATTTCAACCCTGTCATGATGATTACACTCCCATAGCCAATCTTTATATATAAGAGAACCCTAGTCGATCTGGATATGATTGAAAAGCAACTGTAATGAAGGAAAAATTTCTATCAATGATAAACCCACTTGGCCACATTAAGATTATGCAGTTACACTCCCTGAATCTTGCAACAGACAGTGGCTGATAAAACAGCAAACAAAATCTTTAATTATATCAAATCATTTCCTTGTTGTAAGTGATTATTATTTAGAACACCTCAACACTCTGATATTCCAGATATGTATGATAACCATATATGTAAATAATCAATTATATATATTTGACAATTTTTATGGGAAAAAATTAGGACCACCATACAAAAATATGAAATGGAAATTGTTGGGTATTTTCCACTAAGATGCATTTAATATGAACTGAGATATCCCAATCAGACTGCATATGGATTTTTAAATTTTCTGTAAGTGGTTGTAGTATGAAAGTGTTACTGTCTACAGCTTTTATAAATGTGAGAGGAATTAAATGAACCTGTTTTATATTAGAAAAATGAAGTTTCAATAAATGATCTCTTTTCGTGATCTCTATTCTTTACAACGATTAATGTATTTTTAAAATTAGCTGTTCCTTTTTAATATATGTTTCATTGTAATTATACATGTCCTTAACTTCATTTATGGTCACACAGTGAAAAAAATGCAGATGTTCCAAATCAATTATATATTTTAAATAATTATATATTTTTGATAAAATATTATATTTTTAATTATATTTTTAATAATTACATTAAAAATATAAAATATATAATTACAGATTATATAAATTATAACTTATAATTTATAAAAATTATAAAATATATAATTACATATAAGTATATAAAATATATAATTACCTAATATATAATTTATAATTTATAAAAAATTATAAAATATATAATTAAATATTAATTATATATCTTTAATAATTTACATTGTGTCATAACTATGCATATAGCAAAAGAGTAGCCTATAACATTTGGACTTTGTAGAAATGTGATTATTAACCTTAAATGTACAAAAAGTCACTTTAGACATCTGCCCGCTTAGTCGAAAAAGAAGACACAGAAAATACATTTATCTCTCAGGCTGGTGTTTAACCAATGAGGTCTTCTACAAAATAGATCCTGAGAGCCAGTGTCAAATAACAGGGTCCCAACTGGACTTTGGTAAAATCATGGCAATGGTTTTGGAAATCTCCTGTGATTGAGTCTAAAGAATAAAGAATATTGAGAAATAATCTACCCCTTGAGAGAAAGCAGGGACTAAACACAAAGTAAGGAAGCATACAAGCAAAGGGCTGCCACCCAAGAGATGTGACACAGGGCAAGTGTGTATTTATGTGAATCCTTGATTATCTTGTGATGGAATTAATCTGTCATCCAGGTGTGTATGCATGTCCTCTTCTCCTAACTTTTCTGACATAATCCTTCAGTCAGAGAAAATATGACTAGCAGTGTAGTTATATCAATGGAGAGGGAGATTGTGACAACACCTGTTGTAAGTAAAGAAAATCCCCAATGTGGGAAATGGCCCTGTGAGGGAATAAAGTGTAATTTATTGAAAAAAGTATGTGCATAAACAAATGTGTTCATGAATGAAGGAATGAAGAAATGATGGAATAAATGAAGGAACATGTAAGAAATATTATAAAGATTCATATTTCCTGTGATATTTAAAATAAAATCTCCATCCCTGGAAAGAATGTATCACAGTTAGCTAGAAAATATACCAAGAAGAGAGATATTCTTCAATAGACAAAAGGTAATAAACTCACATATACTTTACTCATCTCTAAAGTGCATATTGTGAAACCTTCAAAGATACTTTGAACAATGGCAAGGTTCATCAAAATATACAGTAACTGGTACAATGACCTCAAATCCCATATGTTCCTATTCCCAGGCAAATGCATGTTACAATCTGTAAGAATTTATTTTTAACCTGGAATCATAATGGAAGAAACTAGGAAGCTAGAAAATAATCACTTATATGAGAGATTAATATCTCCATATCCATGCTGATAGCAGTTAACTTATATAGTAATGTTGTGTTTGGTAAGGCTAACTTTCATTTCCCTATTGTCTGAATAATAATTAGTGTCAGAGCATGCCTGGTTTGGTTTTCTACATAGTATTTGGTATTTACATTCTACTTTCTCTATTTTTACGGGTAGACTGGACACACACAAACACACACACACACACACACACACACACATACACACACACACACAAACACACACTCCCACACACTTACAATTATTTTCAGGTGTGTTGGTTGTCTTCTTCACTTATGTGATTTTATTTTGGTCCATCCATATGTTGGGCCTCTCTATGGATCATCTTTTCCTCTGGCTGGATGGTTCATTTCCATTCCTGAAATTATTTCAGATAAGAACACTAAGGTCAGAATTTTGATTTTGGAATGTACCCACGCTTCCTCATTTGATGCCATCTATTCCATATGGAGGTGGACACTATTAATACCCTCTCCCTATAGTCCAGCATTTCTGTAGGGTCCCTCTTTGTTAGTCACATGATCTATCACTTCCCAGTTCTCTGGTGTATTCTGGAGGGTCTCCTCAACCTCCTGTCCCCCAAGGTTGCCTGTTCGCCTTCTTTCTGCTGGCCCTTAGGGCTTCAGTCTTTTCCTTCACCAAATACCAGATGAGGCTACAGTTACCTTTCACTTCCCAAGCCTGTCTACTATCCCTCCAAGGTTCCTCCATTCCTGCTCACTTGTGATTGGTTTCTTCTTTCTACCAAGTGGGACTGATGAGTCCTCACTTGGGAAATTCAGATTGTTTACCATTCTGATTTCTGTGGCTAATATTCACTTATTAGTGAGCACATACCATGTATGTTCCTTTGTTTCTATGTTACCTTAGGGTGATATTTTGTATTTCCATTAATTTGCCTGAAAAATAAGCATCTTTAAAGTGCAAAGTCAGATTAATAGTTTTACATCATACCTCTGTTGTATGTGTTTATTGTTTGTGCCATTTCAGTGCCTTTTTGTTTGTATACCACCATGCCATCACCCCTTGTTCTGCAGCTCTCCAATAAAATGAACCAGGATGATGATCAGTCAGGAAATATCATTGTTTATGTTTGGTCTAGTGCTGTGTATTATAATGCTAATTCTATAGGCAAAGGGAGGATGTAGTGCTACACACCTTTTTATCTTATTTTGTTTTAAACTTTCCAAATCATTCTAAAATATCAGTAAAATTGAATGGGCTACAGCCAACTGCTGGACGAAGTAGATGTATGTGTATATAACTGTGTCCACACAGTTGGATAAGGAGAAAGCAGAAAAGAAGAAGCTGACATGTAAGAGGAGTCATGGATTAGAAGTCAAGAGAATGTGGCCCTAATGATGTCCAGTTGTATTTACGAGCAGCTTAGATTAAAAATATAATTAGTAATATAAAAATGTTGATAGAGAAGGAATAATGTCAGAAAAGGAAAATGGTTGAGAAGGTAGAGGTATAGACAGGTCTTTTGACATTTGAGGGTTATTGTAAATAAAAGATGTCTCTCTCTTTATTACTAGGTAAGTAATGAATGAGGTAGGGTCTAATCCTAGAATTATAAATAAATAAAATTTTGTACAATAGGGTGGCACCTTAACTCTAGGCACAATTACACTTTCTTTTAGAAACATAATTTCAGAAACTGGAAAAGAAATATCTCCTGGTTCTTTTATGATCAATATGTAGAGAGAATTATTTTCTAAGTAAAATTTAATTTGTAAGAAGCTGCCTCCGCAGGGTTTTTCTCATTGCTCCGCCGATTTTTAAACAAGGGCAAAATAATGACTAAATTGGCATTTATGATTATTAGGCATATAGTATTCACAAAGACACATGTGCTACTACCTCCAACCAAACCAAACAATGCATCAGGGACCAGCTCAATCTTCACCCTTGGATTTTCCCATAAGAATTCTATGATGCCTTGGAGGTGAAATTTAATTGCAAATAGGATAGAAATCTCTGATAAACCATCCATCAAGCAAAGTCCAGCTCATAGTGTAGAATACAAGTCTTCATGCCTCTCACAATCAACATTAACTCAATCAAAATATGGAGGAGAGAAAATAAATACAATTTTAAGGCTACCTTAAGAACATGGTTTCTTTAAATAATTGTTCCACTGAAATCGCAGAACTGCTTTGCTAAATACAAGAAAATTATGTCGGCTTTAGAATAAGATTCTAGAGAAATTGAAAGGAAATTTAAATGATGTTAAATTTCCAAAAGAATATTGGCTTGATTCATGTAAAGAACACAGTATACACATATACATGTAATAATCACCAAAGAATAGAAAAATAAATGAAAATGTTAAGCATTTAAATATATAGAAGGCAGGAATATGTGCAATTAATGTAAAGGTATTCAATTGTGAAAACATGGATGATTGAACAAATCCAGGTTTTGATCTCACTGCTTAAGGAACAAACACAAGGAGAATTGAGGTTAAATAACTGTTGGTTATTTAACTGAGGTTAAATAACAGGCTTGACTAGTTCATGCTTTTAGTGGTATTGCTTCACTTTTCTCTCCATTTATTTTGATGTTGGCTCATGGTTTTGTGTATATTGCTTTTAAGGTGTTTAGGTATGGGCCTTGAGTTCCTGTTCTTTCCAAGGGTTTTGACATGAAAGTATGCGGAATTTTGTGAAATGATTTTCCCAGCATCTATTGAAATGATGATATTTTCTTTGAGTTTGTTTTTGGTCATAGATTTTTCATTGATATATTTCCATATATTAAACCATCCCTGCATCCTTGGGATGAAGCCTTTGTGTTCTTAGATTCCTTTGGCAAAACCGATTTTATTATGTATTTTGGAAGTAAGGGAATTGGGCTAAAGTTCTCATTCCTTGTTGGAAGTTTTGTCGTTTTGGCGTCAGAAAATTGTCACTGTGCTGGTTTTGAGGAAAGATACTGAGTAAATTTGTTTTTGACACGAAATACCTTGTGTTCTTTATGTATGGTAATTGATAGATTTGCTGTATATTGCATTCTGGGTTGGTATTTGTGTTCCCTTTGTGCCTGCCTGTCATCTGCCCATGATCTTCTACCTGTCCTTGTCTCTGGTGAGAAGTCATGTGCATTTCTGATAGATCTACGATTATATGTTTCCTGACATTTTCTTCTTACAGCTTTTAATATTCCTTTTTTTTAAAGTACATTTGGCGTTTTAATCATTATATAATGGGAGGAATGTCTTTTCTGTTCAAATCTTTTTGAAGTTTTGTAGGCTTCTTATATGTTCATGGACATCTGTTTCTTTAGAGTAGTGAAGTTTCTTCTATAAATTTGTTGAAGTTATTTTCTGGCCCATCAAGTAGCAAATCTTCACACTCTTCTGTACTGATAACCATTAGGCTGGGTCTCCTCATTTTGTCCTGAATTTTCTGGATGTTTTTGTTCTGGAGATTTTTGCATTTTGTATTTTTGACTGTTTTATCAATGCTTTCTATTATATCTTCTGTAACTGAGATTTTCTCTTCTATCTTTTGTATTCTGTTGTTTATGCTTATATACATGACTTCTGTCATTTTTCCCTAGGTTTTCTATATCCCTTTGTATCTGTCTTTATGATTTTATTGTTGTTTCCAACTCCTTCCTTAGATACTCGGTGTCTTTGTTCATTTCCTTCACGTGTTTTGTTGTGTTTTCCCATAGTTCTTCAAGGGTTTCTTCATGTTTAGTAGAGTTCTCCTGTATTTCTTAAAGGGACCTTTTTATATCCACCTTGAAGCCCTCCATGAAGCTCTCCATCAGCATTAAGCCCAGTGATTTTAAATCCAAGTCTTGCATTCCAGAGATGTTTGGGTATCCAGGACTTGTTGTTATGTGAGAATTGGGTATGGATGCTGACAAATATCTTGATTTTTGTGAGCATTTTTTCTATTTTTTCCTTTTGCCATCTGGTTATCTCTGGTGATAGTTGGTCCTACTGTCAGTGTTCGGTGTTTGCCTGCAAGCCTGTCTCAGCAGCCCAAGGTGAACTGCTTTCCCCTGGAAGAGATTGCTTTGGTATTGTTGAGGTCCTGGTTGTAGGCAGAGTCCTGGAATGGGTGTGTCCCAAGAGATTCTCTACTCTGGTAATCCTTGCCTACCAGTATGACCCTCCAGAGTGTCACAGGAGCAAAGATAGTGGTGGCCTTACCTCTGTACACAGGACTCCCTCTAATGGTGGGACTCCATGCAAGTCAATGCTTCCTTGCAAGATACTTGCCCAGACTGCTGTGGGTCTACTCAGCTCCTCACTGCAGGTGGGGACCTGGTGGACTCTGTCCTGAGTGATCTTCCACTCTGCTGTTCCCTGTGTACTTGGCTGACCTGACTGACTGGTCACGAGAACAAAGATGGTAGGAACTTCACCTCTGAGTGCAGATCCTCCTCTAACCATGGGAGTACAAGCAAATATTAAGGACACATGACAAGTCCTTAATTTTCCTTTTTTGGGGTGGAGGGGAGGAAAGGGTTTATTCAGTTTACACTTCCAAATTGCGGTTCATCACCAATGGAAGTCAGAAATAGAAGTCAATCAGGTCAGGATAAAAGAGTCTATGCAGAGGCAATGAAGGGATATTTCTTACTGATATGCTACCCCTGGCTTGCTCAGCTTGCCTTCTTATAGAACCCAAGACTACCAGCCCAGGGTTGATACTACCCACAATGGGCCCTTCCCCTTGATCACTAATTGAGGAAATGCCTTACAGCTAGATCTCATGGAGGCCTTGTCTCAACCGAAGCTTCTTTCTCTGTGATAATTCCGGCTTTGTGTCAAGTTGACACAAAGCCAGCCAGTACAAGTCCCAAGATGTCTCCCTTGACACAGTTAATATCCTCTGAAGAGAAGAAAGGAATTGAGAAAATGGATCCAGGAGATTCTTGTAGGCAAGTTTGTGAAGCATTTTCTTCTTTTTTTTTTTTTAATGTGGAAATCTTTTTATTTAGCAGAATCCCATTTTGTCCTACCCCATGTTATTTCTTTATTAAGATTTTTATTTTCTATATTCTTTATTTACATTCCAAATGATTTCCCCTTTCCTGGTTCCCCCCTACCCATATGCCCCATAAACCTTCTTCTCTCCATTCCTTCTCCAATCACCTCCCTCCTTTTTCTCTGTCCTTATATTCCCTTCCAATGCTACATCAATCCTTTCTAGGATCAGGACCCTCTCCATACTTCTTAATGGGAGTCACTTGCTACGCAATTTTTTCCTTGGGTATTCAGGGCTTTGGGGCTAATTAATATCCACTTATCAGAGATTTCATTCCATGTGTATTCTTTTGTAATTGGGTTACCTCACTTAGAATGATATTTTCCAGATCAAACCATTTGCCTAAAAATTGTGAGAATTCATTGTTCCTAATTGCTGTGTATATTCCACTGTGTAAATATACCACGTTTTCTGTATCCATTCCTCCTTTGAGGAGCATCTGGTTTCTTTCCAGCTTCTGGCTATTATAAATAAGGCTTCTATGAACATAATGGAGCACGTGTCTTTATTGCATGCCGGGGAATCCTTTGGGTATATGCCCAGGAGTGGTAGAGCAGGGTCCTGCGGAAGTGTCATGTCCAGTTTTCTGAGGAACAGCCAGACTGTTTTCCAGAGTGGTAGAATCAATATGCAACCCCACAGGCATTAGAGGAGTGTTCCTCTTTCTCCACATCCTCGCCAACACCCGCTGACTCTTGAATTTTTAATCTTAGCCATTCTGCATGGTGTATGGTAAAATCTCAGGGTTGTTTTGATTTGCATTTCCCTGATGACTAATGAAGTTGAGCACTTTTTAAGGTGCTTCTCTGCCATCCAAAATTCTTCAGGTGAAAATTCTTTGTTTAACTCTGTACCCCATTTTTAATAGGGTTATTTGGTTTTCTGAGGTCTAACTTCTAGAGTTCTTTGTATATACTGTATACCCTCTATCTGATGTAAGCTTGGTGAAGATCTTTTCCCAATTGTTGCTGATTTGTCCTTTTGATGGTGTCTTTGCCTTACAAAAACTTTGTAATTTTATGAGGTCCCATTTGTCAATTCTTGATCTTACAGCATACACTATTGTTGATCTCTTCAGAAACTTTCTTGCTGTACCGATGTGCTCAAGGGTCTTCCCAGTTTCTTTTCTATTAGCTTCAGAGTGTCTGGGTTTATGTGTAGGTCCTTGATCCATTTAGAGTTGAGCTTAGTACAAGGAAACAAGGAGATCAATTCGCATTCTTCAGCACGCTGACCTACAGTTGAACCAGCAACATTTGCTGAAATGGCTATCTTTTTCCCATTGGATTTTTTCAGCGCTTTGTAGAGAATCAAGTGTCCATAGGTGTATGGGTTCATTTGTGGATCTTCAATCCTGTTGCATTTTGTTGTTCATCTAGAACAACAAAAAATCCAGGATAGCTAAAACTATTCTCAGCAACAAAAGAAAATCTGGGGGAATCAGTATCCCTGACCTCAAGCAATACTACAGAGCAATAGTGTTAAAAACTGCATGGTATTGGTACAGTGACAGGCAGGAGGATCAATGAAACAGGATTGAAGATCCAGAAATGAACCCACACACCTATGGCCACTTGAACCTCGACTAAGAGGCTGAAAACATCCAATGGAAAAAAGATAGCCTATTCAACAAATGGTGCTGGTTCAACTGGAGGGCAGCATGCAGAAGAATGCGAAATGACCCATCCTTGCCTCCTTGTACTAAGCTCAAATCCAAATGGATCAAGGACCTCCACATAAAGCCAGACACTCTGAAGCTAATAGAAAAGAAACTGGGGAAGACCCTTGAGGAAAGCGGTACAGGGAGAAAGTTTCTGAACAGAACACCAATAGCGTATGCTCTAAGAGCAAGAATTATCAAATGGGACCTCATAAAATTACAAAGTTTCTGTATGGCAAAGAACACTATCAAGAGGACAAATCGGCAAACAACAAATTGGGAAAAGATCTTCACCAATCCTACATCAGATAGAGGGCTAATATCCAATATATATAAAGAACTCAAGAAGTTAGACTCCAGAAAACCAAACAACCCTATTAAAAGAATGGGGTACAGAGTTAAACAAAGAATTCTCACCTGAAGAACTTCGGATGGCGGAGAAGCATCTTGAAAAATGGTCAACTTCATTAGTCATTAGGGAAATGCAAATCAAAACAACCCTGAGATTTCATCTCACACCAGTCAGAATGGCTAAGATTAAAAATTCAGGAGACAGCAGGTGTTGGAGAGGGTGTGGAGAAAGAGGAACACTCCTCCACTGCTGGTGGGGTTGCAAATTTGTACAACATCTCTGGAAATCAGTCTGGCGATTCCTCTGAAAACTGGGCACCTCACTTCCAGAAGAACCTGCTATACCACTCCTGGGCATATACCCAGAGGATTCCCCACCATATAATAAGGATACATGCTCTACTATGTTCAAAGCAGCCATATTTATAATTGCCAGTTGCTGGAAAGAACCCAGCTATCCCTCAACAGAAGAGTGGATGTAAAAAATGTGGTATATCTACACAATGGAGTACTATACAGCCACTAGAAACAATGAATTCATGAAATTCTTAGGCAAATGGATGGAGCTAGAGAACATCATACTAAGTGAGGTAACCCAGACTCAAAAGGTGAATCATGGTATACACTCACTAATAAGTGGATATTAACCTAGAAAACTGGAATACCCAAAACATAATCCACACATCAAATGAGGTACAAGAAGAAAGGAGGAGTGGCCCCTGGTTCTGGAAAGACTCAGTGAAGCAGTATTCGACAAAACCAGAACGGGGAAGTGGGAAGGGGTGGGTTGGGAGGACAGGGGAAGAGAAGGGGGCTTACAGGGCTTTCAGGGAGTGGGGGGCTAGAAAAGGGGAAATCATTTGAAATGTAAATAAATTATATCGAATAAAAAATTAAAAAAAAAAAAAAAAAGAATAGCTACTCCTGCTCATTACCTGTGACCATTGGCTTGTAAGATTGTCTTCCAGCCTTTTAGTCTAAGATATTTTGTATCTTTGACAGTGAGGTGTGTCTCCTGTATGCAGCAAATTTTAGGGTCCTGTTTCCTTATCAAGTCTGTTAGTCTATGCCTTTTTTTTGGGGAATTGAGACCATTGACATTAAGAGATATTAAGGAATAGTGATTATTACTTCCTGTCATTTTTGATGTTCTTTTTATATTTGAGTGGTTATCTTCTTTTGTGTTTGATGAAGGAAGGTAACTATCTTGCTTTTCCCAGGATGTAGTTTCACTCCTTGTATTGGAGTTTTCCTCTTATTATTCTTTGCAGAGCTGGGTTTGTGGAAAGATATTGGGTAAATTTGGTTTTGTCATGGAATATCTTGGTTTCTCCATCTATGGTGAATGAGAGTTTTGCTGGGTATAGTAGTCTTGGCTGACATTTGTGTTCTCTTAGAGTCCGAATGAGATCTGCCCAGGATTATCTAGCTTTCATGGTCTCTGGTGAGAAGTCTGGTGTGATTCATATAGGTCTTCCTTTATATGTTACTTGGCCTATTTCTCTTACTGCCTTTAATATTCTTTCTTTGTTTAGTGCATTGGGGGTTTTGATTATTATGTGATGGGAGGTATTTCTGCTCAGGTCCAGTCTGTTTGGAGTTGTGTAGGCTTCTTGTATATTCATAGGCATCTCTTTCTTTAGGTTAGGGAAGTTTTCTTCCAAAATTTTATTGAAGATATTTGCTGGCCCTTTCTGTTGTAAATATTCACTCTCATCTATACCTGTAATCCTTAGGTTTGCTCTTTTCATTGTATCCTGGATGTTCTGGGATACAAGCTTTTTGCATTATGCATTTTCTTTGAGAGTTGAGTCAATAGTTTCTATGGTATCTTCAGCATCTGAGATTCTTTCTTCCATTTCTAGTATTATGTTGTTTATATTTGCATCTATGGCCCCTGATTTCTTCTCAAGGTTTTCTATCTCCAAAGTTGTCTCCCTTTGTGATTTCATAGTTATTTATGCTTCTGTTTTTAGATCCTGGATGGTTTTTCCCAGTTCCATCATTTGTTTGTTTGTGTTATCATTTAATTCTTTAAGAGATTTTTGTTTCCTCTTTCATGACTTCTGCTTGTTGACGCTAGTTTTCCTGCATTTCTTTAAGGTTTTTTTTTTTTTTTTTTTTTTTTTTTTTTTTTTTTTTTTTTTTTTTTTTTTTTTTTTTTTTTTTTTTTTTTGCGTTTCTTCTTCATTGGCTTCTATCTGTTGGGCCTTATTCTCCTGAATTTCTTTAAGAGATTTTTGTGTTTCCATTATACGGGTTTCTAGCTTATTCATGTTCCCCTGTATTTCTTTAAGAGACTCATTCATGTCCTCTTTGTGTTCTTCTAGCAGCATCATGACCAGTGATTTTAAATCCAAATCTTGTTTCTCCGGTGTGTTGGCATACTAGGACTTGCTGATGTTGGAGAGTTTGGTTCAGATGCTGCCACATTGCCTAGATTTCTGTTAGTAGCATTCCTGCTTTTGCCCTTTGCCATCTTGTTCTCTGGAGGTAGTTGGTCTTGTCTCTGACTGGTTTTTCAGCCTCCTGAGAGGCTCTAGGGCTCTTTCTGCAATACTGGATGGCAGGGTTTCCCCTGTTGCAGATTGTTGATGTGCTGTCTTCCTCTTGGGTGCTATTGCAGCCCTAGTGTATTTTGCCCCAGATTGTGACTGTGAACCAGATGGTGCCCGTTTGCTCCTTAAGGGAGTGCTGAAGGGTGTATGCTGTGGGGACCTTTTCTGTGTGCTGATCACTCTGCTGGCCAGCGGAACTCCCAACCGAGTTGGTGCACACAAGGCTTACCTAGCTGCTCAGGCCCTGAGTGTAGGCAAAAGCCTGGCAGGCCAATGTCTGAGCAAAGTTCCCCTCAGTTGTGAGTGTTAATTGGGTCTGTCAGGTGGCCAGGATGGCAGTGTGTGCGTGCTCCCTGAGAGTGCTTGGAGAGTCTTCTGGGCTAACAACCTCCTGGCCGGGTCCGCACACAGGTGGCCCATCGAGCAGCTCTGGGCTTGGGGGCAGTCCAGGCCCTGACCTTCTTAGACCCCAGCTATGTCAGCCTCGGGCTATGACTATTAGCCAGTTTTGCCTGATAGGACTCTCTGGCTTCCTGTAGGCAAAATGGCGGCAGCGCTCGCAGGAGCATGTGCTGGCCTTGGCTAACAACATCCTAGCCGGGTCGGCACACAGATGGCCCACTGAGCAGCCCAGGGCCTGGGGGCAGTCCAGGGCCTGACCGTCTGAGACCCCTGCTATGTCCACCTCGGGCTATGCCTGTTAGCTGGTTTGGTTTTGCCTGCTAGGAATCTCTGGCTTCTCATAGGCAAAATGGCGGGGGGCACACGCACTGGCCCGGGCAAACAACCTCCTGGCCAGGTTTGCACACTGGTGGCCCCCTGACCAGCCCAGGGCCTGGTTGCAGGCCAACACCTGTCAGCCTTAGGACCCCCGCAATGTTGGTCTCGGGTTGTATTTACATACCTCAGTCTGTCTGATTTCTCTGGTGTCCAAGAACCAATATGGAGGCCTAGTATCTGACTGGTGGGAGGCAGATTTCTGAACTGGCTTCTGGGTGGTGTAAGGCGCTGTAAATCCTCAGTGGCTTGCAGCCCGGCTCACCAGCGATGGCCAGTGGTCGTGGGCACAGGGTCTGCCTGGACCCTGTCAGCCAGGTTCTACTGCTGATGGCCCTTCCTCTGGACCAGCCGCTGCTGCTGTTGCTGCTGCAGCCACCGCTCCCACCTCCCTCTGCCAGAAGTTCTTATACTGTTGAGAATAACTTTAGGTATCCTGGCTCTTGTCATCCCAGGTGAATTTGAGAATTGCTCTTTCTAACTCTATGAGAAACTGAATTGGGATTTTGATGCTGATTGTAATGAATCTGTATATTGTTTTTCGCAAAAAGGCCATTTTTGCTATATTAATCCTGCCAATCAAAAAGCGTTTTTCTATATTCTGAGGTCATCTTTAATGTCTTCCTTCAAAGACTTGACGTTCCTGTCATACAGATCTTTCTCTTGCTTGCTTAGAGTCATGACAAGATTCTCTGTATTGTTTGTGGTTATTTTGAAGGGTCTTATTTCCCTAATTTCTTTCTCAGCCAGTTTACCCTTTGAGTATAGGAAGGCTACTGATTTGCTTGATTTGATTTTATATCCAGCCACTTTGCTGAAGTGGTTTATCAGCTGTAGGAGTTCTCTGGTTGAGTTTTTTGGGTTGCTTAAGTATATTATCATATCATCTGAAAATAGTGATATTTTGACTTTGTCCTTTCCAATTTGTATTCGGTTGACCTACTTTTGTTGTCTAATTGCTCTAGCTAGGACTCCAAGTACTGTATTGAATAAGTATGTAGATAGAGGTCAGCCTTGACTAGCTCATGCTTTTAGTGGGTTTGCTTTTCTCTCCATTTATTTTGATGTTGGCTCATGGTTTTTTGTACATTGCTTTTACTATGTTTAGGTATGGGCTTTGATTTCCTGTTCTTTCCAAGACTTTTACCCTGAAAGTATGCGGAATTTTATCAAATACTTTTCCAGCATCTATTCAAATGACCTTTTTTTTTTTTTTTCTTTGAGTGTGTTTTTGTTGTGGATTTTTCATTGATGTATTTCCATATGTTGAACCATCCATGTGTCCTTGGGATAAAGCCTACTTGATCATGATTAATGATCCTTTTGTTGTGTTTTTGGATTCGTTTGGCCAAAACGATTTTATTGTGTATTTTGCATCTACAGGAATTGGGCTAAAGTTCTTGTTCCTTGTTGGATCTTTGTGTGGTTTTGGAGTCAGAAAATTGTCATTTCATCCAATCACTATGCTTCTATTCATTGTGTTTGTATATTCTGGACTAGTTTGAATAGTATTTTTGTTTGGAATTCTTGGAAGTTCTAAAAAATTTTGCACTAAACCATCTGGTCCTGTGCTATTTTTTGTTGGGAGATGGTCAATGACCACATCTATTCCTTAGGGCTTATAGTTCCATTTAGATCGTCTATGTTATTCTGATTAAACTTTGGTAGTTGGTATCTGTCTTGGAAATTGCCCATTTGCTCCAGATTTTGCTGTTGTGTTGAGTATAGCCTTTTGTGATATGATCTGATAATTTTTTGACTCTCCCCAATTTCTGCTGCCATTTCTCCATTTTCATTTCGGATTTTGTTAATTGTGCTACAGTCACTATGCCATCTGCTTAGCCAGGCTAAAGGTTTATCCATCTTGTTCATATTCTCAAAGAACCAGCTCCTGGTTCTGTTGATTCTTTGTATGGTTCTCTGTAGTTCTATTTGGTTGATTTCAGCCCTGAGTTTGAAGCTTTCCTGCCTCCTGCTCCTCTTGGTTGAATTAGCTTCTTTCTGTTCCAAAGCATTCAGATGCGCCATTATGCTGGTACTGTATACTCTCTCCAGCTTCATTTTGGAGGCACTCACGGCTATGAGATTTCCTCTTAGCACTGCTTTCATTGTGTCCCATAAATTTGGGTATGTTATGCCTTCATTTTCACTAAATTCCAAAATGGTTTTGGTATCTTTCCTTATTTCTTCCTTGACCATGCTATCATTGTGTATTCTTCAGCTTCCATGTGTTTGTGGGCTTTGTTTTGCTTTTGCTCTTTTGAAGACCATCTTTACTCCATAATGATCTGACAGGAGGCATGCAATTAGTTTGACCTTCTCCTTTCTGTTGAGTTATGTTCAATTTTAGAGAAGGTTCCATGAGGCGCTGAGAAGAAGGTATATTCTTTTGATTTTGAATGAAATGTTCTATAGATATATATGAAAGCCATTTGGTCCAAAACTACTGAAATTTTCACTGTGTCTCTGTTTAGTATGTGTTTCTCTGATCTTTCAATTGAGGACCATGACATGTTGGAGTCACCCACAGCTAGTGTCTGGCATGGGATGTGAGCTTTAAGCTTTAGTAAATTCCTTTACAAATGTATGTGCTCATGTATTTGGAGCATAGGTGTTCAGAATTGAGAGTTCTTCCTGGTAGATTTTTCCTTTAATGAGTATAAAGTGTCCTTCTGTACCTTTTTTGATGAAATTGGTTGAAAGTCTTTTTTATCTGATATTAGAATGGCTACTCCAGCTTGTTTATTGTACCATTTGCTTGGAAAACTGTTTTCCAGACTTTAACACTGAAGTAGTCTTAGTCTTTGACAGTAAGATGTGCTTCCTGTATGAAGACAAATGTTGGGTCTTGCTTGCATATCCAGTCTGTTAATCTATGTTTTAAATTGAGTAACTGAATTCACTGATGTTAAGCAATATTAAGGCATAGTGATAGTTGCTTTCTACTATTTTTGATGTAATTTTTATATTTGTGTGGATATCTTCTTTTGGATTTGTAGAAGGAAGATTAATTTCTTACTTTTTTGGTGTTTTCCATTGATTATACTATGTAGGGATGACTTTAAGGAAAGATACTGAGTAAATAAGTTTTTTATCATGAAATACCTTGTTTCTCTATCTATGGTAATTGATAGATTTGCGGATATTGCAATTGCATTCTGGGTATTATTTGTGGTTCTTTAGTTTCTGCCTGTCATCTGCCCATGCTCTTCTGTCTGTCCTAGTCTCTGGTGAAAAGTCATGTGTAATTCTGATAGATCTACGTTTATATGTTACTTGACATTTTCTTCTTACAGCTTTTAATATTTTTTTTTTTGTACATTTGGTGTGGTTTTTTTTTTTTATATTTTTATTTTCTGTATTCTTTGTTTGCATTCCAAATGATTTCCCCTTTCCCAGATCCCCCCTCCCCATATGTCCGATAAACCTTCTTCTCTCCATCAATTCTCCAATCACCTGCTTCTTTTTCTCTGTCCTTATATTCCCTTCCCATGCTAGATCAATCCATTCCAGGATCTGGACCCTCTCCATACTTCTTCATGGGAGTCATTTGTTATGCAATTTGTGTCTTAGGTATTCAGAGCTTCTGGGCTAATTAATATCCACTAATCAGAGATTGCATTCTATGTGTATTCTTTTGTGTTTGGGTTACCTCACTTAGGATGATATCTTCCAGATCAAACCATTTGCCTAAAAATTTTTTGAATTCGTTGTTTCTAATTGCTGGGTAGTATTCCATTGTGTAAATATACCACATTTTCTGTATCCATTCCTCTTTTGAGGGGCATCTGGGATCTTTCGAGCTTCTGGCTATTATAAATAAGGCTGCTATGAACATAATGGAGCATGTGTCTTTATTGCATGCCGGGGAATACTTTGGGTATATGCCCAGGAGAGGTATAGCATGGTCCTCTGTAAGTCTCATGTCCAGTTTTCTGAGGAACCTCCAGACTGATTTCCACAGTGGTTGTACCATCTTACAGCCCCACCAGAATTGGAGGAATGTTCCTCTTTCTCCAAATCCTCGCCAACTCCTGCTGTCTCCTGAGTTTTTCACCTTAGCTATTCCTACTGGTGTAAGGTGAAATCTCAGGGTTATTTTGATCTGTATTTCCCTAATGAATAATGATGTTGTGCACTTCTTAAGGTGTCTCTTGGCCATCCGAATTTCTTCAGGTGAAAATTCTTTTTAAGATCTGTACCCCATTTTTAATAGGGTTATTTGGTTCCCTGGGGTCTAACTACTTGAGTTCTTTGTATATATTGGATATTATCCCTCTATCAGATGTGGGGTTGGTGAATATCCTTTCCCAATTTGATCGTTGCTGTTTTGTCCTATTAACACTGTCCTTTGCCTTACAGAAACTTTGTAATTTTATGAGGTCCCATTTGTCAATTCTTTATCTTAAAGCATAATCTATTGGTGATCTGTTCAGGAACTTTTCCCCTCTGCCATGTCCTCAAGGGTCTTTCCCAGTTTCTTTTCTATTAGTTTCAGTGTGTCTGGTTTTACATGGAGGTCCTTGATCCACTTGGAGTGAAGTTTACTAAATTGTCATTATATCATAGGAGGGATTTCTTTTTAGTTCAAACCTCTTCGGAGTTTTGTAGTCTTCTCATATGTTCATGGACATCTGTTTCTTTAGATTAGGGATGTTTTCTTCTATAATTTTGTTGAAGACATTTACTGGCTCATTAAATTAGAAATTTTCAAATTCTTTTAAACCTATAATCTTAACGTTTGGTCTTCTCATTTTGTGCTATATTTCCTGGATGTTTTGGTTCAGGATACTTTTGCATTTTGCATTTTCGACTGTTTTATCAATGCTTTCTCTTATATCTTTTGTAACTGAGATTTTCTCTTCTATCTCTTGTATTCTGTTGTTGATGCTGATATACATGACTTCTTTTTTTTCCCTTAGGTTTTCTATGTCCTTTTGTGTCTGCCTTTGTGATTTCATTATTGTTTCCACCTCCTTCCTTAGATCCTGGGTGTCTTTGTTCATTTCCTTCACCTGTTTTGTTGTGTTTTTCCATAGTTCTTCAAGGGCTTCTCCATGTTTACTAGTGTTCTCCTGTATTTCTTAAAGGGAGCTTTTTATATCCTCCTTGAAGCCCTCGATCTTGCTCTCCATCAGCATCAAGCTTTGTGATTTAAAATCCAAGTCTTGTATTCCTGGTGTCTTGGGTATCCAGGACTTGCTGTTGTGGGAGTATTGGGTTTTTGTGGTGCCAAATCGCCTTGATTTATGTTAACAATTTTCCTATTTTTTCATTTTGCCATCTGGTTATCTCTGGTGGTAGTTGGTCCTGCTTTCAGTGGCTGGTGTTTGCCTGCAAGCCTATCTCAGCAACCCAGGGTGAGCTGCTTTCCCCTGGAAGAGATTGCTGTGGTACTGTTGAGGTCCTGGGTGTAGGCAGAGTCCTGGCCTGGGTGTGTCCCAAGAGATTCTCTACTCTGGTGATCCGTGCCGAACAGTATGACCCTCTACACTGGCACAGGAGCAAAGATAGTTGTGGCCTTACCTCTGTACACAGGACTTCCTCTAATGGTGGGTCTCTGTGCAAGTCAATGCTTCCTTGCAAAATACTTGCCCAGACTGCTGTGGGTTTACTCATCTTCTCATTGCAGGTGGGGCCCTTGTGGGTTGTTTCCTGATTGATCTTACATACTGCTGTTCCCTGTATACATGGCTGACTTGACTGACTGGTCACAAGTACAAAGATGGTAGGAACTTCACCTCTGAGTGCAGATCCTCCTCTAACCATGGGACTACAAGCAAAAATTAAGAACATATGATGATTATTTAATTTCTTTTAACATCAATGAACCCAATGCCCCATTAAAAAGACATGGATAGTTCAACATGACCCAAAATTTTGATGCATACAAGAAACAAATATGTACAGAGAACTTTGTCTTACCAGCTTTACTATTTTTTTTTCTAAAAGGGATGCTATTTTTTTAAATAGGTTTCATATTATCAAATGTGAAACTAGAGTTTTTGCTAAAAAGAAAAACACCACTTTAGGTTTAAGGACATACTTTGTTCCCCTCACTGTCCTAGCATCTTGTTCAACCCACATACTTCTTTCTAAGCAGCATTTCCTTTGTATTTTTTATTATTTTGATTATATATATATATATATATATATATATATATATATGTATGTATGTATATATTTATATATATATGTATATATGTATATATATGTATACATGTATATATACATATATATGTTTAATTCATCATTTGAATTAGTTCATGTTTCAGATTACATATATATTAAATTGTATATATATATATATATATATATATATATATATATTTAATTGACCATTTGAATTAGTCACATTTCAAATTATATCCCCTCGTCTAAGTTACCCATGCACAGGTGCCTTTCAGTCTATACCTGATCTTCCACATTGGCTCTTTCACTTTGAGTGTGCTCCTCTACCAACTTCCACCTCACTGTGACTCTAGCATCACCCTATGCTGTGACATCCAGCATCCCACAACCATAGCCTACTCTGAGACTGATATAAGATAAACCATACTCTGTTCTATGTGTATCTGGAACTCCATGCACATATACACTTTAGTTGGTTGATTTAGTCTCTGGGTTCTCTGGGTTGTCTGGATAGCTAACTTTCTTATCCTTATAGGATTGCATCCCCATCAACCAGTACAGTCTGTCCCCTAACTCCTCCATAGAGGTCCCTGTGGTCAGCCCAATGGTTGGTTGCACACATGTGCATCTCTAGTTGTCTTTCCCAGAGTATCTCAGCGGACAACCATACCCTGTTCCTGCTAGCAAGCACTTATTTTCTTTTTTTATTCAATATATTTTTTATTTACCTTTCAAATGATTGCCCCTTTTCTGGACCCCCACTCCCTGAAAGTCCCATAAGCCCCCTTCCCTTCCGCTGTTCTCACACCCTCCTCTTTGCACTTCCCTCTTCTGGTTTTGCCATATACTTCTAAACTGAGCCTTTTAAGGACAAGGGGACACTCCTCCGTTCTTCTTGTGCCTCATTTGATGTGTGGATTATGTTTTGGGAATTCCAGCTTTCTAGGTTAATATGCACTGATATTAACCTAGAAAAGGTAAGGCCACCACTATCTTTGCATACCAGGATTCATCTCTTGAGACTGTGTTACCTCACTTAGTATGATGTTCTCCAACTCCTTCCATCATTGCCTAAGAATTTCATGAATTCATTGTTTCTAATGACTGAATAGTACTCCATTGCGTACTCCATTGTGTACCACCATAGTGGGGTATTCCTGTGACAACCTAACCATGTTTAGGGGAGGACTGTGTAAGGACTTTGGAACTTTGAGCTAGAAAAGCCATTAGAATATTAAGAGCTGGATGGAAAGTTCTGTAGGAGCTTGGAAGACAATGTTAAGAAGGAGATGGAGGCCTGGCTTGTGAAATTTCAGAGGGAAGATTAAAAACTCGTACAGTGGCCATGTTTTGATTGTTAAAATTCTGTGGCTTTGGTTAGCTGGAGATAAAGAATCAGGTGTGAGTAACAAGATACCAGAACTACTAAAGCAAACCTTTGTGTTACTGCGACTATTGATGCTGGTTAGCTAGAGCTAAGAAATTAGCGGTGATTAAGAAGAGACACGCATCACTGAGATGAAATCTTCTTGTTAGTGTTTTCTGAGAGTACAGAGAGTGTGTTCCATAGATAGCCACAGTTGTAATTTATGCTGTATCTGTACTTGGTTCTGTGTAAGATTCACACAGATGGAATTGGATTTGAAAGCATGAAGGGCTCATGAAGAGCAGCTGCGACTCTTGTCACAGTGAGAGGCCACAGAAGGCAATTGGTGAAGGTACAGCCTCAGTTGCAATTAATGGCCCAGGACTTGAAGGGGTCATGCATAGGAGCAGAGGCTTGTCACCCTGATGAGATCCTATGGAAGCCTTTTGGTGAAGCCTAATTACAGCAGAAGTCTGTAGTACTTTGGAGATGACAGTACCATGTGATGACCACCAATAGCAGCAGCAGCAGTGGAGTACAGGCATCTGGAGCCTAGAAGACGAGCTGTGTGCTGCACAGGGCAGAGCTGAATAAGTGACTAAAGCCCTTGGAGGAACCCAGAAGATCGTGAGCTGGATCCCAGACATTGAACCATTGGAAGTTGAGTTTAGGTTTTGGTTGTGACTGGGCCCTGACATGTTTCCCTCCTGAAGGAAAAAAGTATTTTAGTGGAACTCACATTTGAGAGTTTCTATTTTTAAAAGACTTAGATATTGAAAGATGTTGGACATTTTATGGTGATTGATCTTTTAATATGTAAAGTCTGTCGGACTTTTAAAGTTATTTAGATCTTGGGAATGAATAATAAAGTAAGGGTTGAGGATTAATAGTGATGTGTTTATATGTCAAGTTGACAAGGGGTCAATTGTACTGGCTAGTTTTGTGTGTCAACTTGACACAAGCTTGAGTTATCACAGAGAAAGGAGCTTTAGTTCGGGAAGCGCCTCCATGACATCCAGCTGTGGCACATTTTCTCAATTAGTGATCAAGTGGGGAGGGCCCCTTTTGGGTGGTACTTCTGTGGGGCTGGTCCTTTTGCATTCTATAAGAGAGCAAGCTGAACAAGCAAGTAAGCCAGTAAGAAACAACCTCCATGAAAGACGAACACTCCTCCACTGCTGGTGGGATTGCAAGATGGTGCAACCACTTTGGAAATCAGTATGGTGGTTCCTCAGAATACTGGGCATGTCACTTCCTGAGGACCCTGTTTTACCACTCCCGGGCGTATATCCCGGGCATGATCTTTCAGCATGCAATAAGCACACATGCTCCACTATGTTCATAGAAGACTTATTTGTAGTAGCCAGAAACAGGTAAGAACCTAGGTGTCCTTCAACGGAGGAATGGATACAAAAAATGTGGTACATTTACACAATGGAGTACTATTCAGCCATTAGAAACAATGAATTCATGAAATTCTTAGACAAATGGATGGAGCTGGAGAACATCATACTAAGTGAGGTAAGCCAGTCTCAAAAGATCAGTCATGTTATGCACTCACTGATAAGTGGATATTAGCCTAGAAACTTTGAATACCCAGGACATAATCCACAAATTAAATGATGTCCAAAAAGAATGGAGTAGTGTTCCCTGGTTCTGGAATGACTCAGTGCAAGAGTATAGGGGAATTCCAGAACAGGGAAGTGGGAAGGGGTGTATGGAAGAGCAGGGGGACGGAGGAGGGCTTCTGGGAATTGCGGGGAATGGGGACCCAGAAAAGGGAAATCATTTGAAATGTATATAAAAATATATCAAGAAAGAAAAAAAAAAAAAACAATATCCATGACTGTAGTGAGCTGCTTGCCCGTTAACTGTTGTTAACTGTTAACAAGTCCTTATTTGCGTGGAGCCTCTTGAGTCTTGCGCCTTCCACGTGGATACAACCTATCAGCAATGCCCACATGGCTAAGCCTGATTGGCTGACTATTAGTATTTAAGGGCTGGGCTGATTCACTCGTGGTCAGAAGAAGAAGAAGTACAGGAGAGAGAAGTAGTAGAAGAGGGAGAAGAAGGAGAAGAAGTACAAGGGTCCTGAGTAAACTGCTTGAAGAAGATCTTCCTGTGTTGCATCATTCCTTGCCGGCGAGGGTAGACACGACAACTGGTGCGGAAACCCGGGACAAGAAACTCTCCTCGTTCGTGGGGTTTGAAGATCAGAACTTCTCGCAGTAATGGTAGCGAGCTGGTAAGTTCCCGGTTAAATGGGACAATAAAGTGATGGGTCCAGTGCAGCGAGGCCTTCCCTTGTTGTCTGCCTTACCTACCCATTTGCCAGTCATAGTAATCGATATAAAAGACTGTTTCTTTTTAATCGCCCTCTGCATTAAAGACAGGGAGCGGTTTGCATTTACCATCTCTTCCTGTAATCAGGAGGAACCTGATAAGAAGTATGAATGGAAACTGTTACCCCAAGGCATGGCTAATAGCCCCACTATGTGTCAAGTATTTGTGAGTGCTGTCATCGCTCCTCTAAGAGAGCAATATTCTAGAGTAAGATGCATACACTACATGGATGATATCCTTCTGAGTAATAAAGATGAGAAGGTTTTGGATCAGGCTTATGAAGGGCTAATAATATTATTGAGAAGAAAGCAATTGTTTGTTGCCCCTGATAAGGTTCAAAAAACCAGTGTAGTTTCTTATTTGGGAGCAAGATTGGATCCTCTTACAGTAGTCCCACAAAAAATTGAAATTAGAAAGGATAATCTCAAGACACTTAATGACTTTCAGAAGTTGTTGGATGATATAAACTGGATCCGAAGCTATTTGAAAATGCCTAATTATGAATTAAAGCCATTATTCAATCTTTTGGCCGGTGATTCAGCCCTGGATTCTCCTAGACAACTAACTAAGGAGGCTCGAGTGGCCTTGAGGAAGGTAGAACAAGGACTACAGGATGCAGTACTATATCGTTGCACAGAGGAATTGGATATTATCCTGTGCATTCTGCCTACCTTTTTGCAGCCTACAGGGCTGTTATGGCAGGCAGGACACTTATTATGGATTCATCCTAAAGCCTCACCAGCAAAATGCATAGAGCATTACACCACTGCTATTGCAAAAATGGCCTTTAATGGAATACAAAAGTGTGTGCAGTTTTTTGTGAGATATCCAGCCTCCCTGATTATTCCATATACTGCTTTTCAAGTGCAAATATTATGTGGAGCAATTGATGACTGGGCCATATTGCGCTGTAGTTTCCATGGTATTATAGATAATCATTATCCCAAGCACACTTTGCTTTTCTTTTTTAAAGAACATCCTGTTGTGTTTCCAAAAGTAACTGCACAAAATCCTTTGCCAGATGCTCCCAATATATTTACAGATGGATCAAAAACTGGATGTGGGGTGTATATGGTAGAACATCAGAAACCAGTCCTGTATCAATTCCAGCCTAATTCTCCACAGGTGGTTGAGTCGCAAATTGTCTTGGAAATCTTTAAAAAATGCTTTTTTCCCTTTAATTTGCTTTCCGATTCGGCATATGTGGTAAATGTTGTAAAAATTCTAGAGGTAGCCGGACCTATAAAACAAAGCAATACTGGTTGTCACTTACTGAGAGAGTTACAAATGATCATTTGGCTGAGAGAGTCAAAAATTTTGATACAACATATTCGAGCTCATAGAGGCTTACCTGGCCCATTAAGTGAAGGAAATGATCTGATTGATCGTTGCACTAGAATGGAATATGCCTTTTTGAGTTCTGTTTTGGAAAATGCCCGAATTTTTCATAAGCAATTTCATATTCATTCAATGATCTTGCAACGAAGGTTTGGATTATCCCGAGCAGATGCCAGACAAATTGTGCTCGAATGTCAACAGTGTGCTGTTTATAATCATCCCCCTAGTTTAGGAATTAATCAAAGAGGTTTGCTACATTTAAAAATTTGGCAAATGGATATTACTCATATTTTTGAATTTGGTACTTTAAAATATGTTCATGTTTCTGTGGATACTTGTTCTGACATCATTCATGCTACAGCCTTGAGTGGAGAAAAGACACGTAGCGTTATTACACATTGCCTTGAAGCATGGGCGGCTTGGGGGCAACCTCAACAGCTTAAGACAGACAATGGCCCTGCCTATACAGCTCAGTCTTTCAATCCTTTTGCAAGCAAATGAATATAATCTTGAATCATGGTCTACCTTATAAACCTCAGGGCCAAGGCATTGTTGAATGTGCTCATCGTACCCTTAAGGAATTTTTAACAAAACAAAAAGAGGGAATTGGGTATGGTAGAACACCCAAAGAACGACTTTCATTGGCATTATTTACTTTAAATTTTTTGAATCTGGATAATGATGGTTTGGCTGCAGCTGATCAGCACCAATGCCCTAATAATACCTTGAAGGGTTATGTTAAATGGAAAGATGTGCTTACTGGATTATGGCATGGCCCTGATCCAGTGTTGGCGTGGGCGAGAGGTTCTGTTTGTGTGTTTCCTCAGACTCAACAAGATCCACTGTGGGTGCCTGAGCGGCTGACCAGACGCTGCAATAAAATGAAGATCCTCTTGCTGTTACTGATTCTCAGCAAGACATTGATGCTGGTGTAGATGGAGCCAAGATGGGCGATCTTGTCGGTGTTCCCGAGACCAATGCCGATACGCCATGATACTAAGCTGTTTCCTTGTCTTTTAGTTCTAAAAAGTCTCTTGATATACCTTATTCACCTTTAAAGAGGAGGGAGTGTAAATGAAAACTTTGCCCTTGCCATCCTTTTGATAGTACTTTCAATTGTTTGCCTGTGGTGCATCTGCAGGATGAGGTGTATTCAACAAAGACAGGTTGCAATGATGGTACAGGCATTCACAGCCATTGAAGCTGGACAGTCCTTCTAGGCCTGGCTGGCAGCCATGAAGGCCTAATAAGATGCTTTCCACGCTCAGGATTCGAGGCTAAGCACTGCACTCAGGTGCCCATGATTGGAGAGCCCTTGAGGGGAGCATGCTTGACTGCACACGGGTTGGTACACCAGAACCCGTCTCTGAGCAAAAGGTAACAGATGGGTTTGACGAAATCCACTGGGCTGATGGCTCAGAAGGGCACCGAAACAAGGTCCATGAGTCCACCTGATGGGCAAATGATATATCAGAGGTCAAACCTCTACTCTCGCCTGAATGCGTGTTTAAAAAGAAAAAGGAGGAACTGTAGGGAGTTGCTTGCCCATTAACTGTTGTTAACTGTCGTTAACTGTCATTAACTTTTAACAAGTCCTTATTTGGGTGGAGCCTGTTGAGTCTTGCGCCTTCCATGTGGATACAACCTATCAGCAATGCCCAAGTGGCTAAGCCTGATTGGCTGTCTATTAGTATTTAAGGGCTGGGCTGATTCTCTCGGGGTCAGAAGAAGTAGTACAGGAGGGAGAAGTAGTAGAAGAGGGAGAAGAAGGAGAACAAGAACATGGGCCCTGAGTTAACTGCTTGAAGAAGATCTTCCTGTGTTGCGTCTTTCCTTGCCGGCAAGGGTGGATGCGACACATGACCTCTGCATCAGCTTGGGCTTCCTGACCTGCTTGAGTTCCAGTCTAGACTGTCTTAAGTGATGAACTGCAATGTGGAAGTGTAAGCTCAATAAAACCTCCCCCCCAAAAAAAGTGTTTCTTGGTCATGATGTTTGTGAAGGAATAGAAAGCCTGACTAAGATATGTATATATACCACATTTTTTTGCATCCATTCTTCTGTTGAGGTTCATCTGGGTTCTTTCCAGCTTCTGGCTATTATAAATAGCACTGCTATGAACATATTGGGACATGTATCTTTATTACATGCTGGGGAATCCTCTGGGTATATGCCCAGGAGTGGTATAGCAGGATCTTCCAGAAATGAGGTGCTAAGTTTTCTGAGGAACTTCCAGACTGATTTCCAGAGAGGTTCTACCAATTTGCAACCCCGCCAGCAGTGGAGGAATGTTCCTCGTTCTCCACAACCTTACCAACACCTGCTGTCTCCTGAATTTTTAATCTTAACCATTCTGAATGCTGTAAGATGAAATTTCAGGGTTGTTTTGATTTCTTTTTCCCTGATGACTAATGAAGTTGAGCATGTTTTAAGATGCTTCTCTGCCATCCGAAGATCTTCATGTGAAAATTCTTTGTTTAACCCTGTACCCCATTTTTAATAGGGTTATTTGGTTTTCTGGTGTCTAACTTCTTGATTTTTTGTATATATTGTATATTAATCCTCTATCTGATGGAGGGTTGGTGAAGATCTTTTCCCAGTTTGTTGGTTGCCGATTTGTCCTATTAATGGTGCCCTTTGCCTTACAGAAATTTTGTTACTTTCTGAGGTCCCATTTTTCAGTTATGATCATAGAGCATTCACTATTGGTGATCTGTTCACAGACTTTCCCTCCTCTACAGATGTCCTCAAGGGTCTTCCCCAATTTCTTTTCTATTATCTTCAGAGTGTCTGGGTTTATGTATAGGTCCTTGATCCATTTGGATTTGAGCTTAGTACAAGGAGACAAGGATGGATCAATTCTCATTCTTCTGCATGCTGACCTCCAGTTGAAACAGCACCATTTGTTGAAAAGCTATCTTTTTGCCATTGGAGTTTTTTCAGCCCCTTTGTCGAAGATCAAGTGGCCATGTGTGTGGGTTCATTTCTGGATCTTCAATCCTGTTCCATTGATCCACCTGCCTGTCATCTTGCCAATATCATGTAGTTTTGAACATTATTGTGCTGGAGTATTGCTTAACATCAGAGCTACTCATTCCCCCACAATTTCTTTTGTGGTTGAGAATAGTTTTAGATATCCTGTGTTTTTTGTTTTTCCAGATGAATTTAAGAACTGCTCTTTCTAACCCTATGAAGAATTGATCTGGGATTTTGATGGGAATTGTGCTGAATTTGTATATTGCTTTTGGAAAAATGGCCATTTTAACTATATTAATCCTGCCTATCCCTGACCATGGGAGGTTTTTCCATTTTTTGAGGTCTTCTTCCATTTCCTTCTTCAGAATCTTGAAGTTCTTGTCATACAGATCTTTTATTTTTTGTTAAGAGTCTCCCCAAGGTACTTAATACTGTTTATGGCTATTGAGAAGGGTGTCATTTTCCTAATTTCTTTCTCAGCCTGCTTATCCATTAGGCTGCTAGTGTACGCTCTCTCAATTTTCTTTTTGGAGGCACTCAGGGCTAAGAGTTTTCCTCTTAGCACTGCTTTCATTGTGTCCCAAAGATTTGGATATGCTGTGCCTTCATTTTCATTAAATTCTAAAAATTCTCTGATTTCTTTTTTTATTTCTTGTTTGGATAATGTGTCATTGAGTAGAGTATTGTTCAGCCTCCGTGTTTATGCGGGCTTTCTGTTGTTTTTGTTGCTATTGAAAACCACTCTTACTCCATAGTGGTCTGAGAGGAGGCATGGGATAAGTTCGATCTTCTTATATTTGTTGAGATCTGTCTTGCGACCAATTATGGTCGATTTTGGAGAAAGTATCACGAGGTGCTGAGAAAAAGGTATGTTCTTTTGCTTTAGGGTGAAATGTTCTATAAATATCAGTCAAATCCAATTGGTCCAAAGCTTCAAATAGTTTTACTGTGTCCCTGTTTAGTTTCTGCTTTCCTGATTGAGGAGATTGGGGTGTTGAAGTCACCCACAATTATTGTGTTAGGTGCAAGGTGTGCTTTGAGCTTTAGTAAAGTTTCTTTTACGAATGAAGGTACCCTTGCATTTCGAACATAGATGTTCAGAAGTGAATGTTCTTCTTGTGGACTTTTGCTTTGACCAGCAAGAAGTGTCCTTCTGTGTCTCTTTTGATGACTTTATGTTGAAAGTCAATTTTATCTGATATTAGATTGGCTACTGTGGCTTATCACCTGAGACCATTGGCATCTTATATTGTCTTCCATCCTTTTACTCTAAGTTAGTTTCTGTCTTTGACACTGAGTTGTGTCTCCTGTATGCAGCAAAATGTAGGGTCCTGTTTCCTTATCCAGTCTGTTAGTCTATGTATTTTTATTGGGGAATTTTGTCCATTGATGTTAACAGATATTAAGGAATAGTGATTATTACTTCCTGTCATTCTTGATGTTATTTTTATATTTGAGTGGTTATATTTTTGAGGTTTGATGAAAGAATGTGACTATCTTGCTTTTTCCAGGGTGTAGTTTCTCTCATTTTATTCAAGTTTTCCTCCTATTATTCTTTGCAGAGCTGGGTTTGAGGAAAAATATAATTTGGTGTAAATTTGGTTTTGTCATGGAATATCTTGGTATCTCCTTCTATGGTGATTGAAAGTTTTGTTGGCTATAGTAGCCTTGGCTGACATTTGTGTTGTCTTGGAGCCTGCATGAGATCTGCCCAGGATCTTCTAGCTTTCATGGTTTCTACTGAGAAGGCTGGTGTGAGTCTGATAGTTCTTCTTTTATATGTTACTTGGCTTTTTTCTCATATTGTCTTTAATAATCTTTCTTTGTTTAGTGCATTTGGGGTTTTGATTATTATGTGACAGGATGCATTTCTGCTCAGGTCCATTCTGTTTGGAGTTCTATAGGCTTCTTGCATATTCATGGGCATCTCTCTCTTTAAATTGGGAAAGTTCTCTTCCATAATTTTTTGAAGGTATTTGCTGGCCCTTTCAGTTGTAAATCTTCACTCTCATTAATGACTATAATCCTTAGGTTTGGTCTTCTCATTGTGTCCTATATTTCCTGGATGTTCTAGCATACAAACTTTTTGGATTTTGCATTATCTTTGACTGTTGAGTCCATAGTTTCAACGGTATCTTCGGCATCTGAGATTCTTTCTTCCATATCTTGTATTCTCTTGTTTATATTTGCATCTATGTCCCCTGATTTCTTCTCAAGGTTTTCTATCTCTAGAGTTATCTCCCTTTGTTATTTCTCAGTTGATTCCATTCCTGTTTTTAGATCCAGGATAGTTTTGCTCAGTTCCTTCATTTGTTTGTTTGTGTTTTCCTTTAATTCTTTAAGAGATTTTTGTGTGTCCTCTTTCATGACTTCTACCTATTGACTCAAATTCTCTTGCATTTCTTTAATTTTTTTCATTTTTATTTTATTTATTTATTTATTTATTTATTTATTTATCTATTTATTTATTTATTTATTTAGTGTTTCTTCTTTATTGACTTCTATCTCTTGGGCTTTATTCTCCAGAATTTCTTTAAGAGATTTTTGTGTTTCCATTATACATGTTTCTAATTTATTCAGGTTCCCCTCTATTTCTTTAAGAGATTCCTTTATGTCTTTTAGTGTTCTTCTAGCAGCATCATGAACATTGATTTTAAATCCAAATCCTCTTTCTCAGGTGTCTTGGCATAACCAGAACTTGCTGATGTTGGACAGTTTTCTTCAGATGCTCCACTATTGCCTAGATTTCTGTTAGTGGCGTTCCTGCATTTACTATTTGCCATTTTGTTCTCTGGCATTAGCTGGTCTTTTCTCTGGCTTGTATTTGAGCCTCCTGTGAGGCTCTAGAGCTATTTCCACAACAATGGATGGCAGGGTTTCCCCTGTCACAGATTACAGATGTGCAGTCCTCCTCTTCGTGAGGCTCTAGACCTATTTCCACAACAATGGATGGCAGGGTTTCCCCTGTCACAGATTACAGATGTGCAGTCCTCCTCTTCAGTGCCCTTGGATTCCTAGTGTGCCTTGCCCCAGATTGTCTCTGTGGACCAGGTAGTGCTCGTTTGCTCCATCAGAGAGTGCTGATGGGGTATGCTCCTGGACGTTTTCCAAGTGATGATCACTCTGCTGGTTAGCTGATCTCCCAAACGGGTTGGTGCACACAAGGATAGCCTAGCAACTCAGGCCCTGAGTCTAAGCAAAAGCCTGCCTGGCCAAGGCCCTAGCTGAGTTCACCTTGGGCAATGAGTGTTAAATGGTTCAGTCAGGTGGCCAGGATGGCAGGGTGCATGAGCTCCTCGAAAGTGCCTGGAGAGTCTGCTGTGCTAACATCCTCCTGGTTGGGTTGACACACAGATGGCCCACCAAGCAGTGCAGGGCCTGGGGGCAGTCAAGGGCTTGTCAGGCCTAGACCCCCGCTATGTTAGCCTTCGGCAATGACTGTTAGCTGACTTTGCCTGGTAGACCTCTCTGGTGTCTGATAGCCAAAATGGCGGCATGTGCCAGGCTGGGAAAACAACTTCCTGTCCAGGTTGGAACACCGATGGGCCCCTGAAAAGCCCAGGGCCTGGGTGAAGACCAATGCCTATTGGGCTTAAACCCCCGTAATGTTGGCCCCGGGTTATATTTGCATACCTCAGGCTGTCCGATCACTCTGGCATCCCAGAATCAAGATGGAAGTGAGTCTCTCATAACTGACTGGCAGGGGGCAGATTTCTGATGTGGCTTCAGGTGGTGAAAGGCACTGTAAATCAGCCACCGCTTGTAGCCCTGCTGGCCAGCTATGGTCAATGCTGGTGGGAAGGTGCAGGGCCTGCTTGGATCCAGTCCTCTTGGTTCCACTGCTGATGGCCCTCCCTCTGGACAAGTCACTGCCGCTGCTGCCACTTATCAAGCACTTCCTGGCATCAGCATTAGTGTCAAAATGTCATTTGCAGAATTTGTTGTAAATTATTCACTACATCTTAGTAATTCTCACTGAAGCAAATAAAAATGTTATGTTATATTTCAATTTATGTTTTAATAAGAGATTTTTTATTCACTTTGGTTTCAGTAAATGGAATCGAAGGTCTTTGGATGGACTTTACTTGATTTTCTAGTGCATATTTTGCCCCTGTTTATTTCCTTTGTATGGAACAATTCTGGGATCAAAATAGAAAATTAGGAGTTGGAACAATCTCTTTACTGGGGGCCAAGTCTATTTTCTGGAAGTTATCTTTACATGTTCTATATCCCATTTGACATGTTTCTTTTATTTTCTTTTTATTTGAATTTTTAAAATTTTTATGCATTTAATTTTTTTTACAGTTCTAATTGCATCTGCATCCTGGTCTAACTTGTAACTTTTAAGAACCCATACCTCCTTCCACCCTGTCTCCATCAGAATTTCCACACCCTCAAACTCCAAATGTTCTCACTCTCTGAGGTTTGCATTCTCTCAAAGGTTAGATCCATTTCTTGCCTGAACGCACACCTGGCAATCTTTCTTCTATATGTATAGGGGCCTCAGATCAACTGGCATAGAATACTGACTGGTTGGTTGTCCGATGTCTCAGAAATATTTGGGATCCAGGTTCATTGAGACTCAAGGTCATCTTAAAGTTTTACCTCCACTTCAGGTTCTTTCAATCTTTCCCTATTTCAACCACATGAATCAGATTGTGTCTACTGGTTGCATGTAAATACCTTCATCTGACTCATTCTCCTGCTCCTTGGACAGTTCAGATGATAGTAATTATAGGGCCCTTTTGTGACCATTCTATAGCCTCAGTACTAGCATCAAGACCTTGAGTACTTCCCTTGAGCTGTATCCCATGTAGAGTTGTCTCTGCCCTCCTTTTACTCAGGCTCTTCTCCATTTCTTGTCCATGTTGTTTACCAACAGGAAAAATTTGGGTCATAATATTTGACTGTGTGATGACACACCAATCCCTCACTTGATGCCCTGTATTTCTGCTGGAAGTAGACTCAACAATTTCACTCTCACTGCTTGGCATTTCAACTAAGGATTCTCCCTTTGTTTCCTAAGAGACTCTCACCTTCCTGGTCTCTAGTACATTTTGGAGGTTGCCTGGCCCCCTACCTCCTGAAGTTGCTGTTTCCTTTCTTTCTGCTGGACATCAGGTCTTCAGTGCTTTTCCCATATCCAATATCTGATCATGTTTACTTACCTCTTCTCTGGCCTATACCTTTTCTGACCCAGAATGCTCTCAGCCTCCCCAACTCCTATGATATCTACCATTTCTCTTTCTTGTAGGCATGAGGCTCTACAGATCTTTATCCATTTTGAGTTCTTTGCACTATATCCTCTGATTTCTGCTACTTTGGCTGTGGGAATGGAATATACAGTCCTTTGAAAGCACACACTGGTATGTGAGGGCTCAATTTCTCTTTCCTTGTCAATTGAAAAATTTATTGTCATTTCTATAGGTCTTAATCATACTGAGTAGACAAGATTGAATTCGTTTTATGTTTTATTTCAATTTACTTAATTTTTGATGTTTATTAATAAATAAAACATTTCTTTACCATTATAAATTAGATACCAATCTAATCAGAACATAATAAATATTATTAATTTATTCAATAATATACTCAATTGAATACTTTAAGGTTTTGAATAATTAGATATACATATTATATTAGAAGTATAGATGACATAAGTGGTTTGTCTTCCAGCCCACTGGGAGTGGGACCTGTGTCCTGTCCAAAGAGCTGAAGAAGGAGAGAAGCCCCGTGGCCCTATTCGCTAAATGCCAGGACAGGAAAGAATCAATAAGTACTTTATCACCCTGAGTTTTGGATCACTGGTGGTGCAAACCGCCAGCAATCTGCCTTCACTCAGGAACTGAGCACATAGGAGGTTTGTCTGCCAGCCTTCCAGGAGTGGGGCCTGTGTCCTGCCCAGAGAGCTACAGAAGGAGAGAAGCCCCATTGCCATATTTGCTGTCTGCCAGAACAGAAAAGGATCACTAGAGACTGTATCACCCTGAGCTTTAGATCACTGGAGGTGAAAACCACCAGGGGTCTGCCTGCACTCAGGAACTGAGCACAAAAGTGGTTTGTTTGCCAGCCTGCCAGGAGTGCGGACTGTGTCATGCCCAGAGAGCTGCAGAAGGGGAGAAGCCCCGCAGCCATATTCGCTGCCTGCTGGATCAGAGAAGGGTCACTAGGTACTGTATCACCCTCAGCCATAGAACTCTGGTGGTGCAAACCGCCAGGGGTCTGCCTGCACCAAGGAACTGAACACATATTCAATTTGTCTGCCATCCTGCTGGGCATGGGACCTGTGTCCTTCCCAGAGAGCAGCAGAGGAAATGATTCCCTGTGGCTATATTCGCTGCCTGCCTGCACAGAAAAGTGTCACTAGGTACTGGATTAACCGTAGCTTTAGATCTCTGGGGGTGCAAATCTCCAGTGATCTGCCTGCATTCAGGAACTGAGCACATAGGCAGTTCACCTGCATGCCAGACCATCTCAGGACCTGTGTCCTAGGCGAGAATCAACAGAGCGAGTGACCTGACCGCACCATCTTCGCTCCATAAAAGAGCAGACAGAGAATACCTGATTGACCTTGACAACCTAAGTATAACACTGCTTGAGTCAAGACTGAGCAGGGCTCCAAAGCAGACTGGTTTCATGACCACACATTTTGCTGCATACAGGAAACACACCTCAGTGTCAAAGCCCAAAACTACCTTAGAGTCAAAGGCAGGAACTCAATTCTACATGAAAATTGTCCCAGGAAACAAGCCAGAGTTTCCAGTCTTTTTTTTTAAAATATTTTTATTTTCTATATTCTTTGTTTAAATTCCAAATGATTTCCCCTTTCCCGGATGCCCCCTCCCCATATGTCCCAAAAACCTTCTTTTCTCCATCCCTTCTCCAATCACCTCCCTCCTTTTCCTCTGTCCTTATATTCCCTTGCAATGCTAGATCAATCCTTTCCAGGATCCGGACCCTCTCTATAATTCTTCATGGATGTCATTTGATATGCAATTTGTGCCTTGGGTATTCAGGGCTCCTGGGCTAATTAATATCCACTTATCAGTGATTTCATTTCATGGTTATTCTTTTGTGATTGGGTTACTTCGCTTCGGATGATATTTTCCAGATCAAACCATTTGCCTAAAAATTTTGTGAATTCATTGTGTCTAATTGCTGAGTAGTATTCCATTGTGTAAATATACCATATTTTCTGTATCCATTCGTCTTTTGAGGGGCATCTGGGTTATTTCCAGCTTTTGGCTATTATAAATAAGGCTGCTATGAACATAATGGAACATGTGTCTTTATTGCATGCCGGGGAATCCTTTTGCTATATGCCCAGGAGAGGTATAGCAGGGTCCTCTGGAAGTTTTATGTCCAGTTTTCTGAGGAACCTCCAGACTGATTTCCACAATAGTTGTAACATCTTACAGCGCCACCAGCAGTGGAGGAGTGTTCTCTTTCTCCACATCCTTGCCAACAACTGCTGTCTCCTGAGTTTTTGACCTTAGCCATTCTGACTGGTGTAAGGTGAAATCTCAGGGTTGTTTTGATCTGCATTTCCCTAATGACTAATGATGTTGAGCACTTCTTAATGTGACTCTTGGCCATCCGAATTTCTTCAGGTGAAAATTCTTTGTTAAGATCTGTACCCCATTTTTAAATAGGGTTATTTGCTTCACTGGGGTCTAACTTTTGAGTTCTTAGTATATATTGGATATTATCCCTCTACCAGATGTGGGGTTGGTGAATATCCTTTCCCAATTTGATGGTTTCCGTTTTGTCCTTTTAACTGTAAATCCAGAATCCTTTCATGCTAAAAGTATTAGAAAGAACAGGAATACAAGGCCCAGACCTAAATATCGTTAAAGCAATATACAGCAAAGCAGTATCCAACATCAAACTAAATGCAGAGAAACTTGAAGCAATCCCACTAAAATCAGGTTGTAGACAAGGCTGTCCTCTCTCTTCATATCTTTTCAATATAGTACTTGAAGTTCTAGCTTGAGCAATTAGACAACATAAGGAGGTCAAGAGGATACAAATTGGAAAGGAAGAAGTCAAATCATCACAATTTGCAGAGGACAAGATAGTCTACTTAATTGTCCCGAAAACCTCCACCAGAGAACTCCTACAGCTGATAAACAACTTCAGCAGAGTGGCTTGTTATAAAATCAACTCAAGAAGATCAGTGACCTTCCTATACTTAAAAGATAAGCAGGCTGAGAAAGAAGTTAGTAAAATGACACCCTTCAAAATAGCCACAAACAATATAAAATATCTTGGTGTGTCTCTAACCAAACAAGTGAAAGAACTATATGACAAGAACTTCAGGACTCTGAAGAAGGAAATCAAAGAAGACCTCAGAAAATGGAAAAATCTGCCATGCTCGTGGATTGGCAGGATTAATATTGCTAAAATAGCTATCTTTCCAAAAGCGAACTACAGATTCAATGCAATACCCATCAAAATGTCAAGACAGTTCTTCACAGAGTTAGCAAAAGCAATTCTCAAAATCATGTGGAATAACAAAAAACCCAGGATAGCTAAAACTATTCTCAACAACAAAAGAAATTTTGAGGAAATCAGTATCCCTGACTTCAAGCAATACTACAGAGCAAAAGTGTTAAAAAAAAGCATGGTATTGCCACAGTGATACACAAGTGGTTCCTCAGAAAACTGGCATGACACTTCTTGAGGACCCTATTATACCACTCCTGGACATACACCCAGAGGATTCTTCAGCATGTTCCACTATGTTCATAGCTGCTCTATTTGTAGTAGCCAGAAGCTGGAAATAACCCAGGTGTCCTTCAAGGGAGGAATGGATACAAAAAAATGTGGTATATTTACACAATGGAGTACTATTCAGCCATTAGAAACAATGAATTCATGAAATTCTTAGACAAATGGATGGACCTGAAGAACATCATACTAAGTGAGGGAACCAGTCTCAGAAGATCAATCATGGTATGCTCTCACTGATAAGTGGATATTAGCCTAGAAACTTTGAGTACCCAAGACATAATCCACATATTAAATGAAGTCTAAAAAGAATGGAGGATTGGCCCCTGGTTCTGGAAAGACTCAGTGCAAAATTATAGGGGAATTCTAGAACAGGGAAGTGGTAAGGGGTAGATGGACGAGTAGGTTGAAGGAAGAGGGCTTCTGGGACTTGCGGGGAGTGGGGGCCCAGAAAAGGGGAAATCATTTGAAATGTAAACAAAAAACATATTAATAAAAAATAATAATAATTAAAAAATAAAAACACAAAAAACAAAAAACAAAAAAACAAAAAACAAACAAACAAACAAACAAAAAAAAAAAGAAAAAAAGAAAATCTGACTTTTCTTTTACAAGATTTACTTTTCCAAAATCATTTGTTGAGTGTGTTAGTCAGGGTTTCTATACCTGCACAAACATCATGACCAAGAAGCAAGTTGGGAAGGAAAGGGTTTATTGATCTTACAGTTCAATGCTGCTGTTCATCACTGAAGAAAATGATGACTGGAACGTAGCAGGTCAGGAAGCAGGAGATAATGCAGAGGCCATGGAGGGATGTTACTTACTTGCTATTCCCCCTGTCTTTCACAGACTGCTCTTTTACAGAAACCAAGAGCACCAGTCCAGAGGTGGTACCACCCACAAGCACTGGATCTCATGGAGGCACTTACCCAACTGAAGCTCCTATCTCTGTGATAACTATAGCCTGTGTCAACTTGAAACATAAAATCAGCCAGTACAAGAATGGTAGAATTTCTTAATATTAGAAATTAAAAGGTTATCCTACATTTTATTAAAAAGCTTTCAAATGTTATACTGAATACTTCTGGATATGTATGAAGATTTTTGAAAAAAAATCAAAATTTCAGAATTAATGTAAACAATGCACAAATATTCCACTATAACTGCACAGAAAGTGTAGAACAGAATAAAGAGAAAATTAAATACTTAAAACACGTTTATCTTTTATACTTCAAAGATACCATTAATATCTAACATATAAAAGTCAAGGAAATATTCATATTTGGTAATAATAAAAAATTTAAAATATTGTTTATGCTCTGATCAGATTGGTATGTATTTAACAATTGCTTAGAAAAATTTTTAAATAAATAAACATTATTATTATTTAAGCAAGTTGAAAAATAACGTAAAAAAATTCATCCGTGTCCATTCAGTAGGACTAAAAGGGAGAAAATGGACATTGCTCAATGGAAAAGCTAAAATAGAAATTGAGCCCTCAGTACTGGTAATATGTGCTTACAAAGGACTGTATATAGCACACCCTTAGGCATAATGACAGAATACCCAGGAGAGAGTCCACAGAACTCAAAAATGCTCAAAAAACATAGGGCCTTAAGCCTACATGGGAGAAGTAAAGATCAAAAAAGAAGATAAAAATCACAGGAGTGTGAAAGGCCAGGAATGTTCTGGGTCAGAAAAGGTACAGGCAGGATAAGAGGGGAACATGACAGATATTGGGTAGGGGAAAATGCTTGAAGCCGTGAGGCCCAGCAAAAAAAAGGAAACAGGCAACTTCAGGTGGTAGGAAGCCAGACAACCTCCAAATAGTACTAGATACCAGGGAGGTGAGAGACTCTAAGGACTCAAAGGGAGAAACCTTAGATGAAATGTTCTACAGTGAGAGTAAGCTTGTAGAGCCTACCACCACCAGAAATACAGGGCATCAAGTGAGGGATGGGGGTGCCATCCCACAGTCCAAAACTATGACTCACAACTTTTCCAGTTGGTAAAACAACATGGACAAGAAATGGAGAAGAGCTTGAGGAAAAGGAGGGCAGAGAGAGTTTCACAGTGGGAGACAGCTCAAGGGAAGGACCAAGGCCTTGACACTATTACTGATGATATGGAATCTTCACAAAAAGGAGCCTATAATTACTGTACTCTGAAAGATGCAACACAAAGGAGAATGAGTCCAATGAAGGTATTTAGACACAAGCAGTGTACAGAATCTGGTTACTCCTGTGCTTGAATTAGGGAAAGACTGGAAGAAGCTGAGGTGGAGGCCACAGTTTTTAAGAGGACCTTGAGTATGAATTAGTCAGATACAAAAGATTTATGAGACATTGGATCATCAAAAAGGCAGCCTACTATAACAGCTGATCTAAGGTATCTAACACATATAGAACAAAGAACTGCCATGTCTGGGTTCAGTGAAAAAAATTTATCTATGCCTTGAGAAACTGGAAACCTCAGGGAGTGCAGATATTTCATGGACGTGCGTGCATGTGGAAATTCTCATGGAGATAGGGTGAGGGAAGGTATGGGCTGTTAAACAGTCACAAAATAAACCAGGATGCAGATAAAATTTGGACTGTAAAAAAAATTACATAAAATATAAAAAAAATCAAAGAAAATGAAAGAAGGAACAAAGGGAAGATAGAACCTGTGGAAACCACTTCCATTTGATAGGCATGTCCCACAGTTGAGGGACTGGGACACCTAAAGATTTCCAATTTTCATCCCAGAATTTTTCCATACAAAGCAAATACAGGGGCGAAATATGAAACAGTGATTCAAGGAAAATCCATCCAGTGATCTTCCATCCCATTTACAGAAACCAAAATGGGAAAAAATTCCTTAGTAAGTAGTAAATTGAAGTTAAAAATAACATTTTCATTTAGCTTCAGTCAGAATGATAAAAAAGAAACGAAGAATTGACAAAAAATTCTGCAAATGACATTGTGAAGCTAATGCTGATGACAAGAAGTGCTTGCTAACAGGAACAGGGTATGTCTGTCACCTGAGAGAATCTGTATGTGACAGAGAACTAGAGATGCAGATGTGTCCAATCAAACATCGGGCTGATCACAGGGACCTCAATGGGGAAGTTAGGGGACAGACCGCACTGGCTGATGGAGATACACCCCTATAAGTCTAAAACGTTAACTAACCAGACAACCAAGAGCACACAGAAACTAAACCCACCAACTAAACTGTATACATACATGGAGTACTTCAGAGCTCTAGATACACAGAGAACAGAGTATGACCTTATCTCATATCAGTCTCAGAGTAAGCTGTATCTGGAATGTTGAATGTCACAACATAGGGTGATGCTAAAGTCACAGTGAGGTGGGAGTCGATGGAAGAGCACCCTCATAGTGAAAAGCCAATGGGGAAGAGCAGGTATAGAATGAAAGGCAGCTGTACATGGGTAATTTAGAAAAGGGGATATAATTTGAAACATACACTAAAAGAAATGATCAATTAAGATATATATCAAAATAATAAAAAATTACAAAGGAAATGCTGCTTAGAAAGTAGTATGTTGGATGATAAATATGCTCTGGCTCTGAGGGGAACAAAGTATGTGTTTAAAACTTGCAGATGTGTTTTTCTTTAAAGTAAAAACAAACTTTAATTTTATATTTGAAAATATGAAGCACATTAAGAAAGAGCATCTTTTGGGAAAAAAATTAGTAAGTCTTGTAGGACAAAATTTCTCTGTAGGTGTATGTCAATGGAAAGATGTGATGCAAAATGTCTGCTAAAATATGAGTTTGAAATCTATTCCATGATAAAAAGTTTTACTTTAATATCATAATGACCCTGAATAATGCATTCTAAATGTCTAGAATATCACAGCATCAGGCTTCCTTGTCTTTTTAAACAGATATATGCATTTAATCACATATAAAATATCGGTAAAAAAATGGGAAGCGATTTGAACAACAAATGCTGAGAAGAACAAACACTTATGACTGTCAGGAACGAGCTACTCTGGTACTGGCCATTCAATTTAGATATGGATTATGAGATGTGCCACCAAACAGCACTACCTATTCTCTGGAAAAAATTAGTATCATATTCATAATGAATATGTTGTTCCTTGGTGTAATGGAAGCATAAATGTTTTCTGAGAAAACTGGACAATCTTTACTATAGAGATGAAAAATTACAAAGGTAAAGAAACTCTGGGATAGCCTCAGGGTAGAATGGGATGTGTATAATATATTAATCAAATAGCCGTTTACTCTATTATGATGCCATTTTGAGAGTCCCAAAGAGAGGATATCTCTAGTAGTGTAAGTTGGATCCAGTAAAATTATTGCAAAAACATGGGTGGATAAAAGTGTTTGGAAGCAAGGATGGAGTCAGAGGATAAGAAAAAGGAAATAACTTCAAATATTGAAATATAGTAATGTGACAACTTGGAATCCACTATCAGAGGTATCTAGTGTACCATTTCTAGGTAAAAGAAATAGGGCTTTTGAGAGAGACCTGTGGAGAAATTCTAGAAGAAATAACATTGCACATTGCACAGTGAAATTGTTGGAAAACACGAACAGAAACAGATATTCAGTGGAAGTCAATAAGCTGGAGGAAGAGACTGTGTAAAATAGACAAGGAAACATTTCTTCCATTACCATTAATTTTTAAGCCATTTCTCATTTCATGTAAGTGCAGAAAGAACAGGTATTTACCTTTGTAGCTGTAACATTTATTCTTCCATTTTTTTCTTCATGATGGAGTTGGCAGGTGGATTTATTAAAAATTAAAGAATTTGGAGAAAATTATGTATTTGAATATGTATTAGTGAATGACAAGAAAGATTGTAACCCATTAAAGAATGATTTGAACTCAAATATAGTTAGAGAAAACAGGTCAACTTCCCCTCAGCACACTGAAAACATAACAGTGAGTCACCTGTTAGTTTGCATCTGCATCATGCTTATTATTCTGAATTCACAAGGATCCATACATCACATACTCTAGATCCATAAAACACTGATTCTGGTTCATGGCAACAAATGGACCTAGCAATACCTGTGTGTGCATGTGTGTATGAGTGGGTGTCTGTGTGTGTGTGTTTGCTGTGTGTGTGTGTCCTCAATTTATGAATGATTTTTTAAGTCTTTTTCTGTTTATATTAGAAGCCTGTTCTGTCTATATTAGAATCCAAATTCAAGATGAGCAATCTTGAAATATTTTCCCTTGAAACTGACTTTGCTAAAAAAATATGAGAATTTAATATATAGTAAATATGGAAATTACAAATAATGAATTATTCTAATAATCTGTCGCTTTTCATTTATACCACATTTTGCATCCTACCAAACCAATAAGTTGGGACGTTTTTCATATAACTCCCTTCATGGTTTGGGAAATATGGGTCATTTCTAATTACTCTAAAATCTAGTTATCTTTGATAATTTATGTTTTTCTTTTGTTCTCACCAAAAAGTTAATGGAGAATACTTTGATTTAAGGATCAGAGATGATGCTGGTGGATATCCCTGAACTTCAAAAGGTAAGACATTAAAATATGGTTGCCTTTTTTTTCACTTTCTGTCTCTGATGGCCCTCCACACAATTACATCTATATCTCTTGTAAAAATTTTGGTCATTACCATAAAGAATGTATAATGAGGGTGTTATTCCAATTTTTATGCTTCACATATCAAGACAGTTGAAATTTATTTTACAGATAACTCTACAAGAAAGGTCAAGAAGTTAACATCTACAATAGAGTTAAGGGCAACTCTTTGTCAGTCAAACAAGAACAATGATGTGACTCTTCCAGGCAACGATTTCAACCCTGTCATGATGATTACACTCCCATAGCCAATCTTTATATATAAGAGAACGCTAGTCGATCTGGATATGATTCAAAAGCAACTGTAATGAAGGAAAAATTTCTATCTATGATAAACCCACTTGGCCACATTAAGATTATGCAGTTACACTCCCTGAATCTTGCAACAGACAGTGGCTGATAAAACAGCAAACAAAATCTTTAATTATTTCAAATCATTTCCTTGTTGTAAGTGATTATTATTTAGAACACCTCTCCACTCTGATATTCCACATATGTATGATACCCATATATGTAAATAATTAATTATATATATTTGACAATTTTTATGGGAAAAAATTAGGATCACCATACAAAAATATGAAATTCAAATTGTTGGGTATTTTCCACTAAGATGCATTTAATATGAACTGAGATATCACAATCAGACTGCATATAGATTTTTAAATTTTCTGTAAGTGGTTGTAGCATGAAATTGTTACTGTCTACAGCTATTATAAATGTGAGAGGAATTAAATGAACCTGTTTTATATTAGAAAAATAAAGTTTCAATATATGATCTCTTTTCGTGATCGCTATTCTTTACAACGATTAATGTATTTTTAAAATTAGCTGTTCCTTTTTAATTTATGTTTCATTGCAATTATACATGTCCTTAACTTCATTTATGGTCACACTGTGAAAAAATGCAGATGTTTCAAAACAATTATATATTTTTAATAATTATATATTTTTGATATAATATTATATTTTTAATTATATTTTTAATAATTACATTAAAATTATAAAATATATAATTACAGATTATATAAATTTTAATTTATAATTTATAAAAATTATAAAATATATAATTACATATAATTATATAAAATATATAATTACCTATTATATAATTTATAATTTATAAAAAAAATATAAAATATATAATTACAGATTAATTATATATTTTTAATAATTTCCATTGTGTCATAACTATGCATATAGCAAAAGAATAGCCTATAACATTTGGACTTTGTAGAAATGTGATTATTAACCTTAAATGTACAAAAAGGCACTTTAGACATCTGCCCGCTTAGTCGAATTGAAGACACAGAAAATACATTTATCTCTCAGGCTGGTGTTTAACCAATGAGGTCTTCTACAAAATAGATCCTGAGAGCCAGTGTCAAATAACAGGGTCCCAACTGGATTTTGGTAAAATCATGGCAATGGTTTTGGAAATCTCCTGTGATTGAGTCTAAAGAATAAAGAATATTGAGAAATAATCTACCCCTTGAGTGAAAGCAGGGACTAAACACAAGTAAGGAAGCATACAAACAAAGGACTGCTACCCAAGAGATGTGACACAGGGCAAGTGTGTATTTATGTGAGTCCTTGATTATCTTGTGATGGAATTAATCTGTCATCCAGGTGTGTATGCATGTCCTCTTCTCCTAACTTTTCTGACATATTCCTTCAGTCAGAGAAAATATGACTAGCAGTGTAGTTATATCAATGGAGAGGGAGATTGTGACAACACCTGTTGTAAGTAAAGAAATCCCCAATGTGTGAAATGGCCCTGTGAGGGAAAAAAAATGTACTTTATTGGAAAAAAAATGTGCATGAACAAATGTGTTCATGAATGAAGGAATGAAGAAATGATGGAATAAATGAAGGAACATGTAAGAAATATTATAAAGATTCATATTTCCTGTGATATTTAAAATAAAATCTCCATCCCTGGAAAGAATGTATCACAGTTAGCTAGAAAATATACCAAGAAGAGAGATATTCTTCAATAGACAAAAGGTAATAAACTCACATATACTTACTTATCTCTAAAGTGAATATTGTGAAACCTTCAAAGATACTTTGAACAATGGCAAGGTTCATCAAAATATACAGTAACTGATACAATGACCTCAAATCCCATATGTTCCTATTCCCTGGCGAATGCATGTTACAATCTTTAAGAATTTATTTTTAACCTGGAATCATAATGGAGAAACTAGGAAACTAGAAAATAATCACTTATATGAGAGATTAATATCTCCATATCCATGCTGATAGCAGTTAACTTATATAGTAATGTTGTGTTTGGTAAGGCTAACTTTCATTTCCCAATTGTCTGAATAATAATTAGTGTCAGAGCATGCCTGGTTTGGTTTTCCACATAGTATTGGGTATTTACATTCTACTTTCTCTATTTTTACGGGTAGACTGGACACACACACACACACACACACACACACACACACATACACACACACACACACACACACACACTCCCACACACTTACAATTATTTTCAGGTGTGTTGGTTGTCTTATTCAGTTATGTGATTTTAATTTGGTCCATACATATGTTGGGCCTCTCTCTGGATCATCTTTTCCTCTGGCTGGATGGTTCATTTCCATCCCTAAAATTATTTCAGGTAAGAACACTAAGGTCAGAATTTTGATTTTGGAATGTACCCACTCTTCCTCATTTGATGCCCTCTATTCCATATGGAGGTGGACTCTATTAATACCCTCTCCCTATAGTCCAGCATTTCTGTAGGGTCCCTCTTTGTTAGTCACATGATCTCTCACTTCCCAGTTCTCTGGTGTATTCTGGAGGGTCTCCTCAACCTCCTGTCTCCCAAGGTTGCCTGTTCCCCTTCTTTCTGCTGGCCCTTAGGGCTTCAGTCTTTTCCTTCACCAAATACCAGATGAGGCTACAGTTACCTCTCACTTCCCAAGCCTGTCTACTATCCCTCCAAGGTTTTTTCTTTCTCCCAAGTGGGACTCATGAGTCCTCACTTGGGAAATTCAGATTGTTTACCATTCTGATTTCTGTGGCTAATATTCACTTATTAGTGAGTACATACCATGCATGTTCCTTTGTTTCTATGTTACCTTAGGGTGATATTTTGTATTTCCATTAGTTTGCCTGAAAAATAAGCATCTTTAAAGTGCAAAGTCAGATTAATAATTTTTACATCATACCTCTGTTGTATGTGTTTATTGTTTGTGCCATTTCAGTGCCTTTTTGTTTGTATACCACAATGACATCACCCCTTGTTCTGCGGCTCTCCAATAAAATGAACCAGGATGATTATCAGTCAGGAAATATCATTGTTTATGTTTGGTCTAGTGCTGTGTATTATAATGCTAATTCTATAGGCAAAGGGAGGATCTAGTGCTACATACCTTTTTATCTTATTTTGTTTTAAACTTTCCAAATCATTCTAAAATATCAGTAAAATTGAATGGGCTACAGCCAACTGCTGGACGAAGTAGATGTATGTGTATATAACTGTGTCCACACAGTTGGATAAGGAGAAAGCAGAAAAGAAGAAGCTGACATGGAAGAGGAGTCATGGATTAGAAGTCAAGAGAATGTGGTCCTAATGATGTCCAGTTGTATTTACGAGCAGCTTAGATTAAAAATATAATTAGTAATATAAGAATGTTGATAGAGAAGGAATAATGTCAGAAAAGGAAAATGGTTGAGAAGGTAGATGTATAGACAGGTCTTTTGACATTTGAGGGTTATTGTAAATAAAAGATGTCTCTGTCTTTATTACTAGGTATGTAATGAATGAAGTAGGATCTAATCCTAGAATTATAAATAAAATTTTCTACAATAGGGTGGCACCTTAACTCTAGGCACAATTATACTTTCTTTTAGAAACATAATTTCAGAATCTGGAACAGAAATATCTCCTGGTTCTTTTATGATCAATATGTAGAGAGAATTATTTTCTTAGTAAAATTTAATTTGTAAGAAGCTGCCTCCGCAGGGTTTGTCTCATTGCTCCGCCGATTTTGAAACAAGGGCAAAATAATGACTAAATTGGCATTTATGATTATTAGGCATATAGTATTCACAAAGACACATGTGCCACTACCTCCAACCAAACCAAACAATGCATCAGGGACCAACTCAATCTTCACCCTTGGATTTTCCCATAAGAATTCTATGATGCCTTGGAGGTGAAATTTAATTGCAAATAGGATAGAAATCTCTGATAAACCATCCATCAAGAGAAGTCCAGCTAATAGTGTAGAATACAAGTCTTCATGACTCTCACAATCAACATTAACTCAATCAAAATATGGAGGAGAGAAAATAAATACAATTTTAAGGCTACCTTAAGAACATGGATTCTTTAAATAATTGCTCAACTGAAATAGCAGAACTGCTTTGCTAAATACAAGAAAATTATGTCGGCTTTAGAATCAGATTCTAGAGAAATTGAAAGGAGATTTAAATGATGTTAAATTTCCAAAAGAATATTGGTTTGATTCATGTAAAGAACACAGTATACACATAAACATGTAATAATCGCCAAAGAATAGAAAAATAAATGAAAATGTTAAACATTTAAATATATAGAAGGCAGGAATATGTGCAATTAATGCAAAGATATTCAATTGTGAAAACATGGATGATTGAACAAATCCAGGTTTTGATCTCACTGCTTAAGGAACAAACACAAGGAGAATTGAGGCTAAATAACTGTTGGTTATTTAACTGAGGTTAAATAACAGGCTTGACTAGTTCATGCTTTTAGTGGTATTGCTGCACTTTGCTCTCCATTTATTTTGATGTTGGCTCATGGTTTTATGTACATTGCTTTTACGGTGTTTAGGTATTGGCCTTGAGTTCCTGTTCTTTCCAAGAGTTTTGACATGAAAGTATGCGGAATTTTGTGAAATGTTTTTCCCAGCATCTATTGAAATGATGATATTTTCTTTGAGTTTGTTTTTGGTCATAGATTTTTCATTGATATATTTCCATATATTGAACTATCCCTGCATCCTTGGGATGAAGCCTTCTTGATCATGATTAATGATCCCTTTGTTGTGTTCTTAGATTCCTTTGGTAAAACCGATTTTATTATGTATTTTGGAAGTAAGGGAATTGGGCTAAAGTTCTCATTCCTTGTTGGAAGTTTTGTCGTTTTGGCGTCAGAAAATTGTCACTGGGCTGGTTTTGAGGAAAGATACTGAGTAAATTTGTTTTTGTCACGAAATACCTTGTGTTCTCTATCTATGGTAATTGATAGATTAGCTGGATATTGCATTCTGGGTTGGTATTTGTGTTCCCTTTGTGCCTGCCTGTCATCTGCCCATGATCTTCTATCTGTCCTAGTCTCTGGTGAGAAGTCATGTGTAATTCTGATAGATCTACGATTATATGTTACCTGACATTTTCTTCTTACAGCTTTTAATATTCCTTTTTTTTAAAAGTACATTTGGTGTTTTAATCATTATATAATGGGAGGAATTTCTTTTCTGTTCAAATCTTTTTGAAGTTTTGTAGGCTTCTTATATGTTCATGGACATCTGTTTCTTTAGAGTAGTGAAGTTTCTTCTATAAATTTGTTGAAGTTACTTTCTGGCCCATCAAGTAACAAATCTTCACACTCTTCTGTACTGATAACCATTAGGCTGGGTCTCCTCATTTTGTCCTGAATTTTCTGGATGTTTTTGTTCTGGAGACTTTTGCATTTTGCATTTTTGACTGTTTTATCAATGCTTTCTATTATATCTTCTGTAACTGAGATTTTTCTCTTCTATATTTTGTATTCTGTTGTTTATGCTTATATACATGACTTCTGTCTTTTTTCCCTAGGTTTTCTATATCCCTTTGTGTCTGTCTTTATGATTTCATTGTTGTTTCCAACTCCTTCCTTAGATCCTGGGTGTCTTTTTTCATTTCCTTCACGTGTTTTGTTGTGTTTTTCCATAGTTCTTCAAGGGTTTCTTCATGTTTAGTAGAGTTCTCCTGTATTTCTTAAAGGGACCTTTTTATATCCACCTTGAAGCCCTCCATGAAGCTCTCCATCAGCATTAAGCCCTGTGATTTTAAATCCAAGTCTTGCATTCCAGAGGTGTTTGGGTATCCAGGACTTGTTGTTATGTGAGAATTGGGTATGGATGGTGACAAATACCTCGATTTTTGTGAGCAATTTTTCTATTTTTTCCTTTTGCCATCTGGTTATCTCTGGTGATAGTTGGCCTACTGTCAGTGTTCGGTGTTTGCCTGCAAGCCTGTCTCAGCATCCCAGGGTGAACTTCTTTACCCTGGAAGAGATTGCTTTGGGATTGTTGACGTCCTGGATGTAGGCAGAGTCCTGGAATGGGTGTGTCCCAAGAGATTCTCTACTCTGGTGATCCTTGCCTACCAGTATGACCCTTCAGAGTGTCACAGGAGCAAAGATAGTGGTGGCCTTACCTCTGTACACAGGACTCCCTCTAATGGTGGGACTCCATGCAAGTCAATGCTTCCTTGCAAGGACTTGCCCAGACTGCTGTCGGTCTACTCAGCTTCTCACTGCAGGTGGGGCCCTGGTGGACTCTGTCCTGAGTGATCTTCCACTCTGCTGTTCCCTGTGTACATGGCTGACCTGACTGACTGGTCACGAGAACAAAGATGGTAGGAACTTCACCTCTGAGTGCAGATCCTCCTCTAACCATGGGAGTACAAGCAAATATTAAGGACACATGACAAGTCCTTAATTTCCCTTTTTTGGGGTGGAGGGGAGGAAAGGGTTTATTCAGTTTACACTTCCAAATTGCGGTTCATCACCAATGGAAATCAGAAATAGAAGTCAATCAGCTCAGGATAAAAGAGTCTATGCAGAGGCAATGAAGGGATATTTCTTACTGATATGCTACCCCGGACTTGCTCAGCTTGCCTTCTTATAGAACCCAAGGCTACGAGCCCAGGGATGATACTACCCACAATGGGCCCTTCCCCTTGATCACTAATTGAGGAAATGCTTTACAGCTAGATCTCATGGAGGCCTTGTCTCAACCGAAGCTTCTTTCTCTGTGATAATTCCGGCTTTGTGTCAAGTTGACACAAAGCCAGCCAGTACAAGTCCCAAGATGTCTCCCTTGACACAGCTAATATCCTCTGAGAAGAGGAAAGGAATTGAGAAAATGGATCCATGAGATTCTTGTAGGCAAGTTTGTGAAGCATTTTCTTTCTTTCTTTTTTTTTTTTAATGTGGAAATCTTTTTATTTAGCAGAATCCCATTTTGTCCTACCCCATGTTATTTCTTTATTAAGATTTTTATTTTCTATATTCTTTATTTACATTCCAAATGATTTCCCCTTTCCTGGTTCCCGCCTACCCATATTCCCCATAAACCTTCTTCTCTCCATTCCTTCTCCAATCACCTCCCTCCTTTTTCTCTGTCCTTATATTCCCTTCCAATGCTAGATCAATCCTTTCCAGGATCAAGGCCCTCTCCATACTTTTTAATGGGAGTCATTTGCTATGCAATTTGTTCCTTGGGTATTCAGGGCTTTTGGGCTAATTAATATCCACTTATCAGAGATTTCATTCCATGTGTATTCTTTTGTAATTGGGTTACCTCACTTAGGATGATATTTTCCAGATCAAACCATTTGCCTAAAAATTGTGAGAATTCATTGTTCCTAATTGCTGTGTAGTATTCCACTGTGTAAATATACCACGTTTTCTGTATCCATTCCTCCTTTGAGGAGCATCTGGTTTCTTTCCAGCTTCTGGCTATTATAAATAAGGCTGCCATGAACATAATGGAGCATGTGTCTTTATTGCATGCCGGGGAATCCTTTGGATATATGCCCAGGAGTGGTAGAGCAGGGTCCTGCGGAAGTGTCATGTCCAGTTTTCTGAGGAACAGCCAGACTGTTTTCCAGAGTGGTAGAATCAATTTGCAACCCCACCGGCAGTAGAGGAGTGTTCCTCTTTCTCCACATCCTCACCAACACCCGCTGTCTCTTGAATTTTTAATCTTAGCCATTCTGCATGGTGTATGGTAAAATCTCAGGGTTGTTTTGATTTGCATTTCCCCGATGACTAATGAAGTTGAGCATTTTTTTACGGTGCTTCTCTGCCATCCAAAATTCTTCAGGTGAAAATTCTTTGTTTAACTCTGTACCCCATTTTTAATAGGGTTATTTGGTTTTCTGAGGTCTAACTTCTAGAGTTCTTTGTATATATTGTGTACCCTCTATCTGATGTAAGCTTGGTGAAGATCTTTTCCCAATTGTTGCTGATTTGTCCTTTTGATGGTGTCTTTGCCTTATAGAAACTTTGTAATTTTATGAGGTCCCATTTGTCATTTCTTGACTTTACAGCATACATTATTGGTAATCTCTTCAGAAACTTTCTCCCTGTACCGATGTGCTCAAGGGTCTTCCCAGTTTCTTTTCTATTAGCTTCAGAGTGTCTGGGATTACGTGTAGGTCCTTGATCCATTTAGAGTTGAGCTTAGTACAAGGAGACAAGGAGATCAATTCGCATTCTTCAGCATGCTGACCTACAGTTGAACCAGCAACATTTGTTGAAATGGCTATCTTTTTTCCATTGGATTTTTTCAGCGCTTTGTAGAGAATCAAGTGTCCATAGGTGTGTGGGTTCATTTCTGGATCTTCAATCCTGTTCCATTGATCCTCCTGCCTGTCACTGCACCAATACCATGCAGTTTTTAACACTATTGCTCTGCAGTATTGTTTGAGGTCAGGGATACTGATTCCCCCAGATTTTCTTTTGCTGCTGAGAATAGTTTTAGCTATCCTGGGTTTTTTGTTGTTCCAGATGAATTTGATAATTGCTCTTTCTAACTCTGTGAAGAATTGAGTTGGGATTTTGATGGGTATTGCATTGAATCTGTATATTGCTTTTGCTAAAATGGCCATTTTAACTATATTGATTCTACCGATCCATGTGCATGGGAGGTTTTCTCATTTTTTTAGTTCTTCTTCCATTTCCTTCTTCAGAGTCTTGAAGTTCTTGTCATACAGATCTTTTACATGTTTGGTAAGAGTCACCCCAAGATACTTTATATTGTTTGTGGCTATTGTGAAGGGGGTCATTTCCCTAATTTCTTTCTCAGCCTGCTTATCCTTTGAGTATAGGAAGACCACTAATTTGCTTGTGTTGATTTTATAACCTGCCACTTTGCTGAAGTTGTTTATCAGCTGTAGGAGCTCTCTAGTGGAGTTTTTTGCGTCACTTAGGTAGACTATCATGTCGTCTGCAAATAATGAAAGTTTGACTTCTTCCTTTCCAATTTGTATCCCTTTGACCTCCTTATGTTGTCGAATTGCCCGAGCTAGTACATCAAGTACAATATTGAAAAGATAAGGAGAAAGGGGGCAGCCTTGTCTGGTCCCTGGTTTCAGTGGGATTGCTTCAACTTTCTCTCCATTCAGTTTGATGCTGGCTACCTGTTTGCTGTATATTGCTTTTACTATGTTTAGGTACGGGCCGTGAATTCCTGTTCTCTCCAAGACTTTAAGCATGAAATGATGCTGAATTTTGTCAAATGCTTTTTCAGCATCCAATGAAATGTCCATGTGGTTTTGTTCTTTGAGTTTGTTTATATAGTGGATTGCATTGATGGATTTCTGAATATTGAACCAATCCTGCATTCCCGGGATAAAGCCTACTTGATCATGGTGGATGATCGTTTTGATGTGTTCTCAAATTCGGTTGGCAAGAATTTTATTGAGTATTTTTGCATCGATGTTCAAAAGGGAAATTGGTCTGAAGTTCTCGTTCTTTGTTGGATCTTTGTTTGGCTTTGGTATCAGCGTAATTGTGGCTTCGTAGAAGGAATTGGGTAGTGTTCCTTCTGTTTCTATTTTGTGGAACAGTTTGAAGAGTATTGGTGTTACCTCTTCTTTGAAGGTCTGATAGAATTCTGCACTGAAACCATCTGGTCCTGTGCTTTTTTTTGGTTGGAAGACTTTCTATGACTCCTTCTATTTCTTTAGACATTATGGGACTATTAAGATGGTCTAGTTGGTCCTGATTTAATTTTGGTATTTGGTATCTGTCAAGGAAATTGTCCATTTCCTCCAGATTCTCCAGTGGTGTTGTTACAGGCTCTTGTAGTAGGATCTGATGATTTTTTGGATTTCCTCAGTTTCCGTTGTTATATCTCCCTTTTCATTTCTAATTTTGTTAATTTGTATACTTTCTCTGTGCCCTTTGGTCAGTCTGGCTAAGGGTTTATCTATCTTGTTGATTTTCTCAAAGTACCAGCTCCTGGTTTTGCTGATTTTTTGTATGGTTCTCTTTGTTTCTACTTGGTTGATTTCGGCCCTGAGTTTGATGATTTCCTGCCTTCTACTCCTCCTGGGTGAAATAGCTTCTTTTTGTTCCAGGGCTTTCAGGTGTGTCATTAAGCTGGTAATGTGTGCTCTCTCCATTTTCTTTTTGGAGGCACTCAGGGCTATGAGTTTTCCTCTTAGCACTGCTTTCATTGTGTCCCATAGATTTGGGTATGTTGTGTTTTCATTTTCATTGTGTTCTAAAAAGTCTTTAATTTCTTTCTTTATTTCTTCCTTGACCAAGGTATCATTGAGTAGAATATTGTTCAGTTTCCGCGTGTATGTGAGTTTTCTGTTGTTTTTGTTGCTATTGAAGATCACTTTTACTCCATAGTGATCTGATAGGAGGCATGGGATTAGTTCGATCTTCTTATATTTGTTGAGGTCTGCCTTGTGTCCAATTATATGGTCGATTTTGGAGAAGGTACCATGAGGTGCTGAGAAAAAGGTATATTCTTTTGCTTTAGGGTGAAATGTTCTATAAATATCAGTCAAATCCAATTGATCCAAAGCTTCAATTAGTTTTACTGTGTCCCTGTTTAGTTTATGTTTTCCCGATCGGTCTATTGAGGAAAGTGGAGTGTTGAAGTCCCCCACAATTATTGTGTTAGGTGCAATGTGTGCTTTGAGCTTTAGTAAGGTTTCTTTTACGAATGAGGGTGCCCTTGCATTTGGCGCATAGATGTTCAGAATTTGAAGTTCTTCTTGGTGGATTTTTCCTTTGACCAGCAAGAAATGTCCTTCTTTGTCTCTTTTGATGACTTTAGGTTGAAAGTCAATTTTATCTGATATTAGAATGGCTACTCCTGCTCGTTTCCTGTGACCATTGGCTTGTAAGATTGTCTTCCAGCCTTTTACTCTGAGGTGGTTTTTATCTTTGACATTGAGGTGTGTCTCCTGTATACAGCAAATTGTAGGGTCCTGTTGCCTTATCCAGTCTGTTAGTCTATGCCTTTTTATTGGGGAATTGAGACCACTGATGTTAGAGATATTAGGGAATATTGATTATTACTTCCTATCATTTTTGATGTTCTTTTCATATTTGAGTGGTTATCTCCTTTTGGGTTTGATGAAGGAAGGTAACTATTTTGCTTTTTCCAGTGTGTAGTTTCCCTCCTTGTATTGGAGTTTTCCTCCTATTATTCTTTGCAGAGCTGGCTTTGTGGAAAGATATTGAGTGAATTTGGTTTTGTCATGGAATATCTTGGTTTCTCCATCTATGGAGTATGAGAGTTTTGCTGGGTATAGTAGTCTTGGCTGACATTTGTGTTCTCTTAGAGTCTGCATGAGATCTGCCCAGGATCTTCTAGCTTTCATGGTCTCTGGTGAGAAGTCTGGTGTGATTCTGATAGGTCTTCCTTTATATGTTACTTGGCCTTTCTCTCTTACTGCCTTTAATATTCTTTCTTTGTTTAGTGCATTTGGGGTTTTGATTATTATGTGATGGGAGGTATTTCTGCTCAGGTCCAGTCTGTTTGGAGTTCTGTAGGCTTCTTGTATATTCATAGACATATCTCTCTTTAAGTTAGGAAAGTTTTCTTCCATAATTTTGTTGAAGATATTTGCTGGCCCTTTCTGTTGTAAATCTTCACTCTCATCTATACCTATAATCCTTAGGTTTGGTCTTCTCATTGTACCCTGGATTTCCTGGATGTTCTGGGATACAAGCTTTTTGCATTTTGCATTTTCTTTGTCAGTTGAGTCAATGGTTTCTATAGTATCTTCGGCATCTGAGATTCTTTCTTCCATCTCTTGTATTCTGTTGTTTATATTTGCATCTATGGCCCCTGATTATTTCTCAAGGTTTTCTATCTCCAAAGTTGTCTCACTTTGTGATTTCTTAGTTGTTTCTACTTCTGTTTTTAGGTCCAGGATGGTTTTGCTCATTTCCATCATTTGTTCGTCTGTGTTTTCCTGTAATTCTTTAAGAGATTTTTGTGTTTCCTCTTTCATGACTTCTGCCTGTTGACTCAAGTTCTCCTTCATTTCTTTAAGTATTTTTTGCCTTTTTTCTTTATTGGCTTCTATCTCTTGGGCCTTATTCTCCTGCATTTATTTAAGTGTTTTTTGTGTTTCCATTAAACGGGTTTCTAGCTTATTCATGTTCCCCTGTATTGCTTTAAGAGATTTATTCATGTCCTTTTTGTGTTCTTCTAGCAGCATCATGAACAGTGATTTTAAATCCAAATCTTGTTTCTCTGGTGTGTTGGCATAACCAGGACTTGCTGATGTTGGAGAGTTTGGTTCAGATGCTGCCATATTGCCTAGATTTCTGTTAGTAGCGTTCCTGCATTTGCCCTTTGCCATCTTGTTCTCTGGAGCTAATTGGTCTTGTCTCCGGCTGGTGTTACAGCCTCCTGAGAGGCTCTAGGGCTATTTCTGCAACACTGGAGGACACGGTTTTCCCTTTTGCAGATTGCTGATGTGCTTTTCTCCTCTTGAGTGCCCTTGCAGCCCTAGTGTCCCATGCCCCAGATTGTGTCTGTAAGCCAGAAGGTGCCCGTTTGCTCCTTCAGGGAGCACTGAGGCTGTATGCTGCAGGTACCTTTTCTGTGTGCTGATCTCTCTGCTGGGCAGCAGAACTCCCAACCTGGTTGGTGCACACAAGGCTAGCATAGCTGCTCAGGCCCTGAGTCTAGGCAAAAGCCTGGCAGGCCAATGTCGGAGCAAAGTTCCCCTCAGCTGTGAGTGTTAATTGGGTCTGTCAGGTGGCTAGGATGGTGGCGTGGGCGCGCTCCCGGAGAGTGTTGGGAGAGTCTGCAGGGCTAACAACCTCCTGGCCGGGTCAGCACACAGATGGCCCACCGAGCAGTCCAGGGCCTGGGGGCAGTCCAGGGCCTGACCGTCTGAGACCCCTGCAATGTCCGCCTCGGGCTATGCCTGTTAGTTGGTTTGGTTTTGCCTGCTGTGTCTCTCTGGCTTCCCGTAGGCAAAATGGCGGTGATGCGCAAACAGGCCCAGATAAACAACCTCCTGGCCGGGTCAGCACACAGATGGCCCACCGAGTCGCCCAGAGCCTGGGGCAGTCCAGGGCCTGACCGTCTGAGACCCCTGCTATGTCCGCCTCGGGCTATGCCTGTTAGCTGGTTTGGTTTTGCCTGCTAGGTCTCTCTGGCTTCCCTTAGGCAAAATGGCGGTGGTGCGGGCACTGGCCTGAAAGAAAAAACCTCCTGGCTGGGTTTGCACCCCGGTGGCCCCCCGATCAGCCCAGGGACTCGGTGCAGGCCAATGCCTGTCGGGCTTAGACCCCCGCGATGTGGGTCTCAGGTTATATTTGCGTACCTCAGTCTGATTTCTCTGGCGACCGAGAACCAATATGGAGGCCTCGTAACTGACTGGCAGGAGGCAGAGTTCTGATGTGGCTTCTGTGTGGTGAAAGGCCTTAAATCCTCCGCTGCTCGCAGCCTGGCTGGCCAGCGATAGCCAGTAGTCGTGGGCACAGGGTCTGCCTGGACACTGTCCACTTGGTACTACTACTGATGGCCCTTCCTCTGGACCAGCCGCTGCCGCCGCTGCTGCTGCTGCTGCTGCTGCTGCTGCTGCCGCCACCGCCTGTCCTCCTAGGGTTTCTATAGGGCCCTTTTTGTGACCATTCCATAGCCTCAATAATAGTATCAAGAACTTGGGTCCTTCCATTGAGCTGTATCCCACTGTGGAGTTGTCTCTGCCCTCCTTTTCCTCTGGCTCTTCTCCATATCTTGTCCATGTTGTTTACCAACAGGAAAAATTTGGGTCATAATCTTTGACTGTGTGATGGAACACCCATCCCTTATTGATATCCTGTATTTCTGCAGGAAGTAGGCTCTACAAGCTCATTCTCAGTGTAAGGCATTTCACATAAGGATTTTCTCGTTGTGTCCTAAGAGACTCTCAACTCCCTGGTTTCTAGTACATTTTGGAGGTTGCCTGGCCTCCTACCTCCTGAAGTTGCTGTTTCCTTTCTTTCTGCTGGCCTTAGGTCTTCAGTGCTTTTCCCCTATCCAATATCTGATCATGTTTACTTTCCTCTTCTCTGGCCTGTACCTTTGCTGTCCCAGAATGCTCTCAGCCTCCTCCATTCCTATGATATCTATCTTTTTTCTCCATAGTAGGCATGAGGCCCTACAGACCTCCATCCTTGTTGAGTACTTAGCAATATATACTGGTATTCTGCAATTTTGCCTGTGGGAATGGAATATACAGTCCTTTGAAAGCACAGATTGGTATGTGAGGACTCAATTTCTCTTTGAGCTTGTCAATTGAAAACTTTAGTGTCAGTTCTATAGGTCTTAATCACACTGAGTAGGCAAGACTGAATTCCTTTTTTTTTTTTTTGTTTTATTTCAATTTACTTAATTATTGATGAAGTTTATTAATTTATAAAATATATCTTTACAATTATAAATTAGATACGAATCTAATCAGACCATAATAAATATTATTAATCTATTCAATATTATATTAAATTGAATACTTTCAGGTCTTTGAATAATTAGATATTAATATTATATTAGAAGCATAGATGACATCGGCGGTTTGTCCACCAGCCCGCCGGGAGTGGTACCTGTGTCCTTCCCAGAGAACTGCAGAAGGAATGAAGCCCTGCAGCCATATTTGCTGCCTGTCAGGACAGAAAATGTCACTAGGTACTGTATCACCCTGAGCTTTAGATATCTGGGGGTGCAAATCTTCATGGGTCTGCCTGCACTCAGGAACTAAGCACATAGCAATTCATCTGAAAGCCAGTCCGTTGCATGACCTGTGTCCTAGGTGAGAATCAACAGAGGGAGTGACCCCCACTACACCATCTTTGCTCCATAATAGGGCAGACAAAGAACACCTGGTTGACCTTGACAACTTAAGTATAGCATTGCTTGAGCCAAGACTGAGCAGGGCTCCAAAGGCACAAAAGAGGAAGGCAGCATATCAGTAATCTGTGCCAGAGGAAACCCAGTCATCCAGTGTTGCAGAAATTATCTTAATGATCCACAGTAGTTTGAAGCACCTGCCAGTGACAATAAGACCATCTAACTCCTGGGAGAACCAGATGGCTAAAGGCAAACTTAGGAATGTTACTAACAGAAACCAAGGCATTTTGGCAACATCTGAACCCAAAACTCCAACAATAGCAAGTCCTGGATAACCCAATACACCATAATAACAAGATTTGGATTTAAAATCACTGGTCACGATGCTGGTACAGGAACACATCAAGGACATACTTAAAGAAATTCAGGAGAAAATGGATCAAAATTTAGAAGCCCTTACAAGGGAAACACAGAAATAATTGAAAGAAATTCAGGAGAATACAAAAGTCAATCAGGAAGAAATGCAAAAATGACTGAAAAAAAATACAGGAGAACTGATCACCAGGGAAAAGGCATAAAAGAGGAAACAATAAAATCTCTTAAATAATTAGAGGAGAACACAAACAAGCAAATGACAGGACTGAGAAAAAACTTCCAGGATATAAAACCAGAAGTAGAAACAAATAAAGTACAAAGGGAGACAACTTTGGAGATAGAAAAACTTGGGAAGAAATCAGAGACCATAGACACAAATATCAACAACAGAATACAAGAGATAGAAGAAAGAATCTCATATGCTGTAGATACCATAGAAACCATGGATTCAACAGTTAAAGAAAATGCAAAATGCAAAAAGCTTGTAACCCAAAACATCCAGGAAATGCAGGACACAATGAGAACACCAAATTTAAGGATTATAAACATTGATGAGAGTGAAGATTTACAATTTAAAGAGCCAGCAAAAATCTTCAACAAAATTATGGTAGAAAACTTCCCTAACCTAAAGAGAGAGATACCTATGAACATACAAGAAGCCCACAGAACTCCAAAAAGACTGGACCAGAACAGAAATAACTCCGGTCACATAATAATCAAAACCCCAAATGTACGAACCGAAGAAAAAATACTTAGGGCAGTAAGAGAAAAAGGGCAAGTAACATATAAAGGAAGACCTATCAGAATTACACCAGATTTCTCAGCAGAGACCATGAAATCTAGAAGATCCTGGGCAGAGCTCATGCAGACTCTAAGAGAACACAAATGCCAGTGGTGACTACTATATCCACCGAAACTCTCTATTACCATAGATGGAGAAACCAAGATATTCCATGACAAAACCAAATTAACACAATATCTTTCCACAAACCCAGCCCTACAAAGGATAATAGGGGAAAAACACCATTACAACCAGGGAAACAATACCCTTGAAAAAGCAGGACATTAAGCTTCTTTCATCAAACCCAAAGAAGATAACCACACTCATATAAAATTATAATGAAAAATGATAGGAAGCAATAACCACTACTCCTTAATATCTCTTAACATCAATGGGTTCAATTCCCCAATAAAAAGACATAGACTAACAGACTGGTTATGTAAACAGGACCCTACATTTTGCTGCTTACAGGAAACAACACTTCAGTTTCAAAGACAAAAACTACCTTAGAGTAAAAGGCTGGAAGACAATTCTACAAGCAAATGGTCCCAGGAAACAAGCCGGAGTTGCCATTCTAATTTCAGATAAAATTGACTTTCAACCTAATGTCATCAAAAGAGACATGGAAGGTGACTGCTTGCTGGTCAAAGAAAAAATCCAAAAAGAAGAACTCTCAACCCTGAACATCTATGCCCCAAATACAAGGGCACCCTCATTCATAAAAGAAACTTCATTAAAGCTCAAAGTACACATTGCAGCTAACACAATAATTGTGGGTGATTTCAACACTCCACTCTCACCAAATGGACTGATCAGGAAAACAGAAACTAAATAGGAAGACAGTGAAAGTAATTGAAAGTTTGAACCAATTGGAGATAACAGATATATAAAGAACATTTCATCCCAAAGCAAACGAATATACGTTTTTCTCACCACTTCATGGTACCTTCTCCAAAATAGATCATATAGTAGGTCACAAGACAGACCTCAACAAATATAAGAAGATTGAAAAAATCCCATGCCTCCTATCAGATCACTATTTAGTAAAAATGGTCTTTAATAACAGCAAAAACAACAGAAATTCCACATACACATGGAAACTGAACAATACTCTACTCAATGATACCTTGGTCAAAAAAAAATAAAGAAAGACATCAAAGATTTCTTAAAATTTAATGAAAATGAAGGCACAACATACACAAATCGATGAGACACCATGAAAGCGGTGCTAAGAGGAAAGCTCATAGCTTTGAGTGCCTCCACAAAGAAATTACAGACAGTATACACTAGAAGAATACAGGAACAACTGAAAGCCCTGGAACAAGAAGAAGATGAGAATATAATTCACCCAGGAGGAGATGAAGATAGAAAATCATCAAACTTAGGGCCGAAATCAATCAAGTAGAAACCAAGAGAACCATACAAAGAATCAACAAAACCAAAAGCTGGTTCCTTGAAAAAATCAACAAGATAGATAATCCCTTAGACAGACTAACCAAAGGGCACAGAGAAAGGATCCAAATTAACAAAATTAGAAATGAAAATGGAGATATTACAACAGAAACAAAGGAAATTCAAAAATTCTTCAGATGCTAATACAAAAACATATACTCCACACAAGTGGAGAATCTGGAGGAAATGGACATTTTCTTAGACAGATACCAATTACCAAAATTAAACCAGGATCAAATAGACCATCTAAACAGACCCATAAACCCTAAAGAAATAGAAGGCGTCATAAATAGGCTTCTGACTAAAAAAAACACAGGAAAAGATGGTTTCAGTGAGAATTCAAACAGACCTTCAAAGAAGATTTAACACCAATACTCTTCAAACTTTGCCACCAAATAGAAATAGAAGGATCATTACCCAACTCCTTCTTCGAAGCCAATATTACGCTGATACCAAAACCATACAAAGATCCAACTAAGAAAGAGAATTTTAGGACAAATTCCCTTATGAATAACGATGCAAAAATACTAAATAAAATTCTTGCCCACCGAATCCAAGTACACATCAAAAAGATCATCCACCATGATCAAGAAGGCTTCATTCTAGGGATGCAGGGATGATTGAATATTAGGAAATCCATAAATGCTATACACGACATAAACAAACTCAATGAAAAAAAAAACACATCATCATTTCATTAAATGCTGAAAAGCATTTGACAAAATTCAGCATCTTTCATGCTAAAAGTCTTGGAAAGGACAGGAATTCGAGGACCATACTTAAACATAATAAAAGCAATATACAGCAAACAGGTAGCCAACATCAAACAAAATGGAGAGAAAGTTGAAGCAGTCCCACTAAAATCAGGGACTAGACAAAGCTTCCCCCCTCCCAATATCTTTTCAATACAGTTCATGAAGTGTTAGCTAGAACAGTTAGACAACATAAGGACATCAAAAGGATACAAATTGGAAAGGAAGAAATCAACCTATTACTATTTGCAGATGATATGATAGTATACTTTAGTGACCCTACAAACTCTACTAGAGAACTCCTACACCTGATAAACAACTTCAGCAATGTGGCGGGCTACAAAATCAATGCAAGCAAAGTAGTAGCCTTCATATACTCAAAGGACAAGCAGACTGAGAAAGAATTTAGGGAAATGACTCCCTTCACAATAGCTACAAACAGCATAAAATATCTTGGGGTGACTCTAACCAAAGAAGTGAAAGACCTATATGACAAGAACTTCAGATCTCTGAAAAAGTAAATCGAAGAAGATCTCAGAAAATGGAAAAATCTTCCATGCTCTTGGATAGGCAGTATTAATATAGTTAAAATGGCGATCTTGCCAAAGGCAATCTACATATTCAATGCTATCCCCATAAATATCCTAACCCAGTTCTTCTTAGAGCTAGAAAGAGCAATTCTCAAATTCATCTCGAACAACAAAAAAACCAAGGATAGCCATAACAATACAAGGAGATCAATTCGCATTCTTCGGCCTGCTGACCTACAGTTGAACCAGCACCATTTGTTGAAAAGGCTATCTTTTTGCCATTGGAGTTTTTTCAGCCCCTTTGTCGAAGATCATGTGGCGATAGGTGTGTGGGTTCATTTCTGGAATTTCAATCCTGTTCCATTGATCCACCTGCATGTCATCTTGCCAGTATTATGTAGTTTTTAACAATATTGTGCTGGAGAATTGCTTAACATCAGAGCTACTCATTCCCCCACAATTTCTTTTGTTGTTGAGAATAGTTTTAGCTATCCTGGGTTTTTTGTTTTTCCAGATGAATTTGAGAACTGCTCTTTCTAACCCTATGAAGAATTGAGTTGGGATTTTGATGGGAATTGTGTTGAATCTGTATATTGCTTTTGGATAAATGGCAATTTTAACTATATTAATCCTGCCGATCCCTGACCATGGGAGGTTTTTTCCATTCTTTGTGGTCTTCCATTTCCTTCTTCAGAATCTTGAAGTTCTTATCATACTGATCTTTTACTTGTTTGGTAAGAGTCACCCCAAGGTATTTATACTGTTTATGGCTATTGTAAAGGGTATCATTCTCCTATTTTCTTTCTCAGCCTGCTTATCCATTAGGCTGCTAATGTATGCTCTCTCAATTTTCTTTTTGGAGGCACTCAGGGCTAAGAGTTTTTCTCTTAGCACTGCTTTCATTGTGTCCCAAAGATTTGGGTATGTTGTGCCTTCATTTTCATTAAATTCTAAAAAGTCTCTGCTTTCTTTTTTTATTTCTTCTTTGGCCAAGGTGTCATTGAGTAGAGTATTGTTCAGCCTCCATGTTTATGCGGGCTTTCTGTTGTTTTTGTTGCGATTGAAAACCACTCTTACTCCATAGTGATTTGAGAGGAGGCATGGGATTAGTTCGATCTTCTTGTATTTGTTGAGATCTGTCTTGTGACCAATTATACGGTCGATTTTGGAGAAGGTATCATGGGGTCCTGAGAAATAGGTATATTATTTTGCTTTAGGGTGAAATGTTCTATAAATTTCAGTCAAATCCAATTGGTCCAAAGCTTCAATTTGTTTCACTGTGTCCCTGTTTAGTTTCTGCTTTCCTGATTGAGGAGATTGGAGTGTTGAAGTCACCCACAATTATTGTGTTAGGTGCAAGATGTGTTTTGAGCTTTAGTAAAATTTCTTTTACGAATGAAGGTGCCCTTGAATTTCGAGCATAGGTGTTCAGAAGTGAATGTTCTTCTTGTGGACTTTTGCTTTGACCAGCAAGAAGTATCCTTTTGTGTCCCTTTTGATGACTTTATGTTGAAAGTCAATTTTATCTGATATTAGAATGGCTACTGTGGCTTGTGTCCTGAGACAATTGGCTTTTTAAATTGTCTTCCATCCTTTTACTCTAAGTTAGTTTCTGTCTTTGACACTGAGGTGTGTCTCCTGTATGCAGCAAAATGTAGGGTCCTGTTTCCTTATCCAGAGTGTTAGTCTATGTCTTTTTATTGGGGAATTGATTCCATTGAGGTTTACAGATATTAAGGAATAGTGATTATTACTTGCTGTCATTTTTGATGTTATTTTTATATTTGAGTGGTTATGTTCTTTTGGGTTTGATGAAAGAATGTGACTATCTTGCTTTTTCCAAGGTGTAGTTTCTCTCGTTTTATTGGAATTGTCCTCCTATTATTCTTTGCAGAGTTGGGTTTGTGGAAATATATAGTGTAAATTTGTTTTTTTCATGGAAAATCTTGGTATCTCCTTCTATGGTTATTGAAAGTTTTATTGGCTATAGTAGCCTTGGCTGACATTTGTGTTCTCTTGGAGTCTGCATGAGATCTGCCCAGGATCTTCTAGCTTTCATGGTCTCTGCTAAGAAGGCTGGTGTGTCTGATAGTTTTTCTTTTATATGTTACTTGGCCTTTTTCTCATATTGTCTTTAATATTCTTTCTTTTTTTAGTGCATTTGGGGTTTTAATTATTATGTGACAGGATGTATTTCTTCTCAGGACCATTCTTTTTGGAGTTCTATAGGCTTCTTACATATTCATTGGCATCTCTCTCTTCAAATTGGAAAAGTTCTCTTCCATAATTTTTTTGAAGATATTTGCTGGCCCTTTCAGTTGTAAATCTTCACTCTCATCAATGCCTATAATCCTTAGGTTTGGTCTTCTCATTGTGTCCTGGATTTCCTGGATGTTCTAGGATACAAAATTTTTGGATTTTGCATTTTCTTTGACTGTTGAGTCCATAGTTTCAACGATATCTTCGGCATCTGAAATTCTTTCTTGCATATTTGTATTCTGTTGTTGATATTTGCATCTATGGCCCTTGATATCTTCTCAAAGTTTTCTATCTCCAAAGATATCTCGCTTTGTGATTTCTCAGTTGATTTCATTTCTGTTTTGAGATCCAGGATGGTTTTGCTCAGTTCCTTCATTTGTTTGTTTGTGTTTTCCTTTAATTCTTTAAGAGATTTTTGTGTTTTCTCTTTCATGACTTCTGACTGTTGACTCTAATTCTCCTGCATTTCTTTAATTTTTTTCATTTTTATTTTATTTATTTATTTATTTATTTATTTATTTATTTATTTATTTATTCATTTATTTCTTTATTTTGCTTTTCTTCTTTATTGGCTTCTATCTCTTGGGCCTTATTCTCCTGAATTTCTTTAAGACATTTTTTGTGTTTCCATTTTAAATGCTTCTAATTTATTCAGGTTCCCCTGTATTTCTTGAAGAGATTCATTTATGTCATTTTGTGTTCTTCTAGCACCATCATGAACATTGATTTTAAATCAAATCGTGTTTCTCAGGTGTGTTGGCATAACCAGGAATTGCTGATGTTGGAGAGTTTTCTTCAGATGCTGCACTATTGCCTAGAATTCTGTTAGTAGCGTTCCTGCATTTACTATTTGCCATTTTGTTCTCTGGCATTAGCTGGTCTTGTCTCTGGCTTGTGTTTGAGCCTCCTGTGAGGCTCTAGAGCTATTTCCACAACAATAGATGGCAGGGTTTCCCCAGTCTCAGATCACAGATGTGCTGTCTTCCTCTTGGGTGCCCTTGGATTCCTAGTGTGCCTTGCCCCAGATTGTCTCTGTGGACCAGGTGGTGCACTTTTTCTCCATCAGAGAGTGCTGATGGGGTATGCTGCAGGACCTTTTCCAAGTGATGATCACTCTGCTGGTTAGCCGCACTCCCAAACGGGTTGGTGCACACAAGGCTAGCCTAGCAACTCAGGCCCCGAGTCTAGGGAAAAGCCTGCCTGGCCAAGGCCCTAGCAGAGTTCCCCTTGGGCAACGAGTGTTAACTGGTTCTGTCAGGTGTCCAGGATGGCAGTGTGCATGACCTCCTTGAAAGTGCCTGGAGAGTCTCCTATGCTAACCACCTCCTGGCTGGGTTGACACACAGATGGCCCACCAAGCAGCGCAGGTCCTCGGGGCAGTCAAGGGCCTGTCAGTCATAGACCCCCCTGCTATGTTAGCCTTCAGCAATGACTGTTAGCTGACTTTGCCTGGTAGACCTCTCTGGTGCCTGGTAGCCAAATGGCAGCATGTGCCAGGCTGGGAAAACAACCTCCCGTCCAGGTTGGAACACCGATGTGCCTCTGAAAAACCCAGGGCCTGGGTGAAGCCCAATGCCCATTGGGCTTAAACCACTGTAATGTTGGCCTCGGGTTATGTGTGCATACCTCAGGCTGTCTGATCTCTCTGGCATCCCAGAACCCAGATGGAAGTGAGTCTCTCATATTTGACTGGCAGGGGGCAGATTTCTGATGTGGCTTCTGTGTGGTGAAAGGCACTGTAAATCAGCCACCGCTTGCAGCCTGGCTGGCCAGCTATGGTCAATGCTGGTGGGAAGGCGCAGGGGCTGCCTGAACCCTGTCACCTTGGTTCCACTGCTGATGGCCCTCCCTCTGGACAAGTCACTGCTGCTGCTGCCACTTATCAAGCACTTCCTGGCATCAGCATTAGTGTCAAAATGTCATTTGCAGAATTTGTTGTCAATTATTCACTACATCTTAGTAATCCTCACTGAAGCAAATAAAAATGTTATGTTGTATTTCAATTTACGTTTTACTAAGAGATTTTTTTATTCACTTTGGTTTCTGTAAATGGAATCAAAGGTCTTTGGATGGACTTTACTTGATTCTCTGGTGCATATTTTGCCCCTGTATTTCCTTTGTGTGGAACAATTCTGGGATCAAAATAGAAAATTAGGAGTTGAGACAATCTCTTTAATGAGGGCCAAGTCTATTTTCTCGAAGTTATCTTTACATGTTCAATATCGCATTTGACAAGTTTCTTTTATTTTCTATTTATTTTGAGTTTTTAAATTTTTTATGCATTTATTTTTATTTACAGTTCAAATTGCATCTGCATCCTGGTCTAACTTGTAAGTTTTAAGAACCCATACCTCCTCCCACACTGCCTCCATCAGAATTTCCATACCCTCAAACACCAAATGTTCTCACTCTCTGAGGTTCCTATTCTCTCAAAGGATAGATACATTTCTTGCCAGAACGCACACCTGGCAATCTTTCTTTGATATGTATAGGGGCCTCAGATCAGCTGGCATAGAATACTGACTGGTTGGTGGTCCAATGTCTCAGAAATATTTGGGATCCAGGTTCATTGAGACTCAAGGTCATCTTAAAGTTTTGCCTCCAATTCATGTTCTTTCAATCTTTCCCTAATTCAACCACATGAATCAGATTTAGTTGACTGGTTGCATGTAAATACCTTCATCTGACTCATTCTCCTGCTCCTTGGACAGTTCAGATGACAGTAATTATAGGGCCCTTTTGAGACCATTCTATAGCCTCAGTACTAGCATCAAGACCTTGAGTACTTCCCTTGAGCTGTATCCCATGCAGAGATGTCTCTGCCCTCCTTTTACTCAGGCTCTTTTCCATTTCTTGTCCATGTTGTTTACCAACAGGAAAAATTTGGGTCATAATCTTTGACTGTGTGATGGCACACACATCCCTCACTTGATGCCCTGTATTTCTGCTGGAAGTAGACTCTACAAGTTCACTCTCACTGTTTGGCATTTCAACTAAGGATTCTCCCTTTGTTTCCTAAGAGACTCTACCTCTCTGGTTTCTAGTACATTTTGGAGGTTGCCTGGCCTCCTACCTCCTGAAGTTGCTGTTTCCTTTCTTTCTGCTGCCCTTCAGGTCTTCAGTGCTTTTCCCATATCCAATATCTGATCATGTTTACTTACCTCTTCTCTGGCCTATACCTTTTCTGACCCAGAATGCTCTCAGCCTCCCCAACTCCTATGATATCTATCATTTCTCTTTCTTGTAGGCATGAGGCCCTACAGATCTTTATCCATTTTGAGCTCTTTGCACTATATCCTCTGATTTCTGCAATTTTGGCTGTGGGATTGGAATATACAGTCCTTTGAAAGCTTACACTGCTATGTGAGGGCTCAATTTCTCTTTGAGCTTGTCAATTGAATAATTTATTGTCAGTTCTATACGTCTTAATCATACTGAGTAGACAAGATTGAATTCTTTTTCTGTTTTAGTTCAATTTACTTAATTTTAGATGATGTTTATTAATATATAAAATATTTCTTTACCATTATAAATTAGTTACCAATCTAATCAGAACATAATAAATAGTATTAATTTATTCAATATTATACTCAATTGAATACTTTAAGGTTTTGAATAATTAGATATAAATATTATATTAGAAGTATAGTTGACATAGGCGGTTTGTCTTCAAACCCACTGGACGTGGGATCTGTGTCCTGTCCAGAGAACTGCAGAAGGAGAGAAGCCCTGTGGCCCTATTCGCTGCCTGCCAGGACAGGAAAGAATCAATAAGTACTTTATCACCCTGAGCTTCAGATCACTGGTGGTGCAAACCTCCAGGGGTCTTCCTTCACTCAGGAACTGAGCACATAGGAGGTTTGTCTGCCAGCCTTCCAGGAGTGGGGCCTGTGTCCTGCCCAGAGAGCTACAGAAAGAGAGAAGCCCAATTGCCATATTTGCTGTCTGCCAGAACAGAAAAGGATCACTAGGTACTGTATCACCCTGAGCATTAGATCACTGGCGGTGCAAACCAACAGGGGTATGCCTGCACTCAGGAAATGAGCACAAAAGTGGTTTGTCTGCCAGCCTGCCAGGAGTGTGGACTGTGTCCTGCCCAGAGAGCTGCAGAAGGGGAGAAGTCCCGCAGTCCTATTCGCTGCCTGCTGGAACAGAGAAGGGTCACTAGGTACTGCATCACCCTGAGCTTTAGAACTCTGGTGGTGCATACAGCCAGGGATCTGCCTGCACCAAGGAACTGAACACATATGCAATTTGTCTGCCATCCTGCCAGGCATGGGGCCTGTGTCCTTCCCAGAGAGCAGCAGAGGAAATGATTCCCTGTGGCTATATTCGCTGCCTGCCGGGACAGAAAATTATCACTAGGTACGGGATAACCAGAGCTTTAGATCTCTAGGGGTGCAAATCTCCAGCGATCTGCTTTCACTCAGGAACTGAGCACACAGGCAGTTCACCTGCAAGCCAGTCCATCTCAGGACCTGTGTCCTAGGCGAGAATCCACAGAGCAAGTTACCCGACCACACCATCTTCGCTCCATAAAAGAGCAGACATAGAACACCTGATTGACATTGACAACCTAAGTATAACATTGCTTGAGTCAAGACTGAGCAGGGCTCCAAAGCAGACTGGTTACAGGACCCCACATTTTGCTGCATACAGGAAACACACCTCAGTGTCAAAGACAAAAACTACCTTAGAGTAAAAGGCTGGAAGACAATTCTACAAGCAAATTGTCCCAGGAAACACGCCAGAGTTTCCATTCTTTTTTTTTTTTAACATTTTTATTTTCTATATTCTTTGTTTACATTCCACATGATTTCCCCTTTCCCGGATGCCCCCTCCCAATATGTCCCATAAACCTTTTTTTCTCTATCCCTTCTCCAATCACCTCCCTCCTTTTTCTCTGTCCTTTTATTCCCTTGCAATGCTAGATCAATACTTTCCAGGTTCCGGACCCTCTCCATAATTCTTCATGGGTGTCATTTGATATGCAATTTGTTCCTTGGGTATTCAGGGCTTCTGGGCTAATTAATATCCACTTATAAGTCATTGCATTTCATGTGTATTCTTTTGTGATTGGGTTACCTCGCTTCGGATGATATTTTTCAGATCAAACCATTTGCCTAAAAATTTTGTGAATTCATTGTTTATAATTGCTGACTAGTATTCCATTGTGTAAATATGCCACATTTTCTGTATCCATTCATCTTTTGAGGGGCATCTGGGTTATTTCCAGCTTCTGGCTATTATAAATAAGGCTGCTATGAACATAATGGAGCATGTGTCTTTAATTCATGCCGGGGAATCCTTTTGGTATATGCCCAGGAGCAGTATACAGGGTCCTCTGGAAGTCTCATGTCCAGTTTTCTGAGGAACCTCCAGACTTATTTCCACAGTAGTTGTAACATCTTACAGCACTACCATAAGTGAAGGAGTGTTCTCTTTCTCCACAACCTCTCCAACTCCTGCTGTCTCCTCAGTTTTTGACCTTAGCCATTCTGACTGGTGTAAGATGAAATCTCAGGGTTGTGTTGATCTGCATTTCCCTAATGGCTAATAATGTTAAGCACTTTTTAAGATGCCTCTTGGCGATCCGAATTTCTTCAGGTGAAAATTCTTTGTTAAGATCAGTACCCCATTTTTTAATAGGGTTATTTGGTTCCCTGTGGTCTAACTTTTGAGTTCTTTGTATATATTGGATATTATCCCTCAACAGATGTGGGGTTGGTGAATATCCTTTCCCAATTTGATGGTTTCCGTTTTGTCCTTTTAACAGTAAATCCAGAATCCTTTCATACTAAAAGTATTAGAAAGAACAGGAATTAAAGGCCCAGACCTAAATATCGTTAAAGCAATATACAGCAAAGCAGTAGCCAATATCAAAATAAATGCAGAGAAACTTGAAGCAATCCCACTAAAATCAGGGACTAAACAAGGCTTTCCTCTCTCTCCATATCTATTCAAGATAGTACTTAAAGTTCTAGCATGAGCAATTAGACAACATAAGGAGGTCAAGGGGATACAAATTGGAAAGGAAGAAGTCAAATTATCACAATTTGCAGATGACACGATAGTCTACTTAACTGACCCGAAAACCTCCACCAGAGAACTCCTATAGCTGATAAACAATTTCAGCAGAGTGCCTTGTTATAAAATCAACTCAAGCAGATCAGTTACCTTCCTATACTTAAAAGATAAGCAGGCTGAGAAAGAAGTTAGGGAAATGACCCCCTTCAAAATAGCCACAAACAATATAAAATATCTTGGTGTGTCTCTAACCAAACAAGTGAAAGATCTATATGACAAGAACTTCAGGTCTCTGAAGAAGGAAATCAAGAAGACCTCAGAATATGGAAAAATCTGCCATGCTCGTGGATTGGCAGGATTAATATTGTTAAACTGGCCATCTTGCCAAAAGCAATCTACAGATTCAATGCCATCCACATCAAAATCCCAACACAGTTCTTCACGGAGTTAGAAAAAGCAATTCTCAAAATCATGTGGAATAACAAGAAACCCAGGATAGCTAAAACTATTCTCAACAACAAAAGAATTTTTGAGGAAATCAGTATCCCTGACTTCAAGCAGTACTACAGAGCAATAGTGTTAAAAAACAGCATGGTATTGGCACAGTGAAACGCAAGTGGACCAATGGAATAGAATTGCAGATCCAGAAATGAATCCATGCACCTATGGTCACTTGATCTTCGCAAAGGAGCCAAAAACATCCAGTGGAAAAAAGATAGCCTTTTCAACAAATGGTGCTGTTTCAATTGGAGGTCAGGATGCAGAAGAATGCGAATTGATCCATTCGTATCTCCGTGTACTAATCTTCACTCCAAGTGGATCAAGAACGTCCATGTAAAACCAGACACACTGAAACTAATAGAAAAGAAACTGGGGAAGATCCTTGAGGACATGGGTACAGAGAAAAAGTTCCTGAACAGATCACCAATAGCTTATGCTTTAAGATCAAGAATGGACAAGTGGGACCTTATCAAATTACAAAGTTTCTGTAAGGCAACGGAGTTGCTATTCTAATTTCAGATAAAATTGACTCTCAACCTATTGTCATGAAAAGAGACATGGAAAGTCACTTCTTGCTGGTCAAAGGAAAAATCCAACAAAGAAGAACTCTCAATCCTGAACATCTATGCTTCAAATGAAAGTGCACCCTCATTCATAAAAGAAACTTTATTAAATCTCAAAGTACACATTGCACCTAATACAAAAATTGTGGGTGATTTCAACACTCCACACTCACGAATGGACTGATCAGGAAAACAGAAACTAAACAGGAAGACAGTGAAACTAATTGAAGCTTTGAACCAATTGGAGTTAACAGACATATATAGAACTTTTCATCCCAAAGCAAAAGAATATAATTTTTTCTCAGCACCTCATGGTATCTTCTCCAAAATAGATCATATAGTTTCTCACAAGACGGACCTCAACAAATATAAGAAGATTGAAATAATCCCATGACTCCTATCAGATCACTATGGAGTAAAAGTGGTCTTTAATAACAGTAAAAACAACAAAAATTCCAAATTCACATGAAAACTGAACAATACTATACTCAATTATACCTTGGTCAAGGAAGAAATAAAGAAAGAAATCAAAGATTTCTTAGAATTTAATGAGAATAAAGGCACAACATGAACAAATCCATGGGACACAATGAAAGCAGTGCTAAGAGGAAAACTCATAGCTTAGAGTGCCTCTAAAAAGAAATTTGAGAGAGCTTACACTAGAAGATTAACAGAATAAGTGAAAGCCCTGGAACAAGAAAAAGATAATTCACCCAGGAGGGGAAGAAGACAGGAAATCATCAAACTCAGGGCTGCAATCAATCAAGTAGAAACCAAGAGAACCATACAAAGAATCAACAAAACAAAAAGCTGGTTCTTTGAAAACATCAACAAGATAGATAAACCCTTCTCCAGACAAAGCAAAGGGCACAGAGAAAGTATCCAAATTAACAAAATTAGAAAAGAAAACGGAGATATTACAAAAGAAACCGAGAAAATTAAAAAAAAATCATCAAATCCTACTACAAAAACCTGTATTCAACACAAGTGGAAATGTGGAGGAAATGGACATTTTCTTAGACAGATACCAATTACCAAAATTAAAGCAGGCTCAAATAGACCATCTAATCAGACACATAACCCCTGAAGAAATAGAAGAGGTCATAAATAGTCTTCTGACCAAAAAAAGAACAGGACCAGATGGTTTCAGTGCAGAATTCTATCAGATCTTAAAAACACTTAACACCAATACTCTTCAAACTTTTCCACCAAATAGAAACAGAAGAACACTACCCAACTCCTTCTTCGAAGCCACTATTACACTGATACCAAAACCACACAAAGTTCCAACTAAGAAAGAAAATTTCAGACAAAATTCCCTTATGGATATCGATGCAAAAATACTAAATAAAATTCTTGCCCACCGAATCCAAGAACACATCAAAAAGATCATCCACCATGATTAAGAAGGCTTCATTCTAGGGATGCAGGGATGGTTCAATATAAGGAAATCCATAAATGCTATCCACTCCATAAATAAACCCAATGAAAAAAAAAAAACACATCATCATTTCATTAAAGGATGAAAAAGCATTTGACAAAATTCAGCATCCCTTCATGCTAAAAGTCTTGGAAAGTACAGGAATTCGAGTTCCATACTTAAACATAGTAAAAGCAATATACAGCAAACAGGTAGCAAACATCAAACAAAATGAAGAGAAAGTTGAAGCAATCCCACTAAAATCAGGGAGTAGACAAGTCTGCCCTCCCTCCCAATATCTTTTCAATATAGTTCTTGAAGTCTTAGTAGAGCAAGTAGACAATAAAAGGACATCAAAAGGATACAAATTGGAAAGGAAGAAGTCAACCTATTACTATTTGCAGATGATATGATAGTATACTTAAGTGACCCTACAAACTCTACTAGAGAACTCCTACACCTGATAAACAACTTCAGCAATGTGGCTGGCTACAAAATCAATGAAAGCAAAGTAGTAGCCTTCATATACTCAAAGAACAAGGAGACTGAGAAAGAAATTAGGGAAATGACTCCCTTCACAATAGCTACAAACAGCATAAAGTATCTTGGGGTGACTCTAACCAAAGAAGTGAAAGACCTATATGACAAGAACTTCAGATCTCTGAAAAAGAAAATCGAAGAAGATCTCAGAAAATGGAAAAATCTTCCACGCTCTTGGATTGGCAGTATTAATATAGTTAAAATGGCGATCTTGCCAAAGGCAATCTACATATTCAATGCTATCCCCATAAATATCCTAATCCAGTACTTCTTAGAGCTAGAAAGAGCAATTCTCAAATTCATCTGGAATAACAAAAAAACCAACAATAGCTATAACTCTTTTCAACAGTAAAAGAACTTCAGGTGGATTCAGTTTCCCAGACCTCAAACTTTACTACATAGCAATAGTGATAAAAACTGCATGGCATTGGTACAATGCCGGGCAAGCGGATCAATGGAATAGAACTGAAAACCCCGAAATGAACCAACACACCTATTGTCACTTGATCTTCGACCAAGTTGTTGAAAGCATCCAGGGGGGAAAAAGACAGGCTTTTCAACAAATGGTGATGGTTCAACTGGAGGTCAGCATGCAGAAGAATGTGAATTGATCCATCCTATCTCCTTGTACTAAGCTCAACTCCAAATGGATCAAGGACCTACACATAAACCAAGAAACACTGAAACTAAAAGAATAGAAACTTGGGAAGATCCTTGAGGATATGGGCACATGGGAAAAGTTCCTGAATAGAACACCCATAGCTTACGCTCTAAGATCAAGAATTGACAAATGGGACCTCATAAAACTACAAAGTTTCTCTAAGACAAAGGACACTGTCAAATGGAAAAATCCTCAACCAACAGATTGGGAAAGGATCTTCACCAACCCTAAATCTGACAGAGGGCTAATATCTAATATATACAAAGAACTCAAGAAGGTAGATCCCAGAGAAACAAATAACTCCATTAAAAAGTGGGGTATGGAGCTAAACAAAGAATTTTCACATGAAGAACTTTGGAGGGCTGAAAAACACCTTAAGAAATGTTCAATATCATTAATCCTTAGGGACATGCAGATCAAAAGAACCCTGAGATTCCACCTCACACCAGTCAGAATGGCTAAGGTCAAAAACTCAGGAGACAGCAGGTGTTGGCAAGGATGTGGAGAAAGAAGAACCCTCTTATAAAGATTCATATTTCCTGTGATATTTAAAATAAAATCCCCATCCCTGGAAAGAATGTATCACAGTTAGCTAGAAAATATACCAAGAAGAGAGATATTCTTCAATAGACAAAAGGTAATAAACTCACATATACTTTACTCATCTCTAAAGTGCATATTGTGAAACCTTCAAAGATACTTTGAACAATGGCAAGGTTCATCAAAATATACAGTAACTGGTACAATGACCTCAAATCCCATATGTTCCTATTCCCAGGCGAATGCATGTTACGATCTTTAAGAATTTATTTTTAACCTGGAATCATAATGGAAGAAACTAGGAAACTAGAAAATAATCACTTATATGAGAGATTAATATCTCCATATCCATGCTGATAGCAGTTAACTTATATAGTAATGTTGTGTTTGGTAAGGCTAACTTTCATTTCCCTATTGTCTGAATAATAATTAGTGTCAGAGCATGCCTGGTTTTGTTTTCTACATAGTATTGGGTATTTACATTCTACTTTCTCTATTTTTAAGGGTAGACTGGACACACACACACACACACACATACACACACACACACACACACTCCCACACACTTACAATTATTTTCAGGTGTGTTGGTTGTCTTCTTCAGTTATGTGATTTCATTTTGGTCCATTCATATGTTGGGCCTCTCTCTGGATCATCTTTTCCTTGGCTGGATGGTTCATTTCCATCCCTGAAATTATTTCAGATAAGAACACTAAGGTCAGAATTTTGATTTTGGAATGTACCCACTCTTCCTCATTTGATGTCCTCTATTCCATATGGAGGTGGACTCTATTAATACCCTCCCTATAGTCCAGCATTTCTGTAGGGTCCCTCTTTGTTAGTCACATGATCTCTCACTTCCCAGTTCTCAGGTTTATTCTGGAGGGTCTCCTCAACCTCCTGTCCCCCAAGGTTGCCTGTTCCCCTTCTTTCTGCTGGCCCTTAGGGCTTCAGTCTTTTCCTTCACCAAATACCAGATGAGGTTAAAGTTACCTCTCACTTCACAAGCATGTCTACTATCCCTCCAAGGTTCCTCCCTTCCTGCTCACTTGTGATTGGTTTCTTCTTTCTACCAAGTGGGACTGATGAGTCCTCACTTGGGAAATTCAGATTGTTTACCATTCTGATTTCTGTGGCTAATATTCACTTATTAGTGAGTACATACGTGCATGTTCCTTTGTTTCTATGTTACCTTAGGGTGATATTTTGTATTTCCATTAATTTGCCTGAAAAATAAGCATCTTTAAAGTGCAAAGTCAGATTAATAGTTTTTACATCATACCTCTGTTGTATGTGTTTATTGTTTGTGCCATTTCAGTGCCTTTTTGTTTGTATACGACCATGCCATCACCCCTTGTTCTGCAGCTCTCCAATAAAATGAACCAGGATGATGATCAGTCAGGAAATATCAATGTTTATGTTTGGTATAGTGCTGTGTATTATAATGCTAATTCTATAGGCAAAGGGAGGATGTAGTGCTACACACCTTTTTATCTTATTTTGTTTTAAACTTTCCAAATCATTCTAAAATATCAGTAAAATTGAATGGGCTACAGCCAACTGCTGGACGAAGTAGATGGATGTGTATGTAACTGTGTCCACACAGTTGGATAAGGAGAAAGCAGAAAAGAAGAAGCTGACATGGAAGAGGAGTCATGGATTAGAAGTCAAGAGAATGTGGCCCTAATGAAGTCCAGTTGTATTTACGAGCAGCTTAGATTAAAAATATAATTAGTAATATAAGAATGTTGATAGAGAAGGAATAATGTCAGAAAAGGAAAATGGTTGAGAAGGTAGATGTATAGATAGGTCTTTTGACATTTGAGGGTTATTGTAAATAAAAGATGTCTCTGTCTTTATTACTAGGTATGTAATGAATGAAGTAGGGTCTAATCCTAGAATTATAAATAAAATTTTCTACAATAGGGTGGCACCTTAACTCTAGGCACAATTACACTTTCTTTTAGAAACATAATTTCAGAAACTGAAACAGAAATATCTCCTGGTTCTTTTATGATCAATATGTAGAGAGAATTATTTTCTTAGTAAAATTTAATTTGTAAGAAGCTGCCTCCGCAGGGTTTTTCTCATTGCCCCGCCGATTTTGAAACAAGGGCAAAATAATGACTAAATTGGCATTTATGATTATTAGGCATATAGTATTCACAAAGACACATGTGCCACTACCTCCAACCAAACCAAACAATGCTTCATGGAACAGCTCAATCTTCACCCTTGGATTTTCCCATAAGAATTCTATGATGCCTTGGAGGTGAAATTTAATTGCAAATAGGATAGAAATCTCTGAAAAACCATCCATCAAGAGAAGTCCAGCTCATAGTGTAGAATACAAGTCTTCATGCCTCTCACAATCAACATTAACTCAATCAAAATATGGAGGAGAGAAAATAAATACAATTTTAAGGCTACCTTAAGAACATGGTTTCTTTAAATAATTGCTCCACTGAAATAGCAGAACTGCTTTGCTAAATACAAGAAAATTATATCGGCTTTAGAATAAGATTCTAGAGAAATTGAAAGGAAATTTAAATGATGTTAAATTTCCAAAAGAATATTGGTTTGATTCATGTAAAGAACACAATATACAAATATACATGTAATAATCACCAAAGAATAGAAAAATAAATGAAAATGTTAAGCATTTAAATATATAGAAGGCAGGAATATGTGCAATTAATGTAAAGGTATTCAATTGTGAAAACATGGATGATTGAACAAATCCAGGTTTTGATCTCACTGCTTAAGGAACAAACACAAGGAGAATTGAGGTTAAATAACTGTTGGTTATTTAACTGAGGTTAAATAACAGGCTTGACTAGTGCATGCTTTTTGTGGTATTGCTTCACTTTTCTCTCCATTTATTTTGATGTTGGCTCATGGTTTTGTGTACATTGCTTTTATGGTGTTTAGGTATGGGCCTTGAGTTCCTGTTCTTTCCAAGGGTTTTGACATGAAAGTATGCGGAATTTTGTGAAATGATTTTCCCAGCATCTATTGAAATGATGATATTTTCTTTGAGTTTGTTTTTGGTCATAGATTTTTCATTGATATATTTCCATATATTGAACCATCCCTGCATCCTTGGGATGAAGCCTACTTGATCATGATTAATGATCCCTTTGTTGTGTTCTTAGATTCCTTTGGCAAAACCAATTTTATTATGTATTTTGGAAGTAAGGGAATTGGGCTAAAGTTCTCATTCCTTGTTGGAATTTTTGTCGTTTTGGCGTCAGAATATTGTCACTGGGCTGGTTTTGAGGAAAGATACTGAGTAAATTTGTTTTTGTCACGAAATACCTTGTGTTCTCTATCTATGGTAATTGATAGATTTGCTGGATATTGCATTCTGGGTTGGTATTTGTGTTCCCTTTGTGCCTGCCTGTCATCTGCCCATGATCTTCTATCTGTCCTAGTCTCTGGTGAGAAGTCATGTGTAATTCTGATAGATCTACGATTATATGTTACCTGACATTTTCTTTTTACAGCTTTTAATATTCCTTTTTTTTAAAAGTACATTTGGTGTTTTAATCATTATATAATGGGAGGAATTTCTTTTCTGTTCAAATCTTTTTGAAGTTTTGTAGCCTTCTTATATGTTCGTGGACATCTGTTTCTTTAGAGTAGTGAAGTTTCTTCTATAAATTTGTTGAAGTTAATTTCTGGCCCATTAAGTAGCAAATCTTCACACTCTTCTGTACTGATAACCATTAGGCTGGGTCTCCTCGTTTTGTCCTGAATTTTCTGGATGATTTTGTTCTGGAGATTTTTGCATTTTGCATTTTTTACTGTTTTATCAATGCTTTCTATTATATCTTCTGTAACTGGGATTTTCTCTTCTATCTTTTGTATTCTGTTGTTTATGCTTATATACATGACTTCTGTCTTTTTTCCCTAGGTTTTCTATTTCCCTTTGTGTCTGTCTTTATGATTTCATTGTTGTTTCCAACTCCTTCCTTAGATCCTGGGTGTCTTTGTTCATTTCCTTCATGTGTTTTGTTGTGTTTTCCCATTGTTCTTCAAGGGTTTCTTCATGTTTAGTAGAGTTCTCCTGTATTTCTTAAAGGGACCTTTTTATATCCACCTTGAAGCCCTCCATGAAGCTCTCCATCAGCATTAAGCCCTGTGATTTTAAATCCAAGTCTTGCATTCCAGAGGTGTTTGGGTATCCAGGACTTGTTGTTATGTGAGAATTGGGTATAGATGGTGACAAATACCTCGATTTTTGTGAGCAATTTTTCTATTTTTTCCTTTTGCCATCTGGTTATCTCTGGTGATAGTTGGTCCTACTGTCAGTGTTCGGTGTTTGCCTGCAAGCCTCTCTCAGCAACCCAGGGTGAACTGCTTTCCCCTGGAAGAGATTGCTTTGGTATTGTTGAGGTCCTGGTTGTAGGTAGAGTCCTGGAATGTGTGTGTCCCAAGAGATTCTCTACTCTGGTGATCCTTGCCTACCAGTATGACCCTCCAGAGTGTCACAGGAACAAAGATAGTGGTGGGCTTACCTCTGTACACAGGACTCCCTCTAATGGTGGGACTCCATGCAAGTCAATGCTTCCTTGCAAGATACTTGCCCAGACTGCTGTGGGTCTACTCAGCTCCTCACTGCAGGTGGGGACCTGGTGGACTCTGTCCTGAGTGATCTTCCACTCTGCTGTTCCCTGTGTACATGGCTGACCTGACTGACTGGTCACGAGAACAAAGATGGTAGGAACTTCACCTCTGAGTGCAGATCCTCCTCTAACCATGGGAGTACAAGCAAATATTAAGGACACATGACAAGTCCTTAAATTCCCTTTTTTGGGGTGGAGGGGAGGAAAGGGTTTTTTCAGTTTACACTTCCAAATTGCGGTTCATCACAAATGGAAGTCAGAAATAGAAATCAATCAGGTCAGGGTAAAAGAGTCTATGCAGAGGCAATGAAGGGATATTTCTTACTGATATGCTACCCCTGGCTTGCTCAGCTTGCCTTCTTATAGAACCCAAGACTACCAGTCCAGGGATGATACTACCCACAATAGGCCCTTCCCCTTCATCACTAATTGAGGAAATGCCTTACAGCTAGATCTCATGGAGGCCTTGTCTCAACCGAAGCTTCTTTCTCTGTGATAATTCCGGCTTTGTGTCAAGTTGACACAAAGCCAGCCAGTACAAGTTCCAAGATGTCTCCCTTGACACAGCTAATATCCTCTGAGAAGAAGAAAGGAATTGAGAAAATGGATCCATGAGATTCTTGTAGTCAAGTTTGTGAAGCATTTTCTTTCTTTTTTTTTTTTTAAGTGGAAATCTTTTTATTTAGCAGAATCCCATTTTGTCCTACCCCATGTTATTTCTTTATTAAGATTTTTATTTTCTATATTCTTTATTTACATTCCAAATGATTTCCCCTTTCCTGGTTCCCCCCTACCCATATGCCCCATAAACCTTCTTCTCTCCATTCCTTCTCCAATCACCTCCCTCCTTTTTCTCTGTCCTTATTTTCCCTTCCAATGCTAGATCAATCCTTCCAGGATCAGGACCCTCTCCATACTTCTTAATGGGAGTCACTTGCTATGCAATTTGCTCCTTGGGTATTCAGGGCTTTTGGGCTAATTAATATTCACTTATCAGAGATTTCATTCCATGTGTATTCTTTTGTAATTGGGTTACCTCACTTAGGATGATATTTTCCAGATCAAACCATTTGCCTAAAAATTGTGAGAATTCATTGTTCCTAATTGCTGTGTTGTATTCCACTGTGTAAATATACCACGTTTTCTGTATCCATTCCTCCTTTGAGGAGCATCTGGTTTCTTTCCAGCTTCTGGCTATTATAAATAAGGCTGCTATGAACATAATGGAGCACGTGTCTTTATTGCATGCCGGGGAATCCTTTGGATATATGCCCAGGAGTGGTAGAGCAGGGTCCTGCGGAAGTGTCATGTCCAGTTTTCTGAGGAACAGCCAGACTGTTTTCCAAAGTGGTAGAATCAATTTGCAACCCCACCGGCAGTAGAGGAGTGTTCCTCTTTCTCCACATCCTCACCAACACCCGCTGTCTCTTGAATTTTTAATCTTAGCCATTCTGCATGGTGTATGGTAAAATCTCAGGGTTGTTTTGATTTGCATTTCCCCGATGACTAATGAAGTTGAGCATTTTTTAAGGTGCTTATCTGCCATCCAAAATTCTTCAGGTGAAAATTCTTTGTTTAACTCTGTACCCCATTTTTAATAGGGTTATTTGGTTTTCTGAGGTATAACTTCTAGAGTTCTTTGTATATATTGTATACCCTCTATCTGATGTAAGCTTGGTGAAGATCTTTTCCCAATTGTTGCCGATTTGTCCTTTTGATGGTGTCTTTGCCTTACAGAAACTTTGTAATTTTATGAGGTCCCATTTGTCAATTCTTGATCTTACAGCATAAACTATTGGTGATCTCTTCAGAAACTTTCTCGCTGTACCGATGTGCTCAAGGGTCTTCCCAGTTTCTTTTCTATTAGCTTCAGAGTGTCTGGGTTTATATGTAGGTACTTGATCCATTTAGAGTTGAACTTAGTACAAGGAGACAAGGAGATCAATTCGCATTCTTCAGCATGCTGACCTACAGTTGAACCAGCAACATTTGTTGAAATGGCTATCTTTTTTCCATTGTATTTTTCAGCGCTTTGTAGAGAATCAAGTGTCCATAGGTGTATGGGTTCATTTGTGGATTTTCAATCCTGTTCCATTGATCCGCCTACCTGTCACCTTCCAATACCATGTAGTTTTTAACACTACTGTGCTGTAGTATTGCTTGATATCAGGGCTACTCATTCCAACACAATTTCTTTTGTTGTTGAGAATAGTTTTAGCTATCCTGGATTTCTTGTTATTCCAGATGAAGTTGAGAACTGCTCTTTCTAACTCTGTGAAGAATTGAGTTGGGATTTTGATGGGTATTGCATTGAATCTGTATATTGCTTTTTAGCAAAATGGTCATTTCAACTATATTAATCCTTCCGAACCATAGAAATGGAAAGTTTTCCATTTTTTGAGGTCTTCTTCCATTTACTTCTTCAGAATCTTGAAGTTCTTGTCATACTGATCTTTCACTTGTTTGGGTAAGAGTCACCCCAGGTACTTTATACTGTTTGTGGCTATTGTGAAGGGTGTCATTTCCCTAATTTCTTCTCAGCCTGCTTATCCATTAAGCTGCTAGTGTACGCTCTCTCAATTTTCTTTTTGGAGGCACTCAGGTCTATGAGTTTTCCTCTTAGCACTGCTTTGATTGTGTCCCAAAGATTTGGGTATGTTGTGCCTTCATTTTCATTAAATTCTAGAAAGTCTCTGATTTCTTTCTTTCGTTCTTCTTTGGCCAAGGTGTCATTGAGTAGAGTATTGTTCAGCCTCCATGTTTATGTGGGCTATGTTGTTTTTATTTTTATTGAAAACCATTCTTACTCCATAGTGATCTAATAGGACACATGGAATTAGTTCGATCTTCTTATATTTGTTGAGATCTGTCTTGTGACCAATTATATTGTTGATTTTGGGGAAGGTACAATGAGGTGCTGAGAAAAAGGTATATTCTTTTGCTTTAGGGTGAAATGTTCTGAAAATATCAGTCAAATGCAACTGGCCCAAACCTTTAAGTAGTTTTACTGTATCCCTGTTTTGTTTCTGCTTTCCTGATTGGTCCATTGAGGTGATTGGCGTGTTGAAGTCACCCACAATTATTGTGTTCGGTGCAATGTGTGCTTTGTGCTTTGTAAAGTTTCTTTTATGAATGAAGGTGCTCTTGAATTTGGCGCATAGATGTACAGAAGTGAATGATCTTCTTGTGTACTTTTCCTTTGAACAGCAAGAAGTGTCCTTCTGTGTCTCTTTTGATGACTTTATGTTGAAAGTCAATTTTACCTGATATGAGAATGGCTACTCTGGCTCTTTTCCTGAGACAATTGACTTGTAAAATTGTCTTCTAGCCTTTTACTCTACCTTAGTTTTTGTCTTTCACTCTGAGGTGTGTCTCCTGTATGCAGCAAAATGTAGGGTCCTATTTCCTTATCCAGTCTGTTATTCTATGTCTTTTTTTGTGGGAATTGAGTCCATTGATGTTAAGAGATATCAAGGAATAGCGAGTATTACTTCCTGTCATTTTTTGATGTCATTTTTATATTTGAATGGTTATCCTCTTTTGGGTTTGATGAAAGAATGTAACTATCTTTCTTTTTCCAGGGTGTAGTTTCGCTCCTTGTATTGGAGTTTTCCTCCTATTATTCTTTGCAGAGCTTGGTTTGTGAAAAAATATTGTGTAAATTTGATTCTGTCATGGAATATCTTGGTTTCTCCATCTATGGTGATTGAAAGTTTTGCTGGCTATAGTAGACTTTGTTGACATCTGTGTTTTATGGAATCTGCATGAGATCTTTGCCCAGGATCTTCTAGCTTTCACGGTCTCTGGTGATAAGGCTGGTGTGATTCTGATAGGTCTTCTTTTATATGTTACTTGGCCTTTTTCTCTTACTGCCTTTAATATTCTTTATTGCTTTAGTGCATTTGGGGTTTTGATTATTATGTGGCAGGATGTATTTCTGCTCATTTCCAGTCTCTTTGGAGTTCTTTAGGCTTCTTGCATATTCATGGGCATCTCTCTCTTTAAATTGGGAAAGCTCTCTTCCAAAATTTTGTTGAAGATATTTGGTGGCCCTTTTAGTTGTAAATCTTCACTCTCATCAATGCCTATAATCCTTAGGTTGGTCTTCTCATTGTGTCCTGGATTTCCTGGATGTTCATGGATACAAGCTTTTTTGATTTTGCATTTATTTTGACTGTTGTGTTCATGGTTTCTAGGGTATCTTCGGCATCTGAGATTCTTTCTTCCATATCTTGTATTCTGTTGTTGATATTTGCATCTATGGCCCCTGATCTCTTCTCAAGGTTTTCTATCTCCAAAGTTATCTCATTTGTGATTTCTTAGTTGTTTATACCTCTGTTTTTAGATCCAGGATGGTTTTGCTCAGTTCCTTCATTTGTTTGTTTGTGTTTTCCTTTAATTCTTTAAGAGATTTTTGTATTGCCTCTTTCATGACTTCTGCCTGTTGACTAAAATTCTCCTGCATTTCTTTAAGTTTTTTTTGTTGTTTATTTTGTTTTGTTTTTTTGTTTTTTGTTTTTCTGTTTTTGGGTTTTTTTTTTGTTTTGTTTTGTTTTGTTTTGTTTTGTTTTGTTTTTGCGTTTCTTCTTTATTGGCTTCTATCTCTTGAGCTTTATTCTCATGAATTTCTTTAAGTGATTTTTTTGTTTCCATTACACATTTTTCTAGTTTATTAATGTTCCCCTGTATTTCTTTAAGAGATTCATTTATGTCCTTTTTGTGTTCTTGTAGCAGCATCATGACCATTGTTTTTAAATCCAAATCTTGTTTTTCTGGTGTGTTGGCATATCAAGGACTTGCTGATGTTGAAGAGTTTAGTTCAGACTCTGCCATATTGCCTAGATTTCTGTTAGTAGCATTCCTGCGTTTGCCCTTTGATCTCTTGTTCTCTGGCATTAGTTGGTCTTGTCTCTGGATGGTGTTTGAGCCTCCTGTGGGGCTCTAGAGCTATTACCACAACACTAGATGGATGAGTTTTCCTTGTCACAGATTGCTGATATGCTGTCCTCCTCTTGGGTGTCCTTGGATTCCTTGTGTGCCTTGACCCAGATTTTCTCTGTGGACGAGGTGGTGCTCTTTTGCTCCTTCAGAGAGTGCTGTTGGGTATGCTACAGGACATATCCTGAGTGATGATCACTCTGTTGGGTAGCCAAACTCCCACTTGAGTTGGTGCCCACAAGGGTAGCCTAGCAACTCAGGCTCTGAGTCTAGGCAAAAGCCTGGCAGGCCAAAGCCCTAGCAGAGTTTTCCCTGGGCTAGGAGTTTTAACTAGTTCTGTCAGGTTGCCAGGATGGCAGTGTGCATGAGCTCCTTGAGAGACAGGAGCAGACTCCTGGAGAGTCTGCTGCTCTAACCACCTCCTGGCTGGGTTGGCACACAGATGGCCCACCAAGAAGCCCAGGTTATGGGGGCAGTACAGGCCCTGTTGGGCCTAGACCCCTGCTATGTTTAGTCTCGGGCTATGACTGTTAGCTGACTTTGCCTGATAGACCCCTCTGGTGACTGGTAGCCAAAATGGCGGCATATGCCATGCTGGGCAAACAACTTCTTCTCTGGGTTGGAACACAGATGGCCCCCTGAAAAGCCCAGGGCCTGGTTGAAGACCAACGCCTGTTGGGCTTAAACCATTGTGATGTTGGCCTCAGGTTATGTTTGCACACCTCATGCTATCTGATCTCTCTGGCACCCCAGAACCAAGATGGAGAGAGTCTCTCATAACTGACTGACAGGAGGCTGATTTCTGATGTGGTTTCTTTGTGGTGAAAGGCACTGTAAATCAGCCACTGCTTGCAGCCCAGCTAGCCAGCAATGGTAGTGGTGTTGGGTGGGTGCAGGGCCTGCCTGGACCCTGCCACCTTGGTTCCCCTGCTGATGGGCCTTCTTCTGGACAAGTCACTGCTGCTCTTGTCACTTATCAAGCAATTCTTGGCATCAGCATTTGTGTCAAAATATCATTTGTAGAATTTGTTGTCAATTCTTCATTACATCTTAGTTATTCTCACTGAAGTAAATAAAAATGTTATGTTTTATTTCAATTTACATTTTACTAAGATATTTTTTTATTCACTTTGGTTTCTGTAAATGGAATCAAAGGGCCTTGGATGGACTTTCCTTGATTCTCTGGTGCATATTTTGCCCCTTTATTTCCTTTGTATGGAACAATTTTGGGATCAAAATAGGAAATTAGGAGTTAGGACAATCTCTTTACTGGGGGCCAAGTCTATTTTCTGGAAGTGATCTTTACATGTTCTATATCCCATTTGACATGTTTCTATTATTTTCTTTTTATTTTGAGTTTTTTAAATTTTTTATGCATTTTTTAATAGTTCAAATTGCATCTGCATCCTGGTCTAACTTGTAAGTTTTAAGAACCCATACCTCCTTCCACCCTATCTCCATCAGAATTTTCACACCAACCACCAAATGATCTCACTCTCTGAGGTTCCCATTCTCTCAAAGGATAGATACATTTCTTGACTGAACGCACACCTGGCAATCCTTTTTTCTATATGTGTAGGGGCCTCAGATCAACTGGCATAGAATGCTGCCTGGTTGGTGGCCCGTTGTCTCAGAAATAGTTGAGATCCAGGAGCATTGAGACTCAAGTTTGTCTTAAAGTTTTGCCCTCCACTTCAGGTTCTTTTAACTTTTCCCTAATTGAAGCACATGAAACATCAGATTGTGTTGACGAGCTGCATGTAAATACCTTCATCTGTCTCATTCTCCTACTCATTGGACATTTCAGACGACAGTAATTATAGGGCCCTTTTTGTGACCATTCCATAGCCTCAATAATAGTATCAAGACCTTGGGTCCTTCCATTGAGCTGTATCCCACTGTGGAGTTGTCTCTGCCCTCCTTTTCCTCTGGCTCTTCTCCATTTCTTGTCCATGTTGTTTACCAACAGAAAAAATTTGGGTCATAATCTTTGACTGTGTGATGGAACACCCATGCCTTATTGATATCCTGTATTTCTGCAGGAAGTAGGCTCTACAAGCTCATTCTCAGTGTAAGGCATTTCACATAAGGATTTTCTCGTTGTGTCCTAAGAGACTCTCAACTCCCTGGTTTCTAGTACATTTTGGAGGTTGCCTGGCCTCCTACCTCCTGAAGTTGCTGTTTCCTTTCTTTCTGCTGGCCTTAGGTCTTCAGTGATTTTCCCCTATCCAATATCTGTTCATGTTTACTTTCCTCTTCTCTGGCCTGTACCTTTGCTGTCCCAGAATGCTCTCAGCCTCCTCCATTCCTATGATATCTATCTTTTTTCTCCATAGTAGGAATGAGGCCCTACAGACCTCCATCCTTGTTGAGTTCTTTGCAATATATCCTGGTATTCTGCAGTTTTGCCTGTGGGAATGGAATATACAGTCCTTTGAAAGCACAGATTGGTATGTGAGGACTCAATTTCTCTTTGAGCTTGTCAGTTGAAAAATTTATTGTCAGTTCTATAGGTCTTAATCACACTGAGTAGGCAAGACTGAATTCTTTTTTGTTTGTTTGTTTTATTTCAATTTACTTAATTATTGATGAAGTTTATTAATTTATAAAATATATCTTTACAATTATAAATTAAATACGAATCTAATCAGAACATAATAAATAGTATTAATCTATTCAATATTATATTAAATTGAATACTGTCAGGTCTTTGAATAATTAGATATTAATATTATATTAGAAGCATAGATGACATAGGCGGTTTGTCCACCAGCCCGCCGGGAGTGGTACCTGTGTCCTTCCCAGAGAACTGCAGAAGGAATGAAGCCCTGCAGCCATATTTGCTGCCTGTCAGGACAGAAAAGGTCACTAGGTACTGTATCACCCTGAGCTTTAGATCTCTGGGGGTGCAAATCTTCAGGGGTCTGCCTGCACTCAGGAACTAAGCACATAGCAATTCATCTGAAAGCCAGTCCATTGCATGACCTGTGTCCTAGGTGAGAATCAACAGAGGGAGTGACCCCCACTACACCATCTTTTCTCCATAATAGGGCAGACAAAGAACACCTGGTTGACCTTGACAACTTAAGTATAGCATTGCTTGAGCCAAGACTGAGCAGGGCTCCAAAGGCACAAAAGAGGAAGGCAGCATATCAGTAATCTGTGCCAGAGGAAACCCAGTCATCCAGTGTTGCAGAAATTATCTTAAAGATCCACAGTAGTTTGAAGCACCTGCCAGTGACAATAAAACCATCTAACTCCTGGGAGAACCAGATGGCTAAAGGCAAACTTAGGAATGTTACTAACAGAAACCAAGGCATTTTGGCAACATCTGAACCCCAAATTCCAACAATAGCAAGTCCTGGATACCCCAATACACCATAATAACAAGATTTGGATTTAAAATCACTGGTCACGATGCTGGTACAGGAACACATCAAGGACATACTTAAAGAAATTCAGGAGAAAATGGATCAAAAATTAGAAGCCCTTACAAGGGAAACACAAAAATAATTGAAAGAAATTCAGGAGAATACAAAAGCCAATCAGGAAGAAATGCAAAAATGACTGAAAAAAATACAGGAGAACTGATCACCGGAGAAAAGGCATATAAGAGGAAACAATAAAATCTCTTAAATAATTAGAGGAAAACACAAACAAGCAAATAACAGGACTGAGAAAAGACTTCCAGGATCTAAAACCAGAAGTAGAAACAAATAAGAAAGCACAAAGGGAGACAACTTTGGAGATAGAAAAACTTGGGAAGAAATCAGGGACCATAGACACAAATATCAACAACAGAATACAAGAGATAGAAGAAAGAATCTCATATGTTGAAGATACCATAGAAACCATGGACTCAACAGTTAAAGAAAATGCAAAATGCAAAACGCTTGTAACCCAAAACATCCAGGAAATGCAGGAAAAAATGAGAACACCAAATTTAAAGATTATAAACATTGATGAGAGTGAAGATTTACAACTTAAAGAGTCAGCAAAAATCTTCAACAAAATTATGGAAGAAAACTTACCTAACCTAAAGAGAGAGATACCTATGAACATACAAGAAGCCTACAGAACTCCAAAAAGACTGGACCAGAACAGAAATAGCTCCGGTCACATAATAATCAAAACCCCAAATGTACGAACCGAAGAAAGAATACTTAGGGCAGTAAGAGAAAAAGAGCAAGTAACATATAAAGGAAGACCTATCAGAATTACACCAGATTTCTCAGCAGAGACCATGAAATCTAGAAGATCCTGGGCAGACCACATGCAGACTCTAAGAGAACACAAATGCCAGTGGTGACTACTATATCCAGCGAAACTCTCTATTACCATAGATGGAAGAACCAAGATATTCCATGACAAAACCAAATTTACACAATATCTTTCCACAAACCCAGCCCTACAAAGGATAATAGGGAAAAAACACCATTACAACCAGGGAAACTATACCCTGGAAAAAGCAGGACATTAAGCTTCTTTCATCAAACCCAAAGAAGATAACCACACACATATAAAATTATAATGAAAAATGATAGGAAGCAATAACCACTACTCCTCAATATCTCTTAACATCAATGGGTTCAATTCCCCAATAAAAAGACATAGACTAACAGACTGGTTATGTAAACAGGACCCTACATTTTGCTGCATACAGGAAACAACACTTCAGTTTCAAAGACAAAAACTACCTTAGAGTAAAAGGCTGGAAGACAATTCTACAAGCAAATGATCCCAGGAAACAAGCCGGAGTTGCCATTCTAATTTCAGATAAAATTGACTTTCAACCTAATGTCATCAAAAGAGACATGGAAGGTGACTACTTGCTGGTCAAATAACAAATCCAACAAGAAGAACTCTCAACCCTGAACATCTATGCCCCAAATACAAAGGCACCCTCATTCATAAAAGAAACTTCATTAAAGCTCAAAGTACACATTGCAGCTAACACAATAATTGTGGGTGATTTCAACACTCCACTCTCACCAAATGGACTGATCAGGAAAACAGAAACTAAATAGGAAGACAGTGAAACTAATTGAAGGTTTGAACCAATTGGAGATAACAGATATATAAAGAACATTTCATCCCAAAGCAAACGAATATACGTTTTTCTCACCACTTCATGGTACCTTCTCCAAAACAGATCATATAGTAGGTCACAAGACAGACCTCAACAAATATAAGAAGATTGAAAAAATCCCATGCTTCCTATCAGATCACTATTTAGTAAAAATGGTCTTTAATAACAGCAAAAACAACAGAAATTCCACATACACATGGAAACTGAACAATACACTACTCAATGATACCTTGGTCAAAGAAAAAATAAAGAAAGACATCAAAGATTTCTTAAAATTTAATGAAAATGAAGGCACAACATACAAAAATCGATGAGACACCATGAAAGCAGTGCTAAGAGGAAAGCTCATAGCTTTGAGTGCCTCCACAAAGAAATTAGAGAGAGTATACAATAGAAGATTACAGGAACAACTGAAAGCCCTGGAACAAGAAGAAGATGGGAAGATAATTCACCCAGGAGGAGATGAAGATAGAAAATCATCAAACTCAGGACCGAAATCAATCAAGTAGAAACCAAGAGAACCATACAAAGAATCAACAAAACCAAAAGCTGGTTCTTTGAAAAAATCAACAAGATAGATAATCCCTTAGACAGACTAACCAAAGGGCACAGAGAAAGGATCCAAATTAACAAAATTAGAAATGAAAATGGAGATATTACAACAGAAACCAAGGAAATTCAAAAATTCATCAGATGCTAATACAAAAACATATACTCCACACAAGTGGAGAATCTGGAGGAAATGGACATTTTCTTAGACAGATACCAATCACCAAAATTAAACCAGGATCAAATAGACCATCTAAACAGACCCATAAACCCTAAAGAAATAGAAGGCGTCATAAATGGGCTTCTGACCAAAAAAAAACACACAGGAAAAATGATTTCAGTGCAGAATTCAATCAGACCTTCAAAGAAGATTTAACACCAATACTCTTCAAACTTTTCCACCAAATTGAAATAGAAGGATTACTACCCAACTCCTTCTTCGAAGCCACTATTACGCTGATACCAAAACCACACAAAGATCCAACTAAGAAAGAGAATTTTAGGACAAATTCCCTTATGAATAACGATGCAAAAATACAAAATAAAATTCTTGCCCACCGAATCCAAGTACACATCAAAAAGATCATCCACCATGATCAAGAAGGCTTCATTCTAGGTATGCAGGGATGATTCAATATTAGGAAATCCATAAATGCTATACAATACATAAACAAACTCAATGAAAAAAAACACATCATCATTTCATTAAATGCTGAAAACCATATGACAAAATTCAGCATCTTTCATGCTAAAAGTCTTGGAAAGGACAGGAATTCGAGGACCATACTTAAACATAATAAAAGCAATATACAGCAAACAGGTAGCCAACATCAAACAAAATGGAGAGAAAGTTGAAGCAGTCCCACTAAAATCAGGGACTAGACAAAGCTTCCCCCCTCCCAATATCTTTTCAATACAGTTCTTGAAGTCTTAGCTAGAGCAGTTAGACAACATAAGGACATCAAACGGATACAAATTGGAAAGGAAGAATTCAACCTATTACTATTTGCAGATGATATGATAGTATACTTAAGTGACCCTACAAACTCTACTAGAGAACTCCTACACCTGATAAACAACTTCAGCAATGTGGCTGGCTACAAAATCAATGCAAGCAAAGTAGTAGCCTTCATATACTCAAAGGACAAGCAGACTGAGAAAGAATTTAGGGAAATGACTCCCTTCACAATAGCTACAAACAGCATAAAATATCTTGGGGTGACTCTAACCAAAGAAGTGAAAGACCTATATGACAAGAACTTCAGATCTCTGAAAAAGTAAATCGAAGAATATCTCAGAAAATGGAAAAATCTTCCATGCTCTTGGATAGGCAGTATTAATATAGTTAAAATGGCGATCTTGCCAAAGGCAATCTACATATTCAATGCTATCCCCATAAATATCCTAACCCAGTTCTTTTTAGAGCTAGAAAGAGCAATTATCAAATTCATCTCGAACAACAAAAAAAACCAAGGATAGCCATAACAATACAAGGAGATCAATTCGCATTCTTCGGCATGCTGACCTACAGTTGAACCAGCACCATTTGTTGAAAAGTCTATCTTTTTGCCATTGGAGTTTTTTCAGCCCCTTTGTCGAAGATCAAGTGGCGATAGGTGTGTGGGTTCATTTCTGGATCTTCAATCCTGTTCCATTGATCCACCTGCCTGTCATCTTGCCAATATTATGTAGTTTTTAACAATATTGTGCAAGAGAATTGCTTAACATCAGGGCTACTCATTCCCCCACAATTTCTTTTGTTGTTGAGAATAATTTTAGCTATCCTGGGTTTTTTGTTTTTCCAGATGAATTTGAGAACTGCTCTTTCTAACCCTATGAAGAATTGAGTTGGGATTTTGATGGGAATTGTTTTGAATCTGTATATTGCTTTTGGAAAAATGGCAATTTTAACTATATTAATCCTGCCGATCCCTGACCATGGGAGGTTTTTTCCATTTTTTGTGGTCTTCTTCCATTTCCTTCTTCAGAATATTGAAGTTCTTATCATACAGATCTTTTACTTGTTTGGTAAGAGTCACCCCAAGGTATTTTTACTGTTTATGGCTATTGTAAAGGTTTACATTCTCCTAATTTCTTTCTCAGCCTGCTTATCCATTAGGCTGCTAGTGTATGCTCTCTCAATTTTCTTTTTGGAGGCACTCAGGGCTAAGAGTTTTTCTCTTAGCACTGCTTTCATTGTGTCCCAAAGATTTGGGTATGTTTTGCATTCATTTTCATTAAATTCTAAAAAGTCTCTGATTTCGTCTTTTATTTCTTCTTTGGCCAAGGTGTCATTGAGTAGAGTATTGTTCAGCCTCCATGTTTATGCGGGCTTTCTGTTGTTTTTGTTGCTATTGAAAACAACTCTTACTCCATAGTGATCTGAGAGGAGGCATGGGATTAGTTCGATCTTCTTGTATTTGTTGAGATCTGTCATGTGACCAATTATACGGTCGAATTTGGAGAAGGTATCATGAGGTGCTGAGAAAAAGGTATATTCTTTTGCTTTAGGGTGAAATGTTCTATAAATATCAGTCAAATCCAATTGGTCCAAAGCTTCAATTAGCTTTACTGTGTCCCTGTTTAGTTTCTGCTTTCCTGATTGAGGAGATTGGGGTGTTGAAGTCACCCACAATTATTGTGTTAGGTGCAAGATGTGTTTTGAGCTTTATTAAAATTTGTTTTACGAATGAAGGTGCCCTTGAATTTCGAGCATAGATGTTCAGAAGTGAATGTTCTTCTTGTGGACTTTTGCTTTGACCAGCAAAAAGTGTCCTTTTGTATCCCTTTTGATGACTTTATGTTGAAAGTCAATTTTATCTGATATTAGAATGGCTACTGTGGCTTGTGTCCTGAGACAATTGGCTTTTTAAACTGTCTTCCATCCTTTTACTCTAAGTTAGTTTCTGTCTTTGACACTGAGGTGTGTCTCCTGTATGCAGCAAAATGTAGGGTCCTGTTTCCTTATCCAGAGTGTTAGTCTATGTCTTTTTATTGGGGAATTGAGTCCGTTGATGTTTACAGATATTAAGGAATAGTGATTATTACTTGCCGTCATTTTTGATGTTATTTTTATATTTGAGTGGTTATCTTCTTTTGGGTTTGATGAATAAATGTGACTATCTTGCTTTTTCCAAGGTGTAGTTTTTCTCGTTTTATTGGAATTTTCCTCCTATTATTCTTTGCAGAGTTGGGTTTGTGGAAATATATAGTGTAAATTTGGTTTTTTCATGGAATATCTTGGTATCTCCTTCTATGGTTATTGAAAGTTTTATTGGCTATAGTAGCCTTGGCTGACATTTGTGCTCTCTTGGAGTCTGCATGAGATCTGCCCAGGATCTTCTAGCTTTCATGGTCTCTGCTAAGAAGGCTGGTGTGAGTCTGATAGTTTTTCTTTTATATGTTACTTGGCCTTTTTCTCATATTGTCTTTAATATTCTTTCTTTGTTTAGTGCATTTGGGGTTTTAATTATTATGTGACAGGATGTATTTCTGCTCAGGACCATTCTGTTTGGAGTTCTATAGGCTTCTTACATATTCATTGGCATCTCTCTCTTTAAATTGGGAAAGTTCTCTTCCATAATTTTTTTGAAGATATTTGCTGGCCCTTTCAGTTGTAAATCTTCACTCTCATCAATGCCTATAATCCTTAGGTTTGGTCTTCTCATTGTGTCCTGGATTTCCTGGATGTTCTAGGATACAAAATTTTTGGATTTTGCATTTTCTTTGACTGTTGAGTCCATAGTTTCAACGATATCTTCGGCATCTGAGATTCTTTCTTGCATATTTGTATTCTGTTGTTGATATTTGCATCTATGGCCCCTGATTTCTTCTCAAGGTTTTCTATCTCCAAAGATATCTCCCTTTGTGATTTCTCAGTTGATTTCATTTCTGTTTTGAGATCCAGGATGGTTTTGCTCAGTTCCTTCATTTGTTTGTTTGTGTTTTCCTTTAATTCTTTAAGAGATTTTTGTGTTTTCTCTTTCATGACTTCTGACAGTTGACTCTAATTCGACTGCATTTCTTTAATTTTTTTCAGTTTTTTTTATTTTATTTATTTATTTATTTATTTATTTATTTATTTATTTATTTATTCATTTATTTATTTTGCTTTTCTTCTTTATTGGCTTCTATCTCTTGGGCATTATTCTCCTGAATTTCTTTAAGACATTTTTGTGTTTCCATTTTACATGTTTCTAATTTATTCAGGTTCCCCTGTATTTCTTGAAGAGATTCATTTATGTCATTTTGTGTTCTTCTAGCACCATCATGAACATTGATTTTAAATCAAATCGTGTTTCTCAGGTGTGTTGGCATAACCAGGACTTGCTGATGTTGGAGAGTTTTTTTCAGATGCTGCACTATTGCCTAGAATTCTGTTAGTAGCGTTCCTGCATTTACTATTTGCCATTTTGTTCTCTGGCATTAGCTGGTCTTGTCTCTGGCTTGTGTTTGAGCCTCCTGTGAGGCTCTAGAGCTATTTCCACAACAATAGATGACAGGGTTTCTCCATTCTCAGATCACAGATGTGCTGTCCTCCTCTTGGGTGCCCTTGGATACCTAGTATGCCTTGCCCCAGATTGTCTCTGTGGACCAGGTGGTGCACTTTTTCTCCATCAGAGAGTGCTGATGGGGTATGCTGCAGGACCTTTTCCAAGTGATGATCACTCTGCTGGTTAGCCGAACTCCCAAACGGGTTGGTGCACACAAGGCTAGCCTAGCAACTCAGGCCCCGAGTCTAGGGAAAAGCCTGCCTGGCCAAGGCCCTAGCAGAATTCCCCTTGGGCAACGAGTGTTAACTGGTTCTGTCAGGTGTCCAGGATGGCAGTGTGCATGACCTCCTTGAAAGTGCCTGGAGAGTCTCCTATGCTAACCACCTCCTAGCTGGGTTGACACATAGATGGCCCACCAAGCAGCTCAGGTCCTCGGGGCAGTCAAGGGCCTATCAGGCATAGACCCCCCTGCTATGTTAGCCTTCAGCAATGACTGTTAGCTGACTTTGCCTGGTAGACCTCTCTGGTGTCTGGTAGCCAAAATGGCGGCATGTGCCAGGCTGGGAAAACAACCTCCCGTCCAGGTTGGAACACCGATGGGCCCCTGAAAAGCCCAGGGCCTGGGTGAAGACCAATGCCCGTTGGGCTTAAACCACCGTAATGTTGGCCTCGGGTTATGTGTGCATACCTCAGGCTGTCTGATCACTCTGGCATCCCAGAACCCAGATGGAAGTGAGTCTCTCATAACTGACAGGCAGGGGGCAGATTTCCGATGTGGCTTCTGTGTGGTGAAAGGCACTGTAAATCAGCCACCCCTTGCAGCCCGGCTGGCCAGCTATGGTCAATGCTGGTGGGAAGGCGCAGGGGCTGCCTGAATCCTGTCACCTTGGTTCCACTGCTGATGGCCCTCCCTCTGGACAAGTCACTGCTGCTGCTGCCACTTATCAAGCACTTCCTGGCATCAGCATTAGTGTCAAAATGTCATTTGCAGAATTTGTTGTCAATTATTCACTACATCTTAGTAATTCTCACTGAAGCAAATAAAAATATTATGTTGTATTTCAATTTACGTTTTACTAAGAGATTTTTTTATTCACTTTGGTTTCTGTAAATGGAATCGAAGGTCTTTGGATGGACTTTACTTGATTCTCTGGTGCATATTTTGCCCCTGTATTTCCTTTGTGTGGAACAATTCTGGGATCAAAATAGAAAATTAGGAGTTAGGACAATCTCTTTACTGGGGGCCAAGTCTATTTTCTGGATGTTATCTTTACATGTTCTATATCGTATTTGACAAGTTTCTTTTATTTTCTATTTATTTTGAGTTTTTAAAATTTTTATGCATTTATTTTTATTTACAGTTCAAATTGCATCTGCATCCTGGTCTAACTTGTAAGTTTTAAGAACCCATACCTCCTCCCACACTGCCTCCATCAGAATTTCCATACCCTCAAACACCAAATGTTCTCACTCTATGAGGTTCCTATTCTCTCAAAGGATAGATACATTTCTTGCCAGAACGCACACCTGGCAATCTTTCTTCTATATGTATAGGGACCTCAGATCAGCTGGCATAGAATACTGACTGGTTGGTGGTCCAATGTCTCAGAAATATTTGGGATCCAGGTTCATTGAGACTCAAGGTCATCTTAAAGTTTTGCCTCCAATTCAGGTCCTTTGAATCTTTCCCTAATTCAACCACATGAATCAGATTTTGTCGACTGGTTGCATGTAAATACCTTCATCTGACTCATTCTCCTGCTCCTTGGACAGTTCAGATGACAGCAATTATAGGGCCTTTTTGTGACCATTCTATAGCCTCAGTACTAGCATCAAGACCTTGAGTACTTCCCTTGAGCTGTATCCCATGCAGAGTTGTCTCTGCCCTCCTTTTCCTCAGGCTCTTCTCCATTTCTTGTCCATGTTGTTTACCAAAAGGAAAAATTTGGGTCATAATCTTTGATTGTGTGATGGGACACACATGCCTCACTTGATGCCCTGTATTTCTGCTGGAAGTAGACTCTACAAGTTCACTCTCACTGTTTGGCATTTCAACTAAGGATTCTCCCTTTGTTTCCTAAGAGACTCTACCTCTCTGGTTTCTAGTACATTTTGGAGGTTGCCTGGCCTCCTACCTCCTGAAGTTGCTGTTTCCTTTCTTTCTGCTGGACATCAGGTCTTCAGTGCTTTTCCCATATCCAATATCTGATCATGTTTACTTACCTCTTCTCTGGCCTATACCTTTTCTGACCCAGAATGCTCTCAGCCTCACCCACTCCTATGATATCTATCATTTCTCTTTCTTGTAGGCATGAGGCCCTACAGATCTTTATCCATTTTGAGTTCTTTGCGCTATATCCTCTGATTTCTGCAATTTTGGCTGTGGGAATGGAATATACAGTTCTTTGAAAGCATACACTGTTATGTGAGGGCTCAATTTCTCTTTGAGCTTCTCAATTGAATAATTTATTGTCAGTTCTATAGGTCTTAATCATACTGAGTAGACAAGATTGAATTCTTTTTCTGTTTTAGTTCAATTTACTTAATTTTTGATGATGTTTATTAATATATAAAATATTTCTTTACCATTATAAGTTAGATACCAATCTAATCAGAACATAATAAATATTATTAATTTATTCAATATTATACTCAATTGAAAACTTTAAGGTTTTGAATAATTAGATATAAATATTATATTAGAAGTATAGTTGACATAGGCGGTTTGTCTCCCAGCCCACTGGAAGTGGGATCTGTGTCCTGTCCAGAGAACTGCAGAAGGAGAGAAGCCCTGTGCCCCTATTCGCTGCCTGACAGGACAGGAAAGAATCAATAAGTACTTTATCCCCCTGAGCTTCAGATCACTGGTGGTGCAAACCTCCAGGGTTCTTCCTTCTCTCAGGAACTGAGCACATAGGAGGTTTGACTGCCAGCCTTCCAGGAGTGGGGCCTGTGTCCTGCCCAGAGAGCTACAGAAAGAGAGAATCCCCATTGCCATATTTGCTGTCTGCCAGAACAGAAAATGATCACTAGGTACTGTATCACCCTGAGCATTAGATCACTGGCGGTGCAAACCAAGAGGGGTATGCCTGCACTCAGGAACTGAGCACAAAAGTGGTTTGTCTGCCAGCCTGCCAGGAGAGGGGACTGTGTCCTGCACAGAGAGCTGCAGAAGGGGAGAAGCCCCGCAGCCATATTCGCTGCCTGCTGGAACAGAGAAGGGTCACTAGGTACTGCATCACCCTGAGCTTTAGATCTCTGGTGGTGCATACAGTCAGGGATCTGCCTGAACCAAGGAACTGAACACATATGCAATTTGTCTGCCATCCTGCCAGGCATGGGGCCTGTGTACTTCCCAGAGATCAGCAGAGGAAATGATTCCCTGTGGCTATATTCGCTGACTGCCGGGACTGAAAAGTATCACTAGGTAGGGATAACCAGAGCTTGAGATCTCTAGGGGTGCAAATCTCTAGCGATCTGCTTTCACTCAGGAACTGAGCACACAGGCAGTTCACCTGCAAGCCAGTCCATCTCAGGACCTGTGTCCTAGGCGAGAATCCACAGAGCAAGTGACCCGACCACACCATCTTCGCTCCATAAAAGAGCAGACATAGAACACCTGATTGACCTTGACAACCTAAGTATAACACTGCTTGAGTCAAGACTGAGCAGGGCTCCAAAGCAGACTGGTTACAGGACCCCACATTTTGCTGCATACAGGAAACACACTTCAGTGTCAAAGACAAAAACTACCTTAGAGTAAAAGGCTGGATGACAATTCTACAAGCAAATTGTCCCAGGAAACAAGCCAGAGTTTCCATTATTTTTTTTAATATTTTTATTTTCTATATTCTTTGTTTACATTCCAAATGATTTCCCCTTTCCCAGATGACCAATATGTCTCATAAACCTTCTTTTCTCCATCTCTTCTCCAATCACCTCCCTCCTTTTTCTCTGTCCTTATATTCCCTTGCAATTCTAGATCAATCCTTTCCAGGTTCCGGACCCTCTCCATAATTCTTCATGGGTGTCATTTGATATGCAATTTGTGCCTTGGGTATTCAGGACTTCTGGGCTAATTAATATCCACTTATCAGTGATTGCATTTCATGTGTATTCTTTTGTGATTGAGTTACCTCGCTTCGGATGATATTTTTCAGATCAAACCATTTGCCTAAAAATTTTGTGAATTCATTGTTTATAATTGCTGAGTAGTATTCCATTGTGTAAATATACCACATTTTCTGTATCCATTCATCTTTTGAGGGGCTTCTGGGTTATTTCCATCTTCTGTCTATAATAAATAAGGCTGCTATGAACATAATGGAGCATGTGTCTTTAATTCATGCCGGTGAATCCTTTTGGTATATGCCCAGGAGCAGTATAGCAGGGTCCTCTGGAAGTCTCATGTCCAGTTTTCTGAGGAACCTCCAGACTTATTTCCACAGTAGTTGTAACATCTTACAGCACCACCAGCAGTAAAGGAGTGTTCTCTTTCTCCACATCCTATCCAACTCCTGCTGTCTCCTCAGTTTTTGACCTTAGCCATTCTGACTGGTGTAAGATGAAATCTCAGGGTTGTTTTGATCTGCATTTCCCTAATGCCTAATAATGTTAAACACTTTTTAAGATGCCTCTTGGCCATCCGAATTTCTTCAGGTGAAAATTCTTTGTTAAGATCTGTACCCCATTTTTTAATAGGGTTATTTTGTTCCCTGTGGTCTAACTTTTGATTTCTTTGTATATATTGGATATTATCCCTCTACCAGATGTGGGGTTGGTGAATATCCTTTCCCAATTTGATGGTTTCCGTTTTGTCCTTTTAACAGTAAATCCAGAATCCTTTCATACTAAAAGTATTAGAAAGAACAGGAATTAAAGGCCCAGACCTAAACATCGTTAAAGCAATATACAGCAAAGCAGTAGACAACATCAAAATAAATGCAGAGAAACTTGAAGCAATCCCACTAAAATCAGGGACTAAACAAGGCTTTCCTCTCTCTCCATATCTATTCAAGATAGTACTTGAAGTTCTAGCATGAGCAATTAGACAACATAAGGAGGTCAAGGGGATACAAATTGGAAAGGAAGAAGTCAAATTATCACAATTTGCAGATGACACGATAGTCTACTTAACTGACCCGAAAACCTCCACCAGAGAACTCCTATAGCTGATAAACAACTTCAGCAGAGTGCCTTGTTATAAAATCAACTCAAGCAGATCAGTTACCTTCCTATACTTAAAAGATAAGCAGGCTGAGGAAGAAGTTAGGGAAATGACCCCCTTCAAAATAGCCACAAACAATATAAAATATCTTGGTGTGTCTCTAACCAAACAAGTGAAAGATCTATATGACAAGAACTTCAGGTCTCTGAAGAAGGAAATCAAAGAAGACCTCAGAATATGGAAAAATCTGCCATGCTCGTGGATTGGCAGGATTAATATTGTTAAACTGGCCATCTTGCCAAAAGCAATCTACAGATTCAATGCCATCCCCATCAAATCCCAACACAGTTCTTCACGGAGTTAGAAAAAGCAATTCTCAAAATGATGTGGAATAACAAGAAACCCAGGATAGCTAAAACTATTCTCAACAACAAAAGAAATTTTGAGGAAATCAGTATCCCTGACTTCAAGCAGTACTACAGAGCAATAGTGTTAAAAACAGCATGGTATTGGCACAGTGAAACACAAGTGGACCAATTGAATAGAATTGAAGATCCAGAAATGAATCCATGCACCTATGGTCACTTGATCTTCGCAAAGGAGCCAAAAACATCCAGTGGAAAAAACATAGCCTTTTCAACAAATGGTGCTGTTTCAATTGGAGGTCAGGATGCTGAAGAATGCGAATTGATCCATTCTTATCTCCATGTACTAATCTTAACTCCAAGTGGATCAAGGACGTCCATGTAAAACCAGACACACTGAAACTAATAGAAAAGAAACTGGGGAAGACCCTTGAGGACATGGGTACAGAGAAAAAGTTCCTGAACAGATCACCAATAGCTTATGCTTTAAGATCAAGAATGGACAAGTGGGACCTCATCAAATTACAAAGTTTCTGTAAGGCAACGGAGTTGCTATTCTAATTTCAGATAAAATTGACTCTCAACCTAATGTCATGAAAAGAGACATGGAAGGTCACTTCTTGCTGGTCAAAGGAAAAATCCAACAAAGAAGAACTCTCAATCCTGAACATCTATGCTTCAAATGGAAGGGCACCCTCATTCATAAAAGAAACTTTATTAAATCTCAAAGTACACATTGCACCTAACACAAAAAATTGTGGGTGATTTCAACACTCCACACTCACCAATGGACTGATCAGGAAAACAGAAACTAAACAGGAAGACAGTGAAACTAATTGAAGCTTTGAACCAATTGGAGTTAACAGACATATATAGAACTTTTCATCCCAAAGAAAAAGAATATAATTTTTTCCCAGCACCTCATGGTACCTTCTCCAAAATAGATCATATAGTTTCTCACAAGACGCACCTCAACAAATATAAGAAGATTGAAATAATCCCATGACTCCTATCAGATCACTATGGAGTAAAAGTGGTCTTTAATAACAGTAAAAACAAAAGAAATTCCAAATTCACATGAAAACTGAACAATACTATACTCAATTATACCTTGGTCAAGGAAGAAATAAAGAAAGAAATCAAAGATTTCTTAGAATTTAATGAAAATAAAGGCACAACATGAACAAAGCCATGGGACACAATGAAAGCAGTGCTAACAGAAAAACTCATAGCTTAGAGTGCCTCTAAAAAGAAATTTGAGAGAGCATACAATAGAAGATTAACAGAACAAGTGAAAGCCCTGGAACAAGAAAAAGATAATTCACCCAGGAGGGGAAGAAGACAGGAAATCATCAAACTCAGGGCTGCAATCAATCAAGTAGAAACCAAGAGAACCATACAAAGAATCAACAAAACCAAAAGCTGGTTCTTTGAAAACATCAACAAGATAGATAAACCCTTCTCCAGACAAAGCAAAGGGCACAGAGAAAGTATCCAAATTAACAAAATTAGAAAAGAAAACGGAGATATTACAAAAGAAACAGAGAAAAAAAAAAAACATCAAATCCTACTACAAAAACCTGTATTCAACGCAAGTGGAAATGTGGAGGAAATGGACATTTTCTTAGACAGATACCAAATACCAAAATTAAAGAAGGATCAAATAGACCATCTAATCAGACACATAACCCCTGAAGAAATAGAAGAGGTCATAAATAGTCTTCCGACCAAAAAAAGAACAGGACCAGATGGTTTCAGTGCAGAATTCTATCAGATCTTAAAAACACTTAACACCAATACTCTTCAAACTTTTCCACCAAATAGAAACAGAAGAACACTACCCAACTCCTTCTTCGAAGCCACTATTACACTGATACCAAATCCACACAAAGTTCCAACTAAGAAAGAAAATTTCAGACAAAATTCCTTTATGGATATCGATGCAAAAATACTAAATAAAATTCTTGCCCACCGAATCCAAGAACACAACAAAAAGATCATCCACCATGATTAAGATGGCTTCATTCTAGGGATGCAGAGATGGTTCAATATAAGGAAATCCATAAATGCTATCTACTCCATAAATAAACTCAATAAAAAAAAAACAACACATCATCATTTCATTAAATGCTGAAAAAGCATTTGACAAAATTCAGCATCCCTTCATGCTAAAAGTCTTGGAAAGGACAGGAATTCGAGTCCCATACTTAAACATAGTAAAAGCAATATACAGCAAACAGGTAGCCAACATCAAACAAAATGGAGAGAAAGTTGAAGCAATCCCACTAAAATCAGGGAGTAGACAAGTCTGCCCTCCCTCCCAATATCTTTTCAATATAGTTCTTGAAGTCTTAGTAGAGCAAGTAGACAATATAAGGACATCAAAAGGATACAAATTGGAAAGGAAGAAGTCAACCTATTACTATTTGCAGATGATATGATAGTATACTTAAGCGGCCCTACAAACTCTACTAGAGAACTCCTACACCTGATAAACAACTTCAGCAATGTGGCTGGCTACAAAATCAATGAAAGCAAATTAGTAGCCTTCATATACTCAAAGAACAAGGAGACTGAGAAAGAAATTAGGGAAATGACTCCCTTCACAATAGCTACAAACAGCATAAAGTATCTTGGGGTGACTCTAACCAAAGAAGTGAAAGACCTATATGACAAGAACTTCAGATCTCTGAAAAAGAAAATGGAAGAAGATCTCAGAAAATGGAAAAATTTTCCATGCTCTTGGATTGGCAGTATTAATATAGTTAAAATGGCAATCTTGCCAAAGGCAATCTACATATTCAATGCTATCCCCATAAATATCCTAACCCAGTACTTCTTAGAGCTAGAAAGAGCAATTCTCAAATTCATCTGGAATAACAAAAAAACCAAGGATAGCTATAACTATTCTCAACAGTAAAAGAACTTCAGGTGGATTCAGTTTCCCAGACCTCAAACTTTACTACATAGCAATAGTGATAAAAACTGCATGGCATTGGTACAATGCCGGGCAAGCGGATCAATGGAATAGAACTGAAAACCCCGAAATGAACCAACACACCTATTGTCACTTGATCTTCGACCAAGTTGTTGAAAGCATCCGGGGGGGGGGGGAAAGACAGGCTTTTCAACAAATGGTGATGGTTCAACTGGAGGTCAGCATGCAGAAGAATGTGACTTGATCCATCCTTATCTCCTTGTACTAAGCTCAACTCCAAATGGATCAAGGACCTACACATAAACCAAGAAACACTGAAACTAAAAGAATAGAAACTGGGGAAGATCCTTGAGGACATGGGCACATGGGAAAAGTTCCTGAATAGAACACCCATAGCTTACACTCTAAGATCAAGAATTGACAAATGGGACCTCATAAAACTACAAAGTTTCTCTAAGACAAAGGGCACTGTCAAATGGAAAAATCGTCAACCAACAGATTGGGAAAGGATCTTCACCAACCCTAAATCTGACAGAGGGCTAATATCTAATATATACAAAGAACTCAAGAAGGTAGATCCCAGAGAAACAAACTCCATTAAAAAGTGGGGTATGGAGCTAAACAAAGAATTTTCACATGAAGAACTTTGGAGGGCTGAAAAACACCTTAAGAAATGTTCAACATCATTAATCCTTAGGGACATGCAGATCAAAAGAACCCTGAGATTCCACCTCACACCAGTCAGAATGGCTAAGGTCAAAAACTCAGGAGACAGCAGGTGTTGGCAAGGATGTGGAGAAAGAAGAACCCTCCTCCACTCCTGGTGGGATTGCAAGATGGTGCAACCACTTTGGAAATCAGTCTGTAGGTTCATCAGAAAACTGGGCCTGACATTTCCTGATGACCTTGTTATACTGTTCCTGGGCATATACCTAGTGGATTCTTCAGCATGTTCCACTATGTTCATAGCAGCCCTATTTGTAGTATCCAGATGCTTGGAAGAATCCAGGTGTCCTTCAGCGGAGGAGTGGATACAAAAAATGTGGTATTTTTACACAATGGAGTACTATTCAGCCATTAGAAACTATGAATTCATGAAATTCTTAGACAAATGGATGGAGCTGAAGAGCATCACACTAAGTGAGGTAACTCAAAAGATCAATCATGGTATGCACCCACTGATAAGTGGATAGTAGCCTAGAAACTTTGAGATGCCAAGAAATAATCTACATATTAAATGATGTCCAAAAAGAATGGAGGAGTGGCCCCTGGTTCTGGAAAGACTCAGTGCAAGAGTATAGGGGAATTCCAGAACAGGGAAATAGGAATTGGTAGATGGATGGATAGCGGGAAGGAAGAGGGATTATGGGACTTGCGGGTAGTGGGGACCCAGAAAAGGGAAAATCATTTGAAACATAATATATATGGATCAATAAAAATAATAATAAAAAGAGAAACAAAACAAAAACAAAAACAAAACAAAAAAAAAAGAGAGAAAGCTGACTTTTATTTTACAACATTTACTTTTCCAAAATCGTTTGTTGAGTGTAAATATATATATACATCAATAAATAATAATAAAAAAAGAAAAACAAAACAAAACAAAAACAAAACAAAAAAAAGAGAGAGAAAGCTGACTTTTATTTTACAAGATTTACTTTTCCAAAATCGTTTGTTGAGTGTCTTAGTCAGGGTTTCTATTCCTGCACAAACATCATGAACAAGAAGCAAGTTGGGGAGGAAAGGATTTATTGATGTTACAGTTCAATGCTGCTGTTCATCACTAAAGTAAATGAGGACTGTAACTCAGCAGGTCAGAAAGCAGGTGCTGATGTAGAGGCCATGGAGGGATGTTACTTATTTGCTTTTTCCCCTGGCTTTCTTAAACTGCTCTCTTACATAACCCAAGAGCACCAGTACAGAGGTGGTACCACCCACATGCACCCCTTGAATACTAATTGAGAAAATGCCCCACAGCTAGATCTCATGGAGGCACTTCCCCAACTGAAGCTCCTTTCTCTGTGATAACTACAGCCTGTGTCAAGGTGACACCCAAAATCAGCCAGTACAGGAGTGGTAGAATTTCTTTTTCTTTTCTTTTTTTCTTTTCTTTTCATTTTTTTTCTCTGTTTTTTTCTTTTTTTTTTTTTTATTTTATTCGATGTATTTTTTATTTACATTTCAAATGATTTCCCTTTTTCTGGTTCCACACTCCCCAAAAATCACATAAGCCCCCTTCTCTCCCTCTGTTCTCCCACCAATCCCTTCCAACTTCCCTGTTCTGGTTTTGTCTTGTACTCCTACAGTGGGTCTTTCCCGAACTAATATTAGACAATAAAATGTTATCCTACTTTTTATTAAAAAGCTTTCAAATGTTATACTGAATACTTCTGGATATGTATGAAAACTTTAGAAAAAAATCATTATTTCAGAATTAATGCAAACAATGCACAAATATTCCAGTATGAAACTGAACAACTTCTGCACAGAAAGTAAAGACCTGAATAAAGAGAAAAATACATACTTAAAACACGTTTATCCTTTATAATTCAAAATTACCATCAATATATAATATATAAAAGTCCTGATAATATTCTTATTTGGTAATAATGAACAAATTAAAACATTGTTTATGCTCTGATCAGATTGGTATATATTTAATAATTGATTAGAACGTTTTTAAATAAATGAACATTATTATTATTTAAGCAAGATTAAATAAAACATAAAATAAAATCAACCTTATCCATTCAGTATGACTAAGAACTAGACAATGGACAATAAATTCTTCAATTGAAAAGCTAAAATAGAAATTGAGCCCTCAGTATTGGTAATATGTGCTTACAATGGACTGTATATAGCACGCCCTTAGACATAATGGCAGAATACCCAGGAAATAGTACACAGAACTCAAACATGCTAAAAAACATAGGGCCTAAAGCCTACATGGGAGAAGTAAAGATCAAAAAGAGAAGATAAAATCACAGGACTGTGAAAGACCACGAATGTCCTGGGTCAGAAAACATACAGGCTGCAGAAGAGGGGAACATGACAGATCTTGGGTAGGGGAAAAGGCTTGAAGCCCTGCAGGCAAGCAGAAAAAAGGAAACAGACAACTTCAGAAGGTAGGAAGCCAGACAACCTCCAAATAGTACTAGAAACCAGGGAGGTGAGAGACTCTAAGGACTCAAAGGGAGAAACCTTAGATGAAATGTTCCACATTGAGAGTAATCTTGTAGAGCCTACCACCACCAGAAATACAGGGCATCAAGTGAGGGAAGGGGGTGCCAGCCAAGAGTCCAAAACTATGACCCACAACTTTTCCTGTTGGTAAAACAACATGGACAAGAAATGGAGAAGGGCTTGAGGAAAAGGAGGGCAGAGAGAGTTCCACAGTGGGATACAGCTCAAGGGAAGGACCCAAGGCCTTGACACTATTACTGACGCTATAGAATCTTCATTAAAAGGAGCCTATAATTACTGTTCTCTGAAAGATCCAACCAACAGGAGAATGAATCCGATGAAGATATTTATACACAAGCAGTATACAGAATCTGATAACTCCTGTGCTTGAATTAGGGAAAGGCTGGAAGAAGCTGAGGTGGAGGCCAAAGTCTTTAAGAGGACGTTGAGTATAAATTAGCCTGGATACAAAAGATCTATGAGACATTGGATCACCAACCAGGTTGCATACAATAACAGCTGATCTAAGGTATCTAACACATATATAGAACAAAGAACTGCCATGTCTGGGATCAGTCAAAAAATAGTATCTTTCCCTTGAGAAACTGGAAACTTCAGGGATGCAGATATTTCAAGGTTGGGCATGTGGAAATTGTCATGGATATAGGGTGGGGAGAGGTATGGGCTGTTAAACATTCACAAAGTAAACCAGGATGCAGATAAAAATTTGGACTGTAAGAAAAATTTACTTAAAATAAAAAAAATCAACGAAAATAAAAGAGGCAACAAAGGAAAGATCGAACCCGTGAAAACCACTACCAGTAGATAGGTATGGCACACAGTTGAGGGACTGGGACACCTAGAGATTTCCAATTTTCATCCCTGAATTTTTCCATACAAAGCAAATACAGGGGCGAAATATGCACCAGTGATTCAAGAAATTCTATCTAGGGATCTTCCATCCTATTTACAGGAACCAAAATGAATAAAAAATCCCTTAGTAATAAGTAAATCGAAATAAAATATAACATTTTCATTTTGCTTCAGTCAGAATGAGTAAGATGTAGTGAAGAATTGACAAGAAATTCTGCAAATGACATTTTGACACTAATGCTGATGCCAAAAGTGTTTGCTAACATGAACAGGGTATATCTGTCACCTGAGAGAATCTGTAAGTGACAGACAACTAATGAAGCAGATGTGTATAACCTATCATTGGGCTGATCAAACCAACTTCGATGGGGAAGTTAGGGGACACACTGCAGTGGCTGATGGAGATGAAACCCTATAAGATTAAGAAAGTCAACTAGCCAGAAAACTCAGACATCCGGAGACTAAACCAGTACATGGAGTATTTCAGAACTCCAGATACACATAGAGCAGAGTATGGCCTTTTATCAGTCTCAGAGTAGGCTCTGTGTCTGGGATGCTGGATGTCACAGCATAGGGTGATGCTAGAGTCACAGTGAGATGGAAGTTGGTGGAAGAACACGCTCATAGTGAAAAAGCCAATGGGGTAGAGCAGGTATAGAATGAAAGGCAGCTGTGCATGGGTAATTTAGACATGGGGACATAATTTGAAACATTCACTAATACAAATCATCAATTAAAATATATATGAAAATAATAAAAAATACAAACTAAATGCTGCTTAGAAAGTAGTATGTGGGTTGATAAATATGCTATGAATCTGAGGGGAACAAAGTATATGCTTAAAACTTGCAGATGTGTTTTTCTTTTAAGCAAAAAAATCTATTTTTTATTGATATACTTTTTATTTACATTTCAAATGATATCCCCTTTTCCCCGGTATGATATTTGAAAATACAAAGCACATTAAAAAAGAGCATCCCTTGGGAAAATAAAATTAGTAAGGCTTGTGGGACAAAACTTCTCTGTTGATATATGCCAATGGAAAGATGTGATGCAAAATGTCTGCTAAAATATGAATTTGAAATCTATTCCATGATAAAATTATTACTTTAATATCATAGTAATCCTGAATAATGTATTCTAAATGTCTAGAATACCACAGCATCTGGCTTCCTTGTCTGTTTAAACAGATATGTGCAATTAAATTACAAATAAAATATTGGTTTAAAAAAAGGGAAGGGAGTTGAAAATAAATCTTGAGAAAACAAGACATTTATGACTGTCAGGAATGAACTACTCTGGTACTGGCCATTCAATTTAGATATGGATTATGAGATGTGCCACCTCACAGCAATAATGTTCTCTGGAAAAATTTAGTATCATATTCATTATGAATAAGTTGTTTAAGGGTGTGATGGAAGCATAAATGTTTTCTGAGAAACCTGGACTTTCCTTAATATAGAGATGAAAAATTACAAAATTAAAGGAACTCGGGGATTGCCTTAGTGTGGAATGGGATGTGTTTATTATATTAATCAAATAGCTGCTTTTACTCTATTATGATGCCATATTGAGGGTCCCAAAGAGAGGATATCTCTAGTAGTGTCAGTTGGATCCAGTAAAATTATTGCAAAATATGGACTGATAAAAGTGTTTGGATGCAAGTATGGAGTCAGAGGATAAGAAAAATGAAATAACTTCAAATATTGAAATATAATAATGTGATAACTTGGAATCCACTATCAAAAAAATCTAGTGTACCATTTCTAGGTAAAAGAAATAGGGCTTATGAGAGAGACCTGTCGAGAAATTCTAGAAGAAATAATATTGCACAATGCACAGTGAAAAGTGTTGGCAAACACCAACAGAAACAGATATTTAGTGGAAGTCAGTAATCTGGAGGAAGAGATTGTGTAAAATAGACAAGCAAACATTTCATCCATTACCCCTAATCTTTAGCCTCTTTCTCATTTCCTGTAAGTGCAGTAAAAACAGGTATTTACCTTTGTAGGCACCCAGTTGTAAAAGTTTTCTTCATTTCTTTCTTCATGATGGAATTTCCAGGAAAATTTCCTAAAAATTAAAGAAATTGGAAAAAATTATGTATTTGAATATGTATTAGTGTAGGACAAGAAAGAGTGTATCCCATTAAAGAATGATTTGAATTCAAATGTATTTAGAGAATACAGGTCAACGTCCCCTCAGCACACTGAAAACATAACACTGAGTCACCTCTTAGTTTGCATCTGCATCCTTGCCTATTATTCTGAATTCATAATGATCCATACATCACATTCTGCAGATCCATAAAACACTGATTCTGGTTCATTGCAACAAATGGACTTAAAATACCTGTGTGTGCTTGTGTTTGTGTATGTGTGTGTGTGTGTCTGTGGTGTGTGTGTGTGTGTGTGTGTGTCTGTGGTGTGTGTGTGTGTGTGTGTGTGTCTTCAATGAATGATGGGTATTGCAGCAAAGAAAAGAATTTTGAAAGCAAAAGAAACTTACTAATATTTTTGTTTCAGATATCACAGCTATGTTTGTGATGAGTAACCCTTTAAGCATTTTTCAGATGATACCCCATAACCTCTAATTGTCTATCTCTCCATCATTTTGAACCTGTTCTACATTGAGTAAGGTTATAACCAGATCTCATATGTCTTCCTGTGGACCAGTATTATCTTGGAAGTTGTACCGAAGTTGATTATGAGGTCAGGCTTGTATAACAAACGATATATTGTGACCTCACAAGCAGTATATATAGCTAGGCAGCAAGCAGATTATGCCAGTGATCATCAGGAAGGGTAAAGCAAATAGGTTAGTAAAGACAGATCCAGCTTGATTGATCTAACTTCTATTGGCAAATTTCACGATATAGCAGTATATATTGAGCTACCATGAGCCTTGAGTTTATGTTTCTTGGGAGTGTCGTATTTGCATTCATTTTCTTCATCCTAAAAATTTTAATACAGGTGAGTTGTACACAGGTGATTGTTTTCTCATTAACATAACACAGTAAGTGGGTGGACATATTTTGGAAGACTATGGAATCAATTCAGGTACTTCTGAATATATTTAAGTTGGAGCCTTCTTGTCCTAAATATTTTTTGACACTTGGTATGTTCCTTCCTCGAAATATTTAAGTTTTTATTAATGTTTAATAGTTGTCATTGGTTAGAAATATGTATAGGTTATTAAGCATGTGCTGAACTCTAGAGAACATTTCTTTCAGCATGATTATCAAGGATTCTTAATATACCCAGTCTCCCAGAGTGTATCATTTAAAAAATGCATTAGTTCTCTTGAATTCTTTCTCTACTATGATGAATTTGTATCAAAAGGAGAAGTCCTTTCTATATGTGTAAAGTCATAAGCATAAGGATTTTACAATTGAATTTTGACCCCAATCAAATTCTTATGATTTCTTCATATATTGTAGGGTAACACTTTACTGATAAATTTCCTTTTTGTGAAAGACCATTTAGTCACAGGTGGTTACATTTATTGATTAAAGCTCTTTCTGTTAATATTAGAATCCTCTTCTGTCTATATTAGAATCCAAAATCAAGATGAGCAATCTTGAAATATTTTCCCTTGAAACTGATTATGCTGAAAAAAAGAGAATTTAATATATAGTAAATATGGAAATTACAAATAATGAATTATTTTAATAATGTGTTGCTTTTCATTTATTTGACCTTTTGCGTCCTACTGAAGCACTAAGTTGGGACATTTTTCACATAACTCCGTTCATGGTTTGGGAAATGTGGGTCATTTCTAATTACTCTAAAATCTAGTTATATGTGAGAATTTATGTTTTGCTTTTGTTTTCACTAAAAAGGTAATGGAGGATACTTTGCCTTAAAGATCAGAGATGTTGCTGGTGGATATCACTGAACTTCAAAAGGTAAGACATTAATATATGGTTTCCTTTATTTTAATTCTCTGTCAAGGATGCCCCTCCACATAATTACATCTATATCTCTTGTAAAAATTTTGGTCATTACGTAAAGAATATATAATGAGGGAGTTATTCCAATTTCTATGCTTCACATATCAAGATAGTTGAAATTTCTTTTACAGATAACTCTGCATGAAGGGCCAAGAAGTTAACATCTACAATAGCTAACGACAACTCTTTGTCAGTCAAACAAGAACAATGATGTGACTCTTACAGGCAACGATTTCAACCCTGTCATGATGATTACACTCCTATATCCAATCTTTATGTATAAGTGAATCCTAGATGATCTGGATATGAATCAATAGCAACTGTAATGAAGGAAAAATTTCTATCTATGAGAAACCTACTTGGCCACAGTAAGATTATGCAGTTATACTCCCTGAATCTTGCAACAGTGACTGATAAACCAGCAAATAAAATCTTTAATTATTTCAAAGCATTTCCTTGTTGTAAATGAGTATTATTTAGAACACCTCCCCACTCTGATATTCCTGATACTTATAATACCCCTATATGTAAATAATTAATTATATGTATTGGATGATTTTCATGAGAAAAGAAATTAGGATCACCATACAAAAATATGAAATTCAAATTGTTGGGTATTTTCCACTGAGATGCATTTAATTGAGCTGAGATATCACAATCAGACAGCATATGGTTTTTTAAATTTTCTGTAAGTGATTGTAGCATGAAATTGTTACTATCTACAACTTTTACTAATATGAGAGGAATTCAATGAACCTGTTTTCTATTAGAAAATGTAAAGTTTCAATAAATGATCTTTTTTCATGATCGCTATCCTTTACAATGATTAATGTATTTTTAAAATTAGCTGTTCCTTTTTAATATATGTTTCATTGTAATTATACATATCTGTACCTTTTTTATGGTCACACTGTGAAAAATGCAGATGCTTCAAATCAATAAGAATTAATTATATATTTTTAATAATTTACAATGTGTCATATCTATGCATATAGCAAAAGAATAGCCTATAACATTTGGACTTCTTAGAAATGTGATTATTAACCTGAAATGTACAAAAAAGGCACAATAGAGCTGTGCCTGCTTAGTCCAATTAGAAGACACAGAATATACATTTATCTCTCAAGCTGGTATTTAACCAATGAGGCCTTCTACAAAATAGATCCTGAGAGCCAGAGCCAAACAACAGGGTACCAAATGTTCTTTGGAAGAATCCTGGCAATGGTTATGGAAATTTCCTGTGATTGAGTCTAAAGAACATCGAATACTGAGAAATAATCTACCCCTTGAGTGAAATCAGGGACTAAACACACAGTAAGGAAGCATACAAGCAAAGGACTCCCACCCAGTAAATATGACACAAGTGTGTATTTATGTGAGTCCATGAATATCTTGTGATGGAATTATTGTTATCCAGGTCTGTATGCATGTCCACTTCTCCTAATTTTTCTGCCATATGACTTCAGTCAGAGATAATGTGACTAGCAGTGTAGTTCTATCAATGGAGAGGAATATTTTGAAACAAGGTAGTACCCTGTTGTCAGTGAAGAAAATTCCCAATATGGGAAGTGGCCGTATGAGGGAAAAAAAGAGTACTTTATTGGAAAAAGATGTGCATGAACAAATATGTTCATGAATGAAGGAATGAAGAAATGAAGGAATAAATGAAGGAACATGCAAGAAATATTATAAAGATTTATATTTCCTGTGATATTCAAAATAAAATATCTATCAGTGGAAAGAATGTATCACAGTTAGCTAGAAAATATATCAACAGAAGACATATGTTTAATAGACAAAAGGTAATAAACTCACATATACTTTACTCATCTCTAAAGTGCATATTATACCTGCTAAGATACTTTGAACAATAGCAAGGTTCATCAAAATGCACAGTAAATTGTACAATGAACTCAAAACCCACTTGTTCCTATTCCTAGGTGAATGCATGTTACAAACTTTAAGAATTTATTTTTAAACTGGAATCTCAATGGAAGAAACCAGGAAACTAGAAAATAATCACTTATATGAGAGATTAATATCTCCACATCCATGCTGATAGCAGTTAACTTATATAGTAATGTTTTGTTTGGTAACGCTAATTTTTGTTTCCCTATTGCCTGAATAATAATTAGTTTAAGAGCATGCCTGTGTGGTTTTCTACATAGAATTGGGTATTTACATTCTACTTTTTCTATTTTTACTGGTAGAGTGGACACACACACACACACACATACACACACATATACACACTCACATACACTTAAAATTATTTTCAGGTGTGTTGGTTGTCTTCTTCAGTTATGTGATTTTAACTTGGACCATCCATATTTTGGGCCTCTCTCTCGATCATCTTTTGCTCTGTCTGCTGTTCATTTCCATCCCTGTAATTATTTCAAATAGCATCAATTAGGGTCAGAATTTTGACTTTGGAATGTTCCTACTCTTCCTCATTTGATGCCCTCTATTCAATATGGAGGTGGGCTCTATTAATACCCTCTCCCTATGGTCCAGCATTTCCTGTAGGGCCCCTCTTTATTAGTCACAGGAGTCTCATTTCCCAGTTCTCTGGTGTTGTCTGGAGGGTCTCCTCAACCTCCTGTCCCCCGAGGTTGCCTGTTACCCTTCTTTCTGCTGGCCCTTAGGGCTTCAGTCTTTCCCTTCACCCAATACCAGATGAGGTTCCACTTACTTCACACTTCCAAACCCTGTACACTATCTATGTAAGGTACCTCCCTTCCTGCCCAACTGTGATTGGTTTCTTCTTTATACCAAGTGGGAGTGATGAGTCCTCTCTTGGGAAATTTGGGTTGTTTACCATTCTGATTTCTGTGGCTAATATTCACTTATTAGTGAGTACATACCATGCATGTCCCTTTGTTTCTTTGTTACCTTGCTCAGGGTGATATTTTGTACTTCAATCAATTTGCCAGAAAAATAAGCATCTTTAAAGTGCAAAGTCAGACTAATAGTTTTTACATCACACCTCTGTTGGATGTGTTTATAGTTTGTGCCATTTCAGTGCATTTTTTTGGTATTCCACCATGCCATCACACCTTGTTCTGCAGCTCTGATTCACTAAAATAAACCATGCTGAGGAGCAGTCAGGAAATATCCATGTTTATGTTTGGTGTAGTGGTGTGTATTATAATGCTAATTTCTTTTTTTTTTTAGTGTTTTTTTTTTTGCAATTTTTTTTTATTATTCGATATAATTTATTTACATTTCAAATGATTTCCCCTTTTCTAGCCCCCCCACTCCCCGAAAGTCCCGCAAGCCCTCTTCTCTTCCCCTCTCCTCCCACCCACCCCTTCCCACTTCCCCATTCTGGTTTTGCTGAATACTGTTTCACTGAGTCTTTCCAGAACCAGGGGCCACTCCTCCTTTCTTCTTGTACCTCATTTGATGTGTGGATTATGTTTTGGGTATTCCAGTTTTCTAGGTTAATATCCACTTATTAGTGAGTGCATACCATGATTCACCTTTTGAGTCTGGGTTACCTCACTTAGTATGATATTCTCTAGCTCCATCCATTTGCCTAAGAATTTCATGAATTCATTGTTTCTAATGGCTGAATAGTACTCCATTGTGTAGATATACCACATTTTTTGCATCCACTCTTCTGTTGAGGGATACCTGGGTTCTTTCCAGCATCTGGCAATTACAAATAGGGCTGCTATGAACATAGTAGAACATGTATCCTTATTACATGGTGGGGAGTCTTCTGGGTATATGCCCAGGAGTGGTATAGCAGGATCTTCTGGAAGTAAGGTGCCCAGTTTTCGGAGGAACCGCCAGACTGATTTCCAGAGTGGTTGTACCAATTTGCAACCCCACCAGCAGTGGAGGAGTGTTCCTCTTTCTCCACACCCTCTCCAACACCTGCTGTCTCCTGAATTTTTAATCTTAGCCATTCTGACTGGTGTAAGATGAAATCTTAGGGTTGTTTTGATTTGCATTTCCCTAATGACTAATGAAGTTGAGCATTTTTTAAGATGCTTCTCCGCCATCCGAAGTTCTTCAGGTGAGAATTCTTTGTTTAACTCTGTACCCCATTTTTTAATAGGGTTGTTTGGTTTTCTGGAGTCTAACTTCTTGAGTTCTTTATATATATTGGATATTAGCCCTCTATCTGATGTAGGATTGGTGAAGATCTTTTCCCAATTTGTTGGTTGCCGATTTGTCCTCTTGATGGTGTCCTTTGCCTTACAGAAACTTTGTAATTTTATGAGGTCCCATTTGTCAATTCTTGCTCTTAGAGCATACGCTATTGGTGTTCTGTTCAGAAACTTTCTCCCTGTACCGATGTCCTCAAGGGTCTTCCCCAGTTTTTTTTCTATTAGCTTCAGAGTGTCTGGCTTTATGTGGAGGTCCTTGATCCATTTGGATTTGAGCTTAGTACGAGGAGACAAGGATGGATCAATTCGCATTCTTCTGCATGCTGATCTCCAGTTGAACCAGCACCATTTGTTGAAAAGGCTATCTTTTTTCCATTGGATGTTTTCAGCCTCTTTGTCGAGGATCAAGTGGCCATAGGTGTGTGGGTTCATTTCTGGATCTTCAATCCTGTTCCATTGATCCTCCTGTCTGTCACTGTACCAATACCATGCAGTTTTTAACACTATTGCTCTGTAGTATTGCTTGAGGTCAGGGATACTGATTCCCCCAGATTTCCTTTTGTTGCTGAGAATAGTTTTAGCTATCCTGGGTTTTTTGTTGTTCCAGATGAATTTGATAATTGCTCTTTCTAGCTCTGTGAAGAATTGAGTTGGGATTTTGATGGGTATTGCATTGAATCTGTATAGTGCTTTAGGCAAAATGGCCATTTTAACTATATTGATTCTGCCGATCCATGAGCATGGGAGGTTTTCCCATTTTTTGAGGTCTTCTTCCATTTCCTTCTTCAGAGTCTTGAAGTTCTTGTCATACAGATCTTTCACATGTTTGGTAAGAGTCACCCCAAGATACTTTATACTGTTTGTGGCTATTGTGAAGGGGGTCATTTCCCTAATTTCTTTCTCAGCCTGCTTATCCTTTGAGTATAGGAAGGCCACTGATTTGCTTGAGTTGACTTTATAACCTGCCACTTTGCTGAAGTTGTTTATCAGCTGTAGGAGCTCTCTAGTGGAGTTCTTTGGGTCACTTAGGTAGACGATCATGTCGTCTGCAAATAATGATAGTTTGACTTCTTCCTTTCCAATTTGTATCCCTTTGACCTCCTTATGTTGTCGAATTGCCCGAGCTAGTACCTCAAGTACAATATTGAAAAGATAAGGAGAAAGGGGGCAGCCTTGTCTGGTCCCTGATTTCAGTGGGATTGCTTCAAGTTTCTCTCCATTTAGTTTGATGCTGGCTACCGGTTTGCTGTATATTGCTTTTACTATGTTTAGGTATGGGCCTTGAATTCCTGTTCTCTCCAAGACTTTAAGCATGAAGGGATGCTGAATTTTGTCAAATGCTTTTTCAGCATCCAATGAAATGACCATGTGGTTTTGTTCTTTGAGTTTGTTTATGTAGTGGATTGTATTGATGGATTTCCGTATATTGAACCAACCCTGCATTCCTGGGATAAAGCCTACTTGATCATGGTGGATGATCGTTTTGATGTGTTCTTGGATTCGGTTGGCAAGAATTTTATTGAGTATTTTTGCATCGATGTTCATAAGGGAAATTGGTCTGAAGTTCTCTTTCTTTGTTGGATCTTTGTGTGGCTTTGGTATCAGTGTAATTGTGGCTTCGTAGAAGGAATTGGGTAGTGTTCCTTCTGTTTCTATTTTGTGGAATAGTTTGAAGAGTATTGGTGTTAACTCTTCTTTGAAGGTCTGGTAGAATTCTGCACTGAAGCCATCTGGTCCTGTGCTTTTTTTGGTTGGAAGACTTTCTATGACTCCTTCTATTTCTTTAGGCATTATGGGACTGTTTAGATGGTCTAGTTGGTCCTGATTTAATTTTGGTATTTGGTATCTGTCAAGGAAATTGTCCATTTCCTCCAGATTCTCCAGTTGTGTTGAGTATAGGCTCTTGTAGTAGGATCTGATGATTTTTTGGATTTCCTCAGTTTCCGTTGTTATATCTCCCTTTTCATTTCTAAGTTTGTTAATTTGGATACTTTCTCTGTGCCCTTTGGTCATTCTGGCTAAGGGTTTATCTATCTTGTTGATTTTCTCAAAGAACCAGCTCCTGGTATTGTTGATTTTTTGTATGGTTCTCTTTGTTTCTACTTGATTGATTTCGGCCCTGAGTTTGATGATTTCCTGCCTTCTACTCCTCCTGGGCGAAATAGCTTCTTTTTGTTCCAGGGCTTTCAGGTGTGTCATTAAGCTGGTAATGTATGCTCTCTCCATTTTCTTTTTGGAGGCACTCAGGGCTATGAGTTTTCCTCTTAGCACTGCTTTCATTGTGTCCCATAGATTTGGGTATGTTGTGTTTTCATTTTCATTGTGTTCTAAAAAGTCTTTAATTTCTTTCTTTATTTCTTCCTTGACCAAGGTATCATTGAGTAGAGTATTGTTCAATTTCCACGTGTATGTGGGCTTTCTGTTGTTTCTGTTGCTATTGAAGACCACTTTTACTCCATAGTGATCAGATAGGAGGCATGGGATTAGTTCGATCTTCTTATATTTGTTGAGGTCTGTCTTGTGACCAATTATATGGTCGATTTTGGAGAAGGTACCATGAGGTGCTGAGAAAAAGGTATATTCTTTTGTTTTAGGATAGAATGTTCTATATATATCTGTTAAATCTAATTGGTCCAAAGCTTCAATTAGTTTCATTGTGTCCCTGTTTAGTTTCTGTTTTCCTGATCGGTCCATTGAGGAAAGTGCAGTGTTGAAGTCACCCACAATTATTGTGTTAGGTGCAATGTGTGCTTTTAGTTTTAATAAAGTTTCTTTTACAAAAGAGGGTGCCCTTACATTTGGGGCATAGATGTTCAGGATTGTCAGTTCTTCTTTTTGTATTTTTCCTTTGACCAGCAAGAAGTGTCCCTCAGGGTCTCTTTTGATGACTTTGGGTTGAAAGTCAATTTTATCTGATATTAAAATGGCTACTCCAGCTTGTTTCCTGAGACCATTTGCTTGTAAAATTGTCTTCCAGCCTTTTACTCTAAGGTAGTGTTTGTCTTTGACCCTGAGGTGTGTTTCCTGTAAGCAGCAAAATGTAGGGTCCTGTTTACGTATCCATTCAGTTAGTCTGTGTCTTTTTATTGGGGCATTAAGTCCATTGATGTTAAGAGATATTAAGGAATAGTGATTGTTACTTCCTATCATTTTTGACGTTATTTTTTAAATTTGAATGCTTAACTTCTTTTGGGTTTGATGAAAGGTTACTATCTTGCTTTTTCCAGGGTGAAGTTTCCCTCCTTGTATTGGTGTTGTCCTCCTATTATCCTTTTTAGGGCCGGGTTTGTGGATAGATATTGGGTAAACTTGGTTTTGTCATGAAATATCTTAGTTTCTCCATCTATGGTGATTGAGAGTTTTGCTGGATATAGTAGTTTTGGTTGGCATTTGTGTTCTCTTAGAGTCTGCATGAGATCTGCCCAGGATCTTCTAGCCTTCATAGTCTCAGGTGAAAAGTCTGCTGTGATTCTGATAGGTCTTCCTTTATATGTTACTTGGCCTTTTTCTCTTACTGCCTTTAGTATTCTTTCTTTGTTTAGAACATTTGGTGTTTTGATTATTATGTGACGGGAAGTATTTCTGTTCTGGTCCAGTCTGTTTGGAGTTCTGTAGGCTTCTTGTATATTCATGGGCATCTCTCTCTTTAGGTTAGGGAAGTTTTCTTCCATAATTTTATTGAAGATATTTGCTGGCCCTTTAAGTTGTAAATCTTCACTCTCCTCTATGCCTATAATCCTTAGGTTTGGTCTTCTCATTGTGTCCTGGAGTTCCTGGATATTTTGGGTTACAAGCTTTTTGCATTTTGCATTTTCTTTAACTGTTGAGTCCATGGTTTCTATGGAATCTTCAGCATCTGAGATTCTTTCTTCTATCTCTTGTATTCTGTTGTTGATATTTGTATCTCTGTCCCCTGATTTCTTCCCAAGGCTTTCTATCTCCAAAGTTGTCTCCCTTTGAGTTTTCTTAGTTGTTTCTACTTCTGATTTTAGATCCTGGATGGTTTTGCTTAGCTCCTTCACTTGCATGTTTGTGTTTTCCTGTAATTCTTTAAGAGATTTTTGTGTTTTCTCTTTCATGAGCTCAGCCTGTTGACCAAAGTTCTCCTGTATTTCTTTAAGAGATTTTTGTGTTTCGTCTTTCATGACCTCAGCCTGTTGAGCAAAGTTCTCCTGTATTTCTTTAAGTGTTTTTTGCATTTCCTCCTTGTTGGCATTTGTATTCTCCTGGATTTCTTTCAATGATTTTTGTGTTTCCCTTGCAAGGGCTTCTACCTTTTGATCCATTGTCTCCTGAATTTCTTTATGTATGACCTTCATGTGTACCTGTACCAGCATCATGACCAGTGATTTTAAATCCAAATCTTGTTTTACTGGTGTGATGGGGTATCCAGGACATGTTGGTAGAGGAGAATTGGGTTCAGATGTTGCCATATTGCCTTGATTTCTGTTAGTGACGTTCCTGCGTTTGCCTTTTGCCATCTAGATCTCACTGGTGTTAGTTTATCTTGTCAGTGCTGGACTCACCAGTGCAAGCTGCCCCTTCCCAGTTGGCCTCTGGTGCACAGCTTACCTCCTGCACTGCTTGTAGACAGTGTGCTGCTGCCCAGGCTGTTCAGATCCCAAAGCAGGCACCCGAAGGCTCCCGCTGGGGCCCGCTGGATTCACTGGAGCACACTGACTTCTCCCAGCTGGCCGCCCGGAAGCCCAGCTAGCCACTTGCAGGACTTGGAGATGTAATGCTGCCGCCCAGACTGATCTGGATCCGGAAGCGGAGAGAGTAGAGCTAAGGGCTTCTGCCTGAGGCCTTGCCCCAGATTGTGTCTGTGGAGCAGATGGAGCCCGTGTGCACTCTCAGGGAGTGCCGACGGTGTATGCTACTGTGACCTCCCCTGAGTTCCGCTCACTCCGCTGGGCAGCCGATCTGCCAACCGGGCTATCGCACACAAGGTTAGCCTGGCCGCCCAGTCCCTGAGTCCAGGCAAAAGCCTGGGAGGCCAAGGTCCGAGCAAAGTTCCCCTACGGCTTTGACTGTTAATTGGGTTTGCCAGGTGACTAGGATGGCGGGCGTGTGCGCCCGCGCTCCCTGAAAGCGCTGGGAGAGTCTGCTTTGCTAACAATCACCTGGGCGGGTTGACTCACAGATGGCCCACCAAGCCGCCCAGATCTTGGGGTCAGTCCTGTGCCTTTTGGGGCCTGGACCCCCGCTTTGTTAGCCTTAGGCTATGCCTGTTACAGGTCTGCCCGCCTGAGCTCTCTGTCGTCCTGCAGGCAAAATGGCGGCGGCGCGCTCGCAGGCCTGGGCAAAAAACCTCCTGGTTGGGTTGGCACCCCGATGGCCCCCCGACCCGCCCAGGGCCTGGGTGCAGGCCAACGCCCGTCGGGCTCAGACCACCGCGGTGTTGGCCTTGGATTATGTTTGTGTACCTCAGTCTGTCCGATTCCTGGAGTACGGAACCAAGATGGATCCTCCTCTCCTGACTGGTGGGAGGCCGAGTTCTGAAGTGCTAATGCTAATTTCTATAGGCAAAGGGAAGATCTAGTGCTACACACCTTTTTATCTTATTTTGTTTTAAACTTTCCTATTCATTCTAAAACACCAGTAAAACTTAATTGGCTAGAGCCAACTGCTGGACTAATTAGATGTATGTGTATATAACTGTGTCCACACAGTTGGAGAAGGTGAAACCCGCAAAAAAGAAGCTGGCATGGAAGAGGAGTCATGGGTTAGAAGTCAAGACAATGTGTCCCCAATGATGTCCAGTTGTATTTACAAGCAGCTTAGATTAAATTTATAATTAATAACTTAAGTATGTTGATAGGAAAGGAATAATATCAGGAAAGGAAAATGGCTGAGAGGGTAGATGTATAGACAGGTCTTTTGGCATTTGAGGGTTATTGTAACTAAAAGATGTCTCTCTATTTTTTCCTAGGTATGGAATGAATGAGGCAGGGTCTAATCCTAAATTGGAAATAAAATTTTCTACAATAGGGTGGCACCTCAACTTTAGGCAAAAATACACTTTATTTTTAAAACATAATTTCAGAATCTGGAACTGAAGTATCTCCTGGTTCTTTTATGATCAGGATGTAGAGAGAATTATTTTCTCAGTAAAATTGAATTTTTAAGAAGCTGCTTCAGCAGGGTTTTTCTCATTACATTGCTGGTTATGTTACAAAGGCAAAATAATGACTAATTTGGCATTTATGATTATTAGGTATATAGTATTCACAAAGATACATGTGCATCTGCCTCAATCCAAACCAAACAATGGATCAAGGACCAAGTATTCACACTTGGATTTTCCAAAAGAATTCTATGATGCCTTGGAAGTGAAATTTAATTGCAAGGAGGATAGAAGTCTCTGATACACCATCCATTAAGAGAAGTCTAGCTCATAGTGTGGAATACAACTCTTCATGACTCTCCCAATCAACAGTAACCCAGTCCAAATATGGAGGAGAGAAAATAAATGAAATTTTAAGGCTACCTTAAGAACATGGTTTCTTTAAAAAATTGCTCCACTGAAATAGCAGAACTGCTTTGCTTAATACAAGAAAATTATGTGGTCTTTAGAATAAGATTATAGAGAAATTGAAAGGAAATTTAAATGAAGTTAAATTTCCAAATGATTTGATTCATGTAATGAATACAGTATACACATATACATGTAATGATCTCAAAATAATAGAAAAATAAATGAAAATGTTAAGAATTTAAATATATAGAAGGCAGGAATATGTGCAATTAATGTAAATGTACTCAATTGTGAAAACCTGGATGATTGAACAAAACCAGGTTTTGATCTCACTGCTTAAGGAACAAAGACAAGGAGAGTTGAGGTTCCATAACGATTGATGTTCATTTCTGGGTGTTCAATTATATTCCATTGATCTAACGACCTGTCATGCAGTTTTTGACACCTGGCCCATAGTACTGCTGGAGGTCTGGAATACTGATTCTTCCAGAAGTTCTTTTTTTTTTTTTTTAATTCGATATATTTTTATTTACATTTCAAATGATATCCCCTTTTCTAGCCCCCCACCCCCGAAAGTCCCATAAGCACCCTTCTCTCCCCCTGTCCTCCCATCCTCCCCTTCCCACTTTCCCATTCTGGTTTTGCCAAATACTGCTTCACTAAGTCTTTCCAGAAAAAGAGGCCACTCCTCCTTTCTTCTTGTACCTCATTTGATGTATGGATTATGTTTTGGGTATTCCAATTTTCTAGGTTAATATCCACTTATTAGTGAGTGCATACCATGATTCACCTTTGAGTCTGGATTACCTCACTTAGTATGATGTTCTCTAGCTCCATCCATTAGCCTAAGAATTTCATGAATTCATTGTTTTTAATGGATGAATAGTACTCTATTGTGTAGATATACCTCATTTTTTGCATCCACTACTCTGTTGAGGGATACCTGGGTTCTTTCCAGCATCTGGCAATTATAAATAGCGCTGCTATGAACATAGTAGAGCATGAATCCTTATTACATGGTGGGGAATCCTCTGGGTATATGCCCAGGAGTGGTATATCAGGATCTTCTGGAAGTGAGGTGCCCAGTTTTCGGAGGAACCGCCAGACTGATTTCTAGAGTGGTTGTACAAATTGGCAACCCCACCAGCAGTGGAGGAGTGTTCCTCTTTCTCCACATCCTCAACAACACCTGCTGTTTCCTGAATTTTTAATCTTAGAAATTCTGACTAGTGTAAGGTGAAATCTCAGGGTTGTTTTGATTTGCATTTCCCTAACGACAAATGAACTTGAGCATTTTTTAAGATGCTTCTCCACCATCCGAAGTCCTTCGGGTGAGAATTCTTTGTTTAAATCTGTACCCCATTTTTTAAAAGGGTTGTTTGGTTTTCTGGAGTCTAACTTCTTGAGTTCTTTATATATATTGGATATTAGGTTATCTTTTTTCCATTGGATGTTTTCAGCCCCTTTGTCGAGGATCAAGTGGCCATAGGTGTGTGGGTTCATTTCTGTATCTTCAATCCTGTTCCATTTATCTGCCTGCCTGTCACTGTACCAATACCATGCAGTTTTTAACACTATTGCTCTGTAGTATTGATTGAGGTCAGGAATACTGATTCCCCCAGAATTTATTTTGTTGCTGAGAACAGTTTAAGCTATCCTTGGTTTTTTTGTCATTCCAGATGAATTTGATAATTGCTCTTCCTAACTCTGTGAAGAATTGAGTTGGGATTTTGAATGGTATTGCATTGAATCTGTATATTGCTTTTGACAAAATGGCGAATTTTACTATTTTGATTATACCGATCCATGACCATGTGAGGTTTTCCCATTTTTTGAGGTCTTCTTCCATTTCCTTCTTCAGAGTCTTGAAGTTCTTGTCAAACAGATCATTCACATGTTTGGTATGAGTCATCCCAAGTTACGTTATACTGTTTGTGGATATTGTGAAGTGGGTCATTTCCCTAATTTCTTTCTTATCCTGCTTATCCTTTGAGTATAGAAATGCCACTAATTTGTTTGAGTTGATTTTATATCCTGCCACTTTGCTGAAGTTGTTTATCAGCAGTAGGAATTTTCTAGTGGAGTTTTTTCGGTCACTTAGGTTAACTATCTTGTCATCTGCAAATAATGATAGTTTGACTTCTTCCTTTCCAATTTGTATCCCTTTGACCTCCTTATGTTGTCGAATTGCCCGAGCTAGTACCTCAAGTACAATATTGAAAAGATAAGGAGAAAGGGGGACAGCCCTGTCTAGTCCCTGATTTTAGTGGGATTGTTTCAAGTTTCTCTCCATTTAATTTGATGTTGGCTACCGGTTTGCTATATATTGCTTTTACTACGTTTAGGTATGGGCCTTGAATTCTTCTTCTTTCCTAGACTTTATGCATGAAAGGATGCTGAATTTTGTCAAATGCTTTTTCAACATCCAATGAAATCACCGTGTGGTTTTTCTCTTTGAGTTTGTTGATGTAGTGGATTGCATTGATGGATTTCCGTATATTGAACCAACCCTGCATTCCTGGGATAAAGCCTACTTGATCATGGTGGATGATCGTATTGATGTGTTCTCAAATTCGGTTGGCAAGAATTGTATTGAGTATTTTTGCATCGAAGTTCATAAGGGAAATTGGCCTGAAGTTCTCTTTCTTTGCTGGCTCTTTGTGTGGTTTTTGTATCAGTGTAATTGTCAATTCGTAGAAGGAATTGGGTAGTATTCCTTCTGTTTCAATTTTGTGGAATAGTTTGAAGAGTATTGGTCTTAAGTCTTCTTTGAAGGACTGATGGAATTCTGCACTGAAACCATCTGGTACTGTGCTTTTTTTGGTTGGAAGACTGTCTATGACCCTTTCCATTTCATTAGGCATTAGGGGGACTGTTTAGATGATCTATTTGTTCATGATTAATTTAGGTATTTGGTATCTGTCAAAGAAATTGTCCATTTCCTCGAGATTCTCCAGTTGTGTTGAGCATAGGCTCTTGTAGCAGCATCTGATGATTTCTTTGCATTTCCTCAGTTTCTGTTGTTATATCTCCCTTTTCATTTCTATGTTTGTTAATTTGGATACTTTCTCTTTGACCTTTGGTCAGTCTGGCTAAGGGTTTATCTATCTTGTTGATATTCTCAAAGAACAAGCTCCTGGATTCGTTGAATCTTTGTACAGTTTTCTTTGCTTCCAATTGATTGATTTCAGCCCTGAGTTTGATGATTTCCTGCTTTTTGTTCCAGGACTTTCAGGTGTGTCGTTAAGCTGCTAGTGTATGCTCTCTCCATTTTTTTTGGAGGCACTCAGGGCTATGAGTTTTCCTATTAGCACTGCTTTAATTGGGTCCCAAAGATTTGGGTATGTTCTGCCTTCATTTTCATTAAATTCTAAAACGTCTCTGATTTCTTTCTTTATTTCTTCTTTGGACAAGGTGTCATTGAGTAGAGTATTGTTCAGCCTCCATTTGTATGTGGGCTTTCTGTTGTTTTTGTTGCTATTGAAAACCACTCTTCCTCCATAGTGATCTGATAAGGGGCATGGGATTAGTTCGTTCTTATATTTATTGAGGTCTGTCTTGTGAACAATTATATGGTCAATTTTGAAGAAGGAACGATGAGGTGCTGAGAGAAAGGTATATTATTTTGCTTTTGGGTGAAATATTCTATAAATATCAGTCCAATCCAATTGGTCTAAAGCTTCAATTAGTTTTACTGCGTCCCTGTCTAGTTTCTGTTTTCCCGATCGGTCCATTGAGGAGAGTGGCGTGTCGAAGGCCTCCATAATTATTGTTTTAGGTGCAAGTTCTTCTTTGAGCTTTAATAAAGTTTCTTTTACGAATGAGTGTGCCCTTGCATTTGATGCATAGATGTTCATTACTGAAAGTTTTACTTGCTGGATTTTTCCTTTGACCAGCAAGAAGTGTTCTTCTGTGTCTCTTTTGATGACTTTAGGTTGAAAGTCAATTTTATCTGATATTAGAATAGCTAGAAAGAGCAATTATCAAATTCATCTAGAACAACAAAAAATCCAGGATAGCTAAAACTATTCTCAGCAACAAAAGAAAATATGGCGGAATCAGTATCCCTGACCTCAAGCAATACTACAGAGCAATAGTGTTAAAAACTGCATGGTATTGGTACAGTGACAGGCAGGAGGATCAATGGAACAGGATTGAAGATCCAGAAATGAACCCACACACCTATGGCCACTTGAACCTCGACAAAGAGGCTGAAAACATCCAACGGAAAAAAGATAGCCTTTTCAACAAATTGTGCTGGTTCAACTGGAGGGCAGCATGCAGAAGAATGCTAACTGATCCATCCTTGTCTCCTTGTACTAAGCTCAAATCCAAATGGATGAAGGACCTCCACATAAAGCCAGACACTCTGAAGCTAATAGAAAAGAAACTGTGGAAGACCCTTGAGGACAGCGGTACAGGGAGAAAGTTTCTGAACAGAACACCAATGCCGTATGCTCTAAGAGCAAGAATTGTCAAATGGGACCTCATAAAATTACAGTTTCTGTATGGCAAAGAACACCATCAAGAGGACAAATCGGCAACCAACAAATTGGGAAAAGATCTTCACCAATCCTACATCAGATAGAGGGCTAAAATCCAATATATGTAAAGAACTCAAGAAGTTAGACTCCAGAAAACCAAACAACCCTATTAAAAAATGGGGTACAGAGTTAAACAAAGAATTCTCACCTGAAGAACTTCGGATGGCGGAGAAGCATCTTGAAAAATGCTCAACTTCATTAGTCATTAGGGAAATGCAAATCAAAACAACCCTGAGATTTCATCTTACACCAGTCAGAATGGCTAAGATTAAAAATTCAGGAGACAGCAGGTGTTGGAGAGGGTGTGGAGAAAGAGGAACACTCCTCCACTGCTGGTGGGGTTGCAAATTTGTACAACCACTCTGGAAATCAGTCTGGCGATTCTCCCGAAAACTGGGCACCTCACTTCCAGAAGAACCTGCTATACCACTCCTGGGCATATACCCAGAGGATTCCCCACCATGTAATAAGGATACATGATCTACTATATTCAAAGCAGCCGTATTTATAATTGCCAGATGCTGGAAAGAACCCAGGTATCCCTCAACAGAAGAGTGGATGCAAAAAATATGGTATATCTACACAATGGAGTACTATTCAGCCATTAGAAACAATGAATTCATGAAATTCTTAGGGAAATGGATGGAGCTAGAGAACATCATACTAAGTGAGGTAACCCAGACACAAAAGGTGAATCATGGTATGCACTCACTAATAAGTGGATATTAACCTAGAAAACTGGAATACCCAAAACATAATCCACACATCAAATGAGGTACTAGAAGAAAGGAGGAGTGGCCCCTGGTTCTGGAAAGACTCAGTGAAGCAGTATTCGACAAAACCAGACGGGGAAGTGGGAAGCGGTGGGTATGAGGACAGGGGAACAAAAGGGGGCTTACAGGGCTTTCAGGGAGTGGGGGGCTAGAAAAGGGGAAATCATTTGAAATGTAAATAAATTATATCGAATAAAAAAAAAAAAAAAGAAAAAAGCTACTCCTGCTCAATACCTGTGACCATTGGCTTGTAAGATTGTCTTCCAGCCTTTTAGTCTAAGATATTTTGTATCTTTGACACTGAGGTGTGTCTCCTGTATGCAGCAAATTTTAGGGTCCTGTTTCCTTATCCAGTCTGTTAGTCTATGTCTTTTTATTGGGGAATTGAGACCATTGACATTAAGAGATATTAAGGAATAGTGATTATTACTTCCTGTCATTTTTGATGTTCTTTTTATATTTGAGTGGTTATCTTCTTTTGGGTTTGATGAAGGAAGGTAACTATCTTGCTTTTCCCAGGATGTAGTTTCACTCCTTGTATTGGAGTTTTCCTCCTATTATTCTTTGCAGAGCTGGGTTTGTGGAAAGATATTAGGTGAATTTGGTTTTGTCATGGAATATCTTGGTTTCTCCATCTATGGTGAATGAGAGTTTTGCTGGGTATAGTAGTCTTGGCTGACATTTGTGTTCTCTTAGAGTCTGAATGAGATCTGCCCAGGATTATCTAGCTTTCATGGTCTCTGGTGAGAAGTCTGGTGTGATTCTGATAGGTCTTCCTTTATATGTTACTTGGCCTATTTCTCTTACTGCCTTTAATATTCTTTCTTTGTTTAGTGCATTGGGGGTTTTGATTATTATGTGATGGGAGGTATTTCTGCTCAGGTCCAGTCTGTTTGGAGTTGTGTAGGCTTCTTGTATATTCATAGGCATCTCTTTCTTTAGGTTAGGGAAGTTTTCTTCCAAAATTTTATTGAAGATATTTGCTGGCCCTTTCTGTTGTAAATATTCACTCTCATCTATACCTATAATCCTTAGGTTTGCTCTTCTCATTTTATCCTGGATGTTCTGGGATACAAGCTTTTTGCATTATGCATTTTCTTTGACAGTTGAGTCAATGGATTCTATGGTATCTTCAGCATCTGAAATTCTTTCTTCCATCTCTAGTATTATGTTGTTTATATTTGCATCTATGGCCCCTGATTTCTTCTCAAGGTTTTCTATCTCCAAAGTTGTCTCCCTTTGTGATTTCTTAGTTATTTATGCTTCTGTTTTTTGGATCCTGGATGGTTTTGCTCAGTTCAATCATTTGTTTGCTTGTGTTATCATTTAATTCTTTAAGAGATTTTTGTGTTTCCTCTTTCATGACTTCTGCTTGTTGATGCAAGTTTTGCTGCATTTAAGTTTTTTTTTTTTTTTTTTTTTTTTTTTTTTTTTGCGTTTCTTCTTTATTGGCTTCTATCTCTTGGGCCTTATTCTCCTGAATTTCTTTAAGAGATTTTTGTGTTTCCATTATACGGGTTTCTAACTTATTCATGTTCCCCTGTATTTCTTTAAGAGACTCATTCATGTCCTCTTTGTGTTCTTCTAGCAGCATCATGACCAGTGATTTTAAATCCAAATCTTGTTTCTCCGGTGTGTTGGCATACTAGGACTTGCTGATGTTGGAGAGTTTGGTTCAGATGCTGCCACATTGCCTAGATTTCTGTTAGTAGCATTCCTGCTTTTGGCTTTGCCATCTTTTTCTCTGGGGGTACTTGGTCTTGTCTCTGACTCGTGTTTCAGCCTCCTGAGAGGCTCTAGGGCTCTTTCTGCAACACTGGATGGCAGGGTTTCCACTGTTGCAGATTATTGATGTGCTGTCCTCCTCTTGGCTACTTTTGCAGCCCTAGTGTATTTTGCCCCAGATTGTGACTGTGAACCAGATGGTGCCCGTTTGCTCCTTCAGGGAGTGCTGAAGTGTGTATGCTATGGGGACCATTTCTGTGTGCTGATCACTCTGCTGGCCAGCGGAACTCCCAACCGAGTTGGTGCACACAAGGCTTACCTAGCTGCTCAGGCCCTGAGTGTAGGCTAAAGCCTGGCAGGCCAATGTCTGAGCAAAGTTCCCCTGAGTTGTGAGTGTTAATTGGGTCTGTCAGGTGGCCAGGATGGCAGTGTGTGCGTGCTCCCTGAGAGTACTTGGAGAGTCTGCTGGTCTAACAACCTCCTGGCCGGGTCCGTACACAGGTGGCCCATCGAGCAACTCAGGGCTTGGGGGCAGTCCAGGGCCTGACCTCTTAGACCCCAGCTATGTCAACCTCGGGCTATGACTCTTAGCCAGTTTTGCCTGATAGGACTCTCTGGCTTCCTGTAGGCAAAATGGCGGCAGCGCTCGCAGGAGCATGTGCTGGCCTTGGCTAACAACATCCTAGCCGGGTCAGCACACAGATGGCCCACTGAGCAGCCCAGGGCCTGGGGGCAGTCCAGGGCCTGACCGTCTGAGACCCCTGCTATGTCCACCTCGGGCTATGCCTGTTAGCTGGTTTGGTTTTGCCTGCTAGGACTCTCTGGCTTCCCGTAGGCAAAATGGCGGGGGGCACACGCACTGGCCCGGGCAAACAACCTCCTGGCCAGGTTAGCACACTGGTGGCCCCCTGACCAGCCCAGGGCCTGGGTGCAGGCCAACACCTGTCGGCCTTAGCACCCTCCCACCCCCCCCCCCGCAATGTTGGTCTTGGGTTGTATTTGCATACCTCAGTCTGTCTGATTTCTCTGGTGTCCAAGAACCAATATGGAGGCCTAGTATCTGACTGGCGGGAGACAGATTTCTGAAGTGGCTTCTGGGTGGTGAAAGGCGCTGTAAATCCTCAGCGGCTTGCAGCCCGGCTCACCAGCGATGGCCATTGGTCGTGGGCACAGGGTCTGCCTGGACCCTGTCAGCCAGGTTCTACTGCTGATGGCCCTTCCTCTGGACCAGCCGCTGCTGCTGTTGCTGCTGCAGCCACCGCTCCCACCGCCCTCTGCCAGAAGTTCTTATACTGTTGAGAATAACTTTAGATATCCTGGCTTTTGTCATCCCAGGTGAATTTGAGAATTACTCTTTCTAACTCTATGAGAAACTGAATTGGGATTTTGATGATGATTGTAATGAATCTGTATATTGTTTTTCGCAAAAAGGCCATTTTTGCTATATTAACCCTGCCAATCAAAAAGAGTTTTTCTATCTTCTGAGGTCATCTTTAATGTTTTCCTTCAAAGACTTGAAGTTCCTGTCATACAGATCTTTCTCTTGCTTGCTTAGAGTCATGACAAGATTCTCTGTATTGTTTGTGGTTATTTTGAAGGGTGTTATTTCCCTAATTTCTTTCTCAGCCAGTTTACCCTTTGAGTATAGGAAGGCTACTGATTTGCTTGATTTAATTTTATATCCAGCCACTTTGCTGAAGTGGTTTTTCAGCTGTAGGAGTTCTCTGGTTGAGTTTTTTGGGTTGCTTAAGTATATTATCATATCATCTGAAAATAGTGATATTTTGACTTTGTCCTTTCCAAATTGTATTCAGTTGACCTACTTTTGTTGTCTAATTGCTCTAGCTAGGACTCCAAGTACTGTATTGAATAAGTATGTGGATAGAGGTCAGCCTTGACTAGCTCATGCTTTTAGTGGGTTTGCTTCACTTTTCTCTCCATTTATTTTGATGTTGGCTCATGGTTTTTTGTACATTGCTTTTACTATGTTTAGGTATGGGCTTTGATTTCCTGTTCTTTCCAAGACTTTTACCCTGAAAGTATGCGGAATTTTATCAAATACTTTTCCAGCATCTATTCAAATGACCATTTCTTTTCTTTGAGTGTGTTTTTGTTGTGGATTTTTCATTGATGTATTTCCATATGTTGAACCATCCATGTATCCTTGGGATAAAGCCTACTTGATCATGAATAATGATCCTTTTGTTGTGTTGTTGGATTCGTTTGGCAAAAACGATTTTATTGTGTATTTTGCAGCTACAGGAATTGGGCTAAAGTTCTTGTTCCATATTGGATCTTTTTGTGGTTTTGGAGTCAGGAAATTGTCTTTTCATCCAATCACTATGCTTCAATTCATTGTGTTTGTATATTCTGGACTAGTTTGAATAGTATTTTTGTTTGGAGTTCTTGGAAGTTCTAAAAAATTGTGCACTAAACCATCTGGTCCTGTGCTATTTTTTGTTGGGAGATGGTCAATGACCACATCTATTCCTTAGGGCTTATAGTTCCATGTAGATGGTCTACCTGATTCTGATTAAACTTTGGTAGTTGGTATCTGTCTTGGAAATTGCCCATTTGCTCCAGATTTTGCTGTTGTGTTGAGTATAGCCTTTTGTGATATGATCTGATAATTTTTTGACTCTCCCCAATTTCTGCTGCCATTTCTCCATTTTCATTTCGGATTTTGTTAATTTTGCTACAGTCACTATGCCATCTGCTTAGCCAGGCTAAAGGTTTATCCATCTTGTTCATATTCCCAAAGAACCAGCTCCTCGTTCTGTTGATTCTTTGTATGGTTCTCTGTAGTTCTATTTGGTTGATTTCAGCCCTGAGTTTGAAGCTTTCCTGCCTCCTGCTCCTCTTGGTTGAATTAGCTTCTTTCTGTTCCAAAGCATTCAGATGCGCCATTATACTGGTACTGTATACTCTCTCCAGCTTCATTTTGGAGGCACTCAGGGCTATGAGATTTCCTCTTAGCACTGCTTTCATTGTGTCCCATAAATTTGGGTATGCTATGCCTTCATTTTCACTAAATTCCAAAATGGTTTTGGTATCTTTCCTTATTTCTTCCTTGACCATACTATCATTGTGTATTCTTCAGCTTCCATGTATTGTGGGCTTTGTTTTGCTTTTGCTCGTTTGAAGACCATCTTTACTCTATAATGATCTGACAGGAGGCATGGAATTAGTTTGACCTTCTCCTATCTGTTGAGTTATGTTCAATTTTAGAGAAGGTTCCATGAGGCGCTGAGAAGAAGGTATATTCTTTTGATTTTGAATGAAATGTTCTATAGATATATATGAAAGCCATTTGGTCCAAAACTACTGTAATTTTCACTGTGTCTCTGTTTAGTTTGTGTTTCTCTGATCTTTCAATTGAGGACCATGACATGTTGGAGTCACCCACTGCTAGTGTCTGGCGTGTGATGTGTGCTTTAAGCTTTAGTAAATTCCTTTACAAATGTAAGTGCTCATGTATTTGGAGCATAGGTGTTCAGAATTGAGAGTACTTCCTGGTAGATTTTTCCTTTAATGAGTATAAAGTGTCCTTCTGTACCTTTTTTGATGAAATTGGTTGAAAGTCTTTTTTATCTGATATTAGAATGGCTACTCCAGCTTGTTTATTGTACCATTTGCTTGGAAAACTGTTTTCCAGACTTTAACTCTGAAGTAGTCTTAGCTTTGACAGTAAGATGTGCTTCCTGTATGAAGACAAATGTTGGGTCTTGCTTGCATATCCAGTCTGTTAATCTATGTTTTAAATTGAGTAATTGAATTCACTGATGTTAAGTAATATTAAGGCATAGTGATAGTTGCTTTCTACTATTTTTGATGTAATTTTTATGTGTGTGTGGATATCTTCTTTTGGATTTGTTGAAGGAAGATTAATTTTTTACTTTTTTGGTGTTTTCCATTCATTATACTATGTAGGGATGCCTTTAAGGAAAGATAGTGTGTAAATTAGTTTTTTATCATGAAATACCTTGTTTCTCTATCTATGGTAATTGATAGATTTGCTGGATATTGCAATTGGATTCTGGGTATTATTTGTGGTTCTTTAGTTTCTGCCTGTCATCTGCCCATGCTCTTCTGTCTGTCCTAGTCTCTGGTGAAAAGTCATGTGTAATTCTGATAGATCTACGTTTATATGTTACTTGACATTTTCTTCTTACAGCTTTTAATATTTTTTTTGTACATTTGGTGTGTTTTTTTTTATATTTTTATTTTTTGTATTCTTTGTTTGCATTCCAAATGATTTCCCCTTTCCCAGATCCCCCCTCCCCATATGTCCGATAAACCTTCTTCTCTCCATCAATTCTCCAATCACCTCCCTCCTTTTTCTCTGTCCTTATATTCCCTTCCCATGCTAGATCAATCCTTTCCAGGATCTGGACCCTCTCCATACTTCTTCATGCGAGTCATTTGTTATGCAATTTGTGTCTTGGGTATTCAGAGCTTCTGGGCTAATTAATATCCACTAATCAGAGATTGCATTCCATGTGTATTCTTTTGTGTTTGGGTTACCTCACTTAGGATGATATCTTCCAGATCAAACCATTTGCCTAAAATTTTTTTGAATTCATTGTTTCTAATTGCTGGGTAGTATTCCATTGTGTAAATATACCACATTTTCTGTATCCATTCCTCTTTTGAGGGGCACCTGGGATCTTTCCAGCTTCTGGCTATTATAAAAAAGGCTGCTATGAACATAATGAAGCATGTGTCTTTATTGCATGCCGGGGAATCCTTTGGGTATATGCCCAGGAGATGTATAGCATGGTCCTCTGTAAGTCTCATGTCCGGTTTTCTGAGGAACCTCCAGACTGATTTCCACAGTGGTTGTACCATCTTACAGCCCCACCAGCAGTGGAGGAATGTTCCTCTTTCTCCACATTCTCGCCAACTCCTGCTGTCTCCTGAGTTTTTGACCTTAGCTATTCCTACTGGTGTAAGGTGAAATCTCAGGGTTATTTTGATCTGTATTTCCCTTATGACTAATGATGTTGTGCACTTCTTAAGGTGTCTCTTGGCCATCCGAATTTCTTCAGGTGAAAATTCTTTTTAAGATCTGTACCCCATTTTTAATAGGGTTATTTGGTTCCCTGGGGTCTAACTTCTTGAGTTCTGTTTACATATTGGATATTATCCCTCTATCAGATGTGGGGTTGGTGAATATCCTTTCCCAATTTGATGGTTGCTGTTTTGTCCTATTAACACTGTCCTTTGCCTTACAGAAACTTTGTAATTTTATGAGGTCCCATTTGTCAATTCTTTATCTTAAAGCATAATCTATTGGTGATCTGTTCAGGAACTTTTCCCCTCTGCCATGTCCTCAAGGGTCTTCCCCAGTTTCTTTTCTATTAGTTTCAGTGTGTCTGGTTTTACATGGAGGTCCTTGATCCACTTGGAGTGAAGTTTACTACATTGTCATTATATCATAGGAGGGATTTCTTTTCTGTTCAAATCTCTTCGGAGTTTTGTAGGCTTCTTATATGTTCATGGACATCTGTTTCTTTAGATTAGGGAGGTTTTCTTCTATAATTTTGTTGGAGACATTTACTCGCTCATTAAATTAGAAATTTTCAAATTCTTCTAAACCTATAATCTTAACGTTTGGTCTTCTCATTTTGTCCTATATTTCCTGGATGTTTTGGTTCAGGATATTTTTGCATTTTTCATTTTCGACTGTTTTATCAATGCTTTCTCTTATATCTTTTGTAACTGAGATTTTCTCTTCTATCTCTTGTATTCTGTTGTTGATGCTGATATACATGACTTCTTTTTTTCCCCTAGGTTTTCTATGTCCTTTTTTGTCTGCCTTTGTGATTTCATTATTGTTTCCACCTCCTTCCTTAGATCCTGGGTGTCTTTGTTCATTTCCTTCACCTGTTTTGTTGTGTTTTTCCATAGTTCTTCAAGGGTTTCTCCATGTTTACTAGTGTTCTCCTGTATTTCTTAAGGGGATCTTTTTATATCCTCTTTGAAGCCACCGATCTAGCTCTCCATCAGCATCAAGCTTTGTGATTTAAAATCCAAGTCTTGCCTTCCTGGTGTTCTTGGGTATCCAGGACTTGCTGTTGTGGGAGTATTGGGTTTTTGTGGTGCCAAATCGCCTTGATTTATGTTAGCAATTTTCCTATTTTTGCATTTTGCCATTTGGTTATCTCTGGTGGTAGTTGGTCCTGCATTCAGTGGCTGGTGTTTGCCTGCAAGCCTATCTCAGCAACCCAGGGTGAACTGCTTTCCCCTGGAAGAGATTGCTGTGGTACTGTTGAGGTCCTGGGTGTAGGCAGAGTCCTGGCATGGGTGTGTCCCAAGAGATTTTCTACTCCGTGCCGACCAGTATGACCCTCTACACTGGCACAGGAGCAAAAATAGTTGTGGTCTTACCTCTGTACACAGGACTTCTTCTAATGGTGGGACTCTGTGCAAGTCAATGCTTCCTTGCAAGATACTTGCCCAGACTGCTGTGGGTTTACTCATCTCCTCACTGCAGGTGGGGCCCTTGTGGATTGTTTCCTGAGTGATCTTACATACTGCTGTTCCCTGTATACATGGCTGACCTGACTGACTGGTCACAAGTACAAAGATGGTAGGAACTTCACCTCTGAGTGCAGATCCTCCTCTAACCATGGGACTACAAGCAAATATTAAGAACATATGATGATTCCTTAATTTCTTTTAACATCAATGAACCCAATGCCCCATTAAAAAGACATGGATAGTTCAACATGAGCCAAAATTTTGATGCATACAAGAAACAAATATGTACAGAGAACTTTGTCTTACCAACTTTACTATTTTTTTTCTAAAAGGGATGCTATTTTTTTTTTTGAGTTTCATATTATCAAATGTGAAACTAGAGTTTGTTGCTAAAAAGAAAAACACCCCTTTAGGTTTTAAGTACATACTTTGTTCCCTTCACAGTCCTAGCATCTTGTTCAACCCACAAACTTCTTTCTAAGCATCATTTCCTTTGTATTTTTTATTATTTTTATTATATATATATTTATACATATATATATGTGTATATAGATACATATATATATATATACGTTTAATTCATCATTTGATTATTTCATGTTTCAAATTATATATATAATTTATAATATATATATATAATATTATATATTATATATATATTGTGATATTTATATATCAAATATATATAATAAATATATATAAATATAAATATATATATTTATTATATTATATTATATATATTATATATTATATAATATAATAAATATATATATATTTAATATATATATTTATATATATTAAATTGTATATCTATTTAATTGATCATTTGAATTAGTCACATTTCAAATTATATCCCCTCATCTAAGTTACCCATGCACAGGTGCCTTTCATTCTGTACCTGATCTTCCACATTGGCTCTTTCACTATGAGGGTGCTCTTCTACCAACTTCCACCTCACTGTGACTCTAGCATCACCCTATGCTGTGACATCTAGCATCCCACACCCATATCCTACTCTGAGACTGATATAAGATAAACCATACTCTGTTCTATGTGTATCTGGAACTCCATGCACATATAAACTTTAGTTGGTAGATTTAGTCTCTGGGTTCTCTGGGTTGTCTGGATAGCTAACTTTCTTATCCTTATAGGATTGCATCCCCATCAACCAGTACAGTCTGTCCCCTAACTCCTCCATAGAGGTCCCTGTGGTCAGACCAATGGTTGGTTGCACACATGTGCATCTCTAGTTGTCTTTCACAGAGTATCTCAGGGGACAACCATACCCTGTTCCTCTTAGCAAGCACTTATTTTCTTTTTTTATTCAATATATTTTTTATTTACCTTTCAAATGATTGCCCCTTTTCTGGACCCCCACTCCCTGAAAGTCCCATAAGACCCCTTCCCTTCCGCTGTTCTCACACCCTCCCCTTTGCACTTCCCTCTTCTGGTTTTGCCATATACTTCTAAACTGAGTCTTTTAAGAACAAGGGGCCACTCCTCCGATCTTCTTGTGCCTCATTTGATGTGTGGATTATGTTTTGGGAATTCCAGTTTTCTAGGTTAATATCCACTGATATTAACCTACAAAAGGTAAGGCCACCACTATCTTTGCATACCAGGATTCATCTCTTGAGACTGGGTTACCTCACTTAGTATTATGTTCTCCAACTCCATCCATCATTGCCTAAAAATTTCATGAATTCATTGTTTCTAATGACTGAATAGTACTCCATTGCGTACTCCATTGTGTACCACCATAGTGGGGTATTCCTGTGACAACCTGACCATGTTTAGGGGAGGACTGTGAAAGGACCTTGGAGCTTTGAGCTAGAAAAGCCATTAGAATATTAAGAGCTGGATGGAAAGTTCTGTAGGAGCTTGGAAGACAATGTTAAGAACAGCGCAGACGATGGAGGCCTGGCTTGTGAAATTTCAGAGGGAAGATTAAAAACTCGTACAGTGGCCATGTTTTGATTGTTAAAATTCTGTGACTTTGGTTAGCTGGAGATAAAGAATCAGGTGTGATTCTTTACAAGATACCAGAACTACTAAAGCAAACCTTTGTGTTACTGCGACTATTGATGCTGGTTAGCTAGAGCTAAGAAATTAGCGGTGATTAAGAAGAGACCCGCATCACTGAGATGAAATCTTCTTGTTAGTGTTTTCTGAGAGTACAGAGAGTGTGTTCCATAGTTAGCCACAGTTGTAATTTATGCTGTGTCTGGACTTGCTTCTGTGTAAGATTCACACAGATGGAATTGGATTTGAAAGCATGAAGGGCTCATGAAGAGCAGCTGCGACTCTTGTCACAGTGAGAGGCCACAGAAGGCAATTGGTGAAGGTACAGCCTCAGTTGCAATTAATGGTCCAGGTCTTGAAGGGGTCATGCATAGGAGCAGAGGCTTGTCACCCTGATGAGATCCTATGGAAGGCTTTTGGTGAAGCCTAATTACAGCAGAAGTCTGTAGTTTTTTGGAGATGACAGTACCATGTGATGACCACCAATAGCAGCAGCAGCAGTGGAGTATAGGCATCTGGAGCCTAGAAGACGAGCTGTGTGCTGCACAGGGCAGAGCTGAATAAGTGACTAAAGACCTTGGAGGAACCCAGAAGATCATGAGTTGGATCCCAGACATTGAACCATTGGAAGTTGAGTTTAGGTTTTGGTTGTGACTGTGCCCTGATATGTTTCCCTCCTGAAGGAAAAAAGTATTTTAGTGGAACTCACATTTGAGAGTTTCTATTTTTAAAAGACTTAGATATTGAAAGATGTTGGACATTTTATGGTGATTGATCTTTTAATATGTAAAGACTGTCGGACTTTTAAAGTTATTTAGAGCTTGGTAATGAATAATAAAGTAAGGGTTGAGGATTAATAGTTATGTGTTTATGTGTCAAGTTGACAAGGGGTCAATTGTACTGGCTAGTTTTGTGTGTCACCTTGACACAAGCTTGAGTTATCACAGAGAAAGGAGCTTTAGTTCGGGAAGTGCCTCCATGAAATCCAGCTGTGGCACATTTTCACAATTAGTGATCAAGTGGGGAGGGCCCCTTTTTGGGTGGTACTTCTGTGGGGCTGGTCCTTTTGCATTCTATAAGAGAGCAAGCTGAGCAAGCAAGTAAGCCAGTAAGAAACAACCTCCATGAAAGAGGAACACCCCTCCACTGCTGGTGGGATTGCAAGATGGTGCAACCACTTTGGAAATCAGTATGGTGGTTCCTCAGAATACTGGGCATGTCACTTCCTGAGGACCCTGTTATACCACTCCTGGGCATATAACCAGAGGATTCTTCAGCATGCAATAAGCACACATGCTCCACTATGTTCATAGCAGACTTATTTGTAGTAGCCAGAAACTGGGAAGAACCTAGGTGTCCTTCAATGGAGGAATGGATACAAAAAATGTGGTACATTTACACAATGGAGTACTATTCAGCCATTAGAAACAACGAGTTCATGAAATTCTTAGACAAATGGATGGAGCTGGAGAACACCATACGAAGTGAGGTAAGCCAGTCTCAAAAGATCAGTCATGTTATGCACTCACTGATAAGTGGATATTAGCCTAGAAACTTTGAATACCCAGGACATAATCCACAAACTAAATGATGTCCAAAAAGAATGGAGTAGTGTTCCCTGGTTCTGGAAAGACTCAGTGCAAGAGTATAGGGGGATTCCATAACAGGGAATTGGGAAGGGGTGGATGGAAGAGCAGGGGGATGGAGGACGGCTTCTGGGAATTGCGGGGAATGGGGACCCAGAAAAGGGGAAATCATTTGAAATGTATATAAAAAATATATCAAGAAAGAAAAAAAAAAAAAAAAAAAAAAAACAATCTCCATGACTGTAGGGAGCCGCTTGCCAGTTAACTGTTGTTAACTGTTAACAAGTCCTTATTTGGGTGGAGCCTGTTGGGTCTTGCGCCTTCCACGTGGATACATCCTATCAGCAATGCCCACATGGCTAAGCCTGATTGGCTGGCTATTAGTATTTAAGGGCTGGGCTGATTCTCTCAGGTCAGAAGAAGAAGTAGTACAGGAGAGAGAAATAGTAGAAGAGGGAGAAGAAGGAGAAGAAGTGCAAGGGTCCTGAGTAAACTGCTTGAAGAAGATCTTCCTGTGTTGCATCATTCCTTGCCGGCGAGGGTGGACACGACAACTGGTGCGGAAACCCGAGTCAAGAAACTCTCCTCATTCCTGGGGTTTGAAGATCAGAACTTCTCGCAGTCAGGGTAGCGCACTGGTAAGTTCCTGGTTAAATGGGACAATAAAGTTCCAGGTTAAATGGGACAATAAAGTTCCAGGTTAAATGGGGCAATAAAGTTCCCGGTTAAATGGGACAATAAAGTTCTCGATGAGAGACAATAAAGTTCCCAGGCAAGGTGGGACAAAAAGGACCGTTAAAAACGGGCAGCCTGTTCCTCTCTGTAAAGAAGGAGGGAGGGAAAAGTTTGCAGAAGGCAAACAGAAAGTGAAAGTAAAGTCCGCTGAGGTTTAAGTTCGCAGATTAGCAACCTAGTGAAAAGTAAAGAGTTACAATTTATAGCAACCTGGTGAAAAGTAAAGAGTTACAATTTATGGACCCTGCTCTGATAGCAGTGTCCTACATTTTTTTCTGCTTTCTTTTTGTAAAAGGACTTAGAGCCTTAATTTTGAAAATGGAGACCTCACACTCTCATCCAATTTTTCTGGCTCTTAAGGAGCTGCTTTTATCAAAGAATTTAAAGATCAAGAAATCGACCTTAGAGAGATTTCTTAATGAATGTAATACTGTGGCACCCTGGTTCGCTCTTTATGGCAGCCTAACGGTCGCCTGCTCGCATAGGTTAGGGAAGGATCTGGACTTAGCCTGGGTTCAGGGCACACTCAAAGGAGGTGTAAAACCTATTTGGCAGCTTCTTAGGGGCTGGTTAGAAGATAAAACATGCTGTAAGGCCGTAGAGGATGGACAAACTGCTTTAGAAATCTTTCAAGAGGAAAGATCAGAAAAGGCAGAGAGTGTTAAGGAAAAAGGGGCAAAGTCTCTCTACCCTGCCTCAGAAGGGTTAGGAAATTTCAGTTCGGAAGATTCTGATCTTGAGGAGGAGGAGATACATGCTCTGGTTGAACAGTTGGAGGGAGCGAGCCTAAAACAGAGGAAGAAACTTAGAGATAAGTCAGGGGTGGCAGCGTCATCAATGGGTGTAGCCGTCCCCACCCTGCCAATACCTCCCACTCCTACACCTAATCTAGAGACTACCAAGTATACAGGGAATTCCTTTTGCCCACGAGTTTGGTCACAGGTTCGCACCTAGTTCTCTTTAGCTTATCCAGTGTTTCAGAATCCACAAGGGCAAAGGAGTCATGAGACTTTAGACTTTAAAGTTATTAAAACTCTGGCTGAATCAGTTCGAAATTATGGAACATCTGCTGCCTTCACGGTGGCTCAAGTAGAGGCTCTCACTAGGTACTGTATGACTCCTGGGGATTGGAGTTCCTTGGTTCGTGCCTGTCTAAGCCCAGGACAATACCTTGATTGGAAAGCATTTCTTATAGAATTTGCAACTGAGCAGGAGGCAGTTAACTTAGCGGCGGGCAACCCACAATGTGATAGGGATATGCTCCTGCGTCAAGGAAGGTATGCCAACCAACAGACTGATTATTCGGTGCAAGTATACAATCAAGTCAATGATATTTCTATAAAAGCTTGGAAGTCCCTCCCCAATAAAGGGGAGGTAACAGGAAATATTACCAAGGTTATTTAAGGGCCAATGGAGCCTTTCTCTGATTTTGTTGCTCGACTCCTCTAGACTGCCACCAGAATTTTTGGCAATGTGGATTTGGCAGGGCCCCTAATAAAGCAGCTTGCTTTTGAACAATGCACAAAGTAGTGCCGTGCAGCTATAACCCATTCAAAAACAAGGGGATAGAGGAATGGATGAAAGCGTGCAGAGAGTTAGGAGGGCGGCTGACTAATGCAGGTCTTGCTGCGGCTGTGGTGCAATTAACACAGAACAGGAAACCACAGTCAGGAGCTTGCTTCAGGTGTGGAAAGCTGAGCCATCTTAAAAAACAATGTCTGGAAAGAGGAAGCACAGGCACAGGTGAAATTTTTCTACACCCTAGACAACCTGGATTGTGTCCCAAGTGCAAAAAGGGAAATCATTGGGCTAATGAGTGTAGGTCCTTAAAGGACATACATGGACAGCCCCTTCCGTCTGGCTATGGAGGTGCTCTGCCAAAAAACGGCCAGCGGGGCCCTTGTCCCCAGGGCCCACAAATATATGGGGCCATAGAGGAACAAACCACCAGTCCCACATCAGAGAGATGGCCGTCCCTTCACCATCCAAGGGACCGTGGAGAGCCACTGCTGGTTCTGCAGGATTGGACCTCTGCTCCACCTCCAGGCTCGTATTAACTCCTCAAATGGGAGTCCAAATAATTGATACTGATTTTAAAGGACCCCTTGACCTGATACCGTGGGCCTACTCATTGGTAGATCATCCACTGCTTTGAGAGGCTTAATAGTGCACCCGGGGATTATTGATCCAGATTTCAGAGGAATAGTCAAGATAATGGTAGAGTCCCCAAAAGGAATTACAGTTATTTCCCCAGGAGATAGAATAGCTCAGCTCATTGTGCTCCCTAGTGTGCATGCAAAGTTTCCAGCTCAGAAAATAAATAGGGGGAAAAAAGGGTTCGGATCCACTGGCAATGACCTTACATTTTTGGCACTGGATTTAGACCAGCGCCCCATTGTAGAATTGCAAATTGAAAATAGACAAATTCAGGGACTACTGGACACTGGAGCTGACAAAAGCATAATAGCTAAAAAGGATTGGCCGGCAAGCTGGCCAATCCAGATCTCCTCTCAAACATTACAGGGCTTGGGTTATGCAAAGGCCCCGGATATTAGTGCAAGACAACTCAAGTGGCAAGATCAGGAAGGACACTCTGGCGTGATACAGCCCTATGTCCTAGATTTACCAATCACCCTATGGGGGAGGGATTTGCTGAAGAATATGGGCTATAAATTAACCAATGAATATTCGGAAGTCTCGCAACAACTCATGAAGCAGATGGGGCATTACCCCGGAAGGGGCATTGGGAAATTTTTAAAAGGAAGAACTAGCCCAGTTGTTGCTCAACAAAGACCCGATTGGCAAGGTCTGGGTTTTTCCTAAGGGCCATTGAGGAGGGCATTCCCATCACATGGAAGACAGAGGAACCGGTGTGGGTTCCTCAATAGCCCCTTTCCTCTGAAAAGCTTACAGCAGCTCATTCCTTAGTAAGTGAACAGCTCTCTCTTGGGCACATTGAAACCTCAGTATCTCCTTGGAACACACCCGTTTTCGTTATAAAAAAGAAAGCAGGGAAATGGAGGCTGCTTCATGACCTCCACGCTATTAATCAAAAAATGCAAGTGATGGGTCCAGTGCAGCGAGGCCTTCCCTTGTAGTCTGCCTTACCTAGCCATTTGCCAGTCATACTAATTGATATAAAAGACTGTTTCTTTTCAATCGCCCTCTGCATTAAAGACAGGGCGAGGTTTGGATTTACCATCCCTTCCTGTAATCACGAGGAAAATGATAAGAAGTATGAATGGAAAGTGTTACCCCAGGCCATGGCTAATGGCCCCACTATGTGTCAAGTATTTGTGAGTGCTGTCATCGCTCCTCTAAGAGAGCAATATTCTAGAGTAAGATGCATCCACTACATGGATGATATCCTTCTGAGTAATAAAGATGAGAAGGTTTTGGATCAGGCTTATGAAGAGCTAATAAGATTATTGAGAAGAAAGCAATTGTTTGTTGCCCCTGATAAGGTTCAAAAAACCAGTGTAGTTTCTTATTTGGGAGCAAGATTGGATCCTCTTACAGTAGTCTCACAAAAAATTGAAATTAGAAAGGATAATCTCAAGACACCTAATGACTTTCAGAAGTTGTTGGGTGATATAAACTGGATCTGAAGCTATTTGAAAATACCTAATTATGAATTAAAGCCAATATTCAATCTTTTGGCCAGTGATTCAGCCCTGAATTCTCCTAGACAACTAACTAACGAGGCTCGAGTGGCCTTGAGGAAGGTAGAGCAAGGACTACAGGATGCAGTACTATATCGTTGCACAGAGACTTGGATATTATCCTGTGCATTCTGCCTACCATTTTGCAGCCTACAGGGCTGTTATGGAAGGCAGGACACTTATTATGGATTCATCCTAAAGCCTCACCAGCAAAATCCATAGAGCATTACCCCACTGCTGTTGCAAAATTGGCCTTTAATGGAATACAACAGTGTTTGCAGATTTTTGGGAGATATCCAGCCTCCCTGATTATTCGATATACTGTTTTTCAAGTGCAAATATTATGTGGAGCAATTGATGACTGGGCCATATTGCGCTGTAGTTTCCATGGCATTATAGATAATCATTATCCCAAGCAAACTTTGCTTTTCTTTTTTAAAGAACATCCTGTTGTGTTTCCAAAAGTAACTGCACAAAATCCTTTGCCAGATGCTCCCAATATATTTACAGATGGATCAAAAACTGGATGTGGGGTGTATATGGTAGAACATCAGAAACCAGTCCTGTATCAATTCCAGCCAAATTCTCCACAGGTGGTTGAGTTGCAAATTGTCTTGGAAATCTTTAAAAAAATGTCTTTTTCCCTTTTATTTGCTTTCCATTTCAGCATATGAGGTAAATGTTGTAAAAATTCTAGAGGTAGCCAGACCTATAAAACAAAGCAGTACTCTTTGTCAATTACTGAGAGAGTTACAAAAGATCATTTGGCTGAGAGAGTCAAAATTTTTTATACAACATATTCGAGCTCATACAGGCTTACCTGGCCCATTAAGTGAAGGAAATGATCTGGTTGATCGTTGCAATAGAATGGAATATGCCTTTTTAGTTCTGTTTTGGAAAATGCCCGAATTTTTCATAAGCAATTTCATATTCCTTCAAAGACCTTGCAACGAAGGTTTGGATTATCCCGAGCAGATGCCAGACAAATTGTGCTCGAATGTCCACAATGTGCTGTTTATAATCATCCCCCTAGTTTAGGAATTAATCAAAGAGGTTTGCTACCTTTAAAAATTTGGCAAATGGATATTATTCATATTTTTGAATTTGGAACTTTAAAATATGTTCATGTTTCTGTGGATACTTGTTCTGACATCATTCATGCTACAGCCTTGAGTGGAGAAAAGACACGTAACGTTATTGCACATTGCCTTGAAGCATGGGCGTCTTGGGGGCAACCTCAACAGCTTAAGACAGACAATGGCCCTGCCTATACAACTCAGTCTTTTCAATCCTTTTGCAAGCAAATGAATATAATCTTGAATCATGGTCTACCTTATAATCCTCAGGGCCAAGGCATTGTAGAACGTGCTCATCGTACCCTTAAGGAATGTTTAACAAAACAAAAAGAGGGAATTGGGTATGGTAGAACACCCAAAGAACGACTTTCATTGGCATTATTTACTTTAAATTTTTTGAATCTGGATAATGATGGTTTGGCTCCAGCTGATCAGCACCAATGCCGTAATAATACCTTGAAGGGTTATGTTAAATGGAAAGATGTGCTTACTGGATTATGGCATTGCCCTGATCCAGTGTTGGCGTGGGCGAGAGGTTCTGTTTGTGTGTTTCCTCAGACTCAACAAGATCCACTGTTGGTGCCTGAGCGGCTGACCAGACGCTGCAATAAAAATGAAGATCCTCCTGCTGTTACTGATTCTCGGCGAGACATTGATGCTGGTGTAGATGGAGCCAAGATGGGCGATCTTGTCGGTGTTCCTGAGACCAATGCCGATACGCCATGATACTAAGCTGTTTCCTTGTCTTTTAGTTCTAACAAGTCTCTTGATATACCTTATTCACCTTTAAAGAGGAGGGAGTGTAAATGAAAACTATGCCCTTGCCATCCTTTTGATAGTACTTTCAATTGTTTGCCTGTGGTGCATCTGCAGGATGAGGTGTATCCAACAAAGACAGGTTGCAATGATGATGCAGGCAATCACAGCCATTGAAGCTGGACAGTCCTCCTAGGCCTGGCTGGCAGGCATGAAAGCCTAATAAGATGCTTTCCACGCTCAGGATGCGAGGCTAAGCACTGCACTCAGGGGCCCATGATTGGAGAGCCCTTGAGGGGAGCATGTTTGACTGCACACGGGTTGGTACACCAGAACCCGTCTCTGAGCAAAAGGTACCGGACAGGTTTGACGAAATCCACTGGGCTGATGGCTCAGAAGGGCATCGAAACAAGGTTCATGAGTCCACCCGATGGGCAAATGATATATCAGAGGTCAAACCTCTACTCTCACCTGAATGCGTGTTTAAAAAGAAAAAGGAGGAACTGTAGGGAGCTGCTTGCCCGTTAACTGTTGTTAACTGTCGTTAATTGTCGTTAACTGTTAACAAGTCCTTATTTGGGTGGAGCCTGTTGAGTCTTGCGCCTTCCACGTGGATACAACCTATCAGCAATGCCCACGTGGCTAAGCCTGATTGGCTGTCTATTAGTATTTAAGGGCTGGGCTGATTCTCTCGGGGTCAGAAGAAGAAGAAGTACAGGAGGGAGAAGTAGTAGAAGAGGAAGAAGAAGGAGAAGAAGTACAAGGGTCCTGAGTAAATTGCTTGAAGAAGATCTTCCTGTGTTGCGTCATTCCTTGCCGGCGAGGGTGGACGCGACACATGACCTCTGCATCATCTCGTGCTTCCTGACCTGCTTGAGTTCCAGTCCAGACTGTCTTTAGTGATGAACTGCAATGTGGAAGTGTAAGCTCAATAAAACCTCGCCCCCCCCCCCCAAAAAAGTGTTTCTTGGTCATGATGTTTGTGAAGGAATAGAAAGCCTGACTAAGATATGTATATATACCACATTTTTTGCATCCATTTTTCTGTTGAGGTTCATCTGGGTTCTTTCCAGCTTCTGGCTGTTATAAATAGCGCTGCTATGAACATATTGGAGCATGTATCTTTATTACATGCTGGGGAATCCTCTGGGTATATGCCCAGGAGTGGTATAGCAGGATCTTCCAGACATGAGGTGCTAAGTTTTCTGAGGAACTTCCAGACTGATTTCCAGAGTAGTTCTACCAATTTGCAACCCCACCAGCAGTGGAGGAGTGTTCCTCTTTCTCCAAAACCTTACCAACACCTGCTGTCTCCTGAATTTTTAATCTTAACCTTTCGGAATGCTGTAAGATGAAATTTCAGGGTTGTTTTGATTTCTTTTTCCCTGATGACTAATGAAGTTGAGCATTTTTTAAGATGCTTCTCTGCCATCCGAAGTTCTTCATGTGAAAATTCTTTGTTTAACCCTGTACCCCATTTTTAATAGGATTATTTGGTTTTCAGGTGTCTAACTTCTTGATTTTTTGTATATATTGTATATTAATCCTCTATCTGATGTAGGGTTGGTGAAGATCTTTTCCCATTTTGTTGGTTGCCGATTTGTCCTATTAATGGTGCCCTTTGCCTTACAGAAATTTTGTTACTTTCTGAGGTCCCATTTTTCAGTTATGATCTTAGAGCCTTCACTATTGGTGATCTGTTCACAGACTTTCCCTCCTCTACAGATGTCCTCAAGGGTCTTCCCCAGTTTCTTTTCTATTAGCTTCAGAGTGTCTGGGTTTATGTATAGGTCGTTGATCCATTTGGATTTGAGCTTAGTACAAGGAGACAAGGATGGATCAATTCTCATTCTTCTGCATGCTGACCTCCAGTTGATCCAGCAGCATTTGTTGAAAAGGCTATCTTTTTTCCATTGGATGTTTTCAGCCCCTTTGTCGAGGTTCAAGTGGCCATAGGTGTGTGGGTTCATTTCTGGATCTTCAATCCTGTTCCATTGATCCACCTGCCTGTCATCTTGCCAATATCATGTAGTTTTGAACATTGTTGTGCTGGAGTATTGCTTAACATCAGAGCTACTCATTCCCCCACAATTTCTTTTGTTGTTGAGAATAGTTTTAGCTATCCTGGGTTTTTTTTTTTTTCCAGATGAATTTGAGAACTACTCTTTCTAACCCTATGAAGAATTGAGCTGGGATTTTGATGGGAAATGTGCTGAATTTGTATATTGCTTTTGGAAAAATGGCCATTTTAACTATATTAATCCTGCCTATCCCTGACCATGGGAGGTTTTTTCCATTTTTTGAGGTCTTCTTCCATTTCTTCCAGATCTTTTACTTGTTTGTTAAGAGTCACCCCAAGGTACTTTATACTGGTTATGGCTATTGTGAAGGGTGTCATTTTCCTAATTTCTTTCTCAGCCTGCTTATCCATTAGGCTGCTAGTGTACGCTCTCTCAGTTTTCTTTTTGGAGGCACTCAGGGCTAAGAGTTTTTCTGTTAGCACTGCTTTCCTTGTGTCCCAAAGATTTGGGTATGTTGTGCCTTCATTTTCATTAAATTCTAAAAAGTCTCTGATTTCTTTTTTATTTCTTCTTTGGATAAGGGGTCATTGAGTAGAGTATTGTTCAGCGTCCATGTTTATGCGGGCTTTCTGTTGTTTTTTTGCTATTGAAAACCACTCTTACTGCTTAGTGTTCTGAGAGGAGGCATGGGATTAGTTCGATCTTCTTATATTTGTTGAGATCTGTCTTGCGACCAATTGTGGTCAATTTTGGAGAAGGTATCACGAGGTGCTGAGAAAAAGGTATATTCTTTTGCTTTAGGGTGAAATGTTCTATAAATATCAGTCAAATCCAATTGTTCCAAAGCTTCAATTAGTTTTACTGTGTCCCTGTTTAGTTTCTGCTTTCCTGATTGAGGAGATTGGGGTGTTGAAATCACCCACAATTATTGTGTTAGGTGCAAGGTGTGCTTTGAGCTTTAGTAAAGTTTCTTTTACGAATGAAGGTGCCCTTGCATTTCGAGCACAGATGTTCAGAAGTGAATGTTCTTCTTGTGGACTTTTGTTTGAGCAGCAAGAAGTGTCCTTCTGTGTCTCTTTTGATGACTTTATATTGAAAGTCAATTTTATCTGATATTAGATTGGCTACTGTGGCTTGTCTCCTGAGACCATTGGCTTCTTAAATTGTCTTCCATCCTTTTACTCTAAGTTAGTTTCTGTCTTTGACACTGATGTGTGTCTTCTGTATGTAGCAAAATGTAGGGTCCTGTTTCTTTATCCAGTCTGTTAGTCTATGTATTTTTATTGGGGAATTTCGTCCATTGAGGTTAACAGATATTAAGGAATAGTGATTATTACTTCCTGTCATTCTTGATGTCATTTTTATATTTGAGTGGTTATCTTTTTTTGGGTTTGATGAACGAATGTGACTATCTTGCTTTTTCCAGGGTGTAGTTTCTCTCGTTTTATTCAAGTTTTCCTCCTATTATTCTTTGCAGAGCTGGGTTTGTGGAAAAATATAATTTGGTGTAAATTTGGTTTTGTCATGGAATATCTTGGTATCTCCTTCTATGGTGATTGAAAGTTTTTTTGGCTATAGTAGCCTTGGCTGACATTTGTGTTCTCTTGGAGTCTGCATGAGATCTGCCCAGGGTCTTCTAGCTTTCATGGTTTCTACTGAGAAGGCTGGTGTGAGTCTGATAGCTCTTCTTTTATATGTTACTTGGCCTTTTTCTCATATTGTCTTTAATATTCTTTCTTTGTTTAGTGCATTTGGGGTTTTGATTATTATGTGACAGGATGCATTTCTGCTCAGGTCCATTCTGTTTGGAGTTCTATAGGCTTCTTGCATATTCATGGGCATCTCTCTCTTTAAATTGGGAAAGTTCTCTTCCATAATTTTTTTGAAGGTATTTGCTGGCCCTTTCAGTTGTAAATCTTCACTCTCATTAATGCCTATAATCCTTATGTTTGGTCTTCTCACTGTGTCCTGGATTTCCTGGATGTTCTAGCATACAAACTTTTTGGATTTTGCATTTTCTTTGACTGTTGAGTCCATAGTTTCAACGGTATCTTCAGCATCTGAGATTCTTTCTTCCATATCTTGTATTCTCTTTTTTATATTTGCATCTATGTCCCCTGATTTCTTCTCAAGGTTTTCTATTTCTAAAGTTATCTCCCTTTGTTATTTCTCAGTTGATTCCATTCCTGTTTTTAGATCCAGGATAGTTTTGCTCAGTTCCTTCATTTGTTTGTTTGTGTTTACTTTATTTCTTTAAGAGATTTTTGTGTTTCCTCTTTCATGACTTCTGCCTGTTGACTCAAATTCTCTTGCATTTCTTTAATTTTTTTTTCATTTTTATTTTATTTATTTATTATTTATTTATTTATTTATTTATTTACTTATTTATTTATTTAGTGTTTCTTCTTTATTGACTTCTATCTCTTGGGCTTTATTCTCCAGAATTTCTTTAAGAGATTTTTGTGTTTCCATTATACATGTTTCTAATTTATTCAGGTTCCCCTCTATTTCTTTAATAGATTCCTTTATGTCCTTTTTGTGTTCTTGTAGCAGCATCATGAGCATTGATTTTAAAACCAAATCCTGTTTCTCAGGTGTCTTGGCATAACCAGAACTTGCTGATGTTGGACAGTTTTCTTCAGATGCTCCACTATTGCCTAGATTTCTGTTAGTGGCGTTCCTGCATTTACTATTTTCCATTTTGTTCTCTGGCATTAGCTGGTCTTTTCTCTGGCTTGTATTTGAGCCTCCTGTGAGGCTCTAGAGCTATTTCCACAACAATGGATGGCAGGGTTTCCCCTGTCACAGATTACAGATGTGCAGTCCTCCTCTTGGGTGCCCTTGGATTCCTAGTGTGCCTTGCCCCAGATTGTCTCTGTGGACCAGGTAGTGCTCCTTTGCTCCATCAGAGAGGGCTGATGGGGTATGCTGCCGGACCTTGTCCAAGTGATGATCACTCTGCTGGTTAGCTGATCTCCCAAACGGGTTGGTGCACACAAGGCTAGCCTAGCAACTCAGGCCCTGAGTCTAGGCAAAAGCCTGCCTGGCCAAGGCCCTAGCAGAGTTCCCCTTGGACAATGAGTGTTAAATGGTTCTGTCAGGTGGCCAGATTGGCAGGGTGCATGAGCTCCTCGAAAGTGCCTGGAGAGTCTGCTGTGCTATCCTCCTCCTAGCTTGGTTGACACACAGTTGGCCCACCAAGCAGCGCCCTAAAAACTCTACTAGAGAACTCCTACAGCTGATAAATAACTTCAGCAAAGTGGCTGGCTATAAAATCAATGCAAGCAAATCAGTAACCTTCATATACTCAAAGGACAAGGAGACTGAGAAAGAAATTAGGGAAATAACTCCTTTCACAATAGCTACAAACAGCATTAAGTATCTTGGGGTGACTCTAACCAAAGAAGTGAAAGACGTATATGACAAGAACTTCAGATCTCTGAAAAAGGAAATTGAAGAAGATCTCAGAAAATAGAAAAATCTTCCATGCTCGTGTGTTGGCAGGATTAATATAGTTAATATGGTCATCTTGCCTAAGGCAATCTACAGATTCAATGCTATCCCCATAAAAATCCCAACCAAGTTCTTCATAGAGCAAGAAAGAGCAATTCTCAAATTCATCTCGAATGACAAAAATCCCAGGATAGCTAAAACTATTCTCAACAGGAAAAGAACTTCAGTGGGATTCAGATTCCCAGACCTCAAACTTTACTATAGAGCAATAGTGATTAAAAACTGCATGGTATTGGTACAATGCCAGGGAAGCGGATCAATGGAATAGAATTGAAGGCCCCAAAATGAACCAACAAACCTAGGGACACTTGATCTTCCACAAAGGAGCTGTAAGCATCCAGTGGGAAAAAAAGATAGTCTTTTCAACAAATGGTGCTGTTTCAATTGGAGGTCAGCATGCAGAAGAATGTCAATCGATCGATTCTTATATCCTTGCACCAAGCTCAACTCTAAATGGATCAAGGACCTCCACATAAAACCTGACACACTGAAACTAATAGAAGAGAAACTGGGGAAGACCCTTGAGAACATGGGCACAGGGGGAAAGTTCCTGAACAGATCATCAATAGCTTATGCTCTAAGATCAAGAATTGACAAATGGGACCTCATAAAACTAAAAAGTTTCTGTAAAGCAAAGGACACTGTCAAAAGGACAAAATGTCAACCAACAGATTTGGAAAGAATCTTCACCAACCCTAAATCTGACAGAGGGCTAATATCTAATATATATAAAGAACTCAAGAATGTAGATCCCAGAGAACCAAATAACCCCATTAAAAATGGGCTATGGATCTAAACAAAGAATTTTCACATGAAGAACTTCAGTGTGCTGAGAAACACCTTAAGAAATGTTCACCATCATTAAGCATTAGGGAAATGCAATTCAAAGCAACTCTCAGATTTCACCTCACACCAGTCAGAATGGATAAGGTCAAAAACTCAGGAGACATCAGGTGTTGGTGAGGATGTGGAGAAAGAGGAACATTCCTCCACTGCTGGTGGGATTGCAGGATGGTGCAACCACTTTGGATATCAGTCTGGCGGTTCCTCAGAAAACTGGCATGACACTTCCTGAGGACCCTATTATACCACTCCTGGGCATATACCCAGAGGATTCTTCAGCATGTTCCATTATGTTCATAGCTGCTCTATTTGTAGTAGCCAGAAGCTGGAAATAACCCAGGTGTCCTTCAAGGGAGGAATGGATACAAAAAAATGTGGTATATTTACACAATGGAGTACTATTCAGCCATTAGAAACAATGAATTCATGAAATTCTTAGACAAATGGATGGACCTGAAGAACATCATACTAAGTGAGGGAACCAGTCTCAGAAGATCAATCATGGTATGCTCTCACTGATAAGTGGATATTAGCCTAGAAACTTTGAGTACCCAAGACATAATCCACATATTAAATGATGTCCAAAAAGAATGGAGGATTGGCCGCTGGTTCTGGAAAGATTCAGTGCAAAAGTATAGGGGAATTCTTGAACAGGGAAGTGGGAAGGGGTAGATGGAGGAGTAGGTGGAAGGAAGAGGGCTTCTGGGACTTGCGGGGAGTGGGGGCCCAGAAAAGGGGAAATCATTTGAAATGTAAACAAAAAACATATCTATAAAAAATAATAATAATTAAAAAAGAAAAACACACAAAAAACAAAAACAAAAAAAACAAAAAACAAAAAAACAAAAAACAAAAAAACAAACAAAAAAAATAAAAGAAAGAAAATCTGACTTTTCTTTTACAAGATTTACTTTTCCAAAATCATTTGTTGAGTGTGTTAGTCAGGGTTTCTATACCTGCACAAATATCATGACCAAGAAGCAATTTGGGAAGGAAAGGGTTTATTGATCTTACAGTTCAATGCTGCTGTTCATCACTAAAGGAAATGATGACTGGAACGTAGCAGGTCAGGAAGCAGGAGCTAATGCAGAGGCCATGGAGGGATGTTACTTATTTGCTATTTCCCCTGTCTTTCACAGACTGCTCTTTTACAGAAACCAAGAGCACCAGTCCAGAGGTGGTACCACCCACAAGCACTCGTTGATTACTAATTGAGAAAATGCCCCACAGCTGGATCTCATGGAGGCACTTACCCAACTGAAGCTTCTATCTCTGTGATAACTACAGCCTGTGTCAACTTGAAACATAAAATGAGCCAGTACAAGAATGGTAGAATTTCTTAATATTAGAAATTAAAATGTTATCCTACATTTTATTAAAAAGCTTTCAAATGTTATACTGAATACTTCCGGATATGTATGAAGATTTTTGAAAAAAATCAAAATTTCAGAATTAATGTAAACAATGCACAAATATTCCACTATAACAGCACAGAAAGTATAGAACAGAATAAAGAGAAAATTAAATACTTAAAACACGTTTATCTTTTATACTTCAAAGATACCATTAATATCTAACATATAAAAGTCATGGAAATATTCATATTTGGTAATAATGAAAAATGTATAATATTGTTTATGCTCTGATCAGATTGGTATATATTTAATAATTGCATAGAACAATTTTTAAATAAATAAACATTATTATTATTTAATCTAGTTGAAAAATAACGTAAAAAAAATTCATCCTTGTCCATTCAGTAGGACTAAAAGCTAGAAAATGGACATTGCTCAAATGAAAAGCTAAAATAGAAATTGAGCCCTCAGTACTGGTAATATGTGCTTACAAAGGACTGTATATAGCACACCCTTAGACATAATGACAGAATACCCAGGAAAGAGTCCACAGAACTCAAAAATGCTAAAAAAACATAGGGTCTTAAGCCTACATGGGAGAAGTAAAGATCAAAAAAGAAGATAAAAATCACAGGAGTGTGAAAGGCCAGGAATGTTCTGGGTCCGAAAAGATACAGGCTGGACAAGAGGGGAACATGACAGATCTTGGGTAGGGGAAAATGCTTGAAGCCGTGAGGCCCAGCAAAAAAAGGAAACAGGCAACTTCAGGAGGTAGGAAGCCAGACAACCTCCAGATAGTACTAGAAACCAGGGACGTGAGAGACTCTAAGGACTCAAAGGGAGAAACCTTAGATGAAATGTTCTACAGTGAGAGTAAGCTTTTAGAGCCTACCACCACCAGATATACAGGGCATCATGTGAGGGATGGGGGTGCCAGCCCACAGTCCAAAACTATGACCCACAACTTTTCCAGTTGGTAAAACAACATGGACAAGAAATGGAGAAGAGCTTGAGGAAAAGGAGGGCAGAGAGAGTTTCACAGTGGGAGACAGCTCAAGGGAAGGACCCAAGGCTTTGACACTATTATTGACGCTATGGAATCTTCACAAAAAGGAGCCTATAATTACTGTACTCTGAAAGATGCAACACAAAGGAGAATGAGTCCAATGAAGATATTTAGACACAAGCAGTGTACAGAATCTGGTTACTCCTGTGCTTGAATTAGGGAAAGGCTGGAAGAAGCTGAGGTGGAGGCCAGAGTTTTTAAGAGGACCTTGAGTATGAATTAGCCAGATACAAAAGATTTATGAGACATTGGATCATCAAACAGGCAGCCTACTATAACAGCTGATCTAAGGTATCTAACACATATAGAACAAAGAACTGCCAGGTCTGGGTTCAGTCAAAAAAAATTTATCTATGCCTTGAGAAACTGGAAACCTCAGGGAGTGCAGATATTTCATGGACGTGTATGTGGAAATTCTCATGGAGTTAGTGTGAGGGAAGTTATGGGCTGTTAAACAGTCACAAAATAAACCAGGATGCAGATAAAATTTGGACTGTAAAAAAATTACATAAAATATTAAAAAAAAATCAAAGAAAATGAAAGAAACAAAAAGGGAAGATAGAACCTGTGGAAACCACTTCCATAAGATAGGCATGTCCCACAGTTGAGGGACTGGGACACCTAAAGATTTCCAATTTTCATCCCAGAATTTTTCCATACAAAGCAAATACAGGGGCGAAATATGAAACAATGATTCAAGGAAAATCCATCCAGGGATCTTCCATCCCATTTACAGAAACCAAAGTGGAAAAAAATTCCTTAGTAAGTAGTAACTTGAAGTTAAAAATAACATTTTCATTTAGCTTCAGTCAGAATGATAAAGAAGAAATGAAGAATTGACAAAAAATTCTGCAAATGACATTGTGAAGCTAATGCTGATGCCAAGAAGTGCTTGCTAACAGGAACAGGGTATGTCTGTCACCTGAGAGAATCTGTATGTGACAGAGAACTAGAGATGCAGATGTGTCCAACCAAACATCGGGCTGATCACAGGAATCTCAATGGGGAAGTTAGGGGACAGACTGCACTGACTGATGGAGATAAACCCCTATAAGTATAAAAAGTTAACTAACCAGACAACCAAGAGCACACAGAAACTAAACCCACCAACTAAAGAGTGTACATACATGGAGTACTTCAGAGCTCTAGATAAACAGAGAACAGAGTATGACCTTATCTCATATCAGTCTCAGAGTAAGCTGTATCTGGAATGTTGAATGTCACAACATAGGGTGATGCTAAAGTCACAGTGAGGTGGGAGTCGATGGAAGAGCTCCCTCATAGTGAAAAGCCAATGGGGAAGAGCAGGGATAGAATGAAAGGCAGCTGTACATGGGTAATTTAGACAAAGGGGATATAATTTGAAACATACACTAAAATAAATGATCAATTAAAATATATATCAAAATAATAAAAAATTACAAAGGAAATGCTGCTTAGAAAGAAGTATGTTGGTTGATAAATATGCTCTGACTCTGAGGGGAACAAAGTATGTGTTTAAAACTTGCAGATGTGTTTTTCTTTAAAGCAAAAACAAACTTTAATTTTATATTTGAAAATATGAAGCACATTAAGAAAGAGCATCTTTTGTGAAAAAATTAGTAAGTCTTGTAGGACAAAATTTCTCTGTAGGTGTATGTCAATGGAAAGATGTGATGAAAAATGTCTGCTAAAATATGAGTTTGAAATCTATTCCATGATAAAAAGTTTTACTTTAATATCATAATGACCCTGAATAATGCATTCTAAATGTCTAGAATTCCACATCATCAGGCTTCCTTGTCTGTTTAAACAGATATATGCATTTAATCACATATAAAATATCGGTAAAAAAAATGGGAAGCGTGTTGAACAACAAATCTTGAGAAGAACAAACACTTATGACTGTCAGGAACGAGCTACTCTGGTACTGGCCATTCAATTTAGATATGGATTATGAGATATGCCACCAAACAGCACTACCTAGTCTCTGGGAAAATTTAGTATCATATTCATAATGAATAAGTTGTTCCTTGGTGTAATGGAAGCATAAATGTTTTCTGAGAAAACTGGACAATCCTTACAATAGAGATGAAAAATTACAAAGGTAAAAAACTCTGGGATAGCCTCAGGGTAGAATGGGATGTGTATAATATATTAATCAAAGAGCTGTTTACTCTATTATGATGCCATATTGAGAGTCCCAAAGAGAGGATATCTCTAGTAGTGTAAGTTGGATCCAGTAAAATTATTGCAAAAACATGGGCTGATAAAAGTGTTTGGAAGCAAGGATGGAGTCAGAGGGTAAGAAAAAGGAAATAACTTCAAATATTGAAATATAGTAATGTAACAACTTGGAATCCACTATCAGAGGTATCTAGTGTACCATTTCTAGGTAAAAAAATAGGGTTTTTGAGAGAGACCTGTGGAGAAATTCTAGAAGAAATAACATTGCACATTGCACAGTGAAAAGTGTTGGAAAACACCAACAGAAACAGATATTCAGTGGAAGTCAATAAGCTGGAGGAAGAGACTGTGTAAAATAGACAAGGAAACATTTCTTCCATTACCATTAATTTTTAACCCATTTCTCATTTCATGTAAGTGCAGAAAGAACAGGTATTTACCTTTGTAGCTGTAACATTTATTCTTCCATTTTTTTCTTCATGATGGAGTTGGCAGGAGGATTTATTAAAAATTAATGAATTTGGAGAAAATTATGTATTTGAATATGTATTAGTGAATGACAAGAAAGATTGTAACCCATTAAAGAATGATTTGAACAGAAATATAGTTAGAGAAAACAAGTCAACTTCCCCTCAGCACACTGAAAACATAACAGTGAGTCACCTGTTAGTTTGCATCTGCATCCTTGCTTATTATTCTGAATTCACAAGGATCTATACATCACATACACTAGATCCATAAAACACTGATTCTGGTTCATGGCAACAAATGGACCTAGCAATACCTGTGTGTGCATGTGTGTGTGAGTGTGTGTCTGTGTGTGTGTGTTTGCTGTGTGTGTGTGTCCTCAATTTATGAAGGCTTTATTAAGTCTTTTTCTGTTTATATTAGAAGCCTGTTCTGTCTATATTAGAATCCAAATTCAAGATGAGCAATCTTGAAATATTTTCCCTTGAAACTGACTTTGCTAAAAAAAAAATGAGAATTTAATATATAGTAAATATGGAAATTACAAATAATGAATTATTCTAATAATCTGTCGCATTTCATTTATACCACATTTTGCATCCTACCAAACCAATAAGTTGGGACGTTTTTCATATAACTCCCTTCATGGTTTGGGAAATATGGGTCATTTCTAATTACTCTAAAATCTAGTTATCTTTGATAATTTATGTTTTTCTTTTGTTCTCACTAAAAAGTTAATGGAGAATACTTTGATTTAAGGATCAGAGATGATGCTGGTGGATATCCCTGAACTTCAAAAGGTAAGACATTAAAATATGGTTGCCTTTTTTTTCACTCTCTGTCTCTGATGCCCCTCCACACAATTACATCTATATCTCTTGTAAAAATTTTGGTCATTACCATAAAGAATGTATAATGAGGGTGTTATTCCAATTTCTATGCTTCACATATCAAGACATTTGAAATTTATTTTACAGATAACTCTACAAGAAAGGTCAAGAAGTTAACATCTACAATAGAGTTAAGGACAACTCTTTGTCAGTCAAACAAGAACAATGATGTGACTCTTCTAGGCAATGATTTCAACCCTGTCATGATGATTACACTCCCATAGCCAATCTTTATATATAAGAGAACCCTAGTCGATCTGGATATGATTCAAAAGCAATTGTAATGAAGGAAAAATTTCTATCTATGATAAACCCATTTGGCCACATTAAGATTATGCAGTTACACTCCCTGAATGTTGCAACAGACAGTGGCTGATAAAACAGCAAACAAAATCTTTAATTATTTCAAATCATTTCCTTGTTGTAAGTGATTATTATTTAGAACACCTATCCACTCTGATATTCCAGATATGTATGATACCCATATATGTAAATAATTAATTATATATATTTGACAATTTTTATGGGAAAAAATTAGGATCACCATACAAAAATACGAAATTCAGATTGTTGGGTATTTTCCACTAAGATGCATTTAATATGAACTGAGATATCACAATCAGACTGCATATGGATTTTTAAATTTTCTGTAAGTGATTGTAGCATGAAATTGTTACTGTCTACAGCTATTATAAATGTGAGAGGAATTAAATGAACCTGTTTTATATTAGAAAAATGAAGTTTCAATAAATGATCTCTTTTCGTGATCGCTATTCTTTACAACGATTAATGTATTTTTAAAATTAGCTGTTCCTTTTTAATATATGTTTCATTGTAATTATACATGTCCTTAACTTCATTTATGGTCACACTGTGAAAAAAATGCAGATGTTTCAAATCAATTATATATTTTTATTAATTATATATTTTGATATAATATTAAATTTTTAATTATATTTTTAATAATTACATTAAAATATAAAATATATAATTACAGATTATATAAATTATAATTTATAATTTATAAAAATTATAAAATATATAATTACATATAATTATATAAAATATATAATTATCCAATTATAAAATATATAATTACATATTAATTATATATTTTTAATAATTTACATTGTGTCATAACTATGCATATAGCAAAAGAATAGCCTATAACATTTGGACTTTGTAGAAATATGATTATTAACCTTAAATGTACAAAAAGTCACTTTAGACATCTGCCCGCTTAGTCGAATTGAAGACACAGGAAATACATTTATCTCTCAGGCTGGTGTTTAACCAATGAGGTCTTCTACAAAATAGATCCTGAGAGCCAGTGTCAAATAACAGGGTCCCAACTGGACTTTGGTAAAATCATGGCAATGGTTTTGGAAATCTCCTGTGATTGAGTCTAAAGAATAAAGAATATTGAGAAATAATCTACCCCTTGAGTGAAAGCAGGGACTAAACACAAAGTAAGGAAGCATACAAGCAAAGGGCTGCCACCCAAGAGATGTGACACAGGGCAAGTGTGTATTTATGTGAGTCCTTGATTATCTTGTGATGGAATTAATCTGTCATCCAGGTGTGTATGCATTTCCTCTTATCCTAACTTTTCTGACATATTCCTTCAGTCAGAGAAAATATGACTAGCAGTGTAGTTATATCAATGGAGAGGGAGATTGTGACAACACCTGTTGTAAGTAAAGAAAATCCCCAATGTGGGAAATGGCCCTGTGAGGGAAAAAAAGTGTACTTTATTGGAAAAAGAATGTGCATGAACAAATGTGTTCATGAATGAAGGAATGAAGAAATGATGGAATAAATGAAGGAACATGTAAGAAATACTATAAAGATTCATATTTCCTGTGATATTTAAAATAAAATCTCCATCCCTGGAAAGAATGTATCACAGTTAGCTAGAAAATATACCAAGAAGAGAGATATTCTTCAATAGACAAAAGGTAATAAACTCACATATACTTTACTCATCTCTAAAGTGCATATTGTGAAACCTTCAAAGATACTTTGAACAATGGCAAGGTTCATCAAAATATACAGTAACTGGTACAATGACCTCAAATCCCATATGTTCCTATTCCCAGGCGAATGCATGTTACGACTTTTAAGAATTTATTTTTAACCTGGAATCATAATGGAAGAAACTAGGAAACTAGAAAATAATCACTTATATGAGAGATTAATATCTCCATATCCATGCTGATAGCAGTTAACTTATATAGTAATGTTGTGTTTGGTAAGGCTAACTTTCATTTCCCTATTGTCTGAATAATAATTAGTGTCAGAGCATGCCTGGTTTGGTTTTCTACATAGTATTGGGTATTTACATTCTACTTTCTCTATTTTTACGGGTAGACTGGACACACACACACACACACACACACTCCCACACACTTATAATTATTTTCAGGTGTGTTGGTTGTCTTCTTCAGTTATGTGATTTTAATTTGGACCATCCATATGTTGGGCCTCTCTCTGGATCATCTTTTCCTCTGGCTGGATGGTTCATTTCCATCCCTGAAATTATTTCAGATAAGAACACTAAGGTCAGAATTTTGATTTTGGAATGTACCCACTCTTCCTCATTTGATGCCCTCTATTCCATATGGAGGTGGACTCTATTAATACCCTCTCCCTATAGTCCAGCATTTCTGTAGGGTCCCTCTTTGTTAGTCACATGATCTCTTACTTCCCAGTTCTCTGGTGTATTCTGGAGGGTCTCCTCAACCTCCTGTCCCCCAAGGTTGCCTGTTCCCCTTCTTTCTGATGGCCCTTAGGGCTTCAGTCTTTTCCTTCACCAAATACCAGATGAGGCTACAGTTACCTCTCACTTCCCAAGCCTGTCTACTATCCCTCCAAGGTTCCTCCCTTCCTGCTCTCTTGTGATTGGTTTCTTCTTTCTACCAAGTGGGACTGATGAGTCCTCACTTGGGAAATTCAGATTGTTTACCATTCTGATTTCTGTGGCTAATATTCACTTATTAGTGAGTACATACCATGTATGTTCCTTTGTTTCTATGTTACCTTAGGGTGATATTTTGTATTTCCATTAATTTGCCTGAAAAATAAGCATCTTTAAAGTGCAAAGTCAGATTACTAGTTTTTACATCATACCTCTGTTTATGTGTTTATTGTTTGTGCCATTTCAGTGCCTTTTTGTTTGTATACCACCATGCCATCACCCCTTGTTCTGCAGCTCCCCAATAAAATGAACCAGGATGATGATCAGTCAGGAAATATCATTGTTTATGTTTGGTCTAGTGCGGTGTATTATAATGCTAATTCTATAGGCAAAGGGAGGATGTAGTGCTACACACCTTTTTATCTTATTTTGTTTTAAACTTTCCAAATCATTCTAAAATATCAGTAAAATTGAATGGGCTACAGCCAACAGCTGGACGAAGTAGATGTATGTGTATATAACTGTGTCCACACAGTTGGATAAGGTGAAAGCAGAAAAGAAGAAGCTGACATGGAAGAGGAGTCATGGATTAGAAGTCAAGAGAATGTGGCCCTAATGATGTCCAGTTGTATATACGAGCAGCTTAGATTAAAAATATACTTAGTAATATAAGAATGTTGATAGAGAAGGAATAATGTCAGAAAAGGAAAATGGTTGAGAAGGTAGATGTGTAGACAGGTCTTTTGACATTTGAGGGTTATTGTAAATAAAAGATGTCTCTCTCTTTATTACTAGGTATGTAATGAATGAGGTAGGGTCTAATCCTAGAATTATAAATAAAATTTTCTACAATAGGGTGGCACCTTAACTCTAGGCACAATTACACTTTCTTTTAGAAACATAATTTCAGAAACTGGAACAGAAATATCTCCTGGTTCTTTTATGATCAATATGTAGAGAGAATTATTTTCTTAGTAAAACTTAATTTGTAAGAAGCTGCCTCCGCAGGGTTTTTCTCATTGCCCCGCCGATTTTGAAACAAGGGCAAAATAATGACTAAATTGGCATTTATGATTATTAGGCATATAGTTTTCACAAAGACACATGTGCCACTACCTCCAATCAAACCAAACAATGCATCAGGGACCAGCTCAATCTTCACCCTTGGATTTTCCCATAAGAATTCTATGATGCCTTGGAGGTGAAATTTAATTGCAAATAGGATAGAAATCTCTGATAAACCATCCATCAAGCGAAGTCCAGCTCATAGTGTAGAATACAAGTCTTCATGCCTCTCACAATCAACATTAACTCAATCAAAATATGGAGGAGAGAAAATAAATACAATTTTTAGGCTACCTTAAGAACATGGTTTCTTTAAATAATTGCTCCACTGAAATAGCAGAACTGCTTTGCTAAATACAAGAAAATTATGTCGGCTTTAGAATAAGATTCTAGAGAAATTGAAAGGAAATTTAAATGATGTTAAATTTCCAAAAGAATATTGGCTTGATTCATGTAAAGAACACAGTATACACATATACATGTAATAATCACCAAAGAATAGAAAAATAAATGAAAATGTTAAGAATTTAAATATATAGAAGGCAGGAATATGTGCAGTTAATGTAAAGGTATTCAATTGTGAAAACATGGATGATTGAACAAATCCAGGTTTTGATCTCACTGCTTAAGGAACAAACACAAGGGGAATTGAGGCTAAATAACTGTTGGTTATTTAACTGAGGTTAAATAACAGGCTTGACTAGTTCATGCTTTTAGTGGTATTGCTTCACTTTTCTCTCCATTTATTTTGATGTTGGCTCATGGTTTTGTGTATATTGTTTTTACGGTGTTTAGGTATGGGCCTTGAGTTCCTGTTCTTTCCAAGGGTTTTGACATGAAAGTATGCGGAATTTTGTGAATTGTTTTTCCCAGCATCTATTGAAATGATGATATTTTCTTTGAGTTTGTTTTTGGTCATAGATTTTTCATTGATATATTTCCATATATTGAACCATCCCTGCATCCTTGGGATGAAGCCTACTTGATCATGATTAATGATCCCTTTGTTGTGTTCTTAGATTCCTTTGGCAAAACCGATTTTATTATGTATTTTGGAAGTAAGGGAATTGGGCTAAAGTTCTCATTCCTTGTTGGAAGTTTTGTCGTTTTGGCGTCAGAAAATTGTCACTGGGCTGGTTTTGAGGAAAGATACTGAGTAAATTTGTTTTTGTCACGAATTACCTTGTGTTCTCTATCTATGGTAATTGATAGATTTGCTGAATATTGCACTCTGGGTTGGTATTTGTGTTCCCTTTGTGCCTGCCTGTCATCTGCCCATGATCTTCTATCTGTCCTAGTCTCTGGTGAGAAGTCATGTGTAATTCTGATAAATCTACGATTATATGTTTCCTGACATTTTCTTCTTACAGCTTTTAAAATTCCTTTTTTTTTAAAGTACATTTGGTGTTTTAATCATTATATAATGGGAGGAATTTCTTTTCTGTTCAAATCTTTTTGAAGTTTTGTAGGCTTCTTATATGTTCATGGACATCTGTTTCTTTAGAGTAGTGAAGTTTCTTCTATAAATTTGTTGTAGTTATTTTCTGGCCCATCAAGTAGCAAATCTTCACACTCTTCTGTACTGATAACCATTAGGCTGGGTCTCCTCATTTTGTCCTGAATTTTCTGGATGTTTTTGTTCTGGAGATTTTTGCATTTTGTATTTTTGACTGTTTTATCAATGCTTTCTATTATATCTTCTGTAACTGAGAATTCCTCTTCTATCTTTTGTATTCTGTTGTTTATGCTTATATACATGACTTCTGTCTTTTTTCCCTAGGTTTTCTATATCCCTTTGTGTCTGTCTTTATGATTTCATTGTTGTTTCCAACTCCTTCCTTAGATCATGGGTGTCTTTGTTCATTTCCATCACGTGTTTTGTTGTGTTTTCCCCTAGTTCTTCAAGGGTTTTTCATGTTTAGTAGAGTTCTCCTGTATTTCTTAAAGGGACCTTTTTATATCCACCTTGAAGCCCTCCATGAAGCTCTCCATCAGCATTAAGCCCTGTGATTTTAAATCCAAGTCTTGCATTCCAGAGATGTTTGGGTATCCAGGACTTGTTGTTATGTGAGAATTGGGTATGGATGCTGACAAATACCTTGATTTTTGTGAGCAATTTTTCTATTTTTTTCCTTTTGCCATCTGGTTATCTCTGGTGATAGTTGGTCCTACTGTCAGTGTTCGGTGTTTGCCTGCAAGCCTGTCTCAGCAGCCCAGGGTGAACTGCTTTCCCCTGGAAGAGATTGCTTTGGTATTGTTGAGGTCCTGGTTGTAGGCAGAGTCCTGGAATGGGTGTGTCCCAAGAGATTCTCTACTCTGGTGATCCTTGCCTACCAGTATGACCCTCCAGAGTGTCACAGGAGCAAAGATAGTGGTGGCGTTACCTCTGTACACAGGACTCCCTCTAATGGTGGGACTCCATGCAAGTCAAGGCTTCCTTGCATGATACTTGCCCAGACAGCTGTGGGTCTACTCATCTCTTCACTGCAGGTGGGGCCCTGGTGGACTCTGTCCTGAGTGATCTTCCACTCTGCTGTTCCCTGTGTACATGGCTGACCTGACTGACTGGGCACGAGAACAAAGATGGTAGGAACTTCACCTCTGAGTGCAGATCCTCCTCTAACCATGGGAGTACAAGCAAATATTAAGGACACATGACAAGTCCTTAATTTCCCTTTTTTGGGGTGGAGGGGAGGAAAGGGTTTATTCAGTTTATACTTCCAAATTTCGGTTCATCACCAATGGAAGTCAGAAATAGAAGTCAATCAGGTCAGGATAAAAGAGTCTATGCAGAGGCAATGAAGGGATATTTCTTACTGATATGCTACCCCTGGCTTGCTCAGCTTGCCTTCTTATAGAACCCAAGACTACCAGCCCAGGGATGATACTACCCACAATGGGCCCTTCCCCTTGATCACTAATTGAGGAAATGCCTCACAGCTAGATCTCATGGAGGCCTTGTCTCAACCGAAGCTTCTTTCTCTGTGATAATTCCGGCTTTGTGTCAAGTTGACACAAAGCCAGCCAGTACAAGTCCCAAGATGTCTCCCTTGACACAGCTATTATCCTCAGAGAAGAAGAAAGGAATTGAGAAAATGGATCCATGAGATTCTTGTAGGCAAGTTTGTGAAGCATTTTCTTTTCTTTTTTTTTTTTTTTTTTTTTTTTTTTTTTTTTTTTTAATGTGGAAATCTTTTTATTTAGCTGAATCCCATTTTGTCCTACCCCATGTTATTTCTTTATTAAGATTTTTATTTTCTATACTCTTTATTTATATTTCAAATGATTTCCCCTTTCCTGGTTCCCCCCTACGCATATGCCCCATAACCCTTCTTCTATCCATTCCTTCTCCAATCACCTCCCTCCTTTTTCTCTGTCCTTATATTCCCTTCCAATGCTAGATCAATCCTTTCCAGGATCAGGACCCTCTCCATACTTCTTAATGGGAGTCACTTACTATGCAATTTATTCCTTTGGTATTCAGGGCTTTTGGGCTAATTAATATCCACTTATCAGAGATTTCATTCCATGTGTATTCTTTTGTAATTGGGTTACCTCACTTAGGATGATATTTTCCAGATCAAACCATTTGCCTAAAAATTGTGAGAATTCATTGTTCCTAATTGCTGTGTAGTATTCCACTGTGTAAATATACCACGTTTTCTGTATCCATTCCTCCTTTGAGGAGCTACTGGTTTCTTTCCAGCTTCGGTCTATTATAAATAAGGCTGCTATGAACATAATGGAGCATGTGTCTTTATTGCATGCCGGGGAATCCTTTGGATATATGCCCAGGAGTGGTAGAGCAGGGTCCTGCGGAAGTGTCATGCCCAGTTTTCTGAGGAACAGCCAGACTGTTTTCCAGAGTGGTAGAATCAATTTGCAACCCCACAGGCAGTAAGGAGTGTTCCTCTTTCTCCACATCCTCACCAACACCCGCTGTCTCTTGAATTTTTAATCTTAGCCATTCTGCATGGTGTATGGTAAAATCTCAGGGTTGTTTTGATTTGCATTTCCCCGATGACTAATGAAGTTGAGCATTTTTTAAGGTGCTTCTCTGCCATCCAAAATTCTTCAGGTGAAAATTCTTTGTTTAACTCTGTACCCCATTTTTAATAGCGTTATTTGGTTTTCTGAGGTCTAGCTTCTAGAGTTCTTTGTATATATTGTATACCCTCTATCTGATGTAAGCTTGGTGAAGATCTTTTCCCAATTGTTGCCGATTTGTCCTTTTGATGGTGTCTTTGCCTTACAGAAACTTTGTAATTTTACGAGGTCCCATTTGTCAATTCTTGATCTTACAGCATACACTATTGTTGATCTCTTCAGAAACTTTCTTGCTGTACTGATGTGCTCAAGGGTCTTCCCAGTTTCTTTTCTATTAGCTTCAGAGTGTCTGGGTTTACGTGTAGGTCCTTGATCCATTTAGAGTTGAGCTTAGTACAAGGAGACAAGGAGATCAATTCGCATTCTTCAGCATGCTGACCTACAGTTGAACCAGCAACATTTGTTGAAATGGCTATCTTTTTTCCATTGGATTTTTCAGCGCTTTGTAGAGAATCAAGTGTCCATAGGTGTACGGGTTCATTTGTGGATCTTCAATCCTGTTCCATTGATCCACCTGCCTGTCACCTTCCAATACAATGTAGTTTTTAACACTACTGTGCTGTAGTATTGCTTGATATCAGTTCTACTCATTCCACCACAATTTCTTTTGTTGTTGAGAATAGTTTTAGCTATCCTGGATTTCTTGTTATTCCTGATGAATTTGAGAACTGCGCTTTCTAACTCTGTGTAGAATTGAGTTGGGATTTTGATGGGTATTGCACTGAATCTGTATATTGCTTTTTAGCAAAATGGTCATTTCAACTATATTAATCCTGCCGATCCATAAACATGGAAAGTTTTCCATTTTTTGAGGTCTTATTCCATTTCCTTCTTCAGAATCTTGAAGTTCTTGTCATACTGATCTTTCACTTGTTTGGGTAAGAGTCACCCCAAGTACTTTATACTGTTTGTGGCTATTGTGAAGGGTGTCATTTCCCTAATTTCTTCTCAGCCTGCTTATCCATTAAGCTGCTAGTGTATGCTCTCTCAATTTTCTTTTTGGAGGCACTCAGGGCTATGAGTTTTCCTCTTAGCACTGCTTTGATTGTGTCCCAAAGATTTGGGTATGTTGTGCCTTCATTTTCATTAAATTCTAGAAAGTCTCTGATTTCTTTCTTTCGTTCTTCTTTGGCCAAGGTGTCATTGAGTAGAGTATTGTTCAGCCTCCATGTTTATGTGGGCTATGTTGTTTTTGTTTTTATTGAAAACCATTCTTACTCCATAGTGATCTTATAGGACACATGGGATTAGTTCGATCTTCTTATATTTGTTGAGATCTGTCTTGTGACCAATTATATAGTTGATTTTGGAGAAGGTACAATGAGGTGCTGAGAAAAAGGTATATTCTTTTGCTTTAGGGTGAAATGTTCTGAAAATATCAGTCAAATGCAACTGGCCCAAACCTTTAAGTAGTTTTACTGTATCCCTCTTTTGTTTCTGCTTTCCTGATTGGTCCATTGAGGTGATTGGCATGTTGAAGTCACCCACAATTATTGTGTTCGGTGCAATGTGTGCTTTGTGCTTTGTAAAGTTTCTTTTATGAATGAAGGTGCCCTTGAATTTGGCGCATAGATGTACAGAAGTGAATGATCTTCTTGTGTACTTTTCCTTTGAACAGCAAGAAGTGTCCTTCTGTGTCTCTTTTGATGACTTTATGTTGAAAGTCAATTTTACCTGATATGAGAATGGCTACTCTGGCTCTTTTCCTGAGACAATTGGCTTGTAAAATTGTCTTCCAGCCTTTTACTCTACCTTAGTTTTTGTCTTTCACTCTGAGGTGTGTCTCCTGTATGCAGCAAAATGTAGGGCCCTATTTCCTTATCCAGTCTGTTATTCTATGTCTTTTTTTTTGTGGGAATTGAGTCCATTGATGTTAAGAGATATCAAGGAATAGCGAGTATTACTTCCTGTCATTTTTTGATGTCATTTTTATATTTGAATGGTTATCCTCTTTTGGGTTTGATGAAAGAATGTAACTATCTTTCTTTTTCCAGGGTGTAGTTTCGCTCCTTGTATTGGAGTTTTCCTCCTATTATTCTTTGCAGAGCTTGGTTTGGGAAAAAATATTGTGTAAATTTGATTTTGTCATGGAATATCTTGGTTTCTCCATCTATGGTGATTGAAAGTTTTGCTGGCTATAGTACACTTTGTTGACATCTGTGTTTTATGGAATCTGCATGAGATCTTTGCCCAGGATCTTCTAGTTTTCACGGTCACTGGTGATAAGGCTGGTGTGATTCTGATAGGTCTTCTTTTATATGTTACTTGGCCTTTTTCTCTTACTGCCTTTAATATTCTTTCTTCCTTTAGTGCATTTGGGGTTTTGATTATTATGTGGCAGGATGTATTTCTGCTCATTTCCAGTCTCTTTGGAGTTCTTTAGGCTTTTTGCATATTCATTGGCATCTCTCTCTTTAAATTGGGAAAGTTCTCTTCCAAAATTTTGTTGAAGATATTTGCTGGCCCTTTCAGTTGTAAATCTTCACTCTCATCAATGCCTATAATCCTTAGGTTGGTCTTCTCATTGTGTCCTGGATTTCCTGGATGTTCATGGATACAAGCTTTTTTGATTTTGCATTTACTTTGACTGTTGTGTTCATGGTTTCTAGGGTATCTTCGGCATCTGAGATTCTTTCTTCCATATCTTGTATTCTGTTGTTGATATTTGCATCTATGGCCCCTGATCTCTTCTCAAGGTTTTCTATCTCCAAAGTTATCTCATTTGTGATTTCTTAGTTGTTTCTACCTCTGCTTTTAGATCCAGGATGGTTTTGCTCAGTTCCTTCATTTGTTTGTTTGTGTTTTCCTTTAATTCTTTAAGAGATTTTTGTATTGCCTCTTTCATGACTTCTGCCTGTTGACTAAAATTCTTCAACATTTCTTTAAGTTTTTTTTTGTTGTTTATTTTGTTTTGTTTTTTTGTTTTTTGTTTTTTGTTTTTGTTTTTTTGTTTTGTTTTGTTTTGTTTTTGCGTTTCTTCTTTATTGGCTTCTATCTCTTGAGGTTTATTCTCATGAATTTCTTTAACTGATTTTCTTTTTGTTTCCATTACACATGTTTCTAGTTTTAATGTTCCCCTGTATTTCTTTAAGAGATTCATTTATGTCCTTTTTGTGTTCTTGTAGCAGCATCCTGGCCATTGTTTTTAAATCCAAATCTTGTTTTTCTGGTGTGTTGGCATATCAAGGACTTGCTGATGTTGAAGAGTTTAGTTCAGACTCTGCCATATTGCCTAGATTTCTGTTAGTAGCATTCCTGCGTTTGCCCTTTGATCTCTTGTTCTCTGGCATTAGTTGGTCTTGTCTCTGGATGGTGTTTGAGCCTCCTGTGGGGCTCTAGAGCTATTACCGCAACACTAGATGGATGAGTTTTCCTTGTCACAGATTGCTGATATGCTGTCCTCCTCTTGGGTGTCCTTGGATTCCTTGTGTGCCTTGACCCAGATTTTCTCTGTGGACGAGGTGGTGCTCTTTTGCTCCTTCAGAGAGTGCTGATGGGTATGCTACAGGACATTTCCTGAGTGATGATCACTCTGTTGTTTAGCCGAACTCCCACATGGGTTGGTGCATACAACGGTAGCCTAGCATATCAGGCTCTGAGTCTAGGCAAAAGCCTGGCAGGCCAAAGCCCTATCAGAGTTTCCCCTGGGCTAGGAGTTTTAACTAGTTCTGTCAGGTTGCCAGGATGGTAGTGTGCATGAGCTCCTTGAGAGACAGGAGCAGACTCCTGCAGAGTCTGCTGCTCTAACCACCTCCTGGCTGGGTTGGCACACAGATGGCCAACCAAGAAGCCCAGGTCATGGGGGCAGTCCAGGCCCTGTTGGGCCTAGACCCCTGCTATGTTTAGACTCGGGCTATGACTGTTAGCTGACTTTGCCTGGTAGACCCCTCTGGTGACTGGTAGCCAAAATGGCGGCATATGCCATGCTGGGCAAACAACTTCTTCTCTGGGTTGGAACACAGATGGCCCCCTGAACAGCCCAAAGCCTGGTTGAAGACCCACGCCTGTTGGGCTGAAACCATTGTGATGTGGGCCTCAGGTTATGTTTGCACACCTCATGCTATCTGATTTCTCTGGCATCCCATAACCAAGATGGAGAGAGTCTCTCATAACTGACTGGCAGGAGGCTGATTTCTGATGTGGTTTCTTTGTGGTGAAAGGCACTGTAAATCAGCCACCGCTTGCAGCCCAGCTAGCCAACAATGGTAGTGGTGTTGGGTGGGTGCAGGGCCTGCCTGGACCCTGACACCTTGGTTCCCCTGCTGATGGTCCTTCTTCTGGACAAGTCACTGCTGCTCTTGTCACTTATCCAGCAATTCATGACATCAGCATTAGTGTCAAAATGTCATTTGTAGAATTTGTTTTCAATTCTTCACTACATCTTAGTCATTCTCAATGAAGTAAATAAAAATGTTATGTTTTATTTCAATTTACATTTTACTAAGATATTTTTTTTTATTCACTTTGGTTTCTGTAAATGGAATCAAAGGTCCTTGGATGGACTTTCCTTGATTCTCTGGTGCATATTTTGCCCCTTTATTTCCTTTGTATGGAACAATTCTGGGATCAAAATAGGAAATTAGGAGTTAGGACAATCTCTTTACTGGGGGCCAAGTCTATTTTCTGGAAGTGGTCTTTACATGTTCTATATCCCATTTGACATGTTTCTATTGTTTTCTTTTTATTTTGAGTTTTTTAAATTTTTTATGCATTTTTTAATAGTTCAAATTGCATCTGCATCCTGGTCTAACTTGTACCTTTTAAGAACTCATACCTCCTTCCACCTTATCTCCATCAGAATTTTCACACCAACCACCAAATGATCTCACTCTCTGAGGTTCCCATTCTCTCAAAGGATAGATACATTTCTTGACTGAACGCACACCTGGCAATCCTTTTTTCTATATGTGTAGGGGCCTCAGATCAACTGGCATAGAATGCTGCCTGGTTGGTGGCCCGTTGTCTCAGAAATAGTTGTGATCCAGGAGCATTGAGACTCAAGTTTGTCTTAAAGTTTGGCCCTCCACTTCAGGTTCTTTTAACTTTTTCCTAATTCAAGTACATGAAACATCAGATTGTGTTGACTAGCTGCATGTAAATACCTTCATCTGTCTCATTCTCCTACTCATTGGAGATTTCAGACGACAGTAATTATAGGGCCCTTTTTGTGACCATTCCATAGCCTCAATAATAGTATCAAGACCTTGGGTCCTTCCATTGAGCTGTATCCCACTGCGGAGTTGTCTCTGCCCTCCTTTTCCTCTGGCTCTTCTCCATTTCTTGTCCATGTTGTTTACCAACAGAAAAAAATTGAGTCATAATCTTTGACTGTGTGATGGAACACCCATCCCTTATTGATATCCTGTATTTCTGCAGGAAGTAGGCTCTACAAGCTCATTGTCAGTGTAAGGCATTTCACATAAGGATTTTCTCGTTGTGTCCTAAGAGACTCTCAACTCCCTGGTTTCTAGTACATTTTGGAGGTTGCCTGGCCTCCTACCTCCTGAAGTTGCTGTTTCCTTTTTTCTGCTGGCCATAGGTCTTCAGTGCTTTTCCCCTATCCAATATCTGATCATGTTTACTTTCCTCTTCTCTGGCCTGTACCTTTGCTGTCCCAAAATGCTCTCAGCCTCCTCCATTCCTATGATATCTATCTTTTTTCTCCATAGAAGGCATGAGGCCCTACAGACCTCCATCCTTGTTGAGCTCTTTGCAATATATCCTGGTATTCTGCAATTTTGCCTGTGGGAATGGAATATACAGTCCTTTGAAAGCACAGATTGGTATGTGAGGACTCAATTTCTCTTTGAGCTTGTCAATTGAAAAATTTATTGTCAGTTCTATAGGTCTTAATCACACTGAGTAGGCAAGACTGAATTCTTTTTTTTTTTGTTTTATTTCAATTTACTTAATTATTGATGAAGTTTATTAATTTATAAAATATATCTTTACAATTATAAATTAGATACGAATATAATCAGACCATAATAAATATTATTAATCTATTCAATATTATATTAAATTGAATAATTTCAGGTCTTTGAATAATCAGATATTAATATTATATTAGAAGCACAGATGAAATAGGCGGTTTGTCCACCAGCCCGCCGGGAGTGGTACCTGTGTCCTGCCCAGAGAACTGCAGAAGGAATGAAGCCCTGCAGCCATATTTGCTGCCTGTCAGGACAGAAAAGGTCACTAGGTACTGTATCACCCTGAGCTTTAGATCTCTGGGGGTGCAAATCTTCAGGGGTCTGCCTGCACTCAGGAACTAAGCACATAGCAATTCATCTGAAAGCCAGTCCGTTGCATGACCTGTGTCCTAGGTGAGAATCAACAGAGGGAGTGACCCCCACTACACCATCTTTGCTACATAATAGGGCAGACAAAAAACACCTGGTTGACCTTGACAACTTAAGTATAGCATTGCTTGAGCCAAGACTGAGCAGGGCTCCAAAGGCACAAAAGAGGAAGGCAGCATATCAGTAATCTGTGCCAGAGGAAACCCAGTCATCCAGTGTTGCAGAAATTACCTTAAAGATCCACAGTAGTTTGAAGCATCTGCCAGTGACAATAAGACCATCTAACTCCTGGGAGAAACAGACGGCTAAAGGCAAACTTAGGAATGTTACTAACAGAAACCAAGGCATTTTGGCAAAATCTGAACCCAAAACTCCAACAATAGCAAGTCCTGGATACCACAACACACCATAATAACAAGATTTGGATTTAAAATCACTGGTCACGATGCTGGTACAGGAACACATCAAGGACATACTTAAAGAAATTCAGGAGAAAATGGATCAAAAATTAGAAGCCCTTACAAGGGAAACACAAAAATAATTAAAAGAAATTCAGGAGAATACAAAAGCCAATCAGGAATAAATGCAAAAATGACCGAAAAAAATACAGGAGAACTGATCACCAGGGAAAAGGCATAAAAGAGGAAACAATAAAATCTCTTAAATAATTAGAGGAAAACACGAACAAGCAAATGACAGGACTGAGAAAAAACTTCCAGGATCTAAAACCAGAAGTAGAAACAAATAAGAAAGCACAAAGTGAGACAACTTTGGAGATAGAAAAACTTTGGAAGAAATCAGGGACCATAGAAGCAAATATCAACAACAGAATACAAGAGATAGAAGAAAGAATCTCATATGCTGAAGATACCATAGAAACCATGGACTCAACAGTTAAAGAAAATGCAAAATGCAAAAAGCTTGTAACCCAAAACATCCAGGAAATGCAGGACACAATGAGAACACCAAATTTAAGGATTATAAACATTGATGAGAGTGAAGATTTACAACTTAAAGGGCCAGCAAAAATCTTCAACAAAATTATGGAAGAAAACTTCCCTAACCTAAAGAGAGAGATACCTATGAATATACAAGAAGCCTACAGAACTCCAAAAAGACTGGACTAGAACAGAAATACCTCCGGTCACATAATAATCAAAACCCCAAATGTACAAACCGAAGAAAGAATACTTAGGGCAGTAAGAGAAAAAGGGCAAGTAACATATAAAGGAAGACCTATCAGAATTACACCAGATTTCTCAGCAGAGACCATGAAATCTAGAAGATCCTGGGCAGAGCTCATGCAGACAGACTCTAAGAGAACACAAATGCCAGTGGTGACTACTATATCCAGCGAAACTCTCTATTACCATAAATGGAGAAACCAAGATATTCCATGACAAAACCAAATTTACACAATATCTTTCCACAAATCCAGCCCTACAAAGGATAATAGGGGAAAAACACCATTACAACCAGGGAAACTATACCCTGGAAAAAGCAGGACATTAAGCTTCTTTCATCAAACCCAAAGAAGATAACCACACACATATAAAATTATAATGAAAAATGATAGGAAGCAATAACCACTACTCCTTAATATCTCTTAACATCAATGGGTTCAATTCCCCAATAAAAAGACATAGACTAACAGACTGGTTATGTAAACAGGACCCTACATTTTGCTGCATACAGGAAACAACACTTCAGTTTCAAAGACAAAAACTACCTTAGAGTAAAAGGCTGGAAGACAATTCTCCAAGCAAATGGTCCCAGGAAACAAGCCGGAGTTGCCATTCTAATTTCAGATAAAATTGACTTTCAACCTAATGTCATCAAAAGAGACATGGAAGGTGACTACTTGCTGGTCAAAGAAAAAATCCAACAAGAAGAACTCTCAACCCTGAACATCTATGCCCCAAATACAAGGGCACCCTCATTCATAAAAGAAACTTCATTAAAGCTCAAAGTACACATTGCAGCTAACACAATAATTGTGGGTGATTTCAACACTCCACTCTCACCAAATGGACTGATCAGGAAAACAGAAACTAAATAGGAAGACAGTGAAACTAATTGAAGGTTAGAACCAATTGGAGATAACAGATATATAAAGAACATTTCTTCCCAAAGCAAACGAATATACGTTTTTCTCACCACTTCATGGTACCTTCTCCAAAATAGATCATATAGTAGGTCACAAGACAGACCTCAACAAATATAAGAAGATTGAAAAAATCCCATGCCTCCTATCAGATCACTATTTAGTAAAAATGGTCTTTAATAACAGCAAAAACAACAGAAACTCCACATACACATGGAAACTGAACAATACTCTACTCAATGATACCTTGGTCAAAGAAAAAATAAAGAAAGACATCAAAGATTTCTAAAATTTAATGAAAATGAAGGCACAACATACACAAATCGATGAGACACCATGAAAGCAGTGCTAAGAGGAAAGCTCATAGCTTTGAGTGCCTCCACAAAGAAATTAGAGAGAGTATACACTAGAAGAATACAGGAACAACTGAAAGCCCTGGAACAAGAAGAAGATGAGAAGATAATTCACCCAGGAGGAGATGAAGATAGAAAATCATCAAACTCAGGGCCGAAATCAATCAAGTAGAAACCAAGAGAACCATACATAGAATCAACAAAACCAAAAGCTGGTTCTTTGAAAGAAAAAACAAGATAGATAATCCCTTAGACAGACTAACCAAAGGGCACAGAGAAAGGAACCAAATTAACAAAATTAGAAATGAAAATGGAGATATTACAACAGAAACCAAGGAAATTCAAAAATTCATCAGATGCTAATACAAAAACATATACTCCACACAAGTGGAGAATCTGGAGGAAATGTACATTTTCTTAGACAGATACCAATTACCAAAATTAAACCAGGATCAAATAGACCATCTAAACAGACCCATAAACCGTAAAGAAATAGAAGGCGTCATAAATAGGCTTCTGACCAAAAAAAAAAAAAAAAAAAAAAAAAAAAAACCAGGAAAAGATGGTTTCAGTGCAGAATTCAATCAGACCTTCAAATAAGATATAACACCAATACTCTTCAAACTTTTCCACCAAATAAAAATAGAAGGATCAGTACCCAACTCCTTCATCGAAGCCACTATTACGCTGATACCAAAACCACACAAAGATCCAACTAAGAAAGAGAATTTTAGGACAAATTCCCTTATGAATAACGATGCAAAAATACTAAATAAAATTCTTGCCCACCGAATCCAAGAACACATCAAAAAGATCATCCACCATGATCAAGAAGGCTTCATTCTAGGGATGCAGGGATGATTCAATATTAGGAAATCCATAAATGCTATTCGCTACGTAAACAAACTCAATTAAAAAAAAAACACATCATCATTTCATTAAATGCTGAACAGCATTTGACAAAATTCAGCATCTTTCATGCTAAAAGTCTTGGAAAGAACAGGAATTCGAGGACCATACTTAAACATAGTAAAAGCAATATAGAGCAAACAGGTAGCCAACATCAAACAAAATGGGGAGAAAGTTGAAGCAGTCCCACTAAAATCAGGGACTAGACAAAGCTTCCCCCCTCCCAATATCTTTTCAATACAGTTCTTGAAGTCTTAGCTAGAGCAGTTAGACAACATAAGGACATCAAAAGGATACAAATTGGAAAGGAAGAAGTCAACCTATTACTATTTGCAGATGATATGATAGTATACTTAAGTGACCCTACAAACTCTACTAGAGAACTCCTACACCTGATAAACAACTTCAGCAATGTGGCAGGCTACAAAATCAATGCAAGCAAAGTAGTAGCCTTCATATACTCAAAGGACAAGCAGACTGAGAAAGAATTTAGGGAAATGACTCCCTTCACAATAGCTACAAATAGCATAAAATATCTTGGGGTAACTCTAACCAAAGAAGTGAAAGACCTATATGACAAGAACTTCAGATCTCTGAAAAAGTAAATCGAAGAAGATCTCAGAAAATGGAAAAATCTTCCATGCTCTTGGATAGGCAGTATTAATATAGTTAAAATGGCGATCTTGCCAAAGGCAATCTACATATTCAATGGTATCCCCATAAATATCCTAACCCAGTTCTTCTTAGAGTTAGAAAGAGCAATTCTCAAATTCATCTCGAACAACAAAAAAACCAAGGATAGACATAACAATACAAGGAGATCAATTCGCATTCTTTGGCATGCTGACCTACAGTTGAACCAGCACCATTTGTTGAAAAGGCTATCTTTTTGCCATTGGAGTTTTTTCAGCCACTTTGTCGAAGATCAAGCGGCGATAGGTGTGTGGGTTCATTTCTGGAACTTCAATCCTGTTCCATTGATCCACCTGCCTGTCATCTTGCCAATATTTTGTAGTTTTTTACAATATTGTGCTGGAGAATTGTTTAACATCAGGGCTACTCATTCCCCCACAATTTCTTTTGTTGTTGAGAATAGTTTTAGCTATCCTGGGTTTTTTGTTTTTCCAGATGAATTTGAGAACTGCTCTTTCTAACCCTATGAAGAATTGAGTTGGGATTTTGATGGGAATTGTGTTGAATCTGTATATTGCTTTTGGAAAAATGGCAATTTTAACTATATTATTCCTGCCGATCCCTGACCATGGGAGGTTTTTTCCATTTTTTGTGGTCTTCTTCCATTTCCTTCTTCAGAATCTTGAAGTTCTTATCATACAGATCTTTTACTTGTTTGGTAAGAGTCACCCCAAGGTATTTATACTGTTTATGGCTATTGTAAAGGGTGTCATTCTCCTAATTTCTTTCTCAGCCTGCTTATCCATTAGGCTGCTAGTGTATGCTCTCTCAATTTTCTTTTTGGAGGCACTCAGGGCTAAGAGTTTTTCTCTTAGCACTGCTTTCATTGTGTCCCAAAGACTTGGGTATGTTGTGCCTTCATTTTCATTAAATTCTAAAAAGTCTCTGATTCCTTTTTTTATTTCTTCTTTGGCCAAGGTGCCACTGAGTAGAGTATTGTTCAGCCTCCATGTTTATGCGGGCTTTCTGTTGTTTTTGTTGCGATTGAAAACCACTCTTACTCCATAGTGATCTGAGAGGAGGCATGGGATAAGTTCGATCTTCTTGTATTTGTTGAGATCTGTCTTGTGACCAATTATAAGGTCGATTTTGGAGAAGGTATCACGAGGTGCTGAGAAAACGGTATATTCTTTTGCTTTAGGGTGAAATGTTCTATAAATATCAGTCAAATCCAATTGGTCCAAAGCTTCAATTAGTTTTACTGTGTCCCTGTTTAGTTTCTGCTTTCCTGATTGAGGATACTGGGGTGTTGAAGTCACCCACAATTATTGTGTTAGGTGCAAGATGTGTTTTGAGCTTTAGTAAAATTTCTTTACGAATGGAGGTGCCCTTGCATTTCGAGCATAGATGTTCAGAAGTGAATGTTCTTCTTGTGGAGTTCGGCTTTGACCAGCAAGAAGTGTCCTTTTGTGTCCCTTTTGATGACTTTATGTTGAAAGTCAATTTTATCTGATATTAGAATGGCTACTGTGGCTTGTGTCCTGAGACAGTTGGCTTTTTAAATTGTCTTCCATCCTTTTACTCTAAGTTAATTTCTGTTTTTGACACTGAGGTGTGTCTCCTGTATGCAGCAAAATGTAGGGTCCTGTTTCCTTATCCAGAGTGTTAGTCTATGTCTTTTTATTGGGGAATTGAGTCCATTGATGTTTACAGATATTAAGGAATAGTGATTATTACTTGCTGTCATTTTTTATGTTATTTTTATATTTGAGTGGTTATCTTCTTTTGGGTTTGATGAAAGAATGTGACTATCTTGCTTTTTCCAAGGTGTAGTTTCTCTCGTTTTATTGGAATTTTCCTCCTATTATTCTTTGCAGAGTTGGGTTTGTGGAAATATATAGTGTAAATTTGGTTTTGTCATGGAATATCTTGGTATCTCCTTCTATGGTTATTGAAAGTTTTTTTGGCTATAGTAGCCATGGCTGACAGTTGTGTTCTCTTGGAGTCTGCATGAGATCTGCCCAGGATCTTCTAGCTTTCATGGTCTCTGCTGAGAAGGCTGGTGTGAGTCTGATAGTTCTTCTTTTATATGTTACTTGGCCTTTTTCTCATATTGTCTTTAATATTCTTTCTTTGTTTAGTGCATTTGGGGTTTTAATTATTATGTGACAGGATGTATTTCTTCTCAGGACCATTCTGTTTGGAGTTCTATAGGCTTCTTATATATTCATTGGCATCTCTCTCTTTAAATTGGGAAAGTTCTCTTCCATAATTTTTTTGAAGATATTTGCTGGCCTTTTCAGTTGTAAATCTTCACTCTCATCAATGCCTATAATCCTTAGGTTTGGTCTTCTCATTGTGTCCTGGATTTCCTGGATGTTCTAGGATACAAAATTTTTGGATTTTGCATTTTCTTTGACTGTTGAGTCCATAGTTTCAACGATATCTTCAGCATCTAAGATTCTTTCTTGCATATTTGTATTCTGTTTTTGATATTTGCATCTATGGCCCCTGATTTCTTCTCAAGGTTTTCTATCTCCAAAGATATCTCCCTTTGTGATTTCTCAGTTGATTTCATTTCTGTTTTGAGATCTAGGATGGTTTTGCTCAGTTCCTTCATTTGTTTGTTTGTGTTTTCCTTTAATTCTTTAAGAGATTTTTGAGGTTTCTCTTTCATGACTTCTGACTGTTGACTCAAATTCTCCTGCATTTCTTTAATTTTTTTCATTTTTATTTTATTTATTTATTTATTTATTTATTTATTTATTTATTCATTCATTCATTCATTCATTCATTCATTCATTCAATAATTTTGCTTTTCTTCTTTATTGGCTTCTATCTCTTGGGACTTATTCTCCTGAATTTCTTTAAGAGATTTTTGTGTTTCCATTTTACATGTTTCTAATTTATTCAGGTTCCCCTGTATTTCTTGAAGAGATTCATTTATGTCATTTTGTGTTCTTCTAGCACCATCATGAACATTGATTTTAAATCAAATTGTGTTTCTCAAGTGTGTTGGTATAACCAGGACTTGCTGATTTTGGAGAGTTTTCTTCACTATTGCCTAGATTTCTGTTAGTAGCATTCCTGCATTTACTATTTGCCCTTTTGTTCTCTGGCATTAGCTGATCTTGTCTCTGGTTTGTGTTTGAGCCTCCTGTGAGGCTCTAGAGCTATTTCCACAAAAATAGATGGCAGAGTTTCCCCAGTCTCAGATCACAGATGTGCTGTCCTCCTCTTGGGTGGCCGTGGATTCCTAGTGTGCCTTGCCCCAGATTGTCTCTGTGGACCAGGTGGTGCACTTTTTCTCCATCAGAGAGTGCTGATGGGGTATGCTGCAGGACCTTTTCCAAGTGATGATCACTCTGCTGGTTAGCTGATCTCCCAAACGGGTTGGTGCACACAAGGCTAGCCTAGCAACTCAGGCCCCGAGTCTAGGGAAAAGCCTGCCTGGCCTAGGCCCTAGCAGAGTTCCCTTTGTGCAATGAGTGTTAACTGGTTCTGTCAGGTAGCCAGGATGGCAGTGTGCATGACCTCCTTGAAAGTGCCTGGAGAGTCTCCTATGCTAACCACCTCCTGGCTGGGTTGACACACAGATGGCCCACCAAGCAGCGCAGGTCCTCGGGGCAGTCAAGGGCCTGTCAGGCCTAGACTCCCCCCCCCCCCGCTATGTTAGCCTTCGGCAATGACTGTTAGCTGACTTTGCCTGGTAGACCTCTCTGGTGTCTGGTAGCCAAAATGGCGGCATGTACCAGGCTGGCAAAACAACCTCCCGTCCAGGTTGGAACACCGATGGGCACCTGAAAAGCCCAGGGCCTGGGTGAAGACCAATGCCCGTTGGGCTTAAACCACCGTAATGTTGGCCTCGGATTATGTGTGCATACCTCAGGTTGTCTGATCTCTCTGGCATCCCAGAACCCAGATGGAAGTGAGTCTCTCATAACTGACTGGAAGGGGGCAGATTTCTGATGTGACTTCTGTGTGGTGAAAGGCACTGTAAATCAGCCACCGCTTGCAGCCCGGCTGGCCAGCTGTGGTCAATGCTGGTGGGAAGGCGAAGGGGCTGCCTGAACCCTGTCACCTTGCTTCCACTGCTGATGGCCCTCCCTCTGGACAAGTCACTGCTGCTGCTGCCACTTATCAAGCACTTCCTGGCATCAGCATTAGTGTCAAAATGTCATTTGCAGAATTTGTTGTCAATTATTCACTACATCTTAGTAATTCTCACTGAAGCAAGTAAAAATATTATGTTGTATTGAATTTACGTTTTACTAAAAGATTTTTTTATTCACTTTGGTTTCTGTAAATGGAATCGAAGGTCTTTGGATGGACTTTACTTGATTCTCTGGTGCATATTTTGCCCCTGTATTTCCTTTGTATGGAACAATTCTGGGATCAAAATAGAAAATTAGGAGTTAGGACAATCTCTTTACTGGGGGCCAAGTCTATTTTCTGGGAGTTATCTTTACATGTTCTATATCGCATTTGACAAGTTTCTTTTATTTTCTATTTATTTTGAGTTTTTAAATTTTTTATGCATTTATTTTTATTTACAGTTCAAATTGCATCTGCATCCTGGTCTAACTTGTCAGTTTTAAGAACCCATACTTCCTCCCACACTGTCTCCATCAGAACTTCCATACCCTCAAACACCAAATGTTCTCACTCTCTGAGGTTCCTATTCTCTCAAAGGATAAATAAATTTCTTGCCAGAACGCACACCTGGCAATCTTTCTTCTATATATAGAGAGGCCTCAGATCAGCTGGCATAGAATACTGACTGGTTGGTGGTCCAATGTCTCAGAAATATTTGGGATCCAGGTTCACTGAGACTCAAGGTCATCTTAAAGTTTTGCCTCCACTTCAGGTTCTTTCAATCTTTCCCTAATTCAAGCACATGAATCAGATTGTGTCGACTGGTTGCATGTAAATACCTTCATCTGACTCATTCTCCTGCTCCTTGGACAGTTCAGATGACAGTAATTATAGGGCCCTTTTGTGACCATTCTATAGCCTCAGTACTAGCATCAAGACCTTGAGTACTTCCCTTGAGCTGTATCCCATGCAGAGTTGTCTCTGCCCTCCTTTTCCTCAGGCTCTTTCCCATTTCTTGTCCATGTTGTTTACCAACAGGAAAAATTTGGGTCATAATCTTTGACTGTGTGATGGGACACACATGCCACACTTGATGCCCTGTATTTCTGCTGGAAGTAGACTCTACAAGTTCACTCTCACTGTTTGGCATTTCAACTAAGGATTCTCCCTTTGTTTCCTAAGAGACTCTACCTCTCTGGTTTCTAGTACATTTTGGAGGTTGCCTGGCCTCCTACTTCCTGAAGTTGCTGTTTCCTTTCTTTCTGCTGCCCTTCAGGTCTTCAGTGCTTTTCCCATATCCAATATCTGATCATGTTTACTTACCTCTTCTCTGGCCTATACCTTTTCTGACCAAGAATGCTCTCAGCCTCCCCCACTCCTATGATATCTATCATTTCTCTTTCTTGTAGGCATGAGGCCCTACAGATCTTTATCCATTTTGAGTTCTTTGCACTATATCCTCAGATTTCTGCAATTTTGGCTGTGGGAATGGAATATACAGTCCTTTGAAAGCATACAGTGCTATGTGAGGGCTCAATTTCTCTTTGAGCTTGTCAATTGAATAATTTATTGCCAGTTCTATAGGTCTTAATCATACTGAGTAGACAAGATTGAATTCTTTTTCTGTTTTAGTTCAATTTACTTAATTTTTGATGATGTTTATTAATATATAAAATATTTCTTTACCATTATAAATTAGATACCAATCTAATCAGAACATAATAAATATTATTAATTTATTCAATATTATACTCAATTGAATACTTTAAGGTTTTGAATAATTAGATATAAATATTATATTAGAAGTATAGTTGACATAGGCGGTTTGTCTTCCAGCCCACTTGAAGTGGGATCTGTGTCCTGTCCAGAGAGCTGCAGAAGGAGAGAAGCCCTGTGGCCCTATTCGCTGCCTGCCAGGACAGGAAAGAATCAATAAGTACGTTATCACCCTGAGCTTCAGATCACTGGTGGTGCAAACCGCCAGGGGTCTTCCTTCACTCAGGAACTGAGCACATAGGAGGTTTGTCTGCCAGCCTTCCAGGAGTGGGGCCTGTGTCCTGCCCAGAGAGCTACAGAAAGAGAGAAGCCCCATTGCCATATTTGCTGTCTGCCAGAACAGAAAAGGATCACTAGGTACTTTATCACCCTGAGCATTTGATCACTGGTGGTGCAAACCAACAGGGGTATGCTTGCACTCAGGAACTGAGCCCAAAAGTGGTTTGTCTGCCAGCCTGCCAGGAGTGGGGACTGTGTCCTTCCCAGAGAGCTGCAGAAGGGGAGAAGCCCCGCAGCCCTATTCGCTGCCTGCTGGAACAGAGAAGGGTCACTAGGTACTGCATCACCCTGAGCTTTAGATCTCTGGTGGTGCATACAGCCAGGGATCTGCCTGCACCAAGGAACTGAACACATATGTAATTTGTCTGCCATCCTGCTGGGCATGGGGCCTGTGTCCTTCCCAGAGAGCAGCAGAGGAAATGATTCCCTGTGGCGATATTCGCTGCCTGCCGGGACGGAAAAGTGTCACTAGGTACTGGATTAACCAGAGCTTTAGATCTCTGGGGGTGCAAATCTCGAGCGATCTGCCTTCACTCAGGAACTGAGCACACAGGCAGTTCACCTGCAAGCCAGTCCATCTCAGGACCTGTGTCCTAGGCGAGAATCAACATAGCAAGTGACCCGACCACACCATCTTTGCTCCATAAAAGAGCAGACAGAGAACACCTGATTGACCTTGACAACCTAAGTATAACACTGCTTGAGTCAAGACTGAGCAGGGCTCCAAAGCAGACTGGTTACAGGACCCCACATTTTGCTGCATACAGGAAACACACCTCAGTGTCAAAGACAAAAACTACCTTAGAGTAAAAGGCTGGAAGACAATTCTACAAGCAAATTGTCCCAGGAAACAAGCCAGAGTTTCCATTCTTTTTTTTTTAAATATTTTTATTTTCTATATTCTTTGTTTACATTTCAAATGATTTCCCCTTTCCCGGATGCCCCCTCCCCATATGTCCCATAAACCTTCTTTTCTCCATCCCTTCTCCAATCACCTCCCTCCTTTTTCTCTGTCCTTATATTCCCTTGCAATGCTAGATAAATGCTTTCCAGGTTCCGGACCCTCTCCATAATTCTTCATGGGTGTCATTTGATATGCAATTTGTGCCTTGGGTATTCAGGGCTTCTGGGCTAATTAATATCCACTTATCAGTGATTGCATTTCATGTGTCTTCTTTTGTGATTGGGTTACCTCGCTTCGGATGATATTTTTCAGATCACACCATTTGCCTAAAAATTTTGTGAATTCATTGTTTATAATTGCTGAGTAGTATTCCATTGTGTAAATATATCACATTTTCTCTATCCATTCATCTTTTGAGGGACATCTGGGTTATTTCCATCTTCTGGCTACTATAAATACGGCTGCTATGAACATAATGGAGCATGTGTCTTTAATGCATGCCGGGGAATCCTTTTGGTATATGCCCAGGAGAAGAATAGCCGGGTCCTCTGGAAGTCTCATGTCCAGTTTTCTGAGGAATCTCCAGACTTATTTCCACAGTAGTTGTAACATCTTACAGCACTACCAGCAGTGAAAGAGTGTTCTCTTTCTCCACATCCTCTCCAACTCCTGCTGTCTCCTCAGTTTTTGACCTTAGCCATTCTGACTGGTGTAAGGTGAAATCTCAGGGTTGTTTTGATCTGCATTTCCCTAATGGCTAATAATGTTGAGCACTTTTTAAGGTGCCTCTTGGCCATCCGAATTTCTTCAGGTGAAAATTCTTTGTTAAGATATGTACCCCATTTTTAAATAGGGTTATTTGGTTCCCTGTGGTCTAACTTTTGAGTTCTTTGTATATATTGTATATTATCCCTCTACCAGATGTGGGGTTTGTGAATATCCTTTCCCAATTTGATGGTTTCCGTTTTGTCCTTTTAACAGTAAATCCAGAATCCTTTCATGCTAAAAGTATTAGAAAGAACAGAAATTAAAGGCCCAGACCTAAACATCGTTAAAGCAATATACAGCAAAGCAGTAGCCAACATCAAAATAAATGCAGAGAAACTTGAAGCAACCCCACTAAAATCAGGGACTAGACAAGGCTTTCCTCTCTCTCCATATCTATTCAAGATATTACTTGAAGTTCTAGCTTGAGCAATTAGACAACATAAGGAGGTCAAGAGGATACAAATTGGAAAGGAAGAAGTCAAATTATCACAATTTGCAGATGACACGATAGTCTACTTAACTGACCCGAAAACCTCCACCAGAGAACTCCTATAGCTGATAAACAACTTCAGCGGAGTGCCTTGTTATAAAATCAACTCAAGCAGATCAGTTACCTTCCTATACTTAAGCATATACTTCCTATGCTTAAAAGATAAGCAGGCTGAGAAAGAAGTTAGGGAAATGACACCCTTCAAAATAGCCACAAACAATATAAAATATCTTGGTGTGTCTCTAACCAAACAAGTGAAAGATCTATATGACAAGAACTTCAGGTCTCTGAAGAAGGAAATCAAAGAAGACCTCAGAATATGGAAAAATCTGCCATGCTCGTGGATTGGCAGGATTAATATTGTTAAACTGGCCATCTTGCCAAAAGTAATCTACAGATTCAATGCCATCCCCATCAAAATCCCAACACAGTTCTTCACAGAGTTAGAAAAAGCAATTCTCAAAATCATGTGGAATAACAAGAAACCCAGGATAGCTAAAACTATTATCAACAACAAAAGAAATTTTGAGGAAATCAGTATCCCTGACTTCAAGCAGTACTACAGAGCAATAGTGTTAAAAACAGCATGGTATTGGCACAGTGAAACACAAGTGGACCAATGGAATAGAATTGAAGATCCAGAAATGAATCCATGCACCTATGGTCACTTGATCTTCGCAAAGGAGCCAAAAACATCCAGTGGAAAAAAGATAGCCTTTTCAACAAATGGTGCTGTTTCAATTGGAGGTCAGGATGCAGAAGAATGCAAATTGATCCATTCTTATCTCCATGTACTAATCTTCACTCCAAGTGGATCAAGGACGTCCATGTAAAACCAGACACATTGAAACTAATAGAAAAGAAACTGGGGAAGACCCTTGAGGACATGGGTACAGAGAAAAAGTTCCTGAACAGATCACCAATAGCTTATGCTTTAAGATCAAGAATGGACAAGTGGGACCTCATCAAATTACAAAATTTCTGTAAGGCAACGGAGTTGCTATTCTAATTTCAGATAAAATTGACTCTCAACCTAATGTCATCAAAAGAGACATGGAAGGTCACTTCTTGCTGGTCAAAGGAAAAATCCAACAAAGAAGAACTCTCAATCCTGAACATCTATGCTTCAAATGAAAGTGCACCCTCATTCATAAAAGAAACTATATTAAAGCTCAAAGTACACATTGCACCTAACACAAAAATTGTGGGTGATTTCAACACTCCACACTCACCAATGGAGTGATCAGGAAAACAAAAACTAAACAGGAAGACAGTGAAACTAATTGAAGCTTTGAACCAATTGGAGTTAACAGACATATATAGAACTTTTCATCCCAAAGAAAAAGAATATAATTTTTTCTCATGGTACCGTCTCCAAAATAGATCATATAGTTTCTCACAAGACAGACCCCAACAAATATAAGAAGATTGAAATAATCCCATGCCTCCTATCAGATCACTATGGAGTAAAAGTGGTCTTTAATAACAGTAAAAAACAACAGAAATTCCAAATTCACATGAAAACTGAACAATACTCTACTCAATTATACCTTGGTCAAGGAAGAAATAAAGAAAGAAATCAAAGATTTCTTAGAATTTAATGAAAATAAAGGCACAACATGAACAAATCCATGGGACACAATGAAAGCAGTGCTAAGAGAAAAACTCATAGCTTAGAGTGCCTCTAAAAAGAAATTTGAGAGAGCATGCACTAGAAGATTAACAGAACAAGTGAAAGCCCTGGAACAAGAAGAAGATAATTCACCCAGGAGGGGAAGAAGACAGGAAATCACCAGCTCAGGGCTGCAATCAATCAAGTAGAAACCAAGAGAACCATACAAAGAATCAACAAAAACAAAAAGCTGGTTCTTTGAAAACATCAACAAGATAGATAAACCCTTAGCCAGACAAAGCAAAGGGCACAGAGAAAGTATCCAATTTAACAAAATTAGAAAAGAAAACGGAGATATTACAAAAGAAACCGAGAAAATTTTAAAAAAAATCATCAAATCCTACTACAAAAACCTGTATTCAATACAAGTGGAAATGTGGAGGAAATGGACATTTTCTTAGACAGATACCAATTACCAAAATTAAAGCAGGATCAAATAGACCATCTAATCAGACAAATACCCCTGAAGAAATAGAAGAGGTTATAAATAGTCTTCCGACCAAAAAAAGAACAGGACCAGATGGTTTCAGTGCAGAATTCTATCAGATCTTAAAAACACTTAACACCAATACTCTTCAAACTTTTCCACCAAATAGAAACAGAAGAACACTACCCAACTCCTTCTTCGAAGCCACTATTACACTGATACCAAAACCACACAAAGTTCCAACTAAGAAAGAAAATTTCAGACAAAATTCCCTTATGAATATCGATGCAAAAATACTAAATAAAATTCTTGCCCACCGAATCCAAGAACACATCAAAAAGATCATCCACCATGATTAAGAAGGCTTCATTCTAGGGATGCAGGGATGATTCAATATAAGGAAACCCATAAATGCTATCCACTCCATAAAAAAACTCAATGAAAAAAAACACAACATCATTTCATTAAATGCTTAAAAAAGCATTTGACATCCCTTCATGCTAAAAGTCTTGGAAAGGACAGGAATTTGAGTCCCATACTTAAACTTAGTAAAAGCAATATACAGCAAACAGGTAGCCAACATCAAACAAAATGGAGAGAAAGTTGAAGCAATCCCACTAAAATCAGGGAGTAGACAAGTCTGCCCTCCCTCCCAATATATTTTCAATATAGTTCTTGAAGTCTTAATAGAGCAAGTAGACAATATAAGGACATCAAAAGGATACAAATTGGAAAGGAAGAAGTCAACCTATTACTATTTGCAGATGATATGATAGTATACTTAAGTGACCCTACAAACTCTACTAGAGAACTCCTACACCTGATAAACAACTTCAGCAATGTGGCTGGCTACAAAATCAATGAAAGCAAAGTAGTAGCCTTCATATACTCAAAGGACAAGGAGACTGAGAAAGAAATTTGGGAAATGACTCCCTTCACAATAGCTACAAACAGCATAAAGTATCTTGGGGTGACTCTAACCAAAGAAGTGAAAGACCTATATGACAAGAACTTCAGATCTCTGAAAAAGAAAATCGAAGAAGATCTCAGAAAATGGAAAAATCTTCCATGCTCTTGGATTGGCAGTATTAATATAGTTAAAATGGAGATCTTGCCAAAGGCAATCTACATATTCAATGCTATCCCCATAAATATCCTAACCCAGTACTTCTTAGAGCTAGAAAGAGCAATTCTCAAATTCATCTGGAATAACAAAAAAAAAAAAAACAAGGATAGCTATAACTATTTTCAACAGTAAAAGAACTTCAGGTGGATTCAGTTTCCCAGACCTCAAACCTTACTACATAGCAATAGTGATAAAAACTGCATGGTATTGGTACAATGCCGGGCAAGCGGATCAATGGAATAGAACTGAAAACCCCGAAATGAACCAACACACCTATTGTCACTTGATCTTCGACCAAGTTGTTGAAAGCATCCAGGGTGGAAAAAGACAGGCTTTTCAACAAATGGTGATGGTTCAACTGGATGTCAGCATGCAGAAGAATGTGAATTGATCCATCCTTATCTCCTTATACTAAGCTCAACTCCAAATGGATCAAGGACCTACACATAAACCCAGACACACTGAAACTAAAAGAACAGAAACTGGGGAAGACCCTTGAGGACATGGGCACATGGGAAAAGTTCCTGAATAGAACACCCATAGCTTACGCTCTAAGATCAAGAATTGACAAATGGGGCCTCATAAAACTACAAAGTTTCTCTAAGACAAAGGACACTGTCAAATGGAAAAATCGTCAACCAACAGATTGGGAAAGGATCTTCACCAACCCTAAATCTGACAGAGGGATAATATCTAATATATACAAAGAACTCAAGAAGGTAGATCCCAGAGAAACAAATAACTCCATTAAAAAGTGGGGTATGGAGCTAAAAAAAGAATTTTCACATGAAGAACTTTGGAGGGCTGAAAAACACCTTAAGAAATGTTCAACATCATTAATCCTTAGGGACATGCAGATCAAAAGAACCCTGAGATTCCACCTCACACCAGTCAGAATGGCTAAGGTCAAAAACTCAGGAGACAGCAGGTGTTGGCAAGGATGGGGAGAAAGAAGAACCCTCCTTCACTCCTGGTGGGATTGCAAGATGGTGCAACCACTTTGGAAATCAGTCTGGAGGTTCATCAGAAAACTGGGCCTGACATTTCCTGATGACCTTGTTATACTGTTCCTGGGCATATTCCTAGTGGATTCTTCAGCATGTTCCACTATGTTCATAGCAGCCCTATTTGTAGTATCCAGACGCTTGGAAGAATCCAGGTGTCCTTCAGCGGAGGAGTGGATACAAAAAATGTGGTATTTTTACACAATGGAGTACTATTCAGCCATTAGAAACTATGAATTCATGAAATTCTTAGACAAATGGATGGAGCTGAAGAGCATCACACTAAGTGAGGTAACTCAAAAGATCAATCATGGTATGCACTCACTGATAAGTGGATAGTAGCCTAGAAACTTTGAGATGCCAAGAAATAATCTACATATTAAATGATGTCCAAAAAGAATGGAGGAGTGGCCCCTGGTTCTGGAAAGACTCAGTGTAAGAGTATAGGGGAATTCCAGAACAGGAAAATAGGAATTGGTAGATGGATGGGTAGTGGGAAGGAATAGGGCTTATGGGACTTGTGGGTAGTGGGGACCCAGAAAAGGGAAAATCATTTGAAACATAAATATATATATATATATATATAATTTTATATATATATATATATCAAAAAATAATAATAAAAAGAGAAACAAAACAAAAACAAAAACAAAACAAAAAAAAAAGAGAGAAAGCTGACTTTTATTTTACAACATTTACTTTTCCAAAATCGTTTGTTGAGTGTAAATATATATATATATATATATCAATAAAAATAATAAAAAAAGAAAAACAAAACAAAAACAAAAACAAAAACAAAAAAAAGAGAGAGAGAGAAAGCTGACTTTTATTTTACAAGATTTACTTTTCCAAAATCGTTTGTTGAGTGTCTTAGTCAGGATTTCTATTCCTGCACAAACATCATGACCAAGAAGCAAGTTGGGGTGGAAAGGATTTATTGATGTTACAGTTCAATGCTGCTGTTCATCACTAAAGGAAATGAGGACTGGAACTCAGCAGGTCAGGAAGCAGGAGCTGATGCAGAGGCCATGGAGGGATGTTACTTATTTGCTTTTTCCCCTGGCTTTCTTAAACTGCTCTCTTACATAACCCAAGAGCACCAGTACAGAGGTGGTACCACCCACAGGCACCCCTTGATTACTAATTGAGAAAATGCCCCACAGCTGGATCTCATGGAGGCACTTCCCCAACTGAAGCTCCTTTCTCTATGATAACTACAGCCTGTGTCAAGGTGACACCCAAAATCAGCCAGTACAGGAGTGGTAGAATGTCTTTTTCTTTTCTTTTCTTTTTTTTTTCTCTGTTTTTTCTTTTTTTTTTTAAATTTTATTCGATTTCTTTTTTATTTACATTTCAAGTGATTTCCCTTTTTCTGGTTCCACACTCCCCGAAAATCACATAAGCCCCCTCCCCTCCCTCTGTTCTCCCACCAATCCCTTTCAACTTCCCTGTTCTGGTTTTGTCTTGTACTCCTACAGTGGGTCTTTCCCGAACTAATATTAGACAATAAAATGTTATCCTACTTTTTATTAAAAAGCTTTCAAATGTTATACTGCATACTTCCGGATATGTATGAAAACTTTAGAAAAAAATCATTATTTCAGAATTAATGCAAACAATGCACAAATATTCCAGAATGAAACTGAACAACTTCTGCACAGAAAGTAAAGGCCTGAATAAAGAGAAAAATATATACTTAAAACACGTTTATCCTTTATAATTCAAAATTACCATCAATATGTAATATAAAAAAGTCCTGATAATATTCATATTTGGTAATAATGAACAAATTAAAACATTGTTTATGCTCTGATCAGATTGGTATATATTTAATAATTGATTAGAACGTTTTTAAATAAATGAACATTATTATTATTTAAGCAAGATTAAATAAAACATAAAATAAAATCAAACTTATCCATTCAGTATGACTAAGAACTAGACAATGGACAATAAATTCTTCAATTGAAAAGCTAAAATAGAAATTGAGCCCTCAGTATTGGTAATATGTGCTTACAATAGACTGTATATAGCCCGCCCTTAAACATAATGGCAGAATACCCAGGAAATAGTCCACAGAACTCAAACATGCTAAAAAACATAGGGCCTAAAGCCTACATGAGAGAAGTAAAGATCAAAAAGAGAAGATAAAAATCACAGGACTGTGAAAGACCACGAATGTCCTGGGTCAGAAAAGATACAGGCTGGAGAAGAGGGGAACATGACAGATCTTGGGTAGGGGAAAAGGCTTGAAGCCCTGAAGGCCAGCAGAAAAAAGGAAACAGGCAACTTCAGGAGGTAGGAAGCCAGACAACCTCCAAATAGTACTAGAAACCAGGGAGGTGAGAGACTCTAGGGACTCAAAGGGAGAATCCTTAGATGAAATGTTCCACATTGAGAGTAATCTTGTAGAGCCTACCACCACCAGAAATACAGGGCATCAAGTGAGGGATGGGGGTGCCAGCCAACAGTCCAAAACTATGACCCACAACTTTTCCAGTTGGTAAAACAACATGGACAAGAAATGGAGAAGTGCTTGAGGAAAAGGAGGGCAGAGAGAGTTCCACAGTGGGATACAGCTCAAGAGAATGACCCAAGGCCTTGACACTATTACTGACGCTATGGAATCTTCACAAAAAGGAGCCTATAATTACTGTTCTCTGAAAGATCCAACCAACAGGAGAATGAATCGGATGAAGATATTTATACACAAGCAGTGTACAGAATCTGGTTACTCCTGAGCTTGAATTAGGGAAAGGCTGTAAGAAGCTGAGGTGGAGGCCAAAATCTTTAAGAGGACTTTGAGTATAAATTAGCCTGGATACAAAAGATGTATGAGACATTGGATCACCAACCAGGTAGCATACAATAACAGCTGATCTAAGGTTTCTGACACATATATAGAACAAAGAACTGCCAGGTCTGGGATCAGTCAAAAAAAATTATCTATCCCTTGAGAAACTGGAAACTTCAGGGATGCAGATATTTCAAGGTTGGGCATGTGGAAATTGTCATGGATATAGGGTGGGGAGATTTATGGGCTGTTAAACATTCACAAAGTAAACCAGGATGCAGATAAAAATTTGAACTGAAAGAAAAATTTACGTAAAATAAAAAAAATCAACGAAAATAAAAGAGGCAACAAAGGAAAGATAGAACCCATGAAAACCACTACCAGTAGATAGGTATGGCACATAGTTGAGGGACTGGGACACCTAGAGATTTCCAATTTTCATCCCCGAATTTTTCCATACAAAGCAAATACAGGGGCGAAATATGCACCATTGATTCAAGGAAATTCTATCTAGGGATCTTCCATCCTATTTACAGGAACCAAAATAAATAAAAAATCCCTCAGTAATAAGTAAATTGAAATAAAACATAACACTTTCATTTTGCTTCAGTCAGAATGAGTAAGATGTAGTGAAGAATTGACAAGAAATTCTGCAAATCACATTGTGACACTAATGCTGATGCCAAGACGTGCTTGCTAACAGGAACAGGGTATATCTGTCACCCGAGAGAATCTGTGACAGACAACTAGTGAAGCAAATGTGTATAACCAATCATTGGGCTGATCAAACCAACCTCAATGGGGAAGTTAGGGGACACACTGCAGTGGCTGATGGAGATGAAACCCTATAAGATTAAGAAAGTTAACTAGCCAGACAACCCAGACACCCAGAGACTAAACTGACCAACTAAAGTGTATATATACATGGAGTACTTCAGAGCTCCAGATACACAAAGAGCAGAGTATGGCCTTATCTCATATCAGTCTCAGAGTAGGCTCTGTGTCTGGTATGCTGGATGTCACAGCATAGGGTGATGCTAGAGTCACAGTGAGATGGAAGTTGGTGGAAGAACACCCTCATAGTGAAAAAGCCAATGGGGAAGAGCAGGTATAGAATGAAAGGCAGCTGTGCATGGGTGATTTATACAAGGGGACATAATTTGAAACATTCACTAATACAAATCATCAATTAAAATATATATCAAAATAATAAAAAATACAAACTAAATGCTGCTTAGAAAGTAGTATGTGGGTTGATAAATATGCTATGACTCTGAGGGGAACAAAGTATATGCTTAAAACTTGCAGATGTGTTTTTCTTTTAAGCAAAAAAATCTATTTTTTATTGATATACTTTTTATTTACATTTCAAATGATATCCCCTTTTCCCCGGTATGATATTTGAAAATACAAAGCACATTAAAAAAGAGCATCCCTTGGGAAAATAAAATTAGTAAGGCTTGTGGGACAAAACTTCTCTGTAGATATATGCCAATGGAAAGATGTGATGCAAAATGTCTGCTAAAATATGAATTTGAAATCTATTCCATGATAAAATTATTACTTTAATATCATAGTGATCCTAAATAATGCATTCTAAATGTCTAGAATACCACAGCATCTGGATTCCTTGTCTGTTTAAACAGATATGTGCAATTAAATTACAAATAAAATATTGGTTTAAAAAAAGGGAAGGGAGTTGAACACAAATCTTGAGAAAACAAGACATTAATGACTGTCAGGAATGAACTACTCTGGTACTGGCCATTCAATTTACATATGGATTATGAGATGTGCCACCTAACAGCACTAATGTTCTCTGGAAAAATTTAGTATCATATTCATAATGAATAAATTGTTTCAGGGTGTGATGGAAGCATAAATGTTTTCTGAGAAACCTGGACATTCCTTACTATAGAGATGAAAAATTACAAAAGTAAAGGAACTCGGGGATTGCCTTAGTGTGGAATGGGATCTGTTTTTTATATTAATCAAATAGCTGCTTTTACTCTATTATGATGCCATATTGAGGGTCCCAAAGAGAGGATATCTCTAGTAGTGTCAGTTAGATCCAGTAAAATTATTGCAAAATATGGACTGATAAAAGTGTTTGGATGCCAGGATGGAGTCAGAGGATAAGAAAAATGAAATAACTTCAAATATTGAAATATAATAATGTGATAACTTGGAATCCACTATCAAAAAAATCTAGTGTACCATTTCTAGGTAAAAGAAATAGGGCTTATGAGAGAGACCTGTCGAGAAATTCTAGAAGAAATAATATTGCACAATGCACAGTGAAAAGTGTTGGCAAACACCAACAGAAACAGATATTCAGTGGAAGTCAGTAATCTGGAGGAAGAGATTGTGTAAAATAGACAAGCAAACATTTCATCCATTATTCCCAAATCTTTAGTCTCTTTCTCATTTCATGTAAGTGCAGTAAAAACAGGTATTTACCTTTGTAGGCACTCAGTTGTAAAAGTTTTCTTCATTTTTTTCTTCATGATGGAATTTCCAGGAAGATTTCCTAAAAATTATAGAAATTGGAGAAAATTATGTATTTGAATATGTATTAGTGTAGGACAAGAAAGAGTGTACCCCATTAAAGAATGATTTGAATTCAAATATATTTAGAGAATACAGGTCAATGTCCCCTCAGCACACTGAAAATATAACACTAAGTCACCTCTTAGTTTGCATGGACTTAAAATACCTGTGTGTGTGTTTGTGTTTGTGTGTGTGTGTGTGTGTGTGTGTCTGTGGTGTGTGTGTGTGGGTGTGTGTGTGTCTTCAATGAATGATGGGTATTGCAGCAAAGAAAAGAATTTTGAAAGCAAAAGAAACTTACTAATATTTTTGTTGCAGATATCACAGCTATGTTTGTGATGAGTAACCCTTTAAGCATTTTTCAGATGATACCCCATAACCTCTAATTATCTATCTCTCCATCATTTTGAACCTGTTCTACATTGAGTAAGGTTATAACCGGATCTCATATGTCTTCCTGTGTACCAGTATTATCTTGGAAGTTGTACCGAAGTTGATTATGAGGTCAGGCTTGTTTAACAAACGATATATTGTGACCTCACAAGCAGTATATAAAGCTAGGCAGCAAGCAGATTATGCCAGTGATCTTGAGGAAGGGTAAAGCAAATAGGTTAGTAAAGACAGTTCCAGCTTGATTGATCTAACTTCTACTGGCAAATTTCACGATACAGCAGTGTATATTGAGCTACCATGAGCCTTGAGTTTATGTTTCTTGGGAGTGTCTTGTTTGCATTCATTTTCTTCATCCTAAAAATTTTAATACAGGTGAGTTGTACACAGGTGATTGTTTTCTCATTAACATAACACAGTAAGTGGGTGGACATATTTTGGAAGACTATGGAATCAATTCAGGTACTTCTGAATATATTTAAGTTGGAGCCTTCTTGTCCTAAATTTTTTTTGACCCTTGGTATGTTCCTTCCTAGAAATATTTAAGTTTTTATTAATGTTTAATAGTTGTCATTGGTTAGAAATATGTATAGGTTATTAAGCATATGCTGAACTCTAGAGAACATTCCTTTCAGCATGATTAACAAGGATGCTTAATATACCCAGTCTCCAAATGTGTATCATTTTAAAAATGCATTAGTTCTCTTGAATTCTGTCTCTACTATGATGAATTTGTATCAAAAGGAGAAGTCCTTTCTATATGCCTAAAGTCATAAGCATAAGGATTTTACAATTGAATTTTGACCCTAATCAAATTCTTATGATTTATTCATATATTGTAGGGTAACACTTTAGTGATAAATTTCCTTTTTGTGTAAGACCATTTAGTCACAGGTGGTTACATTTATTGATTAAAGCTCTTTCTGTTTATATTAGAATCCTGTTCTGTCTATATTAGAATCCAAAATCAAGATGAGCAATCTTGAAATATTTTCCCTTGAAACTGATTATGCTGAAAAAAAGAGAATTTAATATATAGTAAATATGGAAATTACAAATAATGAATTATTTTAATAATGTGTTGCTTTTCATTTATTTGACCTTTTGCGTCCTACTGAAGCACTTAGTTGGGACATTTTTCACATAACTCCGTTCATGGTTTGGGAAATGTGGGTCATTTCTAATTACTCTAAAATCTAGTTATATGTGAGAATTTATGTTTTGCTTTTGTTTTCACTAAAAAGGTAATGGAGGATACTTTGCCTTAAAGATCAGAGATGTTGCTGGTGGATATCACTGAACTTCACAAGGTAAGACATTAATATATGGTTTCCTTTATTTTAATTCTCTGTCAATGATGCCCGTCCACATAATTACATCTATATCTCTTGTAAAAATTTTGGTCATTACGTAAAGAATATATAATGAGGGAGTTATTCCAATTTCTATGCTTCACATATCAAGATAGTTGAAATTTCTTTTACAGATTACTCTGCATGAAAGGCCAAGAAGTTAACATCTACAATAGAGTTAACGACAACTCTTTGTCAGTCAAACAAGAACAATGGTGTGACTCTTACAGGCAACGATTTCAACGCTGTCATGATGATTACACTCCCATATCCAATCTTTATATATAAGTGAATCCTAGATGATCTGGATATGATTCAAAAGCAACTGTAATGAAGGAAAAATTTCTATCTATGAGAAACCTACTTGACCACAGTAAGATTATGCAGTTACACTCCCTGAATCTTGCAACAGTGACTGATAAACCAGCAAATAAAATCTTTAATTATTTCAAATCATTTCCTTGTTGTAAATTAGTATTATTTAGAACACCTCTCCACTCTGATATTCCTGATACTTATAATACCCCTATATGTAAATAATTAATTATATGTATTGGATAATTTTCATGGGAAAAGAAATTAGGATCACCATACAAAAATATGAAATTCAAATTGTTGGGTATTTTCCACTAAGATGCATTTAATTGAGCTGAGATATCACAATCAGACAGCATATGGGTTGTTAAATTTTCTGTAAGTGATGGTAGCATGAAATTGTTACTATCTACAACTTTTACTAATATGAGAGGAATTCAATGTTCCTGTTTTCTATTAGAAAATGTAAAGTTTCAATAAATGATCTTTTTTCATGATCGCTATCCTTTACAATGCTTAATGTATTTTTAAAATTAGCTGTTCCTTTTTAATATATGTTTCATTGTAATTATACATGTCTGTAACTTTTTTATGGTCACACTGTGAAAAATGCAGATGCTTCAAATCAATAAGAATTAATTATATATTTTTAATAATTTAAAATGTGTCATATCTATGCATATAGCAAAAGAATAGCCTATAACATTTGGACTTCTTAGAAATGTGATTATTAACCTGAAATGTACAAAAAAGGCACAATAGAGCTGTGCCTGCTTAGTTCAATTTGAAGACACAGAATATACATTTATCTCTCAAGCTGGTATTTAACCAATGAGGCCTTCTACAAAATAGATCCTGAGAGCCAGAGCCAAACAACAGGATACCAAATGCTCTTTGGAAGAATCCTGGCAATGGCTATGGAAATTTCCTGTGATTGAGTCTAAAGAACATCGAATACTGAGAAATAATCTACCCCTTGAGTGAAATCAGGGACTGAACACACAGTAAGGAAGCATACAAGCAAAGGACTCCCACCCAGTAAATATGACACAAGTGTGTATTTATGTGAGTCCATGAATAACTTGTGATGGAATTAATGTCATCCAGGTCTGTATGCATGTCCTCTTCTCCTAATTTTTCTGCCATATGCCTTCAGTCAGAGATAATGTGACTAGCAGTGTAGTTATATCAATATTTTGAAACAAGGTAGTACCCTGTTGTCAGTGAAGAAAATTCCCAATATGGGAAGTGGCCGTATGAGGAAAAAAAAAAGAGTACTTTATTGGAAAAAGATGTGCATGAACAAATATGTTCATGAATGAAGGAATGAAGAAATGAAGGAATAAATGAAGGAACATGCAAGAAATATTATAAAGATTCATATTTCCTGTGATATTCAAAATAAAATATCTATCACTGGAAATAATGTATCACAGTTAGCTAGAAAATATATCAACAGAAGACATACGTTTAATAGATAAAAGGTTATAAACTCACATATACTTTACTCATCTCTAAAGTGCTTATTATGATACCTTCAAAGATACTTTGAACAATAGCAAGGTTCATCAATATGCACAGTAAATGGTACAATGAACTCAAAACCCACTTCTTCCTATTCCTAGATGAATGCATGTTACAAACTTTAAGAATTTATTTTTAAACTTGAATCTCAATGGAAGAAACCAGGAAACTAGAAAATAATCACATATGTGAGAGATTAATATCTCCACATCCATGCTGATAGCAGTTAACTTATATAGTAATGTTTTGTTTGGTAACGCTAATTTTTGTTTCCCTATTGCCTGAATAATAATTAGTTTCAGAGCATGCCTGTGTGGTTTTCTACATAGAATTGGGTATTTACATTCTACTTTCTCTATTGTTACTGGTAGAGTGGACACACACACACACACACACACACAAACACACACACACACACACACACACATACACACTCACATACACTTAAAATTATTTTCAGGTGTGTTGGTAGTCTTCTTCAGTTATGTGATTTTAACTTGGACCATCCATATTTTGGGCCTCTCTCTCGATCATCTTTTCCTCTGTCTGCTGATCATTTCCATCCCTGTAATTATTTCAAATAGCATCAATTAGGGTCAGAATTTTGACTTTGGAATGTTCCTACTCTTCCTCATTTGATGCCCTCTATTCCATATGGAGGTGGACTCTATTAATACCCTCTCCCTATGGTCCAGCATTTCCTGTAGGGTCCCTCTTTATTAGTCACAGGAGTCTCATTTCCCAGTTCTCTGGTGTTGTCTGGAGGGTCTCCTCAACCTCCTGTCCCCCGAGGTTGCCTGTTACCCTTCTTTCTGCTGGCCCTTAGGGCTTCAGTCTTTCCCTTCACCCAATACCAGATGAGGTTCCACTTACTTCTCACTTCCAAACCCTGTACACTATCTATGTAAGGTTCCTCCCTTCCTGCCCACCTGTGATTGGTTTCTTTTTTATACCAAGTGGGAGTGATGAGTCCTCTCTTGGGAAATTTGGGTTGTTTACCATTCTGATTTCTGTGGCTAATATTCACTTATTAGTGAGTACATACCATGCATGCCCCTTTGTTTCTATGTTACCTTACTCAGGGTGATATTTTGTACTTCCATCAATTTGCCCGAAAAATAAGCATCTTTAAAGTGCAAAGTCAGACTAATAGTTTTTACACCACACCTCTGTTGGATGTGTTTATAGTTTGTGCCATTTCAGTGCATTTTTTTTGGTATTCCACCGTGCCATCACACCTTGTTCTGCAGTTCTGATTCAATAAAATAAACCAGGCTGATGAGCAGTCAGGAAATATCCATGTTTATGTTTGGTGTAGTGGTGTGTATTATAATGCCAATTTCTATAGGCAAAGGGAAGATCTAGTGCTACACACCTTTTTATCTTATTTTGTTTTAAACTTTCCTATTCATTCTAAAACACCAGTAAAATTTAATTGGCTAGAGCCAACTGCTGGACTAATTAGATGTATGTGTATATAACTGTGTCCACACAGTTGGAGAAGGTGAAACCAGCAAAAAAAGAAGCTGGCATGGAAGAGGAGTCATGGGTTAGAAGTCAAGACAATGTGTCCCCAATGATGTCCAGTTGTATTTACAAGCAGCTTAGATTAAACTTATAATTAATAACATAAGTATGTTGATAGGAAAGGAATAATATCAGGAAAGGAAAATGGCTGAGAGGGTAGATGTATAGACAGGTCTTTTGGCATTTGAGGGTTATTGTAACTAAAAGATGTCTCTCTATTTTTTCCTAGGTATGGAATGAATGAGGCAGGGTCTAATCCTAAATTGGAAATAAAATTTTCTACAATAGGGTGGCACCGCAACTTTAGGCAAAAATACACTTTATTTTTAAAACATAATTTCAGAATCTGGAACCGAAGTATCTCCTGGTTCTTTTATGATCAGGATGTAGAGAGAATTATTTTCTCAGTAAAACTGAATTTTTAAGAAGCTGCTTCAGCAGGGTTTTTCTCATTACATTGCTGGTTATGTTACAATGGCAAAATAATGACTAATTTGGCTTTTATGATTATTAGGTATATAGTATTCACAAAGACACATGTGCAACTGCCTCAATCCAAACCAAACAATGGATCAGGGACCAACTCAATATTCACCCTTGGATTTTCCCATAAGAATTCTATGATGCCTTGGAAGTGAAATTTAATTGCAAGGAGGATAGAAGTCTCTGATACACCATCCATTAAGAGAAGTCTAGCTCATAGTGTGGAATACAACTCTTCATGACTCTCACAATCAACAGTAACCCAGTCCAAATATGGAGGAGAGAAAATAAATGAAATTTTAAGGCTACCTTAAGAACATGGTTTCTTTAAAAAATTGCTCCAATGAAATAGCAGAACTGCTTTGCTTAATACAAGAAAATTATGTGGGCTTTAGAATAAGATTATAGAGAAATTGAAAGGAAATTTAAATGAAGTTAAATTTCCAAATGATTTGATTCATGTAATGAATACAGTATACACATATACATGTAATGATCACAAAATAATAGAAAAATAAATGAAAATGTTAAGAATTGAAATATATAGAAGGCAGGAATATGTGCAATTAATGTAAATGTACTCAATTGTGAAAACCTGGATGATTGAACAAATCCAGGTTTTGATCTCACTGCTTAAGGAACAAACACAAGGAGAGTTGAGGTTCCATAACTATTGATGTTCATTTCTGGGTGTTCAATTCTATTCCATTGATCTAACGACCTGTCATGCAGTTTTTGACACCTGGCCCATAGTACTGCTAGAGGTCTGGAATACTGATTCTGCCAGAAGTTCTTTTTTTTTTTTAATTCGATATATTTTTATTTACATTTCAAATGATTTCCACTTTACTTGCCCCCCACCCCCGAAAGTCCAATAAGCACCCTTCTCTCCCCCTTTCCTCCCATCCTCCCCTTCCCACTTTCCCATTCTGGTTTTGCCAAATACTGCTTCACTAAGTCTTTCCAGAACAAGGGGCCACTCCTCCTTTCTTCTTGTACCTCATTTGATGTATGGATTATGTTTTGGGTATTCCAATTTTCTAGGTTAATATCCACTTATTAGTGAGTGCATACCATGATTCAACTTTTGAGTCTGGGTTACCTCACTTAGTATGATGTTCTCTAGCTCCATCCATTAGCCTAAGAATTTCATGAATTCATTGTTTTTAATGGATGAATAGTACTCTATTGTGTAGATATACCACATTTTTTGCATCCACTCTTCTGTTGAGGGATACCTGGGTTTTTTTCCAGCATCTGGCAATTATAAATAGGGCTGCTATGAACATAGTAGAGCATGTATCCTTATTACATGGTGGGGAATCCTCTGGGTATATGCCCAGGAGTGGTATAGTAGGATCTTCTGGAAGTGAGGTGCCCAGTTTTCGGTGGAACCGCCAGACTGATTTCTAGAGTGGTTGTACAAATTTGCAACCCCACCAGCAGTGGAGGAGTATTCCTCTTTCTCCACATCCTCACCAACACCTGCTGTTTCCTGAATTTTTAATCTTAGAAATTCTGACTGATGTAAGGTGAAATCTCAGGGTTGTTTTGATTTGCATTTCCCTAACGACAAATGAACTTGAGCATTTTTTAAGATGCTTCTCCTGCATCTGAAGTCCTTCGGGTGAGAATTCTTTGTTTAACTCTGTACCCCATTTTTTAAAAGGGTTGTTTGGTTTTCTGGAGTCTAACTTCTTGAGGTCTTTATATATATTGAATATTAGCCCTCTATCTGATGTAGGATTGGTGAAGATCTTTTCCCAATTTGTTGGTTGCCGATTTGTCCTTTTAATGGTGTCCTTTGCCATACAGAAACTTTGTAATTTTATGAGGTCCCATTTGTCAAATTTTCATCTTAGAGCATACGCTATTGGTGTTCTGTTCAGAAACTTTCTACCTGTACCGATGTCCTCAAGGGACTTCCCCAGTTTCTTATTTATTAGCTTCAGAGTGTCTGGCTTTATGTGGAGGTCCTTGATCCATTTGGATTTGAGCTTAGTACAAGGAGACAAGGATGGATCAATTCGCATTCTTCTGCATGCTGACCTCCAGTTGAACCAGCACCAGTTGTTGGAAAGGCTATCTTTTTTTCCATTGGATGTTTTCAGCCCCTTTGTCGAGGATCAAGTGACCATACGTGTGTGGGTTCATTTCTGGATCTTCAGTCCTGTTCCATTTATCTGCCTGCCTGTCACTTTACCAATACCATGCAGTTTTTAACACTATTGCTCTGTAGTATTGCTTGAGGTCAGGAATACTGATTCCCCCAGAATTTCTTTTGTTGCTGAGAATAGTTTTAGCTATCCTTGGTTTTTTGTCATTCCAGATGAATTTGATAATTGCTCTTCCTAACTCTGTGAAGAATTGAGTTGGGATTTTGATGGGTATTGCATTGAATCTGTATATTGCTTTGACAAAATGGCGAATTTTACTATTTTGATTATACCGATCCATGAGCATGGGAGGTTTTCCCATTTTTTGAGGTCTTCTTCCATTTCCTTCTTCAGAGTCTTGAAGTTCTTTTCATACAGGTCATTCACATGTTTGGTAAGAGTCATCCCAAGATACTTTATACTGTTTGTGGATATTGTGAAGAGGGTCATTTTCCTAATTTCTTTCTCAGCCTGCTTATCCTTTGAGTATAGAAATGCCACTAATTTGGTTGAGTTGATTTTATATCCTGCCACTTTGCTGAAGTTGTTTATCAGCTGTAGGAGTTCTCTAGTGGAGTTCTTTGGGTCACTTAGGTACACTATCTTGTCATCTGCAAATAATGATAGTTTGACTTCTTCCTTTCCAATTTGTATCCCTTTGACCTCCTTATGTTGTCGAATTACCTGAGCTAGTACCTCAAGTACAATATTGAAAAGATAAGGAGAAAGGGGGGCAGCCCTGTCTAGTCCCTGATTTTAGTGGGATTGTTTCAAGTTTCTCTCCATTTAATTTGATGTTGGCTACCGGTTTGCTGTATATTGCTTTTACTACGTTTAGGTATGGGCCTTGTATTCCTGTTCTTTCCAAGACTTTATGCATGAAAGGATGCTGAATTTTTTCAAATGCTTTTTCAACATCCAATGAAATGACCGTGTGGTTTTCTCTTTGAGTTTGTTTATGTAGTGGATTGCATTGATGGATTTCCGTATATTGAACCAACCCTGCATTCCTGGGATAAAGCCTACTTGATCATGGTGGATGATTGTTTTGATGTGTTCTCAAATTCGGTTGGCAAGAATTGTATTGAGTATTTTTGCTTCGATGTTCATAAGGGAAATTGGCCTGAAGTTCTCTTTCTTTGTTGGCTCTTTGTGTGGTTTTTTTGTATCAGTGTAATTGTCATTTCGTAGAAGGAATTGGGTAGTATTCCTTCTGTTTCTATTTTGTGGAATAGTTTGAAGAGTATTAGTCTTAGGTCTTCTTTGAAGGTCTGATGGAATTCTGCACTGAAACCATCTGGTACTGTGCTTTTTTTGGTTGGAAGACTGTCTATGACTCTTTCCATTTCATTAGGCATTAGGGGACTGTTTAGATGATCTATTTGTTCCTGATTTAATTTAAGTATTTGGTATCTGTCAAGGAAATTGTCCATTTCCTCCAGATTCTCCAGCTGTGTTGAGCATAGGCTCTTGTAGCAGCATCTGATGAATTTTTGGATTTCCTCAGTTTCTGTTGTTATATCTCCCTTTTCATTTCTAAGTTTGTTAATTTGGATACTTTCTCTGTGACCTTTGGTCAGTCTGGCTAAGGGTTTATCTATCTTGTTGATATTCTCAAAGAACAAGCTCCTGGATTCATTGAATCTTTGTACAGTTGTCTTTGCTTCCAATTGATTGATTTCAGCCCTGAGTTTGATGATTTCCTGTTTCAACTCCTCCTTGCTGAGTTGGCTTCTTTTTGTTCCAGGACTTTCAGGTGTGTCGTTAAGCTGCTAGTGTATGCTCTCTCCATTTTTTTTTGGAGGCACTCAGGGCTATGAGTTTTCCTATTAGCACTGCTTTAATTGTGTCCCAAAGATTTGGGTATGTTCTGCCTTCATTTTCATTATATTCTAAAACGTCTCTGATTTCTTTCTTTATTTCTTCTTTTGCCAAGCTGTCATTGAGTAGAGTATTGCTCAGCCTCCATGTGTATGTGGGCTTTCTGTTGTTTTTGCTGCTATTGAAAACCACTCTTCCTCCATAGTGATCTGATAAGGGGCAGGGGATTAGTTTGATCTTATATTTATTGAGGTCTGTCTTGTGACCAATTATATGGTCGATTTTGAAGAAGGAACGATGAGGTGCTGAGAGAAAGGTATATTCTTTTCCTTTAGGGTGAAATATTCTATAAATATCAGTCAAATCCAATTGGTCTAAAGCTTCAATTAGTTTTACTGTGTCCCTGTTTAGTTTCTGTTTTCCCGATCGGTCCATTGAGGAGAGTGGAGTGTCGAAGGCCTCCACAATTATTGTGTTAAGTGCAAGGTCTTCTTTGAGCTTTAATAAAGTTTCTTTTACAAATGAGTGTGCCCTTGCATTTGATGCATAGATGTTCAGAACTGAAAGTGTTTCTTGCTGGATTTTTCCTTTGACCAGCAAGAAGTGTTCTTCTGTGTCTCTTTTGATGACTTTAGGTTGAAAGTCAATTTTATCTGATATTAGAATAGCTAGAAAGAGCAATTATCAAATTCATATAGAACAACAAAAAATCCAGGATAGCTAAAACTATTCTCAGCAACAAAAGAAAATCTGGGGGAATCAGTATCCCTGACCTCAAGCAATACTACAGAGCAATAGTGTTAAAAACTGCATGGTTGTGGTACAGTGACAGGCAGGAGGATCAATGGAACAGGATTGAAGATCCAGAAATGAACCCACACACCTATGGCCACTTGAACCTCGAAAAAGAGGCTGAAAACACCCAATGGAAAAAAGATAGCCTTTTCAACAAATGGTGCTGGTTCAACTGGAGGGCAGCATGCAGAAGAATGCGAATTGATCCATCCTTGTCTCCTTGTACTAAGCTCAAATCCAAATGGATCAAGGACCTCCACATAAAGCCAGACACTCTGAAGCTAATAGAAAAGAAACTGGGGAAGACCGTTGAGTACAGCGGTACAGGGAGAAAGTTTCTGAACAGAACACCAATAGCGTATGCTCTAAGAGCAAGAAATGTCAAATGGGACCTCATAAAATTACAAAGTTTCTGTATGGCAAAGAACACCATCAAGAAGACAAATCGGCAACCAACAAATTGGGAAAAGATCTTCACCAATCCTACATCAGATAGAGGGCTAATATCCAATATATATAAAGAACTCAAGAAGTTAGACTCCAGAAAACCAAACAACCCTATTAAAAAATGGGGTACAGAGTTAAACAAAGAATTCTCACCTGAAGAACTTCGGATGGCGGAGAAGCACCTTCAAAAACGCTCAACTTCATTAGTCATTAGGGAAATGCAAATCAAAACAACCCTGAGATTTCATCTTACACCAGTCAGAATGGCTAAGATTAAAAATTCAGGAGACAGCAGGTGTTGGAGAGGGTGTGGAGAAAGAGGAACACTCCTCCACTGCTGGTGGGGTTGCAAATTTGTACAACCACTCTGGAAATCAGTCTGGCGATTCCTCTGAAAACTGGGCACCTCACTTCCAGAAGATCCTGCTATACCACTCCTGGGCATATACCCAGAGGATTCCCCACCATGTAATAAGGATACATGCTCTACTATGTTCAAAGCAGCCCTATTTATAATTGCCAGATGCTGGAAAGAACCCAGGTATCCCTCAACAGAAGAGTGGATGCAAAAAATGTGATATATCTACACAATGGAGTACTATTCAGCCATTAGAAACAATGAATTCATGAAATTCTTAGGCAAATGAATGGAGCTAGAGAACATCATACTAAGTGAGGTAACCCAGACTCAAAAAGTGAATCATGGTATGCACTCACTAATAAGTGGATATTAACCTAGAAAACTGGAATACCCAAAACATAATCCACACATCAAATGAGGTACAAGAAGAAAGGAGGAGTGGCTCCTGGTTCTGGAAAGACTCAGTGAAGCAGTATTCGACAAAACCAGAACGGGGAAGTGGGAAGGGGTGGGTGGGAGGACAGGGGAAGACAAGGGGGCTTACAGGGCTTTCAGGGAGTGGGGGCTAGAAAAGGGGAAATCATTTGAAATGTAAATAAATTATATCTAATAAAAAAATTAAAAAAAAAAGAATAGCTAGTCCTGCTCATTACCTGTGACCATTGGCTTGTAAGATTGTCTTCCAGCCTTTTAGTCGAAGATATTTTGTATCTTTGACACTGAGGTGTGTCTCCTGTATGCAGCAAATTTTAGGGTCCTGTTTCCTTATCCAGTCTGTTAGTCTATGTCTTTTTATTGGGGAATTGAGACCATTGACATTAAGAGATATTAAGGAATAGTGATTATTACTTCCTGTCATTTTTGATGTTCTTTTTATATTTGAGTGGTTATCTTCTTTTGTGTTTGATGAAGGAAGGTAACTATCTTGCTTTTCCCAGGATGTAGTTTCACTCCTTGTATTGGAGTTTTCCTCCTATTATTCTTTGCAGAGCTGGGTTTGTGGAAAGATATTGGGTAAATTTGGTTTTGTCATGGAATATCTTGGTTTCTCCATCTATGGTGAATGAGAGTTTTGCTGGGTATAGTAGTCTTGGCTGACATTTGTGTTCTCTTTGAGTCTGAATAAGATCTGCCCAGGATTATCTAGCTTGCATGGTCTCTGGTGAGAAGTCTGGTGTGATTCTGATAGGTCTTCCTTTATATGTTACTTGGCCTATTTCTCTTACTGCCTTTAATATTCTTCCTTTGTTTAGTGCATTGGGGGTTTTGATTATTATGTGATGGGAGGTATTTCTGCTCAGGTCCAGTCTGTTTGGAGTTGTGTAGGCTTCTTGTATATTCATAGGCATCTCTTTCTTTAGGTTAGGGAAGTTTTCTTCCAAAATTTTATTGAAGATATTTGCTGGCCCTTTCTGTTGTAAATATTCACTCTCATCTATACCTATAATCCTTAGGTTTGCTCTTCTCATTGTATCCTGGATGTTCTGGGACACAAGCTTTTTGCATTATGTATTTTCTTCGACAGTTGAGTCAATGGTTTCTATGGTATCTTCAGCATCTGAGATTCTTTCTTCCATCTCTAGTATTATGTTGTTTATATTTGCATCTATGGCCCCTGATTTCTTCTCAAGGTTTTCTATCTCCAAAGTTGTCTCCCTTTGTGATTTCTTAGTTATTTATGCTTCTGTTTTTAGATCCTGGATGGTTTTGCTCAGTTCCATCATTTGTTTGTTTGTGTTATCATTTAATTCTTTAAGAGATTTTTGTGTTTCCTCTTTCATGACTTCTGCTTGTTGACGCAAGTTTTCCTGCATTTCTTTAAGGTTTTTTTTTTTTTTTTTTTTTTTTTTTTTTTTTTTGCATTTCTTCTTTATTGGCGTCTATCTCTTGGGCCTTATTCTCCTGAATTTCTTTAAGAGATTTTTGTGTTTCCATTATACGAGTTTCTAGCTTATTCATGTTCCCCTGTATTTATTTAAGAGATTCATTCATGTCCTTTTTGTGTTCTTCTAGCAGCATCATGACCAGTGATTTTAAATTCAAATCTTGTTTCTCCGGTGTGTTGGCATACTAGGACTTGCTGATGTTGGAGAATTTGGTTCAGATGCTGCCACATTGCCTAGATTTCTGTTAGTAGCATTCCTGCTTTTGCCCTTTGCCATCTTGTTCTCTGGAGGTAGTTGGTCTTGTCTCTGACTGGTGTTTCAGCCTCCTGAGAGGCTCTAGGGCTCTTTCTGCAACACTGGATGGCAGGGTTTCCCCTGTTGCAGATTGTTGATGTGCTGTCCTCCTCTTGGGTGCTTTTGCAGCCCTAGTGTATTTTGCCCCAGATTGTGACTGTGAACCAGATGGTGCCCGTTTCCTCCTTCAGGGAGTGCTGAAGGGTGTATGATGTGGGGACCTTTTCTGTGTGCTGATCACTCTGCTGTCCAGCAGAACTCCCAACCGAGTTGTTGCACACAAGGCTTACCTAGCTGCTCAGGCCCTGAGTTTAGGCAAAAGCCTGGCAGGCCAATGTCTGAGCAAAGTTCCCCTCAGTTGTGAGTGTTAATTGGGTCTGTCAGGTGGCCAGGATGGCAGTGTGTGCGTGCTCCCTGAGAGTGCTTGGAGAGTCTGCTGGGCTAAGAACCTCCTGGTCGGGTCCGCACATAGGTGGCCCATCGAGCAGCTCAGGGTTTGGGGGCAGTCCAGGGCCTGACCTTCTTAGACCCCAGCTATGTCAGCCTCGGGCTATGACTCTTAGCCAGTTTTGCCTGATAGGATGCTCTGGCTTCCTGTATGCAAAATGGCGGCAGCGCTCGCAGGAGCATGTGCTGGCCTTGGCTAACAACATCCTAGCCTGGTCGGCACACAGATGGTTCACTGAGCAGCCCAGGGCCTGGGGGCAGTCCAGGGCCTGACCGTCTTAGACCCCTGCTATGTCCACCTCGGGCTATGCCTGTTAGCAGGTTTGGTTTTGCCTGCTAGGACTCTCTGGCTTCCCGTAGGAAAAATGGCGGGGGGCACACGCACTGGCCCGGGCAAACAACTTCCTAGCCAGGTTTGCACACTGGTGGCCCCCTGACCAGCCCAGGGCCTGGGTGCAGGCCAATACCTGTCGGCCTTAGGAAACCCCCACCCCCCGCAATATTGGTCTCGGGTTGTATTTGCATACCTCAGTCTGTCTGATTTCTCTGGTGTCCAAGAACCAATATGGAGGCCTAGTATCTGACAGGCGGGAGGCAAATTTCTGAAGTGGCTTCGGGGTGGTGAAAGGCGCTGTAAATCCTCAGCGGCTTGCAGCCCGGCTCACCAGCGATGGCCAGTGGTCGTGGGCACAGGGTCTGCCTGGACCCTGTCAGCCAGGTTCTACTACTGATGGCCCTTCCTCTGGACCAGCCGCTGCTGCTGCTGCTACTGCAGCCACCGCTCCCACCGCCCTCTGCCAGAAGTTCTTATACTGTTGAGAATAACTTTAGGTATCCTGGCTTTTGTCATCCCAGGTGAATTTGAGAATTGCTCTTTCTAACTCTATGAGAAACTGAATTGGGATTTTGATGATGATTGTAATGAATCTGTACATTGATTTTCGCAAAAAGGCCATTTTTGCTATATTAATCCTGCCAATCAAAAAGCGTTTTTCTATCTTCTGAGGTCATCTTTAATGTCTTCCTTCAAAGACTTGAGATTCCTGTCATACAGATCTTTCTCTTGCTTGCTTAGAGTCATGACAAGATTCTCTGTATTGTTTGTGGTTATTTTGAAGGGTGTTATTTCCCTACTTTCTTTCTCAGCCAGTTTACCCTTTGAGTATAGGAAGGCTACTGATTTGCTTGATTTAATTTTATATCCAGCCACTTTGCTGAAGTGGCTTATCAGATGTAGGAGTTCTCTGGTTGAGTTTTTTGGGTTGCTTAAGTATATTATCAAATCATCTGAAAATAGTGATATTTTGACTTTGTCCTTTCCAATTTGTATTCGGTTGACCTATTTTTGTTGTCTAATTGCTCTAGCTAGGACTCCAAGTACTGTATTGAATAAGTATGTTGTTAGAGGTCAGCCTTGACTAGCTCATGCTTTTAGTGGGATTGCTTCACTTTTCTCTCCATTTATTTTGATGTTGGCTCATGGTTTTGTGTACATTGCTTTTACTATGTTTAGGTATGGGCTTTGATTTCCTGTTCTTTCCAAGACTTTTACCCTGAAAGTATGCGGAATTTTATCAAATACTTTTCCAGCATCTATTCAAATGACCTTTTTTTTTCTTTGAGTGTGTTTTTGTTGTGGATTTTTCATTGATGTATTTCCATATGTTGAACCATCCATGTATCCTTGGGATAAAGCCTACTTGATCATGATTAATGATCCTTTTGTTGTGTTGTTAGATTCGTTTGGCAAAAACGATTTTATTGTGTATTTTACAGCTATAGGAATTGGGCTAAAGTTCTTGTTCCTTTTTGGATCTTTGTGTGGTTTTGGAGTCAGAAAATTGTCATTTCATCCAATCACTATGCTTCAATTCATTGTGTTTGTATATTCTGGACTAGTTTGAATAGTATTTTTGTTTGGAATTCTTGGAAGTTCTAAAAAATTGTGCACTAAGCCATCTGGTCCTGTGCTATTTTTTGTTGGGAGATGGTCAATGACCACATCTATTCCTTAGGGCTTATGGTTCCATTTAGATGGTCTATCTGATTCTGATTAAACTTTGGTAGTTGGTATCTGTCTTGGAAATTGCCCATTTGCTCCAGATTTTGCTGTTGTGTTGAGTATAGCCTTTTGTGATATGATTTGATAATTTTTTGACTCTCCCCAGTTTCTGCTGCCATTTCTCCATTTTCATTTCGGGTTTTTGTTAATTTTGCTACAGTCACTGTGCCGTCTGCTTAGCCAGGCTAAAGGTTTATCCATCTTGTTCATATTCTCAAAGAACCAGCTCCTGGTTCTGTTGATTCTTTGTATGGTTCTCTGTAGTTCAATTTGGTTGATTTCAGCCCTGAGTTTGAAGCTTTCCTGCCTCCTGCTCCTCTTGGTTGAATTTGCTTCTTTCTGTTCCAAAGCATTCAGATGCGCCATTATGCTGGTACTGTATACTCTCTCCAGCTTCATTTTGGAGGCACTCAGGGCTATGAGATTTCCTCTTAGCACTGCTTTCATTGTGTCCCATAAATTTGGGTATGCTATGCCTTCATTTTCACTAAATTTCAAAATGGTTTTGGTATCTTTCCTTATTTCTTCCTTGACCATGCTATCATTGTGTATTCTTCAGCTTCCATGTGTTTGTGGGCTTTGTTTTGCTTTTGCTCTTTTGAAGACCATCTTTACTCCATAATGATCTGACAGGAGGCATGGAATTAGTTTGACCTTCTCCTATCTGTTGAGTTATGTTCAATTTTAGAGAAGGTTCCATGAGGCGCTGAGAAGAAGGTATATACTTTTGATTTTGAATGAAATGTTCTACAGATATATATGAAAGCCATTTGGTCCAAAACTACTGTAATTTTTACTGTGTCTCTGTTTAGTTTGTGTTTCTCTGATCTTTCAATTGAGGACCATGACATGTTGGAGTCACCCACAGCTAGTGTCTGTCGTGGGATGTGTGCCTTAAGCTTTAGTAAATTCCTTTACAAATGTATGTGCTCATGTATTTGGAGCATAGGTGTTCAGAATTGAGAGTTCTTCCTGGTAGATTTTTCCTTTAATGAGTATAAAGTGTCCTTCTGTACCTTTTTTGATGAAATTGGTTGAAAGTCTTTTTTATCTGATATTAGAATGGCTACTCCAGCTTTTTTATTGGACCATTTGCTTGGAAAACTGTTTTCCAGACTTGAACACTGAAGTAGTCTTAGCTTTGACAGTAAGATGTGCTTCCTGTATGAAGACAAATGTTGGGTCTTGCTTGCATATCCAGTCTATTAATCTATGTTTTAAATTGAGTAATTGAATTCACTGATGTAAAGCAATATTAAGGCATAGTGATAGTTGCTTTCTACTATTTTTGATGTAATTTTTATGTTTGTGTGGATATCTTCTTTAGGATTTGTTGAAGGAAGATTAATTTTTTACTTTTTTGGTGTTTTCCATTCATTATACTATGTAGGGTTGGCTTTAAGGAAAGATACTGAGTAAATTAGTTTTTTATCATGAAATACCTTGTTTCTCTATCAATGGTAATTGATAGATTTGCTGGATATTGCAATTGCATTCTGGGTATTATTTGTGGTTCTTTAGTTTCTGCCTGTCATCTGCCCATGCTCTTCTGTCTGTCCTAGTCTCTGGTGAAAAGTCATGTGTAATTCTGATAGATCTACCTTTATATGTTACTTGACATTTTCTTCTTACAGCTTTTAATATTTTTTTGTACATTTGGTGTGTTTTTTTTATACTTTTATTTTCTGTATTCTTTGTTTGCATTCCAAATGATTTCCCCTTTCCCAGATCCCCCTTCCCCATATGTCCGATAAACCTTCTTCTCTCCATCAATTCTCCAATCACCTCCCTCCTTTTTCTCTGTCCTTAAATTCCCTTCCCATGCTAGATCAATCCTTTCCAGGATCTGGACCCTCTCCATACTTCTTCATGGGAGTCATTTGTTATGCAATTTGTGTCTTCGGTATTCAGAGCTTCTGGGCTAATTAATATCCACTAATCAGAGATTGCATTCCATGTGTATTCTTTTGTGTTTGGGTTACCTCACTTAGGATGATATCTTCCAGATCAAACATTTGCCTAAAAATTTTTTTAATTCGTTGTTTCTAATTACTGGGTAGTATTCCATTGTGTAAATATACCACATTTTCTGTATCTATTCCTCTTTTGAGGGGCATCTGGGATCTTTCCAGGTTCTAGCTATTATAAATAAGGCTGCTATGAACATAATGGAGCATGTGTCTTTATTGCATGCTGGGGAATCCTTTGGGTATATGTCCCGGAGAGGTATAGCATGGTCCTCTGTAAGTCTCATGTCCAGTTTTCTGAGGAACCTCCAGACTGATTTCCACAGTGGTTGTACCATTTTACAGCCCCACCAGCAGTGGAGGAATGTTCCTCTTTCTCCACATCCTCGCCAACTCCTGCTGTCTCCTGAGTTTCTGACTTTAGTTATTCCTACTGGTGTAAGGTGAAATCTCAGGGTTATTTTGATATGTATTTCCCTAATGACTAATGATGTTGTGCACTTCTTAAGGTGTCTCTTGGCCATCTGAATTTCTTCAGGTGAAAATTCTTTTTAAGATCTGTACCCCATTTTTAATAGGGTTATTTGATTCCCTGGGGTCTAACTTCTTGAGTTCTTTTTATATATTGGATATTATCCCTCTATCAGATGTGGAGTTGGTGAATATCCTTTCCCAATTTGATGGTTGCTGTTTTGTCCTATTAACACTGTCCTTTGCCTTACAGAAAGTTTGTAATTTTATGAGGTCCCATTTGTCAATTCTTTATCTTAAAGCATAATCTATTCGTGATCTGTTCAGGAACTTTTCCCCTGTGCCCATGTCCTCAAGGGTCTTCCCCAGTTTCTTTTCTATTAGATTCAGTGTGTCTGGTTTTACATGGAGGTCCTTGATCCACTTGGAGTGAAGTTTACTACATTGTCATTATATCATAGGAGGGATTTCTTCTTTGTTCAAATCTCTTCGGAGTTTTGTAGGCTTCTTATACGTTCATGGACATCTGTTTCTTTAGATTAGGGAGGTTTTCTTCTATAATTTTGTTGAAGACATTTACTGGCTCATTAAATTAGAAATTTTCAAATTCTTCTAAACCTATACTCTTAACGTTTGGTCTTAGAATTTTGTCCTATATTTCCTGGATGTTTTGGTTCAGGATATTTTTGCATTTTGCATTTTCGACTGTTTTATCAATGCTTTCTCTTATATCTTTTGTAACTGAGATTTTCTCTTCTATCTCTTGTATTCTGTTGTTGATGCTGATATACATGACTTCTTTTTTTTTTCCCCTAGGTTTTCTATGTCCTTTTGTGTCTGCCTTTGTGATTTCATTATTGTTTCCACCTCCTTCCTTAGATCCTGGGTGTCTTTGTTCATTTCCTTCACCTCTTTTGTTGTGTTTTTCCATAGTTCTTCAAGGGCTTCTCCATGTTTACTAGTGTTCTCCTGTATTTCTTAAAGGGAGCTTTTTATATCCTCCTTGAAGCCCTCGATCTAGCTCTCCATCAGCATCAAGCTTTGTGATTTAAAATCCAAGTCTTGCATTCCTGGTGTTCTTGGGTATCCAGGACTTGCTGTTGTGGGAGTATTGGGTTTTTGTGGTGCCAAATCGCCTTGATTTATGTTAGCAATTTTCCTATTTTTGCATTTTGCCATCTGGTTATCTCTGGTGGTAGTTGGTCCTGCTTTCAGTGGCTGGTGTTTGCCTTCAAGCCTATCTCAGCAACCCAGGGTGAACATCTTTGCCTTGGAAGAGATTGCTGTGGTACTGTTGAGGTCCTGGGTGTAGGCAGAGTCCTGGCATAGGTGTGTCCCAAGAGATTATCTACTCTGGTGATCCGTGCCGACCAGTATGACCCTCTACACTGGCACAGGAGCAAAGATAGTTGTGGCCTTACCTCTGTACACAGGACTTCCTCTAATGGTGGGACTCTGTGCAAGTCAATGCTTCCTTGCAAGATACTTGTCCAGACTGCTGTGGGTTTACTCATCTCCTCACTGCAGGTGGGGCCCTTGTGGGATGTTTCCTGAGTGATCTTACATACTGCTGTTCCCTGTATACATGGCTGACCTGACTGACTGGTCACAAGTACAAAGATGGTAGGAACTTCACCTCTGAGTGCAGATCCTCCTCTAACCATGGGACTACAAGCAAATATTAAGAACATATGATGATTCCTTAATTTCTTTTAACATCAATGAACCCAATGCCCCATTAAAAAGACATGGATAGTTCAACATGACCCAAAATTTTGATGCATACAAGAAACAAATATGTACAGAGAACTTTGTATTACCAGCTTTACTATTTTTTTTTATAAAACGGATACTATTTTTTAATGAGTTTCATATTATCAAATGTGAAACTAGAGTTTGTTGCTAAAAAGAAAAACACCGCTTTAGGAATTAAGTACATACTTTGTTCCCCTCACAGTCCTAGCATCTTGTTCAACCCACATACTTCTTTCTAAGCAGCATTTCCTTTGTATTTTTTATTATTTTGATTATATATATATATATATATATATATATATACATATATATGTGTATATGTATATATATATATATATATGTTTAATTCATCATTTGAATTAGTTCATGTTTCAAATTATATATATATATTAAATTGTATATATATATATATATATATATATATATATATATATATATATATATATATATATATATATTTAATTGATCATTTGAATTAGTCACATTTCAAATTATATCCCCTCATCTAAGTTACCCATGCACAGGTGCCTTTCATTCTATACCTGATCTTCCACATTGGCTCTTTCACTATGAGGGTGCTCCTCTACCAACTTCCACCTCACTATGACTCTAGCATCACCCTATGCTGTGACATCCAGCATCCCAGACCCATAGCCTACTCTGAGACTGATATAAGATAAACCATACTCTGTTCTATGTGTATCTGGAACTCCATGCACATATACACTTTAGTTGGTAGATTTAGTCTCTGGGTTCTCTGGGTTGTCTGGATAGCTAATTTTCTTATCCTTATAGGATTGCATCCCCATCAACCAGTACAGTCTGTCCCCTAACTCCTCCATAGAGGTCCCTGTGGTCAGCCCAATGGTTGGTTGCACACATGTGCATCTCTAGTTGTCTTTCACAGAGTATCTCAGGGGACAACCATACCCTGTTCCTGTTAGCAAGCACTTATTTTCTTTTTTTATTCAATATATTTTTTATTTACCTTTCAAATGATTGCCACTTTTCTAGACCCCCACTCCCTGAAAGTCCCATAAACCCCTTGCCTTCCGCTGTTCTCACACCCTCCCCTTTCCACTTCCCTCTTCTGGTTTTGCCATAAACTTCTAAACTGAGTCTTTTAAGAACAAGGGGCCACTCCTCCGTTCTTCTTGTGTCTCATTTGATGTGTGGATTATGTTTTGGGAATTGCAGTTTTCTAGGTTAATATCCACTGATATTAACCTAGAAAAGGTAAGGCCACCACGATTTTTGCATACCAGGATTCATCTCTTGAGACTGGGTTACCTCACTTAGTATGATGTTGTCCAACTCCATCCATCATTGCCTAAGAATTTCATGAATTCATTGTTTCTAATGACTGAATAGTACTCCATTGCGTACTCCATTGTGTACCACCATAGTGGGGTATTCCTGTGACAACCTGACAATTTTTTGGGGATGACTGTGGAAGGACTTTGGAACTTTGAGCTAGAAAAGGCATTAGAATATTAAGAGCTGGATGGAAAATTCTGTAGGAGCTTGGAAGACAATGTTAAGAACAGTGCAGACGATGGAGGCCTGGCTTGTGAAATGTCAGAGGGAAGATTAAAAACTCGTACAGTGGCCATGTTTTGATTGTTAAAATTCTGTGGCTTTGGTTAGCTGGAGATAAAGAATCAGGTGTGAGTAGCAAGATACCAGAACTACTAAAGCAAACCTTTGTGTTACTGCGACTATTGATGCTGGTTAGCTAGAGCTAAGAAATTAGCGGTGATGAAGAAGAGACCCGCATCACTGAGATGAAATCTTCCTGTTAGTGTTTTCTGAGAGTACAGAGAGTGTGTTCTATAGATAGCCACAGTTGTAATTTATGCTGTGTCTGGACTTGGTTCTGTGTAAGATTCACCCAGATGGAATTGGATTTGAAAGCATGAAGGGCTCATGAAGAGCAGCTGCGACTCTTGTCACAGTGAGAGGCCACAGAAGGCAATTGGTGAAGGTACAGCCTCAGTTGCAATTAATGGCCCAGGACTTGAAGGGGTCATGCATAAGAGCAGAGGCTTGTCACCCTGATGAGATCCTATGGAAGGCTTTTGGTGAAGCCTAATTACAGCAGAAGTCTGTAGTATTTTGGAGATGACAGTACCATGTGATGACCACCAATAGCAGCAGCAGCAGTGGAGTACAGGCATCTGGAGTCTAGAAGACGAGCTGTGTGCTGCACAGGGCAGAGCTGAATAAGTGACCAAAGCCCTTGGAGGAACCCAGAAGATCGTGAGTTGGATCCCAGACATTGAACCATTGGAAGTTGAGTTTAGGTTTTGGTTGAGACTGTGCCCTGATATGTTTCCCTCCTGAAGGAAAAAAGTATTTTAGTGGAACTCACATTTGAGAGTTTCTATTTTTAAAAGACTTAGATATTGAAAGAGGTTGGACATTTTATGGTGATTGATCTTTTAATATGTAAAGACTGTCGGACTTTTAAAGTTATTTAGATCTTGGGAATGAATAATAAAGTAAGGGTTGAGGCTTAATAGTGATGTGTTTATGTGTCAAGTTGACAAGGGGTCAATTGTACTGGCTAGTTTTGTGTGTCAATTTGACACAAGCTTGAGTTATCACAGAGAAAGGAGCTTTAGTTCGGGAAGTGCCTCCATGACATCCAGCTGTGGCGCATTTTCTCAATTAGTGATCAAGTGGGGTGGGCCCCTTTTGGGTGGTACTTCTGTGAGGCTGGTCCTTTTGCATTCTATAAGAGAACAAGCTGAGCAAGTAAGTAAGCCAGTAAGAAACAACCTCCATGAAAGAGAAACACTCCTCCACTGCTGGTGGGTTTGCAAGATCGTGCAACCACTTTGGAAATCAGTATGGTGGTTCCTCAGAATACTGAGCATGTCACTTCCTGAGGACCCTGTTATACCACTCCTGGGCATATATCCAGAGGATTCTTCAGCATGCAATAAGCACACATGCTCCACTATGTTCATAGCAGACTTATTTGTAGTAGCCAGAACCTGGGAAGAACCTAGGTGTCCTTCAACGGAGGAATGGATACAAAAAATGTGGTACATTTACACAATGGAGTACTATTCACACAATGGAGTACCATTAGAAACAATGAATTCATGAAATTCTTAGACAAATGGATGGAGCTGGAGAACATCATACTAAGTGAGGTAAGCCAGTCTCAAAAGATCAGTCATGATATGCACTCACTGATAAGTGGATATTAGCCTAGAAACTTTGAATACCCAGGACATAATCCACAAATTAAATGATGTCCAAAAAGAATGGAGTAGTATTCCCTGGTTCTGGAAAGACTCAGTGCAAGAGTATAGGGGAATTCCAGAACAGGGAAGTAGGAAGGGGTGTATGGAAGAGCAGGGGGACGGAGGAGGGCTTCTGGGAATTGCGGGGAATGGGGACCCAGAAAAGGGGAAATCATTTGAAATGTATATAAAAATATATCAAGAAAGAAAAAAAAAAAAAAAAAAAAAAAAAAAAAAAACAATCTCCATGACTGTAGGGAGCTGCTTGCCCGTTAACTGTCGTTAACTGTTAACAAGTCCTTATTTGGATGGAGCCTGTTGAGTCTTGCGCCTTCCACATGGATAAGACCTATCAGCAATGCCCACATGGCTAAGCCTGATTGGCTGGTTATTAGTATTTAAGGGCTGGGCTGATTCTCTCGGGGTCAGAAGAAGAAGAAGTACAGGACAGAGAAGTAGTAGAAGAGGTTGAAGAAGGAGAAGAAGTACAAGGGTCCTGAGTAAACTGCTTGAAGAAGATCTTCCTGTGTTGCCTCATTCCTTGTCAGCGAGGGTGGACACGGCAACTGGTGCCGAAACCCGGGACAAGAAACTCTCCTCGTTAGTGGGGTTTGAAGATCAGAACTTCTCGCAGTCAGGGTAGTGCGCTGGTAAGTTCCTGGTTAAATGGGACAATAAAGTTCCTGGTTAAATGGGACAATAAAGTTCTCGGTGAGAGACAATAAAGTTCCCAGGCAAGGTGGGACAAAAGGGACCGTTAAAAACGGACAGCCTGTTCCTCTCTGTAAACAAAGAGGGAGGGAAAAGTTTGCAGAAGGAAAACGGAAAAAGAAAGTAACGTCCGCTGAGGATTAAGTTCGCAGATTAGCAACCTAGTGAAAAGTAAAGAGCTACAATTTATAGCAACCTAGTGAAAAGTAAAGAGTTACAAGTTATGGACCCTGCTCTGATAGCAGTGTCCTCCATTTTTTTCTGCTTTCTTTTTGTAAAAGGACTTAGAGCCTTAATTTTGAAAATGGGGACCTTACACACTCAACCAATTTTTCTGGCTCTTCAGGAGCTGCTTTTATCAAAGAATTTAAAGATCAAGAAATCGACCTTAGAGAGATTTCTTAATGAATGTAATACCGTGGCACCCTGGTTCGCTGTTTATGGCAGCCTGATGGTCGCCTGCTGGGATAGGTTAGGGAAGGATCTGGACTTAGCCTGGGATCAGGGCACACTCAAAGGAGGTGTAAAACCTATTTGGAAGCTTGTTAGGGGCTGTTTAGAAGATAAAAAAATGCTGTAAGGCCGTAGAGGATGGACAAACTGCTTTAGAAATCTTACCAGAGGAAAGATCAGAAAAGGCAGAGAGTGTTAAGGAAAAAGGGGCAAAGTCTCTCTACCCTGCCTCAGAAGGGTTAGGAGATTTCAGTTCAGAAGATTCTGATCTTGAGGAGGAGGAGATACATGCTCTGGTTGAACAGTTGGAGGGAGCGAGCCTAAAACAGAGGAAGAAACTTAGAGATAAGTCAGGGGTGGCAGCGCCATCAATCGGTGTGGCCGTCCCCACCCTGCCAGCACCTCCCACTCCTACACCTAATCTAGAGACTACCCAGTATAAAAGGAATTCCTTTTGTCCACGAGTTTGGACACAGGTTCGCACCGAGTTCTCTTTAGCTTATCCAGTGTTTCAGAATCCACAAGGGCAAAGGAATCATGAGCCTTTAGACTTTAAAGTTATTAAATCTCTGGCTGAATCAGTTCGAAATTATGGTAAATCTGCTGCCTTCACGGTGGCTCAAGTTGAGGTTCTCACTAGGTCCTGTATGACTCCTGGGGATTGGAGTTCGTTGGTTCATGCCTGCTAAGCCCAGGACAATACCTTGATTGGAAAGCATTTCTTATAGAATTTGCAACTGAGCAGGAGGCAGTTAACATAGTGGCGGGCAACCCACAATGGGATAGGGATATGCTCCTGGGTCAAGGAAGGTATGCCACTAACAGACTGGTTATCCGGTGCAAGTATACAATCAAGTCAATGATATTTATATAAAAGCTTGGAAGTCCCTCCCCAATAAAGGGGAGGTAACAGGAAATATTACCAAGGTTATTCAAGGGCCTATGGAGCCTTTCTCTGATTTTGTTGCTCGACTCCTCTAGACTGCCACCAGAATTTTTGGCAATGTGGATTTGGCAGGGCCCCTAATAAAGCAGCTTGCTTTTGAACAGTGCACAAAGGAGTGCAGTGCAGCTATTACCCCGTTCAAAAACAAGGGGATAGAGGAATGGATGAAAGCGTGCAGAGAGGTAGGAGGATTGGCCGGCAAGCTGGCCAATCCAGATCTCCTCTCAAACATTACAGGGCTTGGGTTATGCAAAGGCCCCGGATATTAGTGCAAGACAGCTCAAGTGGCAAGATCAGGAAGGACACTCTGGCGTGATACAGCCCTATGTCCTAGATTTGCCAATCACCATATGGGGGAGGGATTTGCTGAAGAATATGGGCTATAAATTAACCAATGAATATTCGGAAGTCTCGCAACAACTCATGAAGCAGATGGGGCATTACCCCAGAAGGGGCATTGGGAAATTTTTTCAAGGAAGGACTAGCCCAGTTGTTGCTCAACAAAGACCCGATTGGCAATGTCTGGGTTTTTCCTAGGGGCCATTGAGGAGGGTATTCCCATCACATGGAAGACAGAGGAACCGGTGTGGGTTCCTCAATAGCCCCTTTCCTCTGAAAAGCTTACAGCAGCTCATTCCTTAGTAAGTGAACAGCTCTCTCTTGGGCACATTGAAACCTCAGTATCTCCTTGGAACACACCCGTTTTCGTTATAAAAAAGAAAACAGGAAAATGGAGGCTGCTTCATGACCTCCGCGCTATTAATCAACAAATGCAAGTGATGGGTCCAGTGCAGCGAGGCCTTCCCTTGTTGTCTGCCTTACCTGGCCATTTGCCAGTCATAGTAATCGATATAAAAGACTGTTTCTTTTCAATCACCCTCTGCATTAAAGACAGGGAGCGGTTTGAATTTACCATCCCTTCCTGTAATCACGACGAACCTGATAATAGGTATGAATGGAAAGTATTACCCCAGGGCATGGCAAATAGCCCCACTATGTGTCAAGTATTTGTGAGTGCGTCATTGCTCGTCTAAGAGAGCAATATTCTAGAGTAAGATGCATCCACTACATGGATGATATCCTTCTGAGTAATAAAGATGAGAAGGTTTTGGATCAGGTTTATGAAGAGCTAATAAGATTATTGAGAAGAAAGCAATTGTTTGTTGCCCCTGATAAGGTTCTAAAAACCAGTGTAGTCTCTTATTTGGGAGCAAGATTGGATCCTCTTACAGTAGTCCCACAAAAAATTGAAATTAGAAAGGATAATCTCAAGACACCTAATGACTTTCAGAAGTTGTTGGGTGATATAAACTGGATTCGAAATTATTTGAAAACACCTAATTATGAATTAAGGCCATTATTCAATCTTTGGCCAGTGATTCAGCCCTGGATTCTCCTAGACAACTAACTAAGGAGGTTCGAGTGGCCTTGAGGAAGGTAGAGCAAGGGCTACAGGATGCAGTACTATATCGTTGCACAGAGGACTTGGATATTATCCTGTGCATTCTGCCTACCTTTTTGCAGCCTACAGGGCTGTTATGGCAGGCAGGACACTTATTATGGATTCATCCTAAAGCCTCACCAGCAAAATCCATAGAGCATTACCCCACTGCTGTTGCAAAATTGGCCTTTAATGGAATACAACAGTGTGTGCAGTTTTTTGGGAGATATCCAGCCTCCCTGATTATTCGATATACTGCTTTTCAAGTGCAAATATTATGTGGAGCAATTGATGACTGGGCCATATTGCGTTGTAGTTTCCATGGTATTATAGATAATCATTATCCCAAGCACACTTTGCTTTTGTTTTTTAAAGAACATCCTGTTGTGTTTCCAAAAGTAACTGCACAAAATCCTTTGCCAGATGCTCCCAATATATTTACAGATGGATCAAATACTGGATGTGGGGTGTATGTGGTAGAACATCAGAAACCAGTCCTGTATCAATTCCAGCCAAATTCTCCACAGGTTGTTGAGTTGCAAATTGTCTTGGAAATCTTTAAAAAATGCCTTTTCCCCTTTAATTTGCTTTCCGATTCGGCATATGTGGTAAATGTTGTAAAAATTCTAGAGGTAGCCAGACCTATAAAACAAAGCAGTACTGTTTGTCAATTACTGAGAGAGTTACAAAAGATCATTTGGCTGAGAGAGTCAAAATTTTTTATACAACGTATTCGAGCTCATACAGGCTTACCTGGCCCATTAAGTGAAGGAAATGATCTGGTTGATCGTTGCAATAGAATGGAATATGCCTTTTTGAGTTCTGTTTTGGAAAATGCCCGAATTTTTCATAAGCAATTTCATATTCCTTCAAAGACCTTGCAACGAAGGTTTGGATTATCCCAAGCAGATGCCAGACAAATTGTGCTCGAATGTCAACAATGTGTTGTTTATAATCATCCCCCTAGTTTAGGAATTAATCCAAGAGGTTTGCTACCTTTAAAAATTTGGCAAATGGATATTACTCATATTTTTGAATTTAGAACTTTAAAATATGTTCATGTTTCTGTGGATACTTGTTCTGACATCATTCATGCTACAGCCTTGATTGGAGAAAAGACACGTAACGTTATTACACATTGCCTTGAAGTATGGGCGGCTTGTGGGCAACCTCAACAGCTTAAGACAGACAATGGCCCTGCCTATACAGCTCAGTCCTTTTCAATCCTTTTGCAAGCAAATGAATATAATCTTGAATCATGGTCTACCTTATAATCCTCAGGGCCAAGGCATTGTTGAACATGCTCATCGTAGCCTTAAGGAATGTTTAACAAAACAAAAAGAGGGAATTGGGTATGGTAGAACACCCAAAGAACGACTTTCATTGGCATTATTTACTTTAAATTTTTTGAATCTGGATAATGATGGTTTGGCTGCAGCTGATCTGCACCAATGCCCTAATAATACCTTGAAGGGTTATGTTAAATGGAAAGATGTGCTTACTGGATTATGGCATGGCCCTGATCCAGTGTTGGCGTGGGCGAGAGGTTCTGTTTATGTGTTTCCTCAGACTCAACAAGATCCACTGTGGGTGCCTGAGCGGCTGACCAGACACTGCAATAAAAATGAAGATCCTCTTACTGTTACTGATTCTCGGTGAGACATTGATGCTGGTGTAGATGGAGCCAAGATGGGCGATCTTGTCGGTGTTCCCGAGACCAATGCCGATACGCCGTGATACTAAGCTGTGTCCTTGTCTTTTAGTTCTAACAAGTCTCTTGATATACCTTATTCACCTATAAAGAGGAGGAAGTGTAAATGAAAACTATGCCCTTGCAATCCTTTTGATAGTACTTTCAATTGTTTGCCTGTGGTGCATCTGCAGGATGAGGTATATCCAACAAAGACAGGTTGCAATGATGGTACAGGCATTCACAGCCATTGAAGCTGGACAGTCCTCCTAGGCCTGGCTGGCAGCCATGAAGGCCTAATAAGATGCTTTCCACGCTCAGGATGCGAGGCTAAGCACTGCACTCAGGGGCCCATGATTGGAGAGCCCTTGACGGGAGCATGTTTGACTGCACACGGGTTGGTACGCCAGAACCCGTCTCTGAGCCAAAGGTACCGGAAGGGTTTGACGAAATCCACTGGGCTGATGGCTCAGAAGGGCGTCGAAACAAGGTTCATGAGTCCACGCGATGGGCAAATGATATATCAGAGGTCAAACCTCTACTCTCACCTGAATGCCTGTTTAAAAAGAAAAAGGAGGAACTATAGGGAGCTGCTTGCCCGTGAACTGTTGTTAACTGTCGTTAATTGTCGTTAACTGTTAACAAGTCCTTATTTGGGTGGAGCCTGTTGAGTCTTGCGCCTTCCACGTGGATACAACCTATCAGCAATGCCCACGTGGCTAAGCCTGATTGGCTGTCTATTAGTATTTAAGGGCTGGGCTGATTCTCTCGGGGTCAGAAGAAGAAGAAGTACAGGAGGGAGAAGTAGTAGAAGAGGGAGAAGAAGGAGAAGAAGTACAAGGATCCTGAGTAAACTGCTTGAAGAAGATCTTCCTGTGTTGCGTCATTCCTCGCAGGCGAGGGTGGACGCCACACATGACCTCTGCATCAGCTCGTGCTTCCTGACCTGCTTGAGTTCCAGTCCAGACTGTCTTTTGTGATGTACTGCAATGTGGAAGTGTAAGCTCAATAAACCCCCCCCCCAAAAAAAAGTGTTTCTTGGTCATGATGTTTGTGAAGGAATAGAAAGCCTGACTAAGATATGTATATATACCACATTTTTTGGATCCATTCTTCTGTTGAGGTTCATCTGTGTTCTTTCCAGCTTCTGGCTATTATAAATAGTGCTGCTATGAACATATTGGAGAATGTATCTTTATTACATGCTGGGGAATCCTCTGGGTATATGCCCAGGAGTGGTATAGCAGGATCTTCCAGAAATGAGGTGCTAAGGTTTCTGAGGAACTTCCAGACTGATTTCCAGAGTGGTTCTACCAATTTGCAACCCCACCAGCAGTGGAGGAGTGTTCCTCTTTCTCCAAAACCTTACCAACACCTGCTGTCTCCTGAATTTTTAATCTTAACCATTCTGAATGCTGTAAGATGAAATTTCAGGGTTGTTTTGATTTCTTTTTCCCTGATGACTAATGAAGTTGAGCATTTTTTAAGATGCTTCTCTGCCATCCGAAGTTCATCATGTGAAAATTCTTTGTTTAACCCTGTACCCCTTTTTCAATAGGGTTATTTGGTTTTCTGGTGTCTAACTTCTTGATTTTTTGTATATATTGTATATTAATCCTCTATCTGATGTAGGGTTGGTGAAGATCTTTTCCCAGTTTGTTGGTTGCCGATTTGTCCTATTAATGGTGCCCTTTGCCTTACAGAAATTTTGTTACTTTCTGAGGTCCCATTTTTCAGTTATGATCTTAGAGCATTCACTATTGGTGATCTGTTCATAAACTTTCCCTCCTCTACAGTTGACCTCAAGGTTCTTCCCCAGTTTCTTTTCTATTAGCTTCAGAGTGTCTGGGTTTATGTATAGGTCATTGATCCATTTGGATTTGAGCTTAGTACAAGGAGACAAGGATGGATCAATTCTCATTCTTCTGCATGCTGACCTCCAGTTGAAACAGCACCATTTGTTGAAAAGGCTATCTTTTTGCCATTGGAGTTTTTTCAGCCCCTTTGTCGAAGATCAAGTGGCCATAGGTGTGTGGAGTTAGGAGTTAGGACAATCTCTTTACTGGGGGCCAAGTCTATTTTCTGGAAGTTATCTTTACATGTTCTATATCCCATTTGACATGTTTCTTTTATTTTCTTTTTATTTTGAGTTTTTAAATTTTTTATGCATTTATTTTTATTTACAGTTCTAATTGCATCTGCATCCTGGTCTAACTTGTAGCTTTAAGTTTTTTTTTTGTTGTTTTTTTTTTGTTTTGTTTTTTTGTTTTTTGTTTTTTTTTGTTTTTTCTTTTTTTGTTTTTGTTTTGTTTTGTTTTCTTTGTTTTTGCGTTTCTTATTAGCTTCTATCTCTTGAGCTTTATTCTCATGAATTTCTTTAAGTGATTTTTTTGTTTCCATTACACATGTTTCTAGTTTATTAATGTTCCCCTGTATTTCTTTAAGAGATTCATTTATGTCCTTTTTGTGTTCTTGTAGCAGCATCATGACCATTGTTTTTAAATCCAAATCTTGTTTTTCTGGTGTGTTGGCATATCAAGGACTTGCTGATGTTGAAGAGTTTAGTTCAGACTCTGCCATATTGCCTAGATTTCTGTTAGTAGCATTCCTGTGTTTGCCCTTTGCTCTCTTATTCTCTGGCATTACTTGGTCTTGTCTCTGGATGGTGTTTGAGCCTCCTGTGGGGCTCGAGAGCTATTACCACAACACTAGATGGATCAGTTTTCCTTGTCACAGATTGCTGATATGCTGTCCTCCTTTTGGGTGTCCTTGGATTCCTTGTGTGCCTTGACCCAGATTTTCTCTGTGGACGAGGTGGTGCTCTTTTGCTCCTTCAGAGAGTGCTGATTGGTATGCTACAGGACATTTCCTGAGTGATGATCACTCTGTTGGGTAGCCGAACTCCCACATGGGTTGGTGCACACAAGGGTAGCCTAGCAACTCAGGCTCTGAGTCTAGGCAAAAGCCTGGCAGGCCAAAGCCCTAGCAGAGTTTCCCCTGGGCTAGGAGTTTTAACTAGTTCTGTCAGGTTGCCAGGATGGCAGTGTGCATGAGCTCCTTGAAAGTTCCTGGAGAGTCTGCTGCTCCAACCACCTCCTGGCTGGGTTGGCACACAGATGGCCCACCAAGAAGCCCAGGTCATGGGGGCAGTCCAGGCCCTGTTGGGCCTAGACACCTGCTATGTTTAGACTCGGGCTATGACTGTTAGCTGACTTTGCCTGGTAGAACCCTCTGGTGACTGGTAGACAAAATGGCGGCATATGCCATGCTGGGCAAACACCTTCTTCTCTGGGTTGGAACACAGATGGCCCCCTGAAAAGCCCAGGGCCTGGTTGAAGACCAACGCTTGTTGGGCTTAAAGCATTGTGATGTTGGCCTCAGGTTATGTTTGCACACCTCAAGCTATCTGATCTCTCTGGCCTCCCAGAACCAAGATGGAGACAGTCTCTCATAACTGACTGGCAGGAGGCTGATTTCTGATGTGGTTTCTTTGTGGTGAAAGGCACTGTAAATCAGCCATCGCTTGCAGCCCAGCTAGCCAGCAATGGTAGTGGTGTTGGGTGGGTGCAGGACCTGCCTGGACCCTGCCACCTTGGTTCCCCTGCTGATGGTCCTTCTTCTGGACAAGTCACTGCTGCTCTTGTCACTTATCAAGCAATTCTTGGCATCAGCATTAGTGTCAAAATGTCATTTGTAGAATTTGTTGTCAATTCTTCACTACATCTTAGTCATTCTCACTGAAGTAAATAAAAATGTTATGTTTTATTTCAATTTACTTTTTACTAAGAGATTTTTTTATTCACTTTGGTTTCTGTAAATGGAATCAAGGTCCTTGGATGGACTTTCCTTGATTCTCTGGTGCATATTTTGCCCCTTTATTTCCTTTGTATGGAACAATTCTGGGATCAAAATAGGAAATTAGGAGTTAGGACAATCTCTTTACTGGGGGCCAAGTCTATTTTCTGGAAGTGGTCTTTACATGTTCTATATCCCATTTGACATGTTTCTATTATTTTCTTTTTATTTTGAGTTTTTTAATTTTTTATGCATTTTTTAATAGTTCAAATTGCATCTGCATCCTGATCTAACTTGTAACATTTAAGAATCCAAAACTCCTCCCACACTATCTCCATCAGAATTTCCACACCAACCACCAAATGATCTCACTCTCTGAGGTTTCCATTCTCTCAAAGGATAGATACATTTCTTGACTGAACGCACACCTGGCAATCCTTTTTTCTATATGTGTAGGGGCCTCAGATCAACTGGCATAGAATTCTGACTGGTTGGTGGCCCGTTGTCTCAGAAATAGTTGTGATCCAGGAGCATTGAGACTCAAGTTTGTCTTAAAGTTTGGCCCTCCACTTCAGGTTCTTTTAACTTTTTCCTAATTCAAGTACATGAAACATCAGATTGTGTTGACTAGCTGCATGTAAATACTTTCATCTGTCTCATTCTCCTACTCATTGGACATTTCAGACGACAGTAATTATAGGGCCCTTTTTTTCACACATTCATAATTTTTTAATTAATAAATGGAAACTGGTTTCATATTATATTCACTACAAAAAAGTTATAAGAACATGTCCAAGGCAACAATTTGTCCAAGAACAAATATATCATTAAACTTCTGTTTTAACATGCAAAATGTAGATTACAGAAAAGGAAAAAATTAAAAGGTAGTAAAAGCAATAAGTCAACATAATATCTGAGGATAGATAAAAGATAATCCAACTCTTCTTTTTTTAGTTCAAATCCCAATTTTCCTTTTGTTTTTCCCTCCTCGCACTTTTTTTTCCTTTTTTTTTATTCGATATATTTTATTTACATTTCAAATGATTTCCCCTTTTCTAGCCCCCCACTACCCGAAAATCCCTTAAGTCCGCTTCTCTTTCCCTGTCCTCCCACCCACCCCTTCCCACTTCCCTGTTCTGGTTTTGCCGAATACTGTTTTACTGAGTCTCTCCAGAACTAGGGGCCAGTCCTCCTTTCTCCTTGTACCTCATTTGATGTGTGGATTATGTTTTGGGTATTCCAGTTTTCTAGGTTAATAACCACTTATTAGTGAGGGCATACCATGATTCACCTTTTGAGTCTGGGTTACCTCACTTAGTATGATGTTCTCTAGCTCCATCCATTTGCCTAAGAATTTCATGAATTCATTGTTTCTAATGGCTGAATAGTACTCCATTGTGTAGATATACCACATTATTTGTATCCACTCTTCTGTTGAGGGATACCTGGGTTCTTTCCAGCATCTGGCAATTATAAATAGGGCTGCTATGAACATAGTAGAGCATGTATCCTTATTACATGGTGGGGAATCCTCTGGGTATATGCCCAGGAGTGGTATAGCAAGAACTTCTGGAAGTGAGGTGCCCAGTTTTCGGAGGAACCGCCAGACTGATTTCCAGAGTGGTTGTACCAATTTGCAGCCCCACCAGCAGTGGAGGTGTGTTCCTCTTTCTCCACACCCTCTCCGACACCTGCTGTCTCCTGAATTTTTAATCTTAGCCATTCTGACTGGTGTAAGATGAAATCTCAGGGTTGTTTTGATTTGCATTTCCCTAATGACTAATGAATTTGAGCATTTTTTAAGATGCTTCTCCACCATTCGAAGTTCTTCAGGTGTGAATTCTTTGTTTAACTCTGTACCCCATTTTTTAATAGGGTTGTTCGGTTTTCTGGAGTCTAACTTCTTGAGTTCTTTATATATATTGGATATTAGCCCTCTATCTGATGTAGGATTGGTGAAGATCTTTTCCCAATTTGTTGGTTGCCGAATTGTCCTCTTGATTGTGTCCTTTGCCTTACAGAAACTTTGTAATTTTATGAGGTCCCATTTGTCAATTCTTGCTCTTAGAGCATACGCTATTGGTGTTCTGTTCAGAAACTTTCTCCCTGTACCAATGTCCTCAAGGGACTTCCCCAGTTTCTTTTCTATTAGCTTCAGAGTGTCTGGCTTTATGTGGAGGTCCTTGATCCATTTGGATTTGAGCTTAGTACATGGAGACAAGGATGGATCAATTCACATTCTTCTGCATGCTGCCCTCCAGTTGAACCAGCACCATTTGTTGAAAAGGCTCTTTTTTCCATTGGATGTTATAAGCCTCTTTGTCGAGGATCAAGTGGCCATAGGTGTGTGGGTTCATTTCTGGATCTCCAATCCTGTTCCATTGATCCTCCTGCCTGTCACTGTACCAATACCATGCAGTTTTTAACACTATTGCTCTGCAGTATTGCTTGAGGTCAGGGATACTGATTCCCCCAGATTTTCTTTTGCTGCTGAGAATAGTTTTAGCTATCCTGGGTTTTTTGTTGTTCCAGATGAATTTGATAATTGCTCTTTCTAACTCTTTGAAGAATTGAGTTGGGATTTTGATGGGTATTGCATTGAATCTGTATATTTCTTTTGCTAAAATGGCCATTTTAACTATATTGATTCTACCGATCCATGAGCATGGGAGGTTTTCCCATTTTTTGAGGTCTTCTTCCATTTCCTTCTTCAGAGTCTTGAAGTTCTTGTCATACAGATCTTTCACATGTTTGGTAAGAGTCACCCCAAGATACATTATATTGTTTGTGGCTATTGTGAAGGGGGTCATTTCCCTAATTTCTTTCTCAGCCTGCTTATCCTTTGAGTATAGGAAGGCCACTGATTTGCTTGTGTTGATTTTATAACCTGCCACTTTGCTGAAGTTGTTTATCAGCTGTAGGAGCTCTCTAGTGGAGTTCTTTGGGTCACTTAGGTAGACTATCATGTCGTCTGCAAATAATGAAAGTTTGACTTCTTCCTTTCCAATTTGTATCCCTTTGACCTCCTTATGTTGTCGAATTGCCCGAGCTAGTACCTCAAGTACAATATTGAAAAGATAAGGTGAAAGGGGGCAGTCTTGTCTGGTCCCTGATTTCAGTGGGATTGCTTCAAGTTTCTCTCCATTTAGTTTGATGCTGGCTACCAGTTTGCTGTATATTTCTTTTACTATGTTTAGGTATGGGCCTTTAATTCCTGTTCTCTCCAAGACTTTAAGCATGAAAGGATGCTGAATTTTGTCAAATGCTTTTTCAGCATCCAATGAAATGACCATGTGGTTTTGTTCTTTGAGTTTGTTTATGTAGTGGATTGCATTGATGGATTTCCAAATATTGAACCAACCCTGCATTCCCGGGATAAAGCCTACTTGATCATGGTGGATGATCGTTTTGATGTGTTCTCAAATTCGGTTGGCAAGAATTTTATTGAGTATTTTTGCATCAATGTTCATAAGGGAAATTGGTCTGAAGTTCTCTTTCTTTGTTGGATCTTTGTGTGGCTTTGGTTTCAGCGTAATTGTGGCTTCGTAGAAGGAATTGGGTAGTGTTCCTTCTGTTTCTATTTTGTGGAAAAGTTTGAAGAGTATTGGTGTTAACTCTTCTTTGAAGGTCTGATAGAATTCTGCACTGAAACCATCTGGTCCTGTGCTTTTTTTGGTTGGAAGACTTTCTATGACTCCTTCTATTTCTTTAGACATTATGGGACTGTTTAGATGGTCTAGTTGGTCCTGATTTAAATTTGGTATTTGGTATCTGTCAAGGAAATTGTCCATTTCCTCCAGATTCTCCAGTTGTGTTGAGTACAGGCTCTTGTAGTAGGAACTGATGATTTTTTGGATTTCCTCAGTTTCCGTTGTTATATCTCCCTTTTCCTTTCTAAGTTTGTTAATTTGGATACTTTCTCTGTGCCCTTTGGTCAGTCTGGCTAAGGGTTTATCTATCTTGTTGATTTTCTCAAAGTACCAGCTCCTGGTTTTGTTGATTTTTTGTATGGTTCTCTTTGTTTCTACTTGGTTGATTTCGTCCCTGAGTTTGATGATTTCCTGCCTTCTACTCCTCCTGGGTGAAATAGCATCTTTTTGTTCCAGGGCTTTCAGGTGTGTCATTAATCTGGTAATGTGTGCTCTCTCCATTTTCTTTTTGGAGGCACTCAGGGCTATGAGTTTTCCTCTTAGCACTGCTTTCATTGTGTCCCATAGATTTGGGTATGTTGTGTTTTCATTTTCATTGTGTTCTAAAAAGTCTTTAATTTCTTTCTTTATTTCTTCCTTGACCAAGGTATCATTGAGTAGAATATTGTTCAGTTTACGCGTGTATGTGGGTTTTCTGTTGTTTTTGTTGCTATAGAAGATCACTTTACTCCATAGTGATCTGTTAGGAGGCATGGGATTAGTTCGATCTTCTTATATTTGTTGAGGTCTGCCTTGTGTCCAATTATATGGTCGATTTTGGAGAAGGTACCATGAGGTGCTGAGAAAAAGGTATATTCTTTTGCTTTAGGGTGAAATGTTCTATAAATATCAGTCAAATCCAATTGATCCAAAGCTTCAATTAGTTTTACTGTGTCCCCGTTTAGTTTATGATTTCCCGATCGGTCTATTGAGGAAAGTGGAGTGTTGAAGTCCCCCACAATTATTGTGTTAGGTGCAATGTGTGCTTTGAGCTTTAGTAAGATTTCTTTTACGAATGAGGGTGCCCTTGCATTTGGCACATAGATGTTCAGAATTTGACGTTCTTCTTGTTGGATTTTTCCTTTGACCAGCAAGAAATGTCCTTCTTTGTCTCTTTTGATGACTTTAGGTTGAAAGTCAATTTTATCTGATATTAGAATGGCCACTCTTGCTTGTTTCCTGTGACCATTGGCTTGTAAGATTGTCTTCCAGCCTTTTACTCTGAGGTGGTTTTTATCTTTGACACTGAGGTGTGTCTCCTGTATACAGCAAATTGTAGGGTCCTGTTGCCTTATCCAGTCTGTTAGTCTATGCCTTTTTATTGGGGAATTGAGACCATTGATGTTAAGAGATATTAGGGAATATTGATTATTACTTCCTATCATTTTTGATGTTCTTTTTATATTTGAGTGGTTATCTCCTTTTGGGTTTGATGAAGGAAGGTAACTATTTTGCTTTTTCCAGTGTGTAGTTTCCCTCCTTGTATTGGAGTTTTCCTCCTATTATTCTTTGCAGAGCTGGGTTTGTGGAAAGATATTGTGTGAATTTGGTTTTGTCATGGAATATCTTGGTTTCTCCATCTATGGTGAATGAGAGTTTTGCTGGGTATAGTAGTCTTGGCTGACATTTGTGTTCTCTTAGAGTCTGCATGAGATCTGCCCAGGATCTTCTAGCTTTCATGGTCTCTGGTGAGAAGTCTGATGTGATTCTGATAGGTCTTCCTTTATATGTTACTTGGCCTTTCTCTCTTACTGCCTTTAATATTCTTTCTTTGTTTAGTGCATTTGGGGTTTTGATTATTATGTGACGGGAGGTATTTCTGCTCAGCTCCAGTCTGTTTGGAGTTCTGTAGGCTTCTTGTATATTCATAGACATCTCTCTCTTTAAGTTAAGAAAGTTTTCTTCCATAATTTTGTTGAAGATATTTGCTGGCCCTTTCTGTTGTAAATCTTCACTCTCATCTACACCTATAATCCTTAGGTTTGGTCTTCTCATTGTATCCTGGATTTCCTGGATGTTCTGGGATACAAGCTTTTTGCATTTTGCATTTTCTTTGACAGTTGAGTCAATGGTTTCTATAGTATCTTCGGCATCTGAGATTCTTTCTTCCATCTCTTGTATTCTGTTGTTTATATTTGCATCTATGGCCCCTGATTTTTTCTCAAGGTTTTCTATCTCCAAAGTTGTCTCACTTTGTGATATCTTATTTGTTTCTACTTCTGTTTTTAGGTCCAGGATGGTTTTGCTCATTTCCATCATTTGTTTTTCTGTGTTTTCCTGTAATTCTTTAAGAGATTTTTGTGTTTCCTCTTTCATGACTTCTGCCTGTTGACTCAAGTTCTCCTGCATTTCTTTAAGTATTTTTTGCCTTTCTTCTTTATTGGCTTCTATCTCTTGGGCCTTATTCTCCTGCATTTCTTTAAGTGTTTTTTGTGTTTCCATTAAACGGGTTTCTAGCTTATTCATGTTCCCCTGTATTGCTTTAAGAGATTCATTCATGCCCTTTTTGTGTTCTTCTAGCAGCATCATGAACAGTGATTTTAAATCCAAATCTTGTTTCTCTGGTGTGTTGGCATAACCAGGACTTGCTGATGTTGGAGAGTTTGGTTCAGATGCTGCCATATTGCCTAGATTTCTGTTAGTAGCGTTCCTGCGTTTGCCCTTTGCCATCTTGTTCTCTGGAGCTAATTGGTCTTGTCTCCGGCTGGTGTTACAGCCTCCTGAGAGGCTCTAGGGCTATTTCTGCAACACTGGAGGGCAGGGTTTTCCCTTTTGCAGATTGCTGATGTGCTTTTCTCCTCTTGAGTGCCCTTGCAGCCCTAGTGTTCCATGCCCTAGATTGTGTCTGTGAGCCAGAAGGTGTCCGTTTGCTCCTTCAGGGAGCGCTGAGGCTGTATGCTGCAGGGACCTTTTCTGTGTGCTGATCTCTGCTGGGCAGCAGAACTCCCAACCTGGTTGGTGCACACAAGGCTAGCCTAGCTGCTCAGGCCCTGAGTCTAGGCAAAAGCCTGGCAGGCCAATGTCGGAGCAAAGTTCCCCTCAGCTGTGAGTGTTAATTGGGTCTGTCAGGTGGCTAGGATGGAGGCGTGGGCGCGCTACCTGAGACTGTTGGGAGAGTCTGCTGGGCTAACGACCTTCTGGCCGGGTCAGCACACAGATGGCCCACTGTGCAGCCCAGGGCCTGGGGGCAGTCCATGGCCTGACCGTCTGAGACCCCTGCTATGTCCGCCTCGGGCTATGCCTGTTAGTTGGTTTGGTTTTGCCTGCTGGGTCTCTCTGGCTTCCTGTAGGCAAAATGGCAGTGGTGCGCAAACCGGCCCAGATAAACAACCTCCTGGCCGGGTCAGCACACAGATGGCCCACCGAGTCGTCCAGGGCCTGACCGTCTGAGACCCCTGGTATGTCTGCCTGGGGCTATGCCTGTTAGCTGGTTTGGTTTTGCCTGCTTGGTCTCTCTGGCTTCCCTTAGGCAAAATGGCGGTGGTGCAGGCGCTGGCCCAGGGGAAAAAAACCTCCTGGCTGGGTTTGCACCCTGGTGGCCTCCCGATCAGCCCAGGGCCTCGGTGCAGGCCAACGCCCGTCGGGCTTAGACCCCCGTGATGTTGGTCTCAGGTTATATTTGCTTACCTCAGTCTGATTTCTCTGGCGACCGAGAACCAATATGGAGGCCTCGTAACTGACTGGCGGGAGGCAGAGTTCTGATGTGGCTTCTGTGTGGTGAAAGGCCCCTTAAATCCTCCGCTGCTTGCAGCCTGGATGGCCAGCGATAGCCAGTAGTCGTGGGCACAGGGTCTGCCTGGACCCTGTCCACTTGGTTCTACTACTGATAGCCCTTCCACTGGACCAGCCGCTGCTGCTGCTGCTGCTGCTGCTGCTGCTGCTGCTGCTGCTGCTGCTGCTGCCGCCCCCTGTCCTCCTAGGCGTTCTATAGGGCCCTTTTTGTGACCATTCCATAGCCTCAATAATAGTATCAAGAACTTGGGTCCTTCCATTGAGCTGTATCCCACTGCGGAGTTGTCTCTGCCCTCCTTTTCCTCTGGCTCTTCTCCATTTCTTGTCAATGTTGTTTAACAACAGAAAAAAATTGGGTCATAATCTTTGACTGTGTGATGGAACACCCATCCCTTACTGATATCCTGTATTTCTGCAGGAAGTAGGCTCTACAAGCTCATTCTCAGTGTAAGGCATTTCACATAAGGATTTTCTCATTGTGTCCTAAGAGACTCTCAACTCCCTGGTTTCTAGTACATTTTGGAGGTTGCCTGGCCTCCTACCTCCTGAAGTGGCTGTTTCCTTTCTTTCTGCTGGCCTTAGGTCTTCAGTGCTTTTCCCCTATCCAATATCTGATCATGTTTACTTTCCTCTTCTCTGGCCTGTACCTTTGCTGTCCCAGAATACTCTCATCCTCCTCCATTCCTATGATATCTATCTTTTTTCTCCAAAGTAGGCATGAGGCCCTACAGACCTCCATCCTTGTTGAGTTCTTTGCAATATATCCTGGTATTCTGCAATTTTGCCTGTGGGAATGGAATATACAGTCCTTTGAAAGCACAGATTGGTATGTGAGGACTCAATTTCTCTTTGAGCTTGTCAAATGAAAAATTTATTGTCAGTTATATAGGTCTTAATCACACTGAGTAGGCAAGACTGAATTCTTTTTTTTTTGTTTTATTTCAATTTACTTAATTATTGATGAAGTTTATTAATTTATAAAATATATCTTTACAATTATAAATTAGATACGAATCTAATCAGACCATAATAAATATTACTAATCTATTCAATATTATATTACATTGAATACTTTCAGGTCTTTGAATAATTTGATATTAATATTATATTAGAAGCATAGATGGCATAGGCGATTTGTCTACAAGCCCGCCGGGAGTGGTACCTGTGTCCTGCCCAGAGAACTGCAGAAGGAATGAAGCCCTGCAGCCATATTTGCTGCCTGTCAGGACAGAAATGGTCACTAGGTACAGTATCACCCTGAGCTTTAGATCTCTGGGGGTGCAAATCTTCAAGGGGTCTGCCTGCACTCAGGAACTAAGCACATAGCAATTCATCTGAAAGCCAGTCCGTTGCATGACCTGTGTCCTAGGTGAGAATCAACAGAGGGAGTGACCCCCACCACACCATCTTTGCTCCATAATAGGGCAGACAAAGAACACCTGGTTGACCTTGACAACTTAAGTATAGCATTGCTTGAGCCAAGACTGAGCAGGACTCCAAAGGCACAAAAGAGGAAGGCAGCATATCAGTAATCTGTGCCAGAGGAAACCCAGTCATCCAGTGTTGCAGAACTTACCTTAAAGATCCACAGTAGTTTGAAGCACCTGCCAGTGACAATAAGACCATCTAACTCCTGGGAGAACCAGATGGCTAAAGGCAAACTTAGAAACGTTACTAACAGAAACCAAGGCATTTTGGCAAGATCTGAACCCAAAACTCCAAGAATAGCAAGTCCTGGATACCCCAACACACCATAATAACAAGATTTAGATTTAAAATCACTGGTCACGATGCTGGTACGGGAACACATCAAGGACATACTTAAAGAAATTCAGGAGAAAATGGATCAAAAATTAGAAGCCCTTACAAGGGAAACACAAAAATAATTGAAAGAAATTCAGGAGAATACAATAGCCAATCAGGAAGAAATGCAAAAATGACTGAAAAAAAAAATACAAGAGAGCTGATCACCGGGGAAAAGCATAAAAGAGGAAACAATAAAATTTCTTAAATAATTAGAGGAAAACACAAACAAGCAAATGACAGGACTGAGAAAAAACTTCCAGGATCTAAAACCAGAAGTAGAAACAAATAAGAAAGCACAAAGGGAGACAACTTTGGAGATAGAAAAATTTGGGAAGAAATCAGGGATCATAGACGCAAATATCAACAACAGAATACAAGAGATAGAAGAAAGAATGTCATATGCTGAAGATACCATAGAAACCATGGACTCAACAGTTAAAGAAAATGCAAAATGCAAAAAGCTTGTAACCCAAAACATCCAGGAAATGCAGGACACAATGAGAACACCAAATTTAAGGATTATAAACATTGATGAGAGTGAAGATTTACAACTTAAAGAGCCAGCAAAAATCTTCAACAAAATTATGGAAGAAAACCTCCCTAACCTAAAGAGAGAGATACCTATGAACATACAAGAAGCCTACAGAACTCCAAAAAGACTGGACCAGAACAGAAATACCTCTGGTCAAATTATAATCAAAACCCCAAATGTACGAACCGAAGAAAGAATACTTAGGGCAGTAAGAGAAAAAGCGGAAGTAACATATAAAGGAAGACCTATCAGAATTACACCAGATTTCTCAACAGCGACCATGAAATCTAGAAGATACTGGGCAGAACTCATGCAGACTCTAAGAGAACACAAATGCCAGTGGAGACTACTATATCCAGCGAAACTCTCTATTACCATAGATGGAGAAACCAAGATATTCCATGACAAAACCAAATTTACACAATATCTTTCCACAAACCCAGCCCTACAAAGGATAATAGGGGAAAAACACCATTACAACCAGGGAAATTATACCCTGGAAAAAGCAGGACATTAAGCTTCTTTCATCAAACCCAAAGAAGATAACCACACACATATAAAATTATAATGAAAAATGATAGGAAGCAATAACCACTACTCCTTAATATCTCTTAACATCAATGGGTTCAATTCCCCAATAAAAAGACATAGACTAACAGACTGGTTATGTAAACAGGAGCCTACATTTTGCTGCATACAGGGAACACTTCAGTTTCAAAGACAAAAACTACCTTAGAGTAAAAGGCTGGAAGACAATTCTACAAGCAAATGGTCCCAGGAAACAATCCGGAGTTGCCATTCTAATTTCAGATAAAATTGACTTTCAACCTAATGTCATCAAAAGAGACATGAAAGGTCACTACTTGCTGGTCAAAGAAAAAAATCCAACAAGAACTCTCAACCCTGAACATCTATGCCCCAAATACAAGGGCACCCTCATTCGTAAAAGAAACTTCATTAAAACTCAAAGTACACATTGCAGCTAACACAATAATTGTGGGTGATTTCAACACTCCACTCTCACCAAATAGACTGATCAGGAAAACAGAAACTAAATAGGGAGACAGTGAAACTAATTGAAGGATTGAACCAATTGGAGATAACAGATATATAAAGAACATTTCATCCCAGTGCAAACGAATATACGTTTTTCTCACCACTTCATGGTACCGTCTCCAAAATAGATCATATAGTAGGTCACAAGACAGACCTCAACAAATATAAGAAGATTGAAAAAATCCCATGCCTCCTATCAGATCACTATTTAGCAAAATGGTCTTTAATAACAGCAAAAACAACAGAAATTCCACATACACATAGGAACTGAACAATAATCTACTCAATGATACCTTGGTCAAAGAAAAAATAAAGAAAGACATCAAAGATTTCTTAAAATTTAATGAAAATGAAGGCACAACATACACAAATCGATGAGACACCATGAAAGCAGTGCTAAGTGGAAAGCTCATAGCTTTGAGTGCCTCCGCAAAGAAATTAGAGAGAGTATACACTAGAAGAATACAGGAACAACTGAAAGCCCTGGAACAAGAAGAAGATGAGAAGATAATTCACCCAGGAGGAGATGAAGATAGAAAATCATCAAACTCAGGGCCGAAATCAATCAAGTAGAAACCAAGAGAACTATACAAAGAATCAACAAAACCAAAAGCTGGTTCTTTGAAAAAATCAACAAGATAGATAATCCCTTAGACAGACTAACCAAAGGGCACAGAGAAAGGAACCAAATTAACAAAATTTGAAATGAAAATGGAGATATTACAACAGAAACCAAGGAAATTCAAAAATTCATCAGATGCTAATACAAAAACATATACTCCACACAAGTGGAGAAACTGGAGGAAATGGATATTTTCTTAGAGAGATACCAATTATCAAAAATAAACCAGGATCAAATAGACCATCTAAACAGACCCATAAACCCTAAAGAAATAGAAGGTGTCATAAATAGGCTTCTGACAAAAAAAAAAAAAAAAAAAAAAAAAAAAAAAAAAAAAAACACAGGAAAAGATGGTTTCAGTGCAGAATTCAATCAGACGTTCAAAGAAGATTTAACACCAATACTCTTCAAACTTTTCCACCAAATAGAAATAGAAGGATCACTACCCAACTCCTTCTTCGAAGCCACTATTGCGCTGATACCAAAACCACACAAAGATCCAACTAAGAAAGAGAATTATAGGACAAATTCCCTTATGAATAACGATGCAAAAATACTAAATAAAATTTTTGACCACCGAATCCAAGTACACATCAAAAAGATCATCCACCATGATCAAGAAGGCTTCATTCTAGGGATGCAGGGATGATTCAATATTAGGAAATCCATAAATGCTGTACGCTACATAAACAAACTCAATGAAAAAAAAACACATCATCATTTCATTAAATGCTGAAAAGCATTAGGCAAAATTCAGCATCTTTCAAGCTAAAAGTCTTGGAAAGGACAGGAATTCGAGGACCATACTTAAACATAATAAAAGCAATATACAGCAAACAGGTAGCCAACATCAAACAAAATGGAGAGAAAGTTGAAGCAGTCCCACCAAAATCAGGGACTAGACAAAGCTCCCCCCCTCCCAATATCTTTTCAATACAGTTCTTGAAGTCTTAGCTAGAGCAGTTAGACAACATAAGGACATCAAAAGGATACAAATTGGAAAGGAAGAAGTCAACCTATTACTATTTGCAGATGATATGATAGTATACATAAGTGACCCTACAAACTCTACTAGAGAACTCCTACACCTGATAAACAACTTCAGCAATGTGGCTGGCTACAAAATCAATGCAAGCAAAGTAGTAGCCTTCATATACTAAAGGACAAGCAGACTGAGAAAGAATTTAGGGAAATGACTCCCTTCACAATAGCTACAAACAGCATAAAATATCTTGGGGTGACTCTAACCAAAGAAGTGAAAGACCTATATGACAAGAGCTTCAGATCTCTGAAAAAGAAAATCGAAGAAGATCTCAGAAAATGGAAAATTCTTCCATGCTCTTGGATAGGCAGTATTAATATAGTTAAAATGGCGATCTTGCCAAAGGCAATCTACATATTCAGTGCTATCCCCATAAATATCCTAACCCAGTTCTTCTTAGAGCTAGAAAGAGCAATTCTCAAATTCATCTCGAACAACAAAAAAACCAAGGATAGCTATAACAATACAAGGAGATCAATTCGCATTCTTCGGCATGCTGACCTACAGTTGAACCAACACCACTAGTTGAAAAGGATATCTTTTTGCCATTGGAGGTTTTTCAGTCCCTTTGTCGAAGATCAAGCGGCGATAGGTGTGTGGGCTCATTTCTGGAACTTCAATCCTGTTCCATTGATCCACCTGCCTGTCATCTTGCCAATATTATGTAGTTTTTAACAATATTGTGCTGGAGAATTGATTAACACCAGGGCTACTCATTCCCCCACAATTTCTTTTGTTGTTGATAATAGTTTTAGCTATCCTGGGTTTTTTGTTTTTCCAGATGAATTTGAGAACTGCTCTTTCTAACCCTATGAAGAATTGAGTTGGGATTTTGATGGGAATTGTGTGGAATCTGTATATTGCTTTTGGAAAAATGGCAATTTTAACTATATTAATTCTGCTGATCCCTGACCATGGGAGGTTTTTTCCATTTTTTGTGGTCTTCTTCCATTTCCTTCTTCAGAATATTGAAGTTCTTATCATACAAATCTTTTACTTGTTTGGTAAGAGTCACCCCAAGGTATTTATACTGTTTATGGCTATTGTAAAGGGTGTCATTCTCCTAATTTATTTCTCAGCCTGCTTATCCATTAGGCTGCTAGTGTATGCTCTCTCAATTTTCTTTTTGGATGCACTCAGGCCTAAGAATTTTTCTCTTAGCACTGCTTTCATTGTGTCCCAAAGATTTGGGTATGTTGTGCCTTCATTTTCATTAAATTCTAAAAAGTCTCTGATTTCTTTTTTTATTTCTTCTTTGGCCAAGGTGTCATTGAGTAGAGTATTGTTCAGCCTCCATGTTTATGCGGGCTTTCTGTTGTTTTTGTTGCTATTGAAAACCACTCTTACTCCATAGTGATCTGAGAGGAGGCATGGGATTAGTTCGATCTTCTTGTATTTGTTGAGATCTGTCTTGTGACCAATTATACGGTCGATTTTTGAGAAGGTATCACGAGGTGCTGAGAAAAAGGTATATTCTTTTGCTTTAGGGTGAAATGTTCTATAAATATCAGTCAAATCCAATTGTTCCAAAGCTTCAATTAGTTTTACTGTGTCCCTGTTTAGTTTCTGCTTTCCTGATTGAGGAGATTGGGGTGTTGAAGTCACCCTCAATTATTGTGTTAGGTGCAAGATGTGTTTTGAGCTTTAGCAAAATTTCTTTTACGAATGAAGGTGCCCTTGCATTTCGAGCATAGATGTTCAGAAGTGAATGTTCTTCTTGTGGACTTTTGCTTTGACCAGCAAGAAGTTCCTTTTGTGTCCCTTTTGATGACTTTATGTTGAAAGTCAATTTTATCTGATATTAGAATGGCTACTGTCACTTGTGTCCTGAGACAATTGGCTTTTTGAATTGTCTTCCATCCTTTTACTCTAAGTTAGTTTCTGTCTTTGAAACTGAGGTGTGTCTCCTGTATGCAGCAAAATGTAGGGTCCTGTTTCCTTATCCAGAGTGTTAGTCTATGTCTTTTTATTGGGGAATTGAGTCCATTGATGTTTACAGATATTAAGGAATAGTGATTATTACTTGCTGTCATTTTTGATGTTATTTTTATATTTGAGTGGTTATCTTCTTTTGGGTTTGATGAAAGAATGTGACTATCTTGCTTTTTCCAAGGTGTAGTTTCTCTCGTTTTATTGGAATTTTCCTCCTATTATTCTTTGCAGAGTTGGGTTTGTGGAAATATATAGTGTAAATTTGGTTTTGTCATGGAATATCTTGGTATCTCCTTCTATGGTGATTGAAAGTTTTGTTGGCTATAGTAGCCTTGGCTGACATTTGTGTTCTCTTGGAGTCTGCATGAGATCTGCCCAGCATCTTCTAGCTTTCATGGTCTCTGCTGAGAAGGCTGGTGTGAGTCTGATAGTTCTTCTTTTATATGTTACTTGGCCTTTTTCTCATATTGTCTTTAATATTCTCTCTTTGTTTAGTGCATTTGGGGTTTTGATTATTATGTGATAGGATGAATTTCTGCTCAGGTCCATTACGTTTGGAGTTCTATAGGCTTCTTACATATTCATTGGCATCTCTCTCTTTAAATTGGGAAAGTTCTCTTCCATAATTTTTTTGAAGATATTTGCTGGTCCTTTCTATTGTAAATCTTCACTCTCATTAATGCCTATAATCCTTATGTTTGGTCTTCTCATTGTGTCCTGGATTTCCTGGATGTTCTAGGATACAAATTTTTTGGATTTTGCATTTTCTTTGACTGTTGAGTCCATAGTTTCAACGATATCTTCGGCATCTGAGATTCTTTCTTGCATATTTGTATTCTGTTGTTGATATTTGCATCTATGTCCCCTGATTTCTTCTCAAGGTTTTCTATCTCCAAAGATATCTCCATTTGTGATTTCTCAGTTGATTTCATTTCTGTTTTGAGATCCAGGATAGTTTTGCTCAGTTCCTTCATTTGATTGTTTGTGTTTTCCTTTAATTCTTTAAGAGATTTTTGTGTTTTCTCTTTCATGACTTCTGACTGTTGACTCAAATTCTCCTGCATTTCTTTAATTTTTTTTCATTTTTATTTTATTTATTTATTTAGTTATTTATTTATTCATTCATTTATTTATTTACTTTGCTTTTCTTCTTTATTGGCTTCTACCTCTTGGGCCTTATTCTCCTGAATTTCTTTAAGAGATTTTGTGTTTCCATTTTACATGTTTCTAATTTATTCAGGTTCCCCTGTATTTCTTGAAGAGATTCATTTATGTCATTCTGTGTTCTTCTAGCACCATCATGAACATTGATTTTAAATCAAATCGTGTTTCTCAGGTGTGTTGGCATAACCAGGACTTGCTAATGTTGGAGAGTTTTCTTCAGATGCTGCACTATTGCCTAGATTTCTGTTAGTAGCGTTCCTGCATTTACTATTTGCTATTTTGTTCTCTGACATTAGCTGGTCTTGTCTCTGGCTTGTGTTTGAGCCTCCTGTGAGGCTCTCGAGCTATTTCCACAGCAATAGATGGCAGGGTTGCCCCAGTCTCAGATCACAGATGTGCTGCCCTCCTCTTGGGTGCCCTTGGATTCCTAGTGTGCCTTGCCCAGATTGTCTCTGTGGACCAGGTGGTGCACTTTTCTCCATCAGAGAGTGCTGGTGGGGTATGCTGCAGGACCTTTTCCAAGTGATGATCACTCTGCTGGTTAGCCGAACTCCCAAACGGGTTGGTGCACACAAGGCTAGCCTAGCAACTCAGGCCCCGAGTCTAGGGAAAAGCCTGCCTGGCCAAGGCCCTAGCAGAGTTCCCCTTGGGCAATGAGTGTTAACTGGTTCTGTCAGGTGGCCAGGATGGCAGTGTGCATGACCTCCTTGAAAGTGCCTGGTGAGTCTCCTATGCTAACCACCTCCAGGCTGGGTTGACACACAGATGGCCCACCAAGCAGCGCAGGTCCTCGGGGCAGTCAAGGGCCTGTCAGGTCTAGACCCCGCGCTATGTTAGCCTTCGGCAATGACTGTTAGCTGACTTTGCCTGGTAGACCTCTCTGGTGTCTGGTAGCCAAAATGGCGGCATGTGCCAGGCTGGGAAAACAACCTCCCGTCCAGGTTGGAACACCGATGGGCCCCTGAAAAGTCCAGGGCCTGGGTGAAGACCAATGCCCGTTGGGCTTAAACCACCGTAATGTTGGCCTCCGGTTATGTATGCATACCTCAAGCTGTCTGATCTCTCTGGCATCCCAGAACCCAGATGGAAGTGAGTCTCTCATAACTGACTGGCAGGGGGCAGATTTCTGATGTGGCTTCTGTGTGGTGAAAGGCACTGTAAATCAGACACCGATTGCAGCCCGGCTGGCCAGCTATGGTCAATGCTGGTGGGAAGGCGCAGTGTCTGCCTGAACCCTGTCACCTTGGTTCCACTGCTGATGGCCCTCCCTCTGGACAAGTCACTGCTGCTGCTGCCACTTATCAAGCACTTCCTGGCATCAGCATTAGTGTCAAAATGTCATTTGCAGAATTTGTTGTGAATTATTCACTACATCTTAGTAATTCTCAATGAAGCAAATAAAAATGTTATGTTGTATTTCAATTTTCATTTTACTAAGAGATTTTTTTATTCACTTTGGTTTCTGTAAATGGAATCGAAGGTCTTTGGATGGACTTTACTTGATTCTCTGGTGCATATTTTGCCCCTGTATTTCCTTTGTGTGGAACAATTCTGGGATCAAAATAGAAAATTAGGAGTTAGGATAATCTCTTTACTGGGGGCCAAGTCGACTTTCTGGAAGTTATCTTTACAAGTTCTATATCGCATTTGACAAGTTTCTTTTATTTTCTATTTATTTTGAGTTTTTAAATTTTTTATGCATTTATTTTTATTTACAGTTCAAATTGCATCTGCATCCTGGTCTAACTTGTAAGTTTTAAGAACCCATACCTCCTCCCACACTGTCTCCATCAGAATTTCCACACCCTCAAACACCAAATGTTCTCACTCTCTGAGGTTTCCATTCTCTCAAAGGATAGATACATTTCTTGCCTGAACGCACACCTGGCAATCTTTCTTCTATATATATAGGGGCCTCAGATCAGCTGGCATAGAATACTGACTGGTTGGTGGTCCGATGTCTCAGAAATATTTGGGATCCAGGTTCATTGAGACTCAAGGTCATCTTAAAGTTTTGCCTCCACTTCAGGTTCTTTCAATCTTTCCCTAATTCAACCACATGAATCAGATTGTGTCGACTGGTTGCATGTAAATACCTTCGTCTGACTCATTCTCCTGCTCCTTGGACAGTTCAGATGACAGTAATTATAGGGCCCTTTTGTGACCATTCTATAGCCTCAGTACTAGCATCAAGACCTTGAGTACTTCCCTTGAGCTGTATCCCATGCAGAATTGTCTCTGCCCTCCTTTTACTCAGGCTCTTCTCCATTTCTTGTCCATGTTGTTTACCAACAGGAAAAATTTGGGTCATAATCTTTGACTGTGTGATGGCACACACATCCCTCACTTGATGCCCTGTATTTCTGCTGGAAGTAGACTCTACAAGTTCACTCTCACTGTTTGGCATTTCAACTAAGGATTCTCCCTTTGTTTCCTAAGAGACTCTCACCTCCCTGGTCTCTAGTACATTTTGGAGGTTGCCTGGCCTCCTACCTCCTATAGTTGCTGTTTCCTTTCTTTCTGCTGGCCTTCAGGTCTTCAGTGCTTTTCCCATATCCAATATCTGATCATGTTTACTTACCTCTTCTCTGGTCTATCCCTTTCTGACCCAGAATGATCTCAGCCTCCCACACTCCTATGATATCTATCATTTCTCTTTCTTGTAGGCATGAGGCCCTACAGATCTTTATCCATTTTGAGTTCTTTGCACTATATCCTCTGATTTCTGCAACTTTGGCTGTGGGAATGGAATATACAGTCCTTTGAAAGCACACACTGGTATGTGAGGGCTCAATTTCTCTTTACCTTGTCAATTGAAAAATTTATTGTCAGTTCTATAGGTCTTAATCATACTGAGTAGACAAGATTGAATTCGTTTTATGTTTTATTTCAATTTACTTAATTTTTGATGATGTTTATTAATAAATAAAACATTTCTTTACCATTATAAATTAGATACCAATCTAATCAGAACATAACAAATATTATTAATTTATTCAATATTATACTCAATTGAATACTTTAAGGTTTTGAATAATTAGATATACATATTATATTAGAAGTATAGATGACATAGGTGGTTTGTCTTTCAGCCCACTGGGAGTGGGACCTGTGTCCTGTCCAAAGAGCTGAAGAAGGAGAGAAGCACTGTGGCCCTATTCTCTACCTGCCAGGACAGGAAAGAATCAATAAGTACTTTATCACCCTGAGCTTTAGATCACTGGTGGTGCAAACCGCCAGGAATCAGCCTTCACTCAGGAACTGAGCACATAGGAAGTTTGTCTGCCAGCCTTCCAGGAGTGGGGCCTGTGTCCTGCCCAGAGAGCTACAGAAGGAGAGAAGCCCCATTGCCATATTTGCTGTCTGCCAGAACAGAAAAGGATCACTAGATACTGTATCACCCTGAACTTTAGATCACTGGAGGTGCAAACCACCAGGGGTCTGCCTGCACTCAGGAATTGAGCACAAAAGTGGTTTGTTTGCCAGTCTGCCAGGAGTGGGGACTGTGTCCTGTCCAGAGAGCTGCAGAAGGGGAGAAGCCCCGCAGCCATATTCGCTGCCTGCTGGAACAGAGAAGGGTCACTAGGTACTGTATCACCCTCAGCCATAGAACTCTGGTGGTGCAAACCGCCAGGTGTCTGCCTGCACCAAGGAACTGAACACATATGCAATTTGTCTGCCATCCTGCCAGGCATGGGACCTGTGTCCTTCCCAGAGAGCAGCAGAGGAAATGATTCCCTGTGGCTATATTCGCTGCCTGCCTGGACAGAAAAGTGTCACTAGGTACTTAATTAACTGTAGCTTTAGATCTCTGGGGGTGCAAATCTCCAATGATCTGCCTGTACTCAGGAACTGAGCACATAGGCAGTTCACCTGCATGCCTGTCCATCTCAGGACCTGTGTCCTAGGCGAGAATCAACAGAGCGAGTGACCCGACAACACCAATTTCGCTCCATAAAAGAGCAGACAGAGAACACCTGATTGACCTTGACAACCTAAGTATAACACTGCTTGAGTCAAGACTGAGCAGGGCTCCAAAGCAGACTGGTTACATGACCACACATTTTGCTGCATACAGGAAACACACCTCAGTGTCAAAGACAAAAACTACCTTAGAGTAAAAGGCTGGAAGACAATTCTACAAGCAAATTGGCCCCGGAAACAAGCCAGAGTTTCCATTCTTTTTGTTAATATATTTATTTTCTATATTATTTGTTTACATTCCAAATGATTTCCCCTTTCCCGGATACCCCCTACCCCATATGTCCCAAAAACCTTCTTTTCTCCATCCCTTCTCCAATCACCTCCCTCCTTTTCCTCTGTCCTTATATTCCCTTGCAATGCTAGATCAATCCTTTCCAGGATCCGGACCCTCTCCATAATTCTTCATGGGTGTCATTTGATATGCAATTTGTGCCTTGGGTATTCAGGGCTTCTGGGCTAATTAATATCCACTTATCAGTGATTTCATTTCATGTGTATTCTTTTGTGATTGGGTTACCTCGCTTCGGATGATATTTTCCAGATCAAACCATTTGCCTAAAAATTTTGTGAATTCATTGTTTCTAATTGCTGAGTAGTATTCCGTTGTGTAAATATACCATATTTTCTGTATCCATTCATCTTTTGAGGGGCATCTGGGTTATTTCCAGCTTTTGGCTATTATAAATAAGGCTGCTATGAACATAATGGAACATGTGTCTTTATTGCATGCCGGGGAATCCTTTTGCTATATGCCCAGGAGAGGTATAGCAGGGTCCTCTGGAAGTCTCATGTCCAGTTTTCTGAGGAACCTCCAGACTGATTTCTACAGTAGTTGTAACATCTTACAGCGCCACCAGCAGTGGAGGAGTGTTCTCTTTCTCCACATCCTTGCCAACACCTGCTGTCTCCTGAGTTTTTGACCTTAGTCATTCTGACTGGTGTAAGGTGAAATCTCAGGGTTGTTTTGATCTGCATTTCCCTAATGACTAATGATGTTGAGCACTTCTTAATGTGCCTCTTGGCCATCCGAATTTCTTCAGGTGAAAATTCTTTGTTAAGATCTGTACCCCATTTTTAAATAGGGTTATTTGCTTCACTGGGGTCTAACTTTTGAGTTCTTTGTATATATTGGATATTATCCCTCTACCAGATGTGGGGTTGGTGAATATCCTTTCCCAATTTGATGGTTTCCGTTTTGTCCTTTTAACTGTAAATCCAGAATCCTTTCATGCTAAAAGTATTAGAAAGAACAGGAATACAAGGCCCAGACCTAAACATCGTTAAAGCAATATACAGCAAAGCAGTATCCAACATCAAACTAAATGCAGAGAAACTTGAAGCAATCCCACTAAAATCAGGTTGTAGACAAGGCTGTCCTCTCTCTTCATATCTTTTCAATATAGTACTTGAAGTTCTAGCTTGAGCAATTAGACAACATAAGGAGGTCAAGAGGATACAAATTGGACAGGAAGAAGTCAAATCATCACAATATGCAGATGACAAGATAGTCTACTTAATTGACCCGAAAACCTCCACCAGAGAACTCCTACAGCTGATAAACAACATCAGCAGAGTGGCTTGTTATAAAATCAACTCAAGCAGATCAGTTACCATCCTATACTTAAAAGATAAGCAGGCTGAGAAAGAAGTTAGTAAAATGACACCCTTCAAAATAGCCACAAACAATATAAAATATCTTGGTGTGTCTCTAACCAAACAAGTGAAAGAACTATATGACAAGAACTTCAGGTCTCTGAAGAAGGAAATCAAAGAAGACCTCAGAAAATGGAAAAATCTGCCATGCTCGTGGATTGGCAGGATTAATATTGCTAAAATGGCCATCTTGCCAAAAGCAAACTACAGATTCAATGTAATACCCATCAAAATCCCAAGACAGTTCTTCACAGAGTTAGCAAAAGCAATTCTCAAAATCATGTGGAATAACAAGAAACCCAGGATAGCTAAAACTATTCTCAACAACAAAAGAAATTTTGAGGAAATCAGTATCCCTGACTTCAAGCAATACTACAGAGCAATAGTGTTAAAAAAAGCATGGTATTGGCACAGTGATACACAAGTACCAATGGAATAGAATTGAAGATCCAGAAATGAATCCACGCACCTATGGTCACCTGATCTTCGACAAAGGAGCCAAAAACATCCAGTGGATAAAAGATAGCCTTTTCAACAAATGGTGCTGTTTCAATTGGAGGTCAGCATGCAGAAGAATGTCAATCAATCCATTCTTATCTCCTTGCACCAAGCTCAACTCTAAATGGATCAAGGACCTCCACAAAAAACCTGACACACTGAAACTAATAGAAAAGAAACTGGGGAAGACCCTTGAGGACATGGGCACAGGGGAAAAGTTCCTGAACAGACCATCAATAGCTTATGCTCTAAGATCAAGAATTGGCAAATGGGACCTCGTAAAACTAAAAAGTTTCTGTAAAGCAAAGGACACTGTCAAAAGGACCAAATGTCAACCAACAGATTTGGAAAGAATCTTCACCAACCCTAAATCTGACAGAGGGCTAATATCTAGTATATATAAAGAACTCAAGAATGTAGATCCCAGAGAACCAAATAACCCCATTAAAAATGGGCTATGGAGCTAAACAAAGAATTTTCACATGAAGAACTTCAGTGTGCTGAGAAACACCTTAAGAAATGTTCACCATCATTAAGCATTGGGGAAATGCAAATCAAAGCAACTCTCAGATTTCACCTCACAACAGTCAGAATGGATAAGGTCAAAAACTCAGGAGACATCAGGTGTTGATGAGGATGTGGAGAAAGAGGAACATTCCTCCACTGCTGGTGGGATTGCAGGATGGTGCAACCACTTTGGATATCAGTCTGGCGGTTCCTCATAAAACTGGCATGACAATTCCTGAGGACCCTATTATACCACTCCTGGGCATATACCCAGAGGATTATTCAGCATGTTCCACTATGTTCATAGCTGCTCTATTTGTAGTAGCCAGAAGCTGGAAATAACCCAGGTGTCCTTCAAGGGAGGAATGGATACAAAAAAATGTGGTATATTTACACAATGGAGTATTATTCAGCCATTAGAAACAATGAATTCATGAAATTCTTAGACAAATGGATGGAGCTGGAGAACATCATACTAAGTGAGGGAACCAGTCTCAGAAGATCAATCATGGTATGCTCTCACTGATAAGTGGATATTAGCCTAGAAACTTTGAGTACCCAAGACATAATCCACATATTAAATGATGTCCAAAAAGAATGGAGGATTGGCCCCTGGTTCTGGAAAGACTCAGTGCAAAAGTATAGGGGAATTCTAGAACAGGGAAGTGGGAAGGGGTAGATGGAGGAGTAGGTGGAAGGAAGAGGGCTTCTGGGACTTGCGGGGAGTGGGGGCCCAGAAAAGGGGAAATCATTTGAAATGTAAACAAAAAACATATCTATAAAAAATAATAATAATTAAAAAAGAAAAACACACAAAAAACAAAAACAAAAAAAACAAAAAACAAACAAAAACAAACAAACAAACAAACAAACAAAAAAGAAAGAAAGAAAATCTGACTTTTCTTTTACAAGATTTATTTTTCCAAAATCATTTGTTGAGTGTGTTAGTCAGGGTTTCTATACCTGCACAAACATCATGACCAAGAAGCAAGTTGGGAAGGAAAGGGTTTATTGATCTTACAGTTCAATGCTGCTGTTCATCACTAAAGGAAATGATGACTGGAACTTAGCAGGTCAGGAAGCAGGAGCTAATGCAGAGGCCATGGAGGGATGTTACTTACTTGCTATTTCCCCTGTCTTTCACAGACTGCTCTTTTACAGAAACCAAGAGCAACAGTCCAGAGGTGGTACCACCCACAAGCACTCGTTGATTACTAATTGAGAAAATGCCCTACAGCTGGATCTCATGGAGGCACTTACCCAACTGAAGCTCCTATCTCTGTGATAACCATAGCCTGTGTCAACTTGAAACATAAAATGAGCCAGTACAAGAAAGGTAGAATTTCTTAATATTAGAAATTAAAATGTTATCCTACATTTTATTAAAAAGCTTTCAAATGTTATACTGAATACTTCCGGATATGTATGAAGATCTTTGAAAAAAATCAAAATTTCAGAATTAATGTAAACAATGCACAAATATTCCACTATAACTGCACAGAAAGTATAGAACAGAATAAAGAGAAAATTAAATACTTAAAACACGTTTATCTTTTATACTTCAAAGAAACCATTAATATCTAACATATAAAAGTCATGGAAATATTCATATTTGGTAATAATGAAAAATTTAAAATATTGTTTATGCTCTGTCAGATTGGTATATATTTAATAATTGCTTAGAAAATTTTTTAAATAAATAAACATTATTATTATTTAAGCAAGTTGAAAAATAACGTAAAAAAAATTCATCCTTGTCCATTCAGTAGGACTAAAAGCTAGAAAATGGACATTGCTCAATAGAAAAGCTAAAATAGAAATTGAGCCCTCAGTACTGGTAATATGTGCTTACAAAGGACTGTATATATCACACCCTTAGACATTATGACAGAATACCCAGGAAAGAGTCCACAGAACTCAAAAATGCTCAAAAAACATAGGGCCTTAAGCCTACATGGGAGAAGTAAAGATCAAAAAAGCAGATAAAAATCACAGGAGTGTGAAAGGCCAGGAATGTTCTGGGTCAGAAAAGGTTCAGGCAGGATAAGAGGGGAACACGACAGATATTGGGTAGGGGAAAATGCTTGAAGCCCTGAGGCCCAGCAGAAAAAAGGAAACAGGCAACTTCAGGAGGTAGGAAGCCAGACAACCTCCAAATAGTACTAGAAACCAGGGAGGTGAGAGACTCTAAGGATTCAAAGGGAGAAACCTTAGATGAAATGTTCTACAGTGAGAGTAAGCTTGTAGAGCCTACCACCACCAGAAATACAGGGCATCAAGTGAGGGATGGGGGTGCCAGCCCACAGTCCAAAACTATGACCCACAACTTTTCCAGTTGGTAAAACAACATGGACAAGAAATCGAATAGAGCTTGAGGAAAAGGGGGGCAGAGAGACTTTCACAGTGGGAAACAGCTCAAGGGAAGGACCCAAACCCTTGACACTATTACTGACGCTATGGAATCTTCACAAAAAGGAGCCTATAATTACTGTACTCTGAAAGATGCAACACAAAGGAGAATGAGTCCAATGAAGGTATTTAGACACAAGCAGTGTACAGAATCTGGTTACTCCTGTGCTTGAATTAGGGAAAGGCTGGAAGAAGCTGAGGTGGAGGCCAGAGTTTTTAAGAGGACCTTGAGTATGTATTAGCCAGATACAAAAGATTTATGAGACATTGGATCATCAAACAGGCAGCCTATTATAACAGCTGATCTAAGGTATCTAACACATATAGAACAAAGAACTGCCAAGTCTGGGTTCAGTCAAAAAAGTTTATCTATGCCTTGAGAAACTGGAAACCTCAGGGAGTGCAGATATTTCATGGACGTGCATGTGGAAATTCTCATGGAAATAGGGTGAGGGAAGGTATGGGCTGTTAAACAGTCACAAAATAAACCAGGATGCAGATAAAATTTGGACTGTAAAAAAATTACATAAAATATAAAAAAAAAAATCAAAGAAAATGAAAGAAGCAACAAAGGGAAGATAGAACCTGTGGAAACCACTTCCATTAGATAGGCATGTCCCACAGTTGAGGGACTGGGACACCTAAAGATTTCCAATTTTCATCCCAGAATTTTTCCATACAAAGCAAATACAGGGGCGAAATATGAAACAGTGATTCAAGGAAAATCCATCCAGGGATCTTCCATCCCATTTACAGAAACCAAAATGGAAAAAATATCTTAGTATGTAGTAAATTGAAGTTAAAAATAACATTTTCATTTAGCTTCAGTCAGAATGATAAAGAAGAAATGAAGAATTGACAAAAAATTCTGCAAATGAAATTGTGAAGCTAATGCTGATGCCAAGAAGTGCTTGCTAACAGGAACAGGGTATTTCTGTCACCTGAGAGAATCTGTATGTGACAGAGAACTAGAGATGCAGATGTGTCCAACCAAACATCGGGCTGATCACAGGGACCTCAATGGGGAAGTTAGGGGACAGACTGCACTGGCTGATGGAGATACACCCCTATAAGTATAAAACGTTAACTAACCAGACAACCAAGAGCACACAGAAACTAAACCCACCAACTAAAGTGTATACATACATGGAGTACTTCAGAGCTCTAGATACACAGCGAACAGAGTATGACCTTATCTCATATCAGTCTCAGAGTAAGCTGTATCTGGAATGTTGTATGTCACAACATAGGGTGATGCTAAAGTCACAGTGAGGTGGGAGTCGATGGAAGAGCACCCTCATAGGGAAAAGCCAATGGGGAAGAGCAGGTATAGAATGAAAGGCAGCTGAACATGGGTAATTTAGACAAGGGGATATAATTTGAAACATACACTAAAAGAAATGATCAATTAAAATATATATCAAAATAATAAAACTTACAAAGGAAATGCTGCTTAGAAAGTAGTATGTTGGTTGATAAATATGCTCTGACTCTGAGGGGAACAAAGTATGTGTTTAAAACTTGCAGATATGTTTTTCTTTAAAGCAAAAACAAACTTTAATTTTATATTTGAAAATATGAAGCACATTAAGAAAGAGCATCTTTTGGGAAAAACTTAGTAAGTCTTGTAGGACAAAATTTCTCTGTAGGTGTATGTCAATGGAAAGCAAAATGTCTGCTAAAATATGAGTTTGAAATCTATTCCATGATAAAAAGTTTTACTTTAATATCATAATGACCCTGAATAATGCATTCTAAATGTCTAGAATACCACAGCATCTGGCTTCCTTGTCTGTTTAAACAGATATATGCATTTAATCACATATAAAATATCGGTAAAAAAAAAATGGGAAGCGAGTTGAACACAAATCTTGAGAAGAACAAACACTTATGACTGTCAGGAATGAGCTACTCTGGTACTGGCCATTCAATTTAGATATGGATTATGAGATGTGCCACCAAACAGCACTACCTATTCTCTGGAAAAATTTAGTATCATATTCATAATGAATATGTTGTTCCTTGGTGTAATGGAAGCATAAATGTTTTCTGAGAAAACTGGACAATCCTTACTATAGAGATGAAAAATTACAAAGGTAAAGTAACACTGGGATAGCCTCAGGGTAGAATGGGATGTGTATAATATATTAATCAAATAGCTGTTTACTCTATTATGATGGAATATTGAGAGTCCCAAAGAGAGGATATCTCTAGTAGTGTAAGTTGGATCCAGTAAAATTATTGCAAAAACATGGGCTGATAAAAGTGTTTGGAAGCAAGGATGGAGTCAGAGGATAAGAAAAAGGAAATAACTTCAAATATTGAAATATAGTAATGTGACAACTTGGAATCCACTATCAGAGGTATCTAGTGTACCATTTCTAGGTAAAAGAAATAGGGCTTTTGAGAGAGACCTGTGGAGAAATTCTAGGAGAAATAACATTGCACATTGCACAGTGAAAAGTGTTGGAAAACACCAACAGAAACAGATATTCAGTGGAAGTCAATAAGCTGGAGGAAGAGACTGTGTAAAATAGACAAGGAAACATTTCTTCCATTACCATTAATTTTTAAGCCATTTCTCATTTCATGTAAGTGCAGAAAGAACAGGTATTTACCTTTGTAGCTGTAACATTTATTCTTCCATTTTTTTCTTCATGATGGAGTTGGCAGGTGGATTTATTAAAATTTAAAGAATTTGGAGAAAATTATGTATTTGAATATGTATTAGTGAATGACAAGAAAGATTGTAACCCATTAAAGAATGATTTGAACTCAAATATAGTTAGAGAAAACAGGTCAACTTCCCCTCAGCACACTGAAAACATAACAGTGAGTCACCTGTTAGTTTGCATCTGCATCCTTGCTTATTATTCTGAATTCACAAGGATCCATACATGACATACTCTAGATCCATAAAACACTGATTCTGGTTCATGGCAACAAATGGACCTAGCAATACCTGTGTGTGCATGTGTGTGTGTGTGTCTGTGTGTGTGTGTTTGCTGTGTGTGTGTGTGTCCTCAATTTATGAATGATTGATTAAGTCTTTTTCTGTTTATATTGGAAGCCTGTTCTGTCTATATTAGAATCCAAATTCAAGATGAGCAATCTTGAAATATTTTCCCTTGATACTGACTTTGCTAAAAAAATGAGAATTTAATATATAGTTAATATGGAAATTACAAATATTGAATTATTCTAATAATCTGTCGCTTTTCATTTATACCACATTTTGCATCCTACCAAACCAATAAGTTGGGACGTTTTTCATATAACTCCCTTCATGGTTTGGGAAATATGGGTCATTTCTAATTACTCTAAAATCTAGTTATCTTTGATAATTTATGCTTTGCTTTTGTTCTCACTAAAAAGTTAATGGAGAATACTTTGCCTTAAGGATCAGAGATGATGCTGGTGGATATCCCTGAACTTCAAAAGGTAAGACATTAAAATATGGTTGCCTTTTTTTTCACTCTCTGTCTCTGATGCCCCTCCACACAATTACATCTATATCTCTTGTAAAAATTTTGGTCATTACCATAAAGAATGTATAATGAGGGTGTTATTCCAAATTCTATACTTCACATATCAAGACAGTTAAAATTTATTTTACAGAAAACTCTACAAGAAAGGTCAAGAAGTTAACATCTACAATAGAGTTAAGGACAACTCTTTGTCAGTCAAACAAGAACAATGATGTGACTCTTCCAGGGAATGATTTCAACCCTGTCATGATGATTACACTCCCATAGCCAATCTTTATATATAAGAGAACACTAGTCGATCTAGATATGATTCAAAAGCAACTGTAATGAAGGAAAAATTTCTATCTATGATAAACCCACTTGGCCACATTAAGATTATGCAGTTACACTCCCTGAATCTTGCAACAGACAGTGGCTGATAAAACAGCAAACAAAATCTTTAATTATTTCAAATCATTTCCTTGTTGTAAGTGATTATTATTTAGAACACCTCTCCACTCTGATATTCCAGATATGTATGATACCCATATATGTAAATAATTAATTATATATATTTGACAATTTTTATGGGAAAAAATTTGGATCACCATACAAAAATATGAAATTCAAATTGTTGGGTATTTTCCACTAAGATGCATTTAATATGAACTGAGATATCACAATCAGACTGCATATGGATTTTTAAATTTTCTGTAAGTGGTTGTAGCATGAAATTGTTACTGCCTACAGCTATTATAAATGTGAGAGGAATTAAATGAACCTGTTTTATATTAGAAAAATAAAGTTTCAATAAATGATCTCTTTTCGTGATCGCTATTCTTTACAACGATTAATGTATTTTTAAAATTAGCTGTTCCTTTTTAATATATGTTTCATTGTAATTATACATGTCCTTAACTTCATTTATGGTCACACTGTGAAAAAATGCAGATGTTTCAAATCAATTATATATTTTTAATAATTATATATTTTTGATATAATATTATATTTTTAATTATATTTTTAATAATTACATTAAAATTATAAAACATATAATTACAGATTATATAAACTTTAATTTATAATTTATAAAAATTTTAAAATATATAATTACATATAATTATATAAAATATATAATTACAGGTTATATAATTTATAATTTATAAAAAATATAAAATATATAATTACAGATTAATTATATATTTTTAATAATTTACATAGTGTCATAACTATGCATATAGCAAAAGAATAGCCAATAACATTTGGACTTTGTAGAAATGTGATTATTAACCTTAAATGTACAAAAAGGCACTTTAGACATCTGCCCGCTTAGTCGAATTGAAGACATAGAAAATACATTTATCTCTCAGGCTGGTGTTTAACCAATGAGGTCTTCTACAAACTAGATCCTGAGACCCAGTATCAAATAACAGGGTCCCAACTGGACTTTGGTAAAATCATGGCAATGGTTTTGGAAATCTCCTGTGATTGAGTCTAAAGAATAAAGAATATTGAGAAATAATCTACCCCTTGAGTGAAACCAGGGACTAAACACAAAGTAAGGAAGCATACAAGCAAAGGGCTGCCACCCAAGAGATGTGACACAGGACAAGTGTGTATTTATGTGAGTCCTTGATTATCTTGTGATGGAATTAATCTGTCATCCAGGTGTGTATGCAGGTCCTCTTCTTGTAACTTTTCTGACATATTCCTTCAGTCAGAGAAAATATCACTAGCAGTGTAGTTATATCAATGGAGAGGGAGATTGTGACAACACCTGTTGTAAGTAAAGAAAATCCCCAATGTGGGAAATGGCGCTGTGAGGGAAAAAAAGTGTACTTTATTGGAAAAAAATGTGCATGAACAAATGTGTTCATGAATGAAGGAATGAAGAAATGATGGAATAAATGAAGGAACATGTAAGAAATATTATAAAGATTCATATTTCCTGTGATATTTAAAATAAAATCTCCATCCCTGGAAAGAATGTATCACAGTTAGCTAGAAAATATACCAAGAAGAGAGATATTCTTCAATAGACAAAGGTAATAAACTCACATATACTTTACTCATCTCTAAAGTGCATATTGTGAAACCTTCAAAGATACTTTGAATAATGGCAAGGTTCATCAAAATATACAGTAACTGGTACAATGACCTCAAATCCCATATGTTCCTATTCCCAGGCGAATGCATGTTACGATCTTTAAGAATTTATTTTTAACCTGGAATCATAATGGAAGAAACTAGGAAACTAGAAAATAATCACTTATATGAGAGATTAATATCTCCATATCCATGCTGATAGCAGTTAACTTATATAGTAATGTTGTGTTTGGTAAGGCTAACTTTCATTTCCCTATTGTTTGAATAATAATTAGTGTCAGAGCATGCCTGGTTTGGTTTTCTACATAGTATTGGGTATTTACATTCTACTTTCTTTATTTTTATGGGTAGACTGGACACACACACACACACACACACACACACACACACACATACACACACACACACACACACACACTCCCACACACTTGTAATTATTTTCAGGTGTGTTGGTTGTCTTCTTCAGTTATGTGATTTTAATTTGGTCCATTCATATGTTGGGCCTCTCTCTGGATCATCTTTTCCTCTGGCTGGATGGTTCATTTCCATCCCTGAAATTATTTCAGATAAGAACACTAAGGTCAGAATTTTGATTTTGGAATGTACCCACTCTTCCTCATTTGATGCCCTCTATTCCATATGGAGGTGGACTCTATTAATACCCTCTCCCTATAGTCCAGCATTTCTGTAGGGTCCCTCTTTGTTAGTCACATGATCTCTCACTTCCCAGTTCTCTGGTGTATTCTGGAGGGTCTCCTCAACCTCCTGTCCACCAAGGTTGCCTGTTCCCCTTCTTTCTGCTGGCCCTTAGGGCTTCAGTCTTTTCCTTCACCAAATACCAGATGAGGCTAAAGTTACCTCTCACTTCCCAAGCCTTTCTACTATCCCTCCAAGGTTCCTCCCTTCCTGCTCACTTGTGATTGGTTTCTTCTTTCTACCAAGTGGGACTGATGAGTCCTCACTTGGGAAATTCAGATTGTTTACCATTCTCATTTCTGTGGCTAATATTCACTTATTAGTGAGTACATACCATGCATGTTCCTTTGTTTCTATGTTACTTTACTCAGGGTGATATTTTGTACTTCCATTAATTTGCCTGAAAAATAAGCATCTTTAAAGTGCAAAGTCAGATTAATAGTTTTACATCATACCTCTGTTGTATGTGTTTATTGTTTGTGCCATTTCAGTGCCTTTTTGTTTGTATACCATCATGCCATCACCCCTTGTTCTGCAGTTCTCCAATAAAATGAACCAAGATGATGATCAGTCAGGAAATATCATTGTTTATGGTTGGTCTAGTGCTGTGTATTATAATGCTAATTCTATAGGCAAAGGGAGGATCTAGTGCTACACACATTTTTATCTTATTTTGTTTTAAACTTTCCAAATCATTCTAAAATATCAGTAAAATTGAATCGGCTACAGCCAACTGCTGGACGAAGTAGATGTATGTGTATATAACTGTGTCCACACAGTTGGATAGGGAGAAAGCAGAAAAGAAGAAGCTGACATGGAAGAGGAGTCATGGATTAGAAGTCAAGAGAATGTGGCCCTAATGATGTCCAGTTGTATTTACGAGAAGCTTAGATTAAAAATATAATTAGTAATATAAGAATGTTGATAGAGAAGGAATAATGTCAGAAAAGGAAAATGGTTGAGAAGGTAGATGTATAGACAGGTCTTGTGACATTTGAGGGTTATTGTAAATAAAAGATGTCTCTCTCTTTATTACTAGGTATGTAATGAATGAGGTAGAGTCTAATCCTAGAATTATAAATAAATTTTTCTACAATAGGGTGGCACCTTAACTCTAGGCACAATTACACTTTCTTTTAGAAACATAATTTCATAATCTGGAACAGAAATATCTCCTGGTTCTTTTATGATCAATATGTAGAGAGAATTATTTTCTTAGTAAAATTTAATTTGTAAGAAGCTGCCTCCGCAGGGTTTTTCTCATTGCCCCGCCGATTTTGAAACAAGGGCCAAATAATGACTAAATTGGCATTTATGATTATTAGGCATATAGTATTCACAAAGACACATGTGCCACTACCTCCAACCAAACCAAACAATGCATCAGGGACCAGCTCAATCTTCACCCTTGGATTTTTCCATAAGAATTCTATGATGCCTTGGAGGTGAAATTTAATTGCAAATAGGATAGAAATCTCTGATAAACCATCCATCAAGAGAAGTCCAGCTCATAGTGTAGAATACAAGTCTTCATGCCTCTCACAATCAACATTTACTCAATCAAAATATGGAGGAGAGAAAATAAATACAATTTTAAGGCTACCTTAAGAACATGGCTTCTTTAAATAATTGCTCCACTGAAATAGCAGAACTGCTTTGCTAAATACAAGAAAATTATGTCGGCTTTAGAATAAGATTCTAGAGAAATTGAAAAGAAATTTAAATGATGTTAAATTTCCAAAAGAATATTGGTTTGATTCATGTAAAGAACACAGTATACACACATACATGTAATAATCACCAAAGAATAGAAAAATAAATGAAAAAGTTAAACATTTAAATATATAGAAGGCAAGAATATGTGCAATTAATGTAAAGGTATTCAATTGTGAAAACATGGATGATTGAACAAATCCAGGTTTTGATCTCACTGCTTAAGGAACAAACACAAGGAGAATTGAGGTTAAATAACTGTTGGAGTTCATTTCTGGGTCTTCAATTCTATTCCATTGATGTAACGGCCTGCCATGCTGTTTTTGACACCTGTCCTGTAGTACTTCTTGAGGTCTGGAATACTGATTCTTCCAGAAGTTCTTAAACTGTTGTGAATAGCTTTAGGTATCCTGGCTTTTGTCATCCCAGATGCATTTGAGAATTGCTCTTTCTAACTCTATGAGAAACTGAGTTGGGATTTTGATGGGGATTGTAATGAATCTGTATTGCTTTTTCGCAAGACGGCCATTTTTGCTATGTTAATCCTGCCAATCAAAAAGCTTTTTTCCATCTTCTGAGGTCATCTTTAATTTCTTCCTTCAAAGACTTGAATTTCCTGTAATTCAGATCTTTCTCTAGCTTGTTTAGAGTCACGCCAGGATTCTCTATATTGTTTGTGGCTCTTTTGAAGGGTGTTATTTCCCTAATTTCTTTCTCAGCCTGTTTACCCTTTGAGTATAGGAAGGCTACTGATTTGCTTGATTTTATTTTATATCCAGCCAATTTGCTGAAGTTGTTTATCAGCTGTAGGACTTCTCTGGTTGAGTTTTTTGGGTTGCTTAAGTATACTATCATATCATCTGAAAATAGTGATATTTTGACTTTGTCCTTTCCAATTTGGATCTCGTTGACCTACTTTTGTTGTCTAATTGCTCTAGCTAGGACTCCAAGTCGTATATTGAATAAGTATGTAGATAGAGGTCAGGCTTGACTAGTTCTTGCTTTTATTGGTATTGCTTCACTTTTATCTCCATTTATTTTGATGTTGGCTCATGGTTTTGTGTACATTGCTCTTCCGGTGTTTAGGTATGGGCCTTGAGTTCCTGTTCTTTCCAAGACTTTTGACCTGAAAGTATGCGGATTTTTGTCAAATGTTTTTCCCAGCATCTATTGAAATGATGAGGTTTTTCTTTGAGTTTGTTTTTGGCCGTGGATTTTTCTTTGATGTATTTCCATATATTGAACCATCCCTGCATCCTTGGGATGAAGCCTACTTGATCATGATTAATGATCCCTTTGTTGTGTTCTTGGATTCCTTTAGCAAAACCGATTTTATTTTGTATTTTGGAAGTAAGGGAATTCGGCTAAAGTTCTCATTCCTTGTTAGCCGTTTGGTCATTTTGGTGTCAGAAAATTGTCACTGGGCTGGTTTTGAGGAAAGATACTGAGTATATTTGTTTTTGTCACGAAATACCTTCTGTTCTCTATCTATGGTAATTGATAGATTTGCTGGATATTGCATTCTGGGTTGGCATTAGTGTTCCCTTTGTGTCTGCCTGTCAGCTGCCCATGCTCTTCTATCTGTCCTAGTCTCTGGTGAGAAGTCATGTGTAATTCTGATTGATCTACGATTATATGTTACCTGACATTTTCTTCTTACAGCCTTTAATATTCCTTTTTTTAAGTACATTTGGTGTTTTAATCATTATATAATGGGAGGAATTTCTTTTTTGTTCAAATCTTTTTGGAGTTTTGTAGGCTTCTTATATGTTCATGGACATCTGTTTCTTTAGAGTAGCGAAGTTTCTTCTATAAATTTGTTGAAGATATTTACTGGCCCATCAAGTAACAAATCTTCACACTCTTCTGTACTGATAATCATTAGGCTGGGTCTCCTCATTTTGTCCAGAATTTTCTGGATGTTTTTGTTCTGGAGATTTTTGCATTTTGCATTTTTGACTGTTTTATCAATGCTTTCTATTATAACTTCTGTAACTGAGATTTTCTCTTCTATCTTTTGTATTCTGTTGTTTATGCTTATATACATGACTTCTGTCTTTTTTCCCTAGCTTTTCTATATCCCTTTGTGTTGGTCTTTGTGATTTCATTGTTGTTTCCAACTACTTCCTTAGATCCTGGGTGTCTTTGTTCATTTCCTTCATGTGTTTTGTTGTGTTTTCCCATAGTTTCTTCAAGGGTTGCTTCATGTTTACTAGTGTTCTCCTATATTTCTTAAAGGGAGGTTTTTATATCCACCTTGAAGCCCTCCATGAAGCTCTCCATCAGCATCAAGCCCTGTGATTTTAAATCCAAGTCTTGCATTCCGGGGGTGTTTGGGTATTCAGGACTTGCTGTTCTGGGAGAATTGGGTATGGATGGTGACAAATCGCCTCGACTTTTGTGAGCAATTTTTCTATTTTTTCCTTTTGCCATCTGGTTATCTCTGGTGATAGTTGGTCCTACTTTCAGTGTTCGGTGTTTGCCTGCAAGCCTGTCTCAGCAAACCAGAGTGAACTGCTTTCCCCTGGAAGAGATTGCTTTGGTACTGTTGAGGCCCTGGGTGTAGGCACAGTCCTGCCATGGGTGTGTCCCAAGAGATTCTCTACTCCGGTGATCCTTGCCTAGCAGTATGACCCTCCACAGTGTCACAGGAGCAAAGATAGTAGTGGCTTTACCTCTGTACACAGGACTCCCACTAATGGTGGGACTCCGTGTAAGTCAATGCTTCCTTGTAAGCTATTTGCCCAGACAACTGTGGGTCTACTCAGCTCCTCACTGCAGGAGGGGCCCTGGTGGGCTGTGTCCTGAGTGATCTTCCACTCTGCTATTCCCTGTGTACATGGCTGACCTGAATGACTGGTCACAAGAACAAAAATGGTAGGAACTTCTACTCTGAGTGCAGATTCTCCTCTAACCGTGGGACTACAAGCACATATTAAGGACACATGACAAGTCCTTAATTTCCCTTTTTTTTGGGGGGGGGGGCAGGGGAAGAAAGTGTTTATTCAGTTTACACTTCCAAATAGCGGTTCATCACCAATGGAAGTCAGGAGTAGAAGTCAATCAGGTCAGAATAAAAGAGTGTATGCAGAGGCAATGAAGGGATATTTCTTACTGATATGCTACCACTGGCTTGCTCACCTTGCCTTCTTATAGAAAGCAAGACTACCAGCCCAGGGATGATACTACCCACAATGGGCCCTTCCGCTTGTTCACTAATTGAGGAAATGCCTTACAACTATATCTCATAGAGGCCTTGTCTCAACCGAAGCTTCTTTCTCTGGGATAATTCCGGCTTTGTGTCAAGTTGACACAAAGCCAGCCAGTACAAGTCTCAAGATGTCTCCCTTGACACAGCTAAGATCTTCTGAGAAGAATAAACAGTAAATGAAAAAATGGATCCATGAGATTCTTGTAGGCAAGTTTGTGAAGCATTTTCTTTTTTTTTTTAATGGAAATCTTTTTATTTAGCAGAATCCGATTTTGTCCTACCCCATGTTATTTCTTTTTTCAAGATTCTTATTTTCTATATTCTTTATTTACATTCCAAATGATTTCCTCTTTCCTGTTTCCCCCCTACCCATATGTCCCATAAACCTTCTTCTCTCCATTCCTTCTACAATCACCTCCCTCCTTTTTCTCTGTCCTTATATTCCCTTCCAATGCTAGATCAATCCTTTCCAGGATCAGGACCCTCTCCTTACTTCTTAATCGGAGTCACTTGCTATACAATTTGGGCCTTGGGTATTCAGGGCTTCTGGGCTAATTAATATCCACTTATCAGAGATTTCATTCCCTGTGTATTCTTTTGTAATTGGGTTACCTTACTTAGGATGATATTTTCCAGATCAAACCATTTGCCTAAAAATTGTGTGAATTCATTGTTTCTAATTCCTGAGTAGTATTCCACTCTGTAAATATACCACATTTTCTGTATCCATTCCTCCTTTGAGGGGCATCTGGGTTCTTTCCATCTTCTGGCTATCATAAATAAGGCTGCTATGAACATAATGGATCATGTGTCTTTATTGCATGCCGGGGAATCCTTTGGGTATATGCCCAGGAGTGGTATAGCAGGGTCCTGCGGAAGGGTCATATCCAGTTTTCTGAGGAACCGCCAGACTGTTTTCCTGAGTGGTAGAATCAATTTGCAAGGCCATCAGAAGTGGAGGAGTGTTCCTCTTTCTCCACATCCTCACCAACCCCTGCTGTCTCTTAAATTTTTAATCTTAGCCATTCTTCATGGTGTATGGTAAAATCTCAGGGTTCTTTTGATTTGCATTTCCCCAATGACCAATGAAGTTGAGCATTTTTTAAGGTGCTTCTCTCTCATCCAAAATTCTTCAGGTGAAAATTCTTTGTTTACCTCTGTACCCCATTTTTAATAGGGTAATTTGGCTTTCTGGGGTCTAACTTCTGGAGTTCTTTGTATATCTTGTATACCCTCTATCTGCTGTAAGGTTTGTGAAAATCTTTTCCCAATTTGTTGGTTGCCGATTTGTCCTTTTGATGGTGTCTTTGCCTTACAGAAACTTTGTAATTTTATGAGGTCCCATTTATCAATTCTTGATCTTAGAGCATACACTATTGGTGATCTGTTCAGAAACTTTCTCGCTGTACCGATGTCCTCAAGGGTCTTCCCAGTTTCTTTTCTATTAGCTTCAGAGTGTCTGGGTTTACGTGTAGGTCCATGATCCATTTGGAGTTGGGCTTAGTACAAGAGACAAGGAGATCAATTCGCTTTCTTCAGCATGCTGACCTACAGTTGAACCAGCACCATTTGTTGAAAAGGCTATCTTTTTTCCATTGGATGTTTTCAGCGCCTTTGTCGAGAATCAAGTGTCCATAGGTGTATGGGTTCATTTGTGGATCTTCAGTCCTGTTCCATTGATCCACCTGCCTGTCACCTTCCAATACCATGTAGTTTTTAACATTACTGTGCTGTAGTATTGCTTGATATCAGGGCTACTCATTACCCCACAATTTCTTTTGTTGTTGAGAATAGTTTTAGCTATCCTGGATTTTTTATTCTTCCAGACGAATTTGAGAACTGCTCTTTCTAACTCTGTGAAGAATTGAGTTGGGATTTTGATGGGTATTGCATTGAATCTGTATATTGCTTTTTAGCAAAATGGTCATTTTAACTATAATAATCCTGCCGATCCATAAACCTGGAAGGTTTTCCATTTTTTGAGGTCTTCTTCCATTCCCTTCTTCAGAATCTTGAAGATCTTGTCATACTGATCTATCACTTGTTTGGGTAAGGGTCACCCCAGGTTCTTTACACTGTTTGTGGCTATTGTGAAGGGTGTCATTTCCCTAATTTCTTTCTCAGCCTGCTTATCCATTAAGCTGCTAGTGTATGTTCTCTCAATTTTTTTTGGAGGCATTCAGGGCTATGAGTTTTCCTCTTAGCACTGTTTGATTGTGTCCCAAAGTATTGGGTATGTTGTGCCTTCATTTTCATTAAATTCTAGAAAGTCTCTGTTTTCTTTTTTTTTCGTTCTTCTTTGGCCAAGGTGTCATTGAGTAGAGTATTGTTCAGCCTCCATGTTTATGTGGGCTCTGTAGTTTTCGGTTTTTTTTTTTTTTTTTTTTTTTTTTTTTTTTTTTTTGAAAACCTTTCTTACTCCACAGTGATCTGATAGGACACATGGGATTAGTTCAATCTTCTTATATTTGTTGAGATCCGTCTTGTAACCAATTATATGGTTGATTTGGAGAAGGTACCATGAGGTGCTGAGAAAAAGGTATATTCTTTTGCTTTAGGGTGAAATGTTCTAAAAATATCAGTCAAATGCAACTGGTCCAAACCTTCAATTAGTTTTACTGTATCCCTCTTTTGTTTCTGCTTTCCTGATTTGTCCATTGAGGTGATTGTCGTGTTGAAGTCACCCACAATTATTGTGTTCAGTGCAATGTATGCTTTGTGCTTTGGTAAAGTTTCTTTTACGAATAAGGGTGCCCTTGAATTTGGCGCATAGATGTTCAGAAGTGAATGTTCTACTTGTGTACTTTTCCATTGAACAGCAAGAAGTGTCCTTCTGTGTCTCTTTTGATGACTTTATGTTGAAAGTCAATTTTATGTGATATGAGAATGGCTACTCTGGCTCGTTTCCTGAGACAATTGGCTTGTAAACTTGTCTTCCAGTCTTTTACTCTACCTTAGTTTTTGTCTTTCATACTGAGGTGTGTATCCTGTCTGCTGCAAAATGTAGGGTCCTGTTTCCTTATCCAGTCTGTTATTCTTTGTCTTTTTTGGTGGGAATTGAGTTCATTGATGTTAACAGAAATAAAGGAATAGTGAGTATTACTTCCTGTCATTTTTTGATGTCATTTTTATATTTGAATGGTTATCCTCTTTTGGGTTTGATGAAAGAATGTAACTATCTTGCTTTTTCCAGGGTGTAGTTTCGCTCCTTGTATTGGAGTTTTCCTCCTATTATTCTATGCAGAGCTTGGTTTGTGAAAAAATATTGTGTAAATTTGGTTTTGTCATGGAATATCTTGGTTTCTCCAACTATGGTGATTGAAAGTTTTGCTGGCTATAGTAGACTTTGCTGACATTTGTGTTTTATGGAATCTGCATGAGATCTTTGCCGAAGATCTTCTAACTTTCATGGTCTCTGGTGATAAGGCTGGTGTGATTCTGTTAGGTCTTCTTTTATATGTTACTTGGCCTTTTTCTCTTACTGCCTTTAATATTCTTTCTTGCTTTAGTGCATTTGGGGTTTTGATTATTATGTGGTAGGATGTATTTCTGCTCATTTCCAGTCTCTTTGGAGTTCTTTAGGCTTCTAGCATATTCATGGGCATCTCTCTCTTTAAATTGGTAAAGTTCTCTTCCATAATTTTTTGAAGGTATTTGCTGGCCCTTTCAGATGTAAATCTTCACTCTCATCAAGGCCTATAATCCTTAGGTTGGTCTTCTCATTGTGTCCTGGATTTCCTGAATGTTCTTGGATACAAGCTTTTTGATTTTGCATTTACTTTGACTGTTGTGTTCATGGTTTCTATGGTATCTTCGGCATCTGAGATTCTTTTTTCCATATCTTGTATTGTGATGTTGATATTTGCATCTATGGCCCCTGATTTCTTCTCAAGGTTTCTATCTCCAAAGTTATCTCCCTTGGTGATTTCTTAGTTGTTTCTACCTCTGTTTTTAGATCCAGGATGGTTTTGCTCAGTTCCTTCATTTGTTTGTTTGTGTTTTCCTTTAATTCTTTAAGAGATTTTTGTATTTCCTCTTTCATGACTTCTGCCTGTTGACTCAAATTCTCCTGCATTTCTTTAAGTTTTTTTTTTTTTTTTTGTTTTGTTTTGTTTTGTTTTTTGGTTTTTTTTTTTTCTTTTTTTTTTGCATTTCTTCTTTATTGGCTTCTATCTCTTGAGCTTTATTCTCCTGAATTTTTTAAAGTGATTTTTGTGTTTCCATTATACATGTTTCTAGTTTATTAATGTTCCCCTGTATTTCTTTAAGAGATTCATTTAGGTCCTCTTTGTGCTCTTGTAGCAGCATCATGACCATTGTTTTTAAATCCAAATCTTGTGTTTCTGGTGTGTTGGCATATCAAGGACTTGCTGATGTTGAAGAGTTTTGTTCGGATTCTGCCATATTGCCTAGATTTCTGTTAGTAGCATTCCTGCGTATGCCCTTTGCTCTCTTGTTCTCTGGCATTAGTTGGTCTTGTCTCTGGCTGGTGTTTGAGCCTCCTGTGGGGCTCTAGGGCTATTACCACAACACTAGATGGATGAGTTTCCTCTGTCAGAGATTGCTAATATGCTGTCCTCCTCTTGGGTGTCCTTGGATTCCTCGTGTGCCTTGACCCAGATTTTCTCTGTGGACCAGGTGGTGCTCTTTTGCTCCTTCAGAGAATGCTGATGGGGTATGCTACAGGACATTTCCTGAGTGATGATCCCTCTGTTGGGTAGACAATCTCCCAAATGGGTTGGTGCACACAAGGGTAGCCTAGCAATTCAGGCCCAGAATCTAGGCAAAAACCTGGCAAGCCAAAGCCCTAGCAGAGTTTCCCTTGGGCTAGGAGTGTTAACTAGTTCTGTCAGGTTGCCAAGATGGCAGTGTGCATAAGCTCCTTGAAAGTGCCTGGAGAGTCTGCTGCTCTAATTACCTCCTGGCTGGGTTGGCACACAGATGGCCCACCAAGAAGCCCAGGTCATGGGGGCAATCCAGGCCCTGTCAGGCCTAGACCACTGCTATGTTAGACTCGGGCTATGACTGTTAGCTGACTTTGCCTGCTAGACCTCTCTGGTGGCTGGTAGCCAAAATGGCGGCATATGCCATGCTGGGCAAACAACTTCTTGTCTGGGTTGGAACACCGATGACCCCCTGTAAAGCCCATGGCCTGGTTGAAGAACAATGCCTGTTGGGCTTAAACCCCTGTGATGTTGGCCTCAGGTTATATTTGCATACCTCAAGCTATCTGATCTCTCTGGCATCCCAGAACCAAGATGGAGAGAGTCCCTCATAACTGACTGGCAGGAGGCTGATTTCTGATGTGGTTTCTTTGTGGTGAAAGGCACTGTAAATCAGTCACCGCTTGCAGCCCAGCTAGCCAGCAATGGTCAGTGCTGTTGGGTGGGTGCAGGGCCTGCCTGGACCCTGCCGCCTTGGTTCCCCTGCTGATGGCCCTTCTTCTGGACAAGTCACTGCTGCTCTTGTCACTTATCAAGCACTTCTTGGCATCAGCATTAGTGTCAAAATGCCATTTGTAGAATTTTTTGTCAATTCTTCACTACATCTTAATCATTCTCACTGAAGTAAATAAAAATGTTATGTTTTATTTCTGTTTACTTTTTACTAAGAGATTTTTTTATTCACTTTGATTTCTGTAAATGGAATCAAAGGAGTGTTCTCTTTCTCCACATCCTTGCCAACACCTGCTGTCTCCTGAGTTTTTGACCTTAGTCATTCTGACTGGTGTAAGGTGAAATCTCAGGGTTGTTTTGATCTGCATTTCCCTAATGACTAATGATGTTGAGCACTTTTTAAGGTGCCTCTTGGCCGTCCGAATTTCTTCAGGTGAAAATTCTTTGTTAAGATCTGTACCCCATTTTTAATAGGGTTATTTGCTTCACTGGGGTCTAACTTCTTGAATTTTTGTATATATTGGATATTATCATTCTATCAGATGTGGGGTTGGTGAATATCTTTTCCAATTTGATGGTTTCCGTTTTGTCCTTTTAACAGTAAATCCAGAATCCTTTCATGCTAAAAGTATTAGAAAGGACAGGAATTCAAGTCCCAGAACTAAACATCGTTAAAGCAATATACAGCAAAGCAGTAGCCAACATCAAAATAATGCAGAGAAACTTGAAGCAATCCCATTAAAATCAGAGACTAGACAAGGCTATCCTCTCTCTCCATAACTTTTCAATATAGTACTTGAAGTTCTAGTTTGAGCAATTAGACAACATAAGGAGGTCAAGGGGATACATATTAGAAAGGAAGAAGTCAAAGTATCACAATTTGCAGATGACATGATAGTCTACTTAAAAGACCCGAAAACCTCCACCAGAGAACTCCTACAGCTGATAAACAACTTCAACAGTGTGGCTTGTTATAAAATCAACCCAAGCAGATCAGTTACCTTCCTATACTTAAAGGATAATCAGGCTGAGAAAGAAGTTAGGGAAATGACACCCTTCAAAATAGCCACAAACAATATAAAAAATTGTGGTGTGTCTCTAACCAAACAAGTGAAGGATCTATATGACAAGAACTTCAGGTCTCTGAAGAAGGAAATCAAAGAAGACCTCAGAAAATGGAAAAATCTGCCATGCTCTTGGATTGGCAGGATTAATATTGTTAAATTAGCCATCTTGCCAAAAGCAATCTACAGATTCAATGCAATCCCCATCAAAATCCCAACACAGTTCTTCACAGAGTTAGAAAAAGCAATTCTCAAAATCATGTGGAATAACAAGAAACCCAGGATAGTTAAAACTATTCTCAACAACAAAAGAAATTTTGAGGAAATCAGTATCCCTGACTTCAAGCAACACTACAGAGCAATAGTGTTAAAAACAGCATGGTATTGGCACAGTGATACACACGTGGTACAATAGAATAGAATTGAAGGTCCAGAAATGAATCCTCACACCTATGGTCACTTGATCTTCGCAAAGGAGCCAAAAACATCCAGTGGAAAAAAGATAGCCTTTTCAACACATGGTGCTGTTTCAATTGGAGGTCAGCATGCAGAAGAATGCGAATTGATCCATTCTTATCTCCATGTACTAAACTTCACTCCAAGTGGATCAAGGACCTCCATGTAAAACCAGACACACTGAAACTAATAGAAAAGAAACTGGGGAAGACCCTTGAGGACATGGGTACAGAGAAAAAGTTCCTGAACAGATCACCAATAGCTTATGCTTTAAGATCAAGAATTGACAAGTGGGACCTCATCAAATTACAAAGTTTCTGTAAGGCAACGGAGTTGATATTCTAATTTCAGATAAAATTGACTCTCAACCTAATGTTATCAAAAGAGACATGGAAGATCACTTCTTGCTGGTCAAAGGAAAAATCCAACAAAGAAGAACTCTCAATCCTGAACATCTATGCTCCAAATAAAATGACACCCTCATTCATAAAAGAAACTTTATTAAAGCTCAAAGTACACATTGCACCTAACACAATAATTGTGGGTGACTTCAACACTCCACTCTCACCAATGGACTGATCAGGAAAACAGAAACTAAACAGGAGGACAGTGAAACCAATTGAAGCTTTGAACCAATTGGAGTTAACAGACGTATATAGAACTTTTCATCCCAAAGCAAAATAATATACTTTTTTCTGAGAACATCATGGTACCTTCTCCAAAATAGATCATATAGTTTGTCACAAGACAGACCTCGACAAATATAAGAAGATTGAAATAATCCCATGCCTCCTATCAGATCACTATGGAGTAAAAGTGTTCTTTAATAACAGTAAAAGCAACAGAAATTCCCCTACTCATGAAAACTGAACAATACTCTACTCAATTATACCTTGGTCAAGGAAGAAATAAAGAAAGAAATCAAATATTTCTTAGAATTTAATGAAAATGAAGGCACAACAGGAACAAATCTATGGGAAACAATGAAAGCTGTGCTAAGAGAAAAACTCATAGCTTAGAGTGTCTCTAAAAAGAAATTTGAGAGAGCATACACTAGAAGATTAACAGAACAAGTGAAAGCCCTGGAGCAAGAAGAAGATAATTCACCCTGGAGGAGAAAAAGACAGGAAATCATCAAACTCGGGGCTGCAATCAATCAAGTAGAAACGAAGAGAACCATACAAAGAATCAACAAAACCAAAAGCTGGCTCTTTGAAAAAATCAACAAGATAGATAAACACTTAGCCAGACAAAGCAAAGGGCACAGAGAAAGTATCCAAATTAACACAATTAGAAAAGAAAGCAGAGATATTACATCAGAAACCGAGAAAATTAAAAAAAAAAATCATCAAATCCTACTACAAAAAACTGTACTCAACACAAGTGGAGAATGTGGAGGAAATGGACATTTACTTAGACAGATACCAATTACCAAAATTAAAGCAGGATCAAATAGACCATCTAATCAGACACATAACCCCTCAAGAAATAGAAGGGGTCATAAATAGTCTTCCGACGAAAAAAAGAACAGGACCAGATGGTTTCAGTGCAGAATTCTATCAGATCGTTAAAAAGACTTAACACCAATATTCTTCAAACTTTTCCACAAATTGAAACAGAAGATCACTACCCAAATCCTTCTTCGAAGCCACTATTACACTGATACCAAAACCACACAAAGTTCCAACTAAGAAAGAGAATTTCAGAGAAAATTCCCTTATGATTATCAATGCAAAAATACTAAATAAAATTCTTGCGAACCGAATCCAAGAATACATCAAAAAGATCATCCAACATGATCAAGAAGGCTTAGTCCCAGGGATGCAGGGAGGGTTCAATATAAGGAAATCCATAAATGCTATCCACTACATAAACAAACTCAAAGAAAAAAAACCACATGATCATTTCATTAGATGCTGAAAAAGCATTTGACAAAATTCAGCATCATTTCTTTATTAAAGTCTTGGAAGGACAGGAATTCAAGGCCCATACCTAAATATAGTAAAAGGAATATACAGCAAACCAGTAGCCAACATCAAACTAAATGGAGAGAAACTTGAAACAATCCCACTAAAATCAGGGACTAGACAAGGATGCCCCCTCTCTTCATATCTTTTCAATATATTTCTTGAAGTCCTAACTAGGTCAATTAGACAACATAAGGGAGTCAAACGGATGAAAATTGGAAAGGAAGAAGTCAAACTATCGCTATTTGCAGATGATATGATAGTATACTTAACTGACCCTAAAAACTCTACTAGAGAACTCCTACACCTGATAAACAACTTCAGCAAAGTGTCTGGCTATAAAATCAATGCAAGCAAATCAGTAGCCTTCATATACTAAAAGGACAAGCTGACTGGGAAAGAAATTAGGGAAATAACTCATTTCACAATAGCTACAAACAGCATAAAGTATCTAGGGGTGACTCTAACAGAAGAAGTGAAAGAGTCATATAGAAGATCTATATGACAAGAACTTCAGATCTCTGAAAAAGGAAATCGAAGAAGATCTCAGAAAATGGAAAAATCTTCCATGCTCGTGGATTGGCAGGATTAATATAGTTAATATGGTCATCTTGCCTAAGGCAATCTACAGATTCAATGCTATCCCCATAAAAACCCCAACCCAGTTCTTCATAGAGCTGGAAAGAGCAAATCTCAAGTTCATATGGAATAACAAAAATCCCAGGATAGCTAAAACTATTCTCAACAGTAAAAGAACTTCAGGGGGATTCAGTATCCCAGACCTCAAACTTTACTACAGAGCAATAGTGATTAAAAACTGCATGGCATTGGTACAATGCCAGGGAAGCGGATCAATGGAATAGAATTGAAGGCCCCTAAATGAACCAACACACCTAGGGTCACTTGATCTTCCACAAAGGAGCTGAAAGCATTCAGTGGGAAAAAAAAAGATAATCTTTTCAACAAATGGTGCTGTTTCAATTGGAGGTCAGCATACAGAAAAGTGTCAATCGATCCATTCTTATCTCCTTGTACTAAGCTCAACTCTAAATGGATCAAGGACCTCCACATAAAACCTGACACACTGAAACTAATAGAAAAGAAACTGGGGGAGACTCTTGAGGACATAGGCACATGGGAAATTTTCCTGAATAGAACAGCAATAGCTTATGGTCTAAGATCAAGAATTGACAAATGGGACCTCATAAAACTACAAAGTTTCTGTAAAGCAAAGGATACTGTCAAAAGGACAAAATGTCAACCAACAGATTTGGAAAGGATCTTCACCAACCCTAAATCTGACAGAGGGTTAATATCTAATATATACAAAGAACTCAAGAAGGTAGATCCCAGAGAACCAAATAACCCCATTAAAAATGGGCTATGGAGCTAAACAAAGAATTTTCACATGAAGAACTTCAGTGTGCTGAGAAACACCTTAAGAAATGTTCACCATCATTAAGCATTAGGGAAATGCAAATCAAAGCAACTCTGAGATTTCACCTCACACCAGTGAGAATGGCTAAGGTCAAAAACTCGGGAGACAGCAGGTGTTGGTGAGGATGTCGCGAAAGAGGAACAGTCCTCCACAGCTGTTGGGATTACAAGATGGTGCAACCACTTTGGATATCAGTCTGGCGGTTCCTCAGAAAACTGGCATGACATTTCCTGAGGACCCTATTATACCACTCCTGGGCATATACCCAGAGGATTCTTCAGCATGTTCCACTATGTTCACAGCTGCTCTATTTGTAGTATCCAGAGGCTGGAAATAACCCAGGTGTCCTTTAAGGGAAGAATTGATACCAAAAAAAATGTGGTATATTTACACAATGAAGTTCTATTCAGCCATTAGAAACAATGAATTCATGAAATTCTTAGACGAATGGATTGACCTGAAGAAAAACATATTAAGTGAGGGAACCCAGTCTCAGAAGATCAATCATGGTATGCTCTCACTGATAAGTGGATATTAGCCTAGAAACTTTGAGTACCCAAGACATAATCCACATACTAATGATGTCCAATAAGAATGGAAAATTGGCCCCTGGTTCTGGAAAGACTCAGTGCAAAAGTATAGGGGGATTCTAGAACAGGGAAGTGGGAAGCGGTAAAAGGAGGAGTAGGGGGAAGGAAGAGGGCTTTTGGGACTGGCGGGGAGTGGGGATCCAGTAAAGGAGAAATCATTTGAAATGTTAACAAAAAATATATCTATAAAAATAATAATAATAATTAAAAAAAGAAAAACACACAAAAAACAGAAAACAAAAAACCCAAAAAACAAAACAAACAAACAAACAAAAAAAAAAAAAAAGAAAGAAAAGCTGACTTTTATTTTACAAGATTTACTTTTCCAAAATCATTTGTTGAGTGTGTTAGTCAGGGTTTCTATTCCTGTACAAACATCATGACCAAGAAGCAAGTTGGGGAGGAAAGGGTTTATTGATCTTACAGTTCAATGCTGCTGTTCATCACTAAAGGAAATGATGACAGGAACGTAGCAGGTCAGGAAGCAGGAGCTAATGCAGAGGCCATGGAGGGATGTTACTTACTTGCTATTTCCCCTGGCTTTCTCAGACTGCTCTCTTACAGAAACCAAGAGCACCAGTCCAGAGGTGGTACCACCCACAAGCACTCGTTGATTACTAATTGAGAAAATGCCCCACAGCTGGATCTCATGGAGGCACTTACCCAGCTGAAGTTCCTATCTCTGTGATAACTACAGCCTGTGTCAACTTGATACATAAAATCAGCCACCACAAGAATGGTAGAATTTCTTAATATTAAAAATTAAAATTTTATCCTACATTTTATTAAAAAGCTTTCAAATGTTATAATGAATACTTCCGGATATATGAAGATCTTTGAAAAAAATCATAATTTCAGAATTAATGTAAACAATGCACAAATATTCCACTATGAAACTGCACAGAAAGTATAGAACTGAATAAAGAGAAAAGTAAATACTTAAAACACGTTTATCCTTTAAACTTCAAAGATACCATTAATATCTAACATATAAAGTCATGGAAATATTCATATTTGGTAATAATGAACAATTTAAAATACTGTTTATGCTCTGATCAGATTGGTATATATTTAATAATTGCTTAGACAAAATTTTAAATAAATAAACATTATTTAAGCAAGTTGAAAAATAACGTAAAAAAATCATCCTTGTCCATTTTGTATGACTAATAGCTAGAAAATGGACATTGTTCAATTGAAAAGCTAAAATAGAAATTGAGCCCTCAGTACTGGTAATATGTGCTAACAAAGGACTGTATATAGCACAACCTTACACATAATGGCAGAATACCCAGGAAAGAGTCCACAGAACTCAAACATGCTAAAAAAACATAGGGCTTTAAGCCTACATGGGAGAAGTAAAGATCAAAAAGAGAAGATAAAAATCACAGGAGTGTGAAAGGCCAGGAATGTTCTGGGTCAGAAAAGGTTTAGGTAGGATAAGAGGGGAACATGAGAGATATTGGGTAGGGGAAACGGCTTGAAGCCCTGAGGCCCAGCAGAAAAAAGGAAACAGGCAACTTCAGGAGGTAGGAAGCCAGACAACCTCCAAATAGTACTAGAAACCAAGGAGGTGAGAGACTCTAAGGACACAAAGGGAGAAACCTTAGATGAAATGATCTACAGTGAGAGTAAGCTTGTAGAGCCTACCACCACTAGAAATACAGGGCATCAAGTGAGGGATGGGGGTGCTAGCCCACAGTCCAAAACTATGACTGACCCATAACTTTTCCAGTTGGTAAAACAAAATGGACAAGAAATGGAGAAGAGCTTGAGGAAAAGGAGGGCAGAGAGAGTTCCACAGTGGGATACAGCTCAAGGGTAGGACCCAAGGCCTTGACCCTATTACTGATGCTAGAGAATCTTCACAAAAAGGAGCCTATAATTTCTGTCCTCTGAAAGATCCAACACAAAGGAGAATGAATCCAATGAAGGTATTTAGACATAAGCAGTATACAGAATCTCGTTACTCCTGTGCTTGAATTAGGGAAAGGCTGGAAGAAGCTGAGGTGGAGGCCAGAGTTTTTAAGAGGACTTTGAGTATGAATTAGCCAGATACAAAAGATTTATGAGACATTGGATCATCAAACAGGCAGCCTACTAAAGCAGTTGATCTAAGGTATCTAACACATATAGAACAAAGACCTGCCAGGTCTGGGTTCAGTCAAAAAAATTTATCTATGCCTTGAGAAACTGGAAACCTCAGGGAGTGCAGATATTTCATGGACGTGCATGTGGAAATTCTCATGGAGATAGGGTGAGGGAAGCTATGTGCTGTTAAACAGTCACAAAATAAACCGGGATGCAGATTAAATTTGGACTGTAAAAAAATTACATAAAATGTAAAAAAAAATCAAAGAAAATGAAAGAAGCAACAAAGGGAAGATAGAACCTGTGGAAACCACTTCCATTAGATAGGCATGTCCCACAGTTGAGGGACTGGGACACCTAAAGATTTCCAATTTTCATCCCAGAATTTTTCCATACAAAGCAAATACAGGGGCGAAATATAAAACAGTGATTCAAGGAAAATCCATCAAGGGATCATCCATTCCATTTACAGAAACCAAAATGGGAAAAAAATTCCTTAGTAATAAGTAAATTGATGTAAAAAATAACATTTTCATTTAGCTTCAATCAGAATGATAAAGAAGAAGTGAAGAATTGAAAAAATTCTGCAAATGACATTGTGAAGCTAATGCTGATGCCCAGAAGTGCTTGCTAACAGTAACAGGGTATGTCTGTCCCCTGAGAGACTCTGTAAGTGACAGAGAAGTAGAGATGCAGATGTGTCCAACCAAACATTGGGCTGATCACAGGGATCTCAATGGGGAAGTTAGGGGACAGACTGCACTGGCTGATGGAGATACAACCCTATAAGTATAAAATGTTAACTAACAAGACAACCCAGAGCACACAGAAACTAAACCCCCCAACTAAAGTGTATACATACATGGAGTACTTCAGAGCTCTAGATACACAGAGAACAGAGTATGACCTTATCTCATATCAGTCTCAGAGTAAGCTGTGTCTGGGATGTTGAATGTCACAACACAGGGTGATGCTAAAGTCACAGTGAGGTGGGAGTCGGTGGAAGAGCACCCTCATAGTGAAAAGCCAATAGGGAAGAGCAGGTATAGAATGAAAGGCAGCTGTACATGGGTAATTTAGACAAGGGGATATAATTTGAAACATACACTAAAAGAAATGATCAATTAAAATATATATCAAAATAATAAAAAATTACAAAGGAAATGCTGCTTAGAAAGTAGTATGTGGGTTGGTAAATATGCTCTGAGTCTGAGGGAAACAAAGCATGTGCTTAAAACTTGCAGATGTGTTTTTCTTTAAAGCAAAAAAAAAAAAAAAATTAACTGGATATTTGAAAATATGAAGCACATTAAGAAAGAGCATCTTTTGGGAATATAAAATTAGTAAGTCTTGTAGGACAAAATTTCTCTGTAGATATATGTCAATGGAAAGATGTGCTGCAAAATGTCTGCTAAAATATGAGTTTGAAATCTATTCCATGATAAAATGTTTTACTTTAATATCATAATGACCCTGAATAATGCATTCTAAATGTCTAGAATACCACAGTATCTGGCTTCCTTGTCTGTTTAAACAGATATATGCATTTAATCACATATAAAATATCGGTAACAAAATGGGAAGCGAGTTGAACACAAATCTTGAGAAGAACAAACACTTATGACTGTCAGGAACGAGCTACTCTGGTACTGGCCATTCAATTTAGATATGGATTATGAGATGTGCCACCAAACAGCACTAACTATCTCTGGAAAAATTTAGTATCATATTCATAATGAATATGTTGTTCCTTGGTGTGATGGAAGCATTAATATTTTCTGAGAAACCTGGACAATCCTTACTATAGAGATGAAAAATTACAAAGGTAAAGAAACTCTGGGATAGACTCAGGGTTGAATGGGATGTGTATAATATATTAATCAAATAGCTGTTTACTCTATTATGATGTCATATTGAGAGTCCCAAAGAGAGAATATCTCTAGTAGTGTAAGTTGGATCCAGTAAAATTATTGCAAAACCATTGACTGATAAAAGTGTTTGGATGCAAGGATGGAGTCAGAGGATAAGAAAAATGAAATAACTTCAAATATTGAAATATAGTAATGTTACAATTTGGAATCCACTATCAAAGATATCTAGTGTACCATTTCTAGGTTAAAGAAATAGGGCTTTTGAGAGAGACCTGTGCAGAAATTCTAGAAGAAATAGCATTGCACATTGTACAGTGAAAAGTGTTGGGAAACACCAACGGAGACAGATTTTTAGTGGAAGTCAGTAAGCTGGAGGAAGAGACTGTGTAAAAAAGACAAGCAAACATTTCTTCCATTACCCTTAATTTTTTAGTCCCTTTCTCATTTCATGTAAGTGCAGAAAGAACAGGTATTTACCTTTGTATCTGTAACATTTATTCTTCCATTTTTTTTCTTCATGATGGAGTTGGCAGGAGGATTTATTAAAAATTAAAGAATTTGGAGAAAATTATGTATTTGAATATGTATTAGTGTATGACAAGAAAGATTGTAACCCATTAAAGAATGATTTGAACTCAAATATAGTTAGAGAAAACAGGTCAACTTCCCCTCAGCACACTGAAAACATAACAGTGAGTCACCTGTTAGTTTGCATCTGCATCCTTGCCTATTATTCTGAATTCACAAGGATCCATACATCACATACTCTAGATCCATAAAACACTGATTCTGGTTCATGGCAACAAATGGACCTAACAATACCTGTGTGTGCATGTGTGTGTGAGTGTGTATCTGTGTGTGTGTTTTTGCTGTGTGTGTGTGTGTGTGTGTCCTCAATTTATGAATGATTGATTAAGGCTTTTTTCTGTTTATATTAGAATCCTGTTCTGTCTATATTAGAATTCAAATTCAAGATGAGCAATCTTGAAATATTTTCCCTTGAAACTGACTTTGCTAAAAAAAAATGAAAATTTAATATATAGTAAATATGGAAATTACAAATAATGAATTATTTTAATAATCTGTTGCTTTTCATTTATACCACCTTTTGCATGCTACCAAACCAATAAGTTGGGACGTTTTTCATATAACTCCCTTCATTGTTTGGGAAATGTGGCAAATTTCTAATTACTCTAAAATCTAGTTATCTTTGAGAATTTATGTTTTGCTTTTGTTCTCTCTAAAAAGGTAATGGAGAATACTTTGCCTTAAGGATCAGAGATGATGCTGGTGGATATAACTGAACTTCAAAAGGTAAGACATTAAAATATGGTTTCCTTTTTTTTTCACTCTCTGTCTCTGATGCCCCTCCACACAATTACATCTATATCTCTATGGTCATTACCATAAATAATATATAATGAGGGAGTTATTCCAATTTCTATGCTTCACATATCAAGACAGTTGACATTTATTTTACAGATAACTCTTCAAGAACGGTCAAGAAGTTAACATCTACAATAGAGTTAAGGACTCTATTGTCAGTCAAACAAGAACAATGATGTGACTCTTCCAGGCAACGATTTCAACCCTGTCATGATGATTACACACCCCTAGCCAATCATTATATATAAGTGAATCCTAGTCGATCTGGATATGATTCAAACACAACTGTAATGAAGGAAAAATTTCTATCTATGATAAACCCACTTGGCCACATTAAGATTATGCAGTTACACTCCCTGAATCTTGCAACAGAGAGTGACTAATAAACCAGCAAACAAAATCTTTAATTATTTCAAACCATTTCCTTGTCGTATGTGAGAATTATTTAGAACACCTCTCCACTCTGATATTCTAGATATCTATGATACCCATATATGTAAATAATTAATTATATGTATTTGACAATTTTCATGGGGAAAAATTAGGATCGCCATACAAAAATATGAAATTCAAATTGTTGGGTATTTTGCACTAAGATGTATTTAATATGAGCTGAGATATCACAATCAAACTGCATATGGATTTTTAAATTTTCTGTAAGTGGTTGTAGCATGAAATTGTTACTGTCTACAGCTATAATAAATGTGAGAGGAATTAAATGAACCTGTTTTATATTAGAAAAATAAAGTTTAAATAAATGATCTTTTTTCGTGATGGCTATCCATTACAACGATTAATGTAATTTTAAAATTAGCTGTTCCTTTTTAATATATGTTTCATTGGAATTATACATGTCCTTAACTTCATTTATGGTCACACTGTGAAAAAATGCAGATGTTTCAAATCAATTATATATTTTTAATAATTATATATTTTAATATAGCATTATATATTTTAATTATATATTCTTAATAATTTACAGTAAAATTATAAAATATATAATTACAGATCATATAAATTATAATTTATAATTTAAAAAAATTATAAAATATATAATTACATATAATTATACAAAATATATCATTACAGATTATATAATTTATAATTTATAAAAAATTCTAAAATATATAATTGCAGATTAATTATATATTTTTAGTAATTTACAATGTGTCAAAACTATGAATATAGCAAAAGAATAGCCTGTAACATTTGGAATTCGTAGAAATTTGATTATTAACCTGAAATGTACAAAAAAGGCCCATTAGAGCTGTGCCTGCTTAAATGGATCAGAAATTAGAAGCCCTTACAAGGGAAACACAAAAATTATTGAAAGAAATTCAGGAGACTACAAAAGCTAATAAGGAAGAAATGCAAAAATGACTGAAAAAAATACAGGAGAACTGATCACCGGGGAGAAGGCATAAAAGAGAAAACACAAAAATCTCTTAAATAATTAGAGGAAAACACAAACAAGCAAATGACAGAACTGAGAAAAAAAATTCAGGATCTAAAAGCAGAAGTAGAAACAACTAAGAAAGCACAAAAGGAGACAACTTTGGAGATAGAAAAACTTGGGAAGAAATCAGGGACCATAGACGGAAATATCAACAGCAGAATACAAGAGATAGAAGAAAGAATCTCATATGCTGAAGATACCATAGAAACCATGAATTCAACAGTTAAAGAAAATACAAAATGCAAAAAGCTTGTAACCCAAAACATCCAGGAAATGCAGGACACAATGAGAAAGCCAAATTTAAGGATTATAAGCATTGATGAGAGTGAAGATTTACAACTTAAAGAGCCAGCAAAAATCTTCAAAAAAATTATGGAAGAAAACTTCCCTAACCTAAAGAGAGAGATACCCATGAACATACAAGAAGGCTACAGAACTCCAAACAGACTGGACCAGAACAGAAATACCTCCAGTCATATAATAATCAAAACCCTAAATGTACTAACCGAAGAAAGAATACTTAGGGCAGTAAGAGAAAAAAGGCAAGAAACATATAAAGGAAGACCTATCAGAATTACACCAGATTTCTCAACAGAGACCATGAAAGCTAGAAGACCCTGGGCAGAACTCATGCAGACTCTAAGAGAACACAAATGCCAGCAGAGACTACTATATCCAGCGAATCTCTCTATTACCATAGATGGAGAAACCAAGATATTCCATGACAAAACCAAATTTATACAATATCTTTCCACAAACCCAGCCCTACAAAGGATAATAGGGTGAGAACACCATTACAACTAGGGAAACTATACCCTGGATAAAGCAGGACATTAAGCTTCTTTCCTCAAACCCAAAGAAGATAACCACACACATATAAAATTATAATGAAAAATGATAGGAAGCAATAACCACTACTCCTTAATATCTTTTAACATCAATGGGTTCAATTCCCCAATAAAAAGACATAGACTAGCAGACTGGTTATGTAAACAGGAGCCTACATTTTGCTGCATACATGAAACACACCTCAGTTTCAAAGACAAAAACTACGTTAGAGTAAAAGGCTGGAAGAAAATTCTACAAGCAAATGGTCCCAGGAAACAAGCCAGAGTTGCCATTCTAATTTCAGATAAAATTGACTTTCAACCTAATGTCATCAAAAGAGACATGGAAGGTGACTACTTGCTGGTCAAAGGAAAAATCCAACAAGAAGAACTCTCAACCATGAACATCTATGCCCCAAATACAAGGGCACCCTCATTCATAAAAGAAACTTTATTAAAGCTCAAAGTACACATTGCATTTAACACAATAATTGTGGGTGTTTCAACACTCCACTCTCACCAAATGGACTGACCAGGCAAACAGAAACTAAATAGGGAGACAGTGAAACTAATTGAAGGTTTGAACCAATTGGAGTTAACAGATATATATATAAAACATTTCATCCCAAAGCAAACGAATATACCTTTTTCTCACCACCTCATGGTACCTTCTCCAAAATAGATCATTTAGTTGGTCACAAGACAGACCTCAACAAATATAAGAAGATTGAAAAAATCCCATGCCTCCTATCAGATCACTATTTAGTAAAAGTGGTCTTTAATAACAGCAAAAACAACAGAAATTCCACATACACATGGAAACTGAACAATACTCTACTCAATGATACCTTGGTCAAGGAACAAATAAAGAAAGACATCAAAGATTTCTTAGAATGTAATGAAAATTAAGGCACAACATACACAAATCTATGAGACACCATGAAAGCAGTGCTAAGAGGAAAGCTCATAGCTTTGAGTGCCTCCAGAAAGAAATTCGAGAGAGTATACACAAGAAGATTAAAGGAACAACTGAAAGCCCTGGAACAAGAAGAAGATAAGAAGATAATGCACCCAGGAGGAGAAGAAGATAGAAAATCATCAAACTCAGGGCCGAAATCAATCAAGTAGAAACCAAGAGAACCATACAAAGAATAAAAAAAAACAAAAGCTGGTTCTTTGAAAAAATCAACAAGATAGATAAACCCTTAGACAGACTAACCAAAGGGCACAGCAAAAGGATCCAAATTAACAAAATTAGAAATGAAAATGGAGATATTACAACATAAACCAAGGAAATTCAAAAATTCATCAGAAGCTAATACAAAAACCTATACTCCATACAAGTGGAGAATCTGGAGGAAATGGACATTCTCTTAGAAAGATACCAATTACCAAAATTAAACCAGGATCAAATAAACCATCTAAACAGACCCATAACCCCTAAAGAAATAGAAGGCGTCATAAATAGGCTTCTGACCAAAAATAAAAAAAAAAAAAAAAAGAAAGAAAAGAGGGTTTCAGTGCAGAATTCAATCAGACCTTCAAAGAAGACTTAACACCAATACTCTTCAAACTTTTCCACCAAATAGAAATAAAAGGATCACTACCCAACTCCTTCCTCGATGCCACTATTATGCTGATACCAAAACCACACAAAGTTCCAACTAATAAAGAGAATTTCAAGACAAATTCCCTTATGAATATCGATGCAAAAATACTAAATAAAATTCTTGCCCACCGAATCCAAAAACACATCAAAAAGATCATCCATCATGATCAAGAAGGCTTCATTCTAGCGATGCAGAGATGATTCAATATAAGGAAATCCATAAATGCTATCCACTACATAAACAAACTCAATGAAAAAAAAACCACATGATCATTTCATTAAATGCTGAAAAAGCATTTGACAAAATTCAGCATCCTTTCATGCTAAAAGTCTTGGAAAGGACAGGAATTCGAGGCCCATACTTAAACATAGTAAAAGCAGTATACAGCAAGCAGGTAGCCAACATCAAACTAAAAGGAAAGAAAGTTGAAGCATTCCCACTAAAATCAGGGACTAGACAAGGCTGCCCCCCCTCCAATATCTTTTCAATATAGTTCTTGAAATCTTAGCAAGAGCAATTAGACAACATAAGGACATCAAAAGGATACAAATAGGAAAGGAAGAAGTGAACCTATTACTATTTGCAGATGATATGATAGTATACTTAAGTGACCCTACAAACTCTGCTAGAGAACTCCTACACCTGATAAACAACTTCAGCAATGCGGCTGGCTACAAAATCAATGCGAGCAAAGTAGTAGCATTCATAAACTCAAAAGACAAGCAGACTGAGAAAGAAATTAGGGAAATGACTCCCTTCACAATAGCTACGAACAGGATAAAGTATCTTGGGGTAACTCTAATCAAAGAAGTGAAAGACCTATATGACAAGAACTTCAGATGTCTGAAAAAAGAAAATCGCAGAAGATCTCAGAAAATGGAAAAATCTTCCTTGCTCTTGGATTGGCAGTATTAATATAGTTAAAATGGCGATCTTGCCAAAGGCATTCTACATATTCAATGCTATCCCCATAAATATCCTAACCCAGTTCTTCTTAGAGCTAGAAAGAGCAATTCTCAAATTCATCTGGAACAACAAAAAATCCAAGGATAGCTATGACTATTTTCAACAGTAAAAGAACTTCAGGTGGATTCAGTTTCCCAGACCTCAAACTTTACTACATAGCAATAGTGATAAAAACTGCATTGTACTGGTACAATGCCGGGCAAGCGGATCAATGGAATAGAATTGAAGACCCAGAAGTGAACCAACACACCTATGGTCACTTGATCTTCGACAAAGTTGCTGAAAGCATCCAGGGGGGAAAAAGACAGGCTTTTCAACAAATGGTGCTGGTTCAATTGGATGTCAGCATGCAGAAGAATGTTAATTGATACATTCTTATATCCTTGTACTAAGCTCAACTCCAAATTGATCAAGGACCTACTCATAAACCCAGACACACTGAAACTAAAAGAAAAGAAACTGGGGAAGACCCTTGAGGACATGGGCACATGGGAAAATTTCCTGAATAGAACACCCATAGCTTATGCTCTAAGATCAAGAATTGACAAAAGGGACCTCATAAAACTACAAAGTTTCTCTAACGCAAAGGACACTGTCAAACGGACAAAACGTCAACCAACAGATTGGGAAAGGATCTTCACCAACCCTAAATATGACAGAGGGCTAATATCTAATATATACAAAGAACTCAAGAAGGGAGATCCCAGAGAACCAAATAACTCCATTAAAAATGGGGTATGGAGCTAAACAAAGAATTTTCACATGAAGAACATTGGAGGGCTGAGAAACACCTTAAGAAATGTTCAAAATCATTAATCCTTAGGGGCATGCAGATCAAAAGAACCATGAGATTCCACCTCACACCAGTCAGAATGGCTAAGGTCAAAATCTCAGGAGACAGCAGGTGTTGGCAAGGATTTGGAGAAAGAAGAACCCTCCTCCACTCCTGGTAGGATTGCAAGATGGTGCAACCACTTTGGAAATCAGTCTGGAGGTTCATCAGAAAACTGGGCATGACATTTCCTGATGACCTTGTTATACTGTTCCTGGGCATATACCTAGAGGATTCTTCAGCATGTTCCACTATATTCATAGCAGCCCTATTTGTAGTATCCAGAAGCTTGAAAGAATCCAGGTGTCCTTTAACAGAGGAGTGGATAGAAAAAAATGTGGTATTTTTACACAATGGAGTACTATTCAGCCATTAGAAACTATGAATACATGAAATTCTTAGACAAATGGCTGGAGCTGAAGAACATCACACTTAGTGATGTAACTCAAAAGATCAATCATGGTATGTACTCACTGATAAGTGGATAGTAGCCTAGAAACTTGAGATCCCAAGACATAATCTACATATTAAATGATGTCCAAAAAGAATGGAGGAGTGGCCCCTGGTTCTGGAAAGACTCAGTGCAAGAGTATAGGGGAATTCCAGAACAGGGAAATGGGAATGGGTAGATGGATGGGTAGCGGGAAGGAAGAGGGCTTATGGGACTTGCGGGTAGTGGGGACCCAGAAAAGGGGAAGTCATATATATATACATATGTGTGTATATATATATATATATATCAATAAAAATAATAATAAAAAGAAAAACAAAACAAAAAACAAAAACAAAAAAAAAAGAGAGAGAAAGCTGACTTTTATTTAAAAGATTTACTTTTCAAAAATCGTTTGTTGAGTGTCTTAGTCAGGGTTTCTATTCCTGCACAAACATCATGACCAAGAAGCAAGTTGGGGAGGAAAGGATTTATTGATGTTACAGTTCAATGCTGCTGTTCATCACTAAAGGAAATGAGGACTGGAACTCAGCAGGTCAGGAAGCAGGAGCTGATGCAGAGGCCATGGAGGGATGTTACTTATTTGCTTTTTCCCCTGGCTTTCTTAGACTGCTCTCTTACAGAACCCAAGAGCACCAGTACAGAGGTGGTACCACCTAAAGGCACCCCTTGATTACTAATTGAGAAAATGCCCTATAGCTGGATCTCATGGAGGCACTTCCCCAACTGAAGCTCCATTCTATGTGATAACTACAGCCTGTGTCAAGGTGACACCCAAAATCAGCTAGTACAGCAGTGGTAGAATTTCTTTTTTTTTTTTTCTTTTTTTTTCTTTCTTTTTTTTTTAATTATTCGATATAATTTTTATTTACATTTCAAATGATTTCCCTTTTTCTGGTTCCACACTCCCCGTAAATCACATAAACCCCCTTCCGTCCCTCCGTTCTCCCTTCCCCCTTCCCTGTTCTGGTTTTGTCTTATACTCCTACAGTGGGTCTTTCGCGAACTAATATTAGACAATAAAATGTTATCCTACTTTTTATTTAAAAAGCTTTCAAATGTTATACTGAATGCTTCCGGATATGTATGAAGCTGGTTCTTTGAAAAAATCAACAAGATAGATAAACCCTTAGACAGACTAACCAATGGGCACAGAGAAAGGATCCAAATTAACAAAATTAGAAATGAAAATGCAGATATTACAACATAAACCAAGGAAATTCAAAAATTCATCAGAGGCTAATACAAAAACCTATACTCCACACAAGTGGAGAATCTGGAGGAAATGGACATTTTCTTAGAAAGATACCAATTACCAAAATTAAACCAGGATCAAATAGACCATCTAAACAGACCCATAACCCCCTAAAGAAATAGAAGGCGTCATAAATAGGCTTCTGACCAAAAAAAAAAAAAAAAAAAAAAAAAAAAAAAACACAGGAAAAGATGGTTTCAGTGCAGAATTCAATCAGACCTTCAAAGAAGACTTAACACCAATACTCTTCAAACTTTTCCACCAAATAGAAATAGAAGGATCACTACCCAACTCCTTCTTCGAAGCCACTATTACGCTGATAGCAAAACCACACAAAGATCCAACTAAGAAAGAGAAATTAAGAGAAATTCCCTCATGAATATCGATGCAAAAATACTAAATAAAATTCTTGCCCACCGAATCCAAGAACACATCAAAAAGATCATCCACCATGATCAAGAAGGCTTCATTCTAGGGATGCAGGGATGATTCAATATAAGGAAATCCATAAATGCTATCCACTACATAAACAAACTCAATGAAAAAAAAAAAACACATGATCATTTCATTAAATGCTAAAAAAGCATTTGACAAAATTCAGCATCCTTTCATGCTAAAAGTCTTGGAAAGGACAGGAATTCGAGGCCCATACTTAAACATAGTAAAAGCAATGTACAGCAAACAGGTAGCCAACATCAAACAAAATGGAGAGAAAGTTGAAGCATTCCCACTAAAATCAGGGACTAGACAAGGCTGCCCCCCCCAATATCTTTTCAATATAGTTCTTGAAGTCTTAGCTAGAGCAATTAGACAGCATAAGAATATCGAAAGGATACAAATTGGAAAGGAAGAAGTCAACCTATTACTATTTGCAGATGATGTGATAGTATACTTAAGTGACCCTACTAACCCTACTAGAGAACTCCTACACCTGATAAACAACTTCAGCAATGTGGCTGGCTACAAAATCAATGCAAGCAAAGTAGTAGCCTTCATATACTCAAAGGACAAGCAGACTGAGAAAGAAATTAGGGAAATGACTCCCTTCACAATAGCTACAAACAGCATAAAGTATCTTGGGGTAACTCTAACCAAAGAAGTGAAAGACCTATATGACAAGAACTTCAGATCCCTGAAAAAGAAAATCGAAGAAGATCTCAGAAAATGGAGAAATCTTACATGCTCTTGGATTGGCAGTATTAATATAGTTAAAATGGCGATCTTGCCAAAGGCAATCTACATATTCAATGCTATCCCCATAAATATCCTAACCCAGTTCTTCTTAGAGCTAGAAAGAGCAATTCTCAAATTCATCTTGAACAACAAAAAAAAAAACCCAAGGATAGCTATAACTATACAAGGAGATCAATTCGCATTCTTCGGCATGCTGACCTACAGTTGAACCAGCACCATTTGTTGAAAAGGCTATCTTTTTGCAATTGGAGTTTTTTCAGCCCCTTTGTCGAAGATCAAGTGGCCATAGGTGTGTGGGTTCATTTCTGGATCTTCAATCCTGTTCCATTGATCCACCTTCCTGTCATCTTGCCAATATCATGTAGTTTTAACATTATTGTGCTGGAGTATTGCTTAACATCAGGGCTACTCATTCCCCCACAATTTCTTTTGTTTTTAAGAATAGTTTTAGCTATCCTGGGTATTTGTTTTTCCAGATGAAGTTGAGAACTGCTCTTTCTAACACTATGAAGAATTGAGCTGGGATTTTGATGGGAATTGTGTTGAATCTGTATAATGCTTTTGGAAAAATGGCCATTTTAACTATATTAATCCTGCCGATCCCTGACCGTGGGAGATTGTTTCCATTTTTTGAGGTCTTCTTCCATTTCCTTCTTCAGAATCTTGAAGTTCTTGTCATACAGATCTTTTACTTGTTTGTTAAGAGTCACCCCAAGGTACTTTATACTGTTTATGGCTATTGTGGAGGGTGTCATTTTCCTAATTTCTTTCTCAGCCTGCTTATCCATTAGGCTGCTAGTGTACACTCTCTCAATTTTCTTTTTGGAGGCACTCAGGGCTAAGACTTTTCCTCTTAGCACTGCTTTCGTTGTGTCCCAAAGATTTGGGTATGTTGTGCCTTCATTTTCATTAAATTCTAAAAAGTCTATGATTTCTTTTTTTATTTCTTCTTTGGCCAAGGTGTCATTTAGTAGAGTATTGTTCAGCCTCCATGTTTATGCGGGCTTTCTGTTGTTTTTGTTGCTATTGAAAACCACTCTTACTCCATAGTGATCTGAGAGGAGGCATAGGATTAGTTCGATCTTCTTATATTTGTTGAGATCTGTCTTGTGACCAATTATACGGTCATTATTGGAGAAGGTATCACGAGGTGCTGAAAAAAAGGTATATTCTTTTGCTTTAGAGTGAAATGTTCTATAAATATCAGTCAAATCCAATTGGTCCAAAGCTTCAGTTAGTTTTACTGTGTCCCTGTTTAGTTTCTGCTTTCCTGATTGAGGAGATTGGGGTGTTGAAGTCACCCACAATTATTGTGTTAGGTGCAAGGTGTGCTTTGAGCTTTAGTAAAGTTTCTTTTACGAATGAAGGTGCCCTTGCATTTCGAGCATAGATGTTCAGAAGTGAATGTTCTTCTTGTGGACGTTTGCTTTGACCAGCAAGAAGTGTCCTTCTGTGTCTCTTTTGATGACTTTATGTTGAAAGTCAATTTTATCTGATATTAGAATGGCTACTGTGGCTTGTCTCCTGAGACAATTGGCTTCTTAAATTGTCTTCCACCCTTTTACTCTAGGTTAGTTTCTGTCTTTGTCACTGAGGTGTGTCTCCTGTATGCAGCAAAATGTAGGGTCCTGTTTCCTTATCCAGTCTGTTAGTCTATGTCTTTTTATTGGAGAATTGAGTCCATTGATGTTTATAGATATTAAGGAATAGTGATTATAACTTCCTGTCATTTTTGATGTTATTTTTATATTTTTTAGTGGTTATCTTCTTTTGGGTTTGATGAAAGAATTTGACTATCTTACTTTTTCCAGGGTGTAGTTTCTCTCATTTTATTGGAATTTTCCTCCTATTATTCTTTGCAGAGTTGGGTTTGTGGAAAAATATTGTGTAAATTTGGTTTTTTCATGGAATATCTTGGTATCTACTTCTATGGTGATTGAAAGTTTTGTTGGCTATTGTAGCCTTGGCTGACATTTGTGTTTTCTCGGTGTCTGCATGAGATCTGCCAGGGATCTTCTAGCTTTCATGGTCTCTGCTGAGAAGGCTGGTGTGAGTCTGATAGTTCTTCTTTTATATGTTACTTGGCCTTTTTCTCATATTGTCTTTAATATTCTTTCTTTGTTTAGTGCATTTGGGGTTTTCATTATTATGTGACAGGATGTATTTCTGCTCAGGTCGATTCTGTTTGGAGTTCTATAGTCTTCTTGCATATTCATGGGCTTCTCTCTCTTTAAATAGGGAAAGTTCTCTTCCATAATTTTTTGGAAGATATTTGCTGTCCCTTTCAATTGTAAATCTTCACTCTCATCAATGCCTATAATCCTTAGGTTTGGTCTTCTCATTGTGTCCTGGATTTCCTGGATGTTCTAGCATACAACCTTTTTGGATTTTGCATTTTCTTTGACTGTTGAGTCCATAGTTTCAACGGTATCTTCGGAATCTGATATTCTTTCTTCCATATCTTGTATTCTGTTGTTGATATTTGCATCTATGTCCCCTGATTTCTTCTCAAGGTTTTCTATCTCCAAAGATATCTCCCTTTGTGATTTCTCAGTTGATTCCATTTCTGTTTTTGATCCAGGATGGTTTTGCTCAGTTCCTTCATTTGTTTGTTTGTGTTTTCCTTTAATTCTTTAAGAGATTTTTGTGTTTCCTCTTTCATGACTTCTACCTGTTGACTCAAATTCTCCTGCATTTCTTTATTTTTTTCATTTTTATTTTATTTTATTTATTTATTTATTTATTTATTTATTTATTTATTTATTTATTTATTTATTTATTTATTTATTTATTTTGCTTTTCTTCTTTATTGGCTTCTATCTCTTGGGCCTTATTCTCCTGAATTTCTTTAAGAGATTTTTGTGTTTCCATTATACATGTTTCTAATTTATTCAGGTTCTCCTGTATTTCTTTAAGAGATTCATTTATGTTCTTTTTGTGTTCTTCTAGCAGCATCATGAACATTGATTTTAAATCCAAATCCTGTTTCTCAGTTGTGTTGGCATAATCAGGACTTGCTGATGTTGGAGAGTTTTCTTCAGACGCTGCACTATTTCCTAGATTTCTGTTAGTAGCGTTCCTTCATTTACCTTTTGCCATTTTGTTCTCTGGCATTAGCTGGTCTTGCCTCTGGTTTGTGTTTGAGCCTCCTGTGAGGCTCTAGAGCTATTTCCACAACAATGGATGGCAGGGTTTCCCCTGTCACAGAATGCAGATGCGCTGTCCTCCTCTTGGGTGCCCTTGGATTCCTAGTGTGCCTTGCCCCAGATTGTCTCTGTTGACCAGGTAGTGCTCCTTTGCTCCATCAGAGAGTGCTGATTGGGTATGCTGCATTACCTTTTCCAAGTGATGATCACTCTGCTGGTTAGCCGAACTCCCAAACGGGTTGGTTGACACAAGGCTAGCCTAGCAACTCAGGCCCTGAGTCTAGGCAAAAGCCTGCCTGGCCAAGGCCCTAGCAGAGTTCCCCTTGGGCAATGAGTGTTAACTGGTTTTGTCAGGTGGCCAGGATGGCAGTGTGCATGAGCTCCTTGAAAGTGCCTGCAGAGTCTGCTGTGCTAACCACCTCCTGGCTGGATTGACACACAGATGGCCCACCAAGCAGGGCAGGTCCTGGGGGCAGTCAAGGGCCTGTCAGGCCTTGACCCTTCTATGTTAGGCTTCAGCAATGACTGTTAGCTGACTTTTCCTGGTAGATCTCTCTGGTGTCTGGTAGCCAAAATGGCGGCATGTGCCAGGCTGGGAAAACAGCCTCCTGTCCGAGTTGGAACACTGATGGGCCCCTGAAAAGCCTAGGGCCTGGGTGAAGACCAATGCCTGTTGGGCTTAAACCAATGTAATGTTGGCCTCGGGTTATGTTTGCATACCTCAGGCTGTCTGATCTCTCTGGCATCCCAGAACCAAGATGTAAGTGAGTCTGTCATAACTGACTGGCAGGGGGCAGATTTCTTATGTGGCTTCTGTGTGGTGAAAGGGACTGTAAATCAGCCACTGCTTGCAGCCCAGCTGACCAGCTATGGTCGATGTTTGTGAGAAGGCGCAGGGCCTGCCTGGACCCTGTCACCTTGGTTCCACTGCTGATGGCCCTCCCTCTGGACAAGTCACTGCTGCTGCTGCCACTTAGCAAGCACATCCTGACATCAGCATTAGTGTCAAAATGTTATTTGCAGAATTTGTTGTCAATTATTCACTACATCTTAGTAATTCTCACTGAAGCAAATAAAAATGTTATGTTGTATTTCAACTTACTTTTTACTAAGAGATTTTTTATTCCCTTTGGTTTCTGTAAATGGAATCGAAGGTCTTTGGATGGACTTTACTTGATTCTCTGGTACATATTTTGCCCCTGCATTTCCTTTGTATGGAACAATTCTCGGATCAAAATAGAAAATTAGGAGTTAGGACAATCTCTTTACTGGTGGCCAAGTCTATTTTCTGGAAGTTATCTTTACATGTTCTATATCCCATTTGACATGTTTCTTTTATTTTCTATTTATTTTGAGTTTTTAAAATTTTTATGCATTTATTTTTATTTACAGTTCTAATTGCATCTGCATCCTGGTCTAACTTGTAAGTTTTAAGAACCCATACCTCCTCCCACACTGTCTCCATCAGAATTTCCACACCCTCAAACACCAAATGTTCTCACTCTCTGAGGTTTCCATTCTCTCAAAGGATAGATACATTTCTTGCCTGAACGTACACCTGGCAATCTTTCTTCTATATGTATAGGGGCCTCAGATCAGCTGGCATAGAATACTGACTGGTTGGTGGTCCAATGTCTCAGAAATATTTGAGATCCAGGTTCATTGAGACTCAAGGTCATCTTAAAGTTTTGCCTCCACTTCAGGTTCTTTCAATCTTTCCCTAATTCAAGCACATGAATCATCAGATTGTGTCGACTGGTTGCATGTAAATACCTTCATCTGACTCATTCTCCTGCTCCTTGGACAGTTCAGATGACAGTAATTATAGGGCCGTTTTGTGACCATTCTATAGCCTCAGTACTAGCATCAAGACCTTGAGTACTTCCCTTGAGCTGTATCTCACTGTGGAGTTGTCTCTGCCCCTCCTTTTCCTCAGGCTCTTCTCCATTTCTTGTCCATGTTGTTTACCAACAGGAAAAATTTGGGTCATAATCTTTGATTGTGTGATGGCACATCCATACCTCATTGATGCCCTGTATTTCTGCTGGAAGTAGACTCTACAAGTTCACTCTCACTGATTGGCATTTCAACTGAGGATTCTCATTTGTTTCCTAAGAGACTCTCACCTCCCTAGTTTCTAGTACATTTTGGAGGTTGTCTGGCCTCCTACCTCCTGAAGTTGCTGTTTCCTTTCTTTCTGCTGGCCTTCAGGTCTTCAGTGCTTTTCCCATATCCAATATCTGATCAAGTTTACTTACCTCTTCTCTGGCCTATACCTTTTCTGACCCAGAATGCTCTCAGCCTCCCCCACTCCTATATCTATCTATCTTTTCTCTTTCTAGTAGGCATGAGGCCCTACAGATCTTTATTCATTTTGTGTTCTTTGCACTATATCCTCTGTATTCTGTAATTTCGGCTGTGGGAATGGAATATACAGTCCTTTGAAAGCACACACTGGTATGTGAGGGCTCAATATCTCTTTGAGCTTGTCAATTGAAAAATTTATTGTCAGTTCTATAGGTCTTAATCATACTGAGTAGGCAAGTTTGAATTCCTTTTATGTTTTATTTCAATTTACTTAATTTTTGATGATGTTTATTAATATATAAAATATTTCTTTACCATTACAAATTAGATACCAATCTAATCAGTTAATAATAAATATTATTAATTTATTCAATATTATACTCAATTGAATACTTTAAGTTTTTGAATAATTAGATATAAATATTATATTTGAAGTATACATGACATAGGCGGTTTGTCTTCCATTCCACTGGGAGTGGACCTGTGTCCTGTCCAGAGAGCTGCAGAAGGAGAGAAGCCCTGTGGCCCTATTCGCTGCCTGCCAGGACAGAAAAGGATCAATAAGTACTTTATCACCCTGAGCTTCAGATCACTGGTGGTGCAAACCGCCAGGGGTCTGGCTTCACTCAGGAACTGAGCACATAGGAGGTTTGTCTGCCAGCCTTCCAGGAGTGGGGCCTGTGTCCTGCCCAGAGAGCTACAGAAGGAGAGAAGCCCCATTGCCATATTTGCTGTCTGCTAGAAAAGAAAAGGATCACTATGTACTGTATCACCATGAGCTTTAGATCACTAGCGGGGCAAACCACCAGGGGTCTGCCTGCACTCAGGAAGTGAGCACAAATGTGGTTTGTCTGCCAGACTGCCAGGAGTGGTGTCTGTGTCCTGCCCAGAGAGCTGCAGAAGGGGAGAAGCCCCGCAGCCATATTCACTAGCTGCTGGAACAGAGAAGGGTCACTAGGTACTGTATCACCCTGAGCTTTAGAACTCTGGTGGTGCAAACCGCCAGGGGTCTGCCTGCACCAAGGAACTGAACACATATGCAATTTGTCTGCCATCCTGCCGGGCATGGGGCCTGTGTCCTTCCCAGAGAGCAGCAGAGGAAAAGATTCCCTGTGGCTACATTTGTTGCCTTCCAGGACAGAAAAGTGTCAGTAGGTACTGGATTAACCAGAGCTTTAGATCTCTGGGGGTGCTAATCTCCAGCGATCTGCCTGCACTCCGGAACTGAGCACATAGGCAGTTCACCTGCATGCCAGTCCATCTCAGGACCTGTGTCCTAGGCGAGAATCAACAGAGCGAGTGACCCGACCACACCATCTTCGCTCCATAAAAGAGCAGACAGAGAACACCTGGTTGACCTTGACAACCTAAGTATAACACTGAATGAGTCAAGACTGAGCAGGGCTCCAAAGCAGACTGGTTACAGGACCCCATATTTCGCTGCATACAGGAAACACACCTCAGTTTCAAAGACAAAAACTACCTTAGAGTAAAAGGCTGGAAGACAATTCTACAAGCAAATTGGCCCCGGAAACAAGCCAAAGTTTCCATTCTTTTTGTTAATATATTTATTTTCTATATTATTTGTTTACATTCCAAATGATTTCCCCTTTCCCGGATACCCCCTCCCCATATGTCCCATAAACCTTCATTTCTCCATCCCTTCTCCAATCACCTCCCTCCTTTTTCTCTGTCCTTATATTCACTTGCAATGCTAGATCAATCCTTTCCAGGATCCGGACCCTCTCCATAATTCTTCATGGGTATCATTTGTTAGGCAATTTGTTCCTTGGGTATTCATGGCTTCTGGGCTAACTAATATCCACTTAACAGTGATTGCATTTCATGTGTATTCTTTTGTGATTGTGTTACCTCGCTTCGGATGATATTTTCCAGATCAAACCATTTGCCTAAAAATTTTGTGAATTCATTGTTTCTAATTGCTGAGTAGTATTCCATTGTGTAAACATACAACCCTTTCTGTATCCATTCCTCTTTTGATGGGCATCTGGGTTCTTTCCAGCTTCTGGCTATTATAAATAAGGCTGCTATGCACATAATGGAGCATGTGTCTTTATTGAATGTCGGGGAATCCTTTTGTCATATGCCGAGGAGAGGTAATAGCAGGTTCCTCTGGAAGTCTCATATCCAGTTTTCTGAGGAACCTCCAGACTGATTTCCACAGTAGCTGTAACATCGTACAAGGCCACCAGCAGTGCAGGAGAGTTCTCTTTCTCCACATCTTTGCCAAAACCTGCTGTCTCCTGAGTTTTTGACCTTAGCCATTCTGATTGGTGTAAGGTGAAATCTCAGGGTTGTTTTGATCTGCATTTCCCTAATGACTAATGATGTTGAGCACTTCTTAAGGTGCCTCTTGGCCATCCGAATTTCTTCAGGTGAAAATTCTTTTTTAAGATCTGTACCCCATTTTTTAATAGGGTTACTTGCTTCCCTGGGGTCTAACTTCTTGAGTTCTTTGTATATATTGGATATTATCCCTCTACCAGATGTGGGGTTGGTGAATATCCTTTCCCAATTTGATGGTTTCCATTTTGTCCTTTTAACTGTAAATCCAGAATACTTTCATGCTAAAAGTATTAGAACGAACAGGAATTCAAGGCCCAGACCTAAACATCGTTAAAGCATTATACAGCAAAGCAGTAGTCAACATCAAACTAAATGCACAGAAACTTGAAGCAATCCCACTAAAATCAGGGACTAGACAAGGCTGTCCTCTCTCTCCATATCGTTTCAATATAGTACTTGAAGTTCTAGCTAGAGCAATTAGACAACATAAGGAGATCAAGGGAATACAAATGGGAAAGGAAGAAGTCAAATTATCACAATTTGCAGATGACATGATATTCTACTTAACTGACCCGAAAACCTCCACCAGAGAACTCCTATAGCTGATAAACAACTTCAGCAGAGTGGCTGGTTATAAAATCAACTCAAGGAGATCAGTTACCTTCCTATACTCAAAGGATAAGCAGGCTGAGAAAGAAGTTAGGGAAATGACACCATCCAAAATAGCCACAAACAATATAATATATCTTGGTGTGTCTGTAACCAAACAAGTGAAAGATCTATATGACAAGAACTTCAAGTCTCTGAAGAAGGAAATCGAAGAAGACCTCAGAAAATGGAAAAATCTGCCATGCTCGTGGATTGGCAGGATTAATATAGTTTAAATGGCCATCTTGCCAAAAGCGATCTACAGATTCAATGCAATCGCCTCAAAATCCCAACACAATTCTTCGCAGAGTTAGGAAAAGCAATTCTCAAAATCATGTGGAATAACAAGAAACCCAGGATAGCTAAAACTATTCTCAACAACAAAAGAAATTTTGAGGAAATCAGTGTCGCTCACTTCAAGCGATACTATAGAGCAATAGTGTTAAAAACTGCATGGTATTGGCACAGTGATAGACACGTGGACCAAAGGAATAGAATTGAAGTTCCAGAAATGAATCCACGCACCTATGGTCCCTTGATCTTCGACAAAGGAGCCAAAAACATCCAGTGGAAAAAAGATAGACTTTTCAACAAACGGTGCTGTTTCAATTGGATGTCAGCATGAAGAAGAATGGGAATTGATCCATTCTTATCTCCATGTACTAAACATCACTCCAAGTGAATCAAGTACCTCCATGTAAAACCAGACACACTGAAACTAATAGAAAAGAATCTGGGGAAGACCCTTGATGACCTGGGTATAGAGAAAAAGTTCCTGAACAGATCACCAATAGCTTATGCTTTAAGATCAAGAATTGACAAATGGGACCTCATAAAATTAAAAAAGTTTCTGTAAGGCAATGGAGTTGCTATTCTAATTTCAGATAAAATTGACTCTCAACCTAATGTCATCAAAAGAGTCATGGAAGGTCACTTCTTGCTGGTCAAAGGCAAAATCCAACAAAGAAGAACTCTCAATCCTGACCATCTAGGCCCCAAACTCAGGGCTGCAACCAATCAAGTTGAAACCAAGAGCACCATACAAAGAATCAACAAATTATGCTCATTCATAAAAGAAACTTTATTAAAGCTCAAAGTACACATTGCACCTAACACAATAATTGTAGGTGACTACAACACTCCCCTCTCACCAATGGACTGATCAGGAAAACAGAAACTAATCAGGAAGACAGTGAAACTAATTGAAGCTTTGAACTAATTGGAGTTAACAGATATATATATATATATATATATATATATATATATATATTTATATATATATATATATATATATATATATATATATATATATATATATATATATATAACTTTTCATCCCAAAGCAAAAAATATACTTTTTTCTCAGCACCTCATGGTACCTTCTCCAAAATAGATCATATAGTTTGTCACAAGACGAACCTCAACAAATATAAGAAGATTGAAATAATCCCATGCCTCCTATCAGATCACTATGGAGTAAAATGATCTTTAATAACAGTAAAAACAACAGAAATTCCACATACACATGAAAACTGAACAATACTCTACTCAATTATACCTTGGTCAAGGAAGAAATAAAGAAAGAAATCAAAGATTTCTTAGAATTTAATGAAAATGAAGGCACAACATGAATAAATCCATGGGACACAATGAAAGCAGTGCCAAGAGGAAAACTCATACTTTAGAGTGCCTCTAAACAGAAATTCGAGAGAGCATACACTAGAAGATTAACAGAACAAGTGAAAGCCCTGGAACAAGAAGAAGATACTTTACCCAGGATGGGAAGAAGACAGGATATCATCAAACTCAGGGCTGCAATCAATCAAGTAGAAACCAAGAGAACCATACAAAGAATCAACAAAACCAACAGCTGGTTCTTTGAACAAATCAACAAGATAGATAAACCCATTAGCCACACAAAGCAAAGGACTTAGAGAAAGTATCCAAATTAATAAAATTAGAAAAGAAAAGGGAGATAATGTAACAGAAACTGAGAAAATTAAAAAAAAAAAAATTCATCAAATCTTACTACAAAAACCTGTACTCAACACAAGTGGAGAATGTGGAGGAAATGGACATTTTCATAGACAGATACCAATTACCAAAATTAAAGCAGGATCAAATAGACCATCTAATCAGAAACATAACCCCTCAAGAAATAGAAGGGTCATAAATAGGCTTCCGACGAAAAAAAGAACAGGACCAGATGGTTTCAGTGCAGAATTCTATCAGATCGTTAAAAAGACTTAACACCAATACTCTTCAAACTTTTCCACCAAATAGAAACAGAAGGAACACTACCCAACTCTTTCTTCAAAACCACCACTACACTGATACAAAAACCACACAAAGTTCCAACTAAGAAAGAGAATTTCAGAGAAAATTCCCTTATGATTATCGATGCAAAAATACTAAATAAAATTCTTTCCCACCGAATCCAAGAATACATCAAAAAGATCATCCACCATGATCAAGAAGGCTTCATCCCAGGGATGCAGGGAGGGTTCAATATAAGGAAACCCATAAATGCTATCCACTACATAAACAAACTCAAAAAAAAAAAAAAAAAACAAACCACATGATCATTTCATTAGATGCTGAAAAAGCATTTGACAAAATTTAGCATCATTTCTTGCTAAAAGTCTTGGAAGGACAGGAATTCAAGGCCCATACCTAAATATAGTAAAAGGAATATACAGCAAACCAGTAGCCAACATCAAACTAAATGGAGAGAAACTTGAAGCAATCCCACTATAATCAGGGACTAGACAAGGCTGCCCCCTCTCTCCATATCTTTTCAATATATTTCTTGAAGTCCTAGCTAGAGCAATTAGACAACATAAGGAAGTCAAACGGATGTAACTTGGAAAGGAAGAAGTCAAACCATCACTATTTGCAGATGATATTATTATATACTTAAGTGACACTAAAAACTCTACTAGAGAACTCCTACAGCTGATAAACAACTTCAGCAAAGTGTTTTGCTATAATATCAATGCAAGCAAATCAGTAGCTTTCATATACTCAAAGGACAAGCAGACTGAGAAAGAAATTAGGGAAATAACTCCCTTTACAATAGCTACAAACAGCATAAAGTATCTTGGAGTGACTCTAACCAAACAAATGAAAGAACTATATGACAAGAACTTCAGATCTCTGAAAAAGGAAATGGAAGAAGATCTCAGAAAGTGGAAAAATCTTCCATTCTCGTGAATTGGCAGGATTAATATAGTTAAAATGGTTATCTTGCCTAAGGCAATCTACAGATTCAATGCTATCCCCATAAAAACCCCAACCCAGTTCTTCATTTACCTAGAAAGAGCAATTCTCAAATTCATCTGGAAAAACAAAAATCCCAGGATAGCTAAAACTATTCTCAACAGTAAAAGAACTTCAACTGGATTCAGTATCTGAGACCTCAAACTTTACTACAGAGCAATAGTGATTAAAAACTGCATGGTATTGGTACAATGCCAGGGGAGCGGATCAATGGAAGAGAATTGAAGGCCCCAAAATGAACCAACACACCTAGGGTCACTTGATCTTCCACAAAGGAGCTGAAAGCATCCAGTGGGAAAAAAAGATAGTCTTTTCAACAAATGGTGCTGTTTCAATTGGAGGTCAGCATACAGAAGAGTGTCAATCGATCCATTCTTATCTCCTTGTACCAAGCTCAACTCTAAATGGATCAAGGACCTCCACATGAAACCTGACACACTGAAACTAATAGAAAAGAAACTGGGGAAGACCCTTGAGGACATGGGCACACGGGAAAAGTTCCTGAATAGAACACCAATAGCTTATGTTCTAAGATCAAGAATTGACAAATGGGACCTCATAAAACTACAAAGTTTCTGTAAAGCAAAAGACACTGTCAAAAGGACAAAATGTCAACCAACAGATTTGGAAAGGATCTTCACCAACCCTAAATCTGACAGAGGGCTAATATCTTATATATACAAAGAACTCAAGAAGGTAGATCCCAGAGAACCAAATAACCCCATTAAAAATGAGCTATGGAGCTAAACAAAGAATTTTCACATGAAGAACTTCAGTGTGCTGAGAAACACCTTAAGAAATGTACACCATCATTAAGCATTAGGAAAATGCAAATCAAAGCAACTCTCAGATTTCACCTCACACCAGTCAGAATGGATAAGGTCAAAAACTCAGGAGACAGCAGGGGTTGGTGAGGATGTGGAGAAAAAGGAATACTCCTCCACTGTTGTTGGGATTGCAAGATGGTGCAACCACTTTGGATATCAGTCTGGCGGTTCCTCAGAAAACTGGCATGACCCTTTTTGCAGACCCTATTATACCACACCTGGGCATATACCCAGAGGATTCTTCAGCATGTTCCACTATGTTCATAGCTGCTCTATTTGTAGTAGCCAGAAGCTGGAAATAACCCAGGTGTCCTTCAAGGGAGGAATGGATACAAAAAAAGGTGGTATATTTGCACAATGGAGTACTATTCAACCATTAGAAACAATGAATTCATGAAATTCTTAGACAAATGGATGGAGCTGAAGAACATCATACTAAGTGAGGGAACCCAGTCTCAAAAGATCAATCATGGTATGCTCTCACTGATAAGTGGATATTAGCCTAGAAACTTTGAGTACCCAAGACATAATGCACATATTAAATGATGTCCAAAAAGAATGGAGGATTGGCCCCTGGTTCTGGAAAGACTCAGTGCAAAAGTATAGGGGAATTCCAGAACAGGGAAGTGGGGAGGGGTAGATGGAGTGGTATGGAGAAGGAAGAGGGTTTCTGGGACTTGCGGGGAGTGGGTACCCAGAAAAGGGGAAATCATTTGAAATGTAAATAAAAAATATATCTATAAAAAATAATAATAATTAAAAAAAGAAAAACACACAAAAAACAAAAAACAAAAAACAACAACAAAAAAAAAACCCAAAAAACAAAACAAAACAAAACAAAAACAAAAAAAAAACAAAACAAAAAAAAAGAAATGCTGACTTTTATTTTACAAGATTTACTTTTCCAAAATCATTTGTTGAGTGTGTTAGTCAGGGTTACTATTCCTGCACAAACAGCATGACCAAGAAGCAAGTTGGGGAGGAAAGGGTTTATTGATCTTACAGTTCAAGGCTGCTGTTCATCACTAAAGGAAATGATGACTGCATCGTAGCAGGTCAGGAAGCAGGAGCTAATGCAGAGGCCATGGAGGGATGTTACTTACTTGCTATTTCCCCTGGCTTTCTCAGACTGCTCTCTTACAGAAACCAAGAGCATCAGTCCAGAGGTGGTACCACCCACAAGCACTCGTTGATTCCTAATTGAGAAAATGCCCCACAGCTGGATCTCATGGAGGCACTTTCCCAACTGAAGCTCCTATCTCTGTGATAACTACAGCCTGTGTCAACTTGATACATAAAATCAGCCAGTACAAGAATGGTAGAATTTCTTATTATTAGAAATTAAAATGTTATCCTACATCTTATTAAAAAGCTTTCAAATGTTATACTGAATACTTCCGGATATGTATGAAGATCTTTGAAAAAAATCATAATTTCAGAATTAATATCAACAATGCACAAATATTCCACTATGAAACTGCACAGAAAGTATAGAACTGAATAAAGAGCAAAGTAAATACTTAAAACACGTTTATCCTTTACACTTCAAAGATACCATTAATATCTAATATATAAAAGCCATGAAAATATTCATATTTGGTAATAATGAACAATTTAAAACATTGTTTATGCTAGGATCACATTGGTATATATTTAATAATTGCTTAGAAAAAATTTTAAATAAATAAATATTATTACTACTTAAGCAAGTTGAAAAATAACGTAAAATATATCATCCTTGTCTATTCAGTATGACTAAGAGCTAGAAAATGGACATTGTTCAATTGAAATGCTAAAATAGAAATTGAGTTCTCCGTACTGGTAATATGTGCTTACAAAGGACTGTATATAGCAGACCCTTAGACATAATGGCAGAATACCCAGGAAAGTGTCCACAGAACTCAAAAATGCTAAAAAAACATAGGGCCTTAAGCCTACCTGGGAGAAGTAAATATCAAAAAGAGAAGATAAAAATCACAGGAGTGTGAAAGGCCAGGAATGTTCTGCGTCAGAAAAGGTTCAGGCAGGATAAGAGGGGAACATGAGAGATATTGGGTAGGGGAAAAGGCTTGAAGCCCTGAAGCCCAGCAGAAAAAAGGAAACAGGCAACTTCAGGAGGTAGGAAGCCAGACAACCGCCAAATAGTTCTAGAAACCAGGGAGGTGAGAGACTCTACGGACTCAAATGGAGAAACCTTAGATGAAATGTTCTACAGTGAGAGTAATCTTGTAGAGCCTACCACCACCAGAAATACAGGGCATCAAGTGAGGGATGGGGGTGCCAGTCCACAGTCCAAAACTATGACCCACAACTTTTCCAGTTGGTAAAACAACATGGACAAGAAATGTAGAAGAGCTTGAGGAAAAGGAGGGCAGAAAGAGTTCCACAGTGGGATACAGCTCAAGGGAAGGACCCAAGGCCTTGACACTATTACTGACGTTATGGAATCTTGACAAAAAGGAGCCTATAATTACTGTCCTATGAAAGATCCAACACAAAGGAGAATGAGTCCAATGAATGTATTTAGACACAAGCAGTATACAGAATCTCCTTACTCCAGAGCTTGAATTAGGGAAAGGCTGGAAGAAGCTGAGGTTGAGGACACAGTTTTTAAGAGGACCTTGAGTATGAATTAGCCAGATACAAAAGTTTTATGAGACATTGGATCATCAAACAAGAAGCCTACTATAACAGCTGATCTAAGGTACCTAACACATATAGAACAAAGAACTGCCAGGTCTGGGTTCAGTCAAAAAAAAAAAAATATCTATCCCTTGAGTAACTGGAAACCTCAGGGAGTGCAGATATTTCATGGACGTGCATGTAGAAATTCTCATGGAGATAGGGTGATGGAAGGTATGGGCTGTTAAACAGTCACAAATAAACCAGGATGCAGATAAAATTTGGACTGTAAAAAATTTACATAAAATATAAAAAAAATCAAAGAAAATTAACGAGGCATCAAAGGGAAGATAGAACCTGTGGAAACCACTTCCAGTAGATAGGCATGTCCCACAATTGAGGGACTGGGACACCTAAAGTTTTCCAATTTTCATCCCAGAATTTTTCCATACAAAGCAAATACAGGGGCGAAATATGAAACAGTGATTCAAGGAAAATCCATCCAGGGATCTTCCGTCCCATTTACAGAAACCAAAATGGAAAAATATTCCTTAGTAATAAGTAAATTGAAGTAAAAAATAACATTTTCATTTAGCTTCAGTCAGAATGATAAAGAAGAAGGGAAGAATTGACAAAAAATTCTGCAAATGACATTGTGAAGCTAATGCTGATGCCAAGAAGTGCTTGCTAACAGGAACAGGGTATGTCTGTCCCCTGAGAGACTCTGTAAGTGATAGAGAACTAGAGATGCAGATGTGTCCAACCAAACATTGGGCTGATCACAGGGACCTCAATGGGGAAGTTAGGGGACAGACTGCACTGGCTGATGGAGATACACCCCTATAAGTATAAAACGTTAACTAACCAGACAACCCAGAGCACACAGAAACTAAACCCCCCAACTAAAGTGTATACATACATGGAGTACTTCAGAGCTCTAGATACACAGAGAACAGAGTATGACCTTATCTCATATCAGTCTCAGAGTAAGCTGTGTCTGGGATGTTGAATGTCACAACATAGGGTGATGCTAAAGTCACAGTGAAGTGGGAGTCGATGGAAGAGCACCCTCATAGTGAAAAGCCAATGGGGAAGAGCAGGTATAGAATGAAAGGCAGCTGTACATGGGTAATTTAGACAAGGGGATATAATTTGAAACATACACTAAAAGAAATGATCAATTAATATATATATATATATATATATATATATATATATATATATATATATATATAATCAAAATAATAAAAATTACAAAGGAAATGCTGCTTAGAAAGTAGTATGTTGGTTGATAAATATGCTCTGACTCTGAGGGGAACAAAGTATGTGCTTAAAACTTGCAGATGAGTTTTTCTTTAAAGCAAAAAAAAAATTAATTTGATATTTGAAAATATTAAGCACATTAAGAAAAAGCATCTTTTGGGAAAATAAAATTAGTAAGTCTTGTAGGACAAAATTTCTCTGTAGATATATGTCAATGGAAAGATGTGATTCAAAATGTCTGCTAAAATATGAGTTTGATATCTATTCCATGATAAAAATTTTTACTTTATTATCATAATGACCCTGACTAATGCATTCTAAATGTCTAGAATACCACAGCATCTGGCTTCCTTGTCTGTTTAAACAGATATATGCATTTAATCACATATAAAATATTGGTAAAAAAATGGGAAGCGAGTTGAACACAATCTTGAGAAGAACAAACACTTATGACTGTCAGGAACGAGCTACTCTGGTACTAGCCATTCAATTTAGATATGGATTATGAGATGTGCCACCAAACAGCACTAACCATTCTGTGGAAAATTTAGTATCATATTCATAATAAATATGTTGTTCCTTGGTGTGATGGAAGCATAAATGTTTTCTGAGAAAACTGGACAATCCTTACTATAGAGATGAAAAATTACAAAGGTAAAGAAACTCTGGGATAGCCATAGGGAAGAATGGGATGTATATAATATTTTAATCAAATAGCTGTTTACTCTATTATGATGCCATATTGAGAGTCCCAAAGAGAGGATATCTCTAATAGTGTAAGTTGGATCCAGTAAAATTATTGCAAAAAATGGACTGACAAATGTGTTTGGATGCAAGGATGGAGTCAGAGGATAAGAAAAATGAAATAACTTCAAATATTGAAATATAGTAATATGACAACTTGGAATCCACTATCAAAGATATCTAGTGTACCATTTCTAGGTAAAAGAAATAGGGCTTTTGAGAGAGACCTGTGGAGAAATTCTAGAAGAAATAACATTGCACATTGCACAGTGAAAAGTGTTGGAAAACACCAACAGAGACAGATATTCAGTGGAAGTCAGTAAGCTGGAGGAAGAGACTGTGTAAAATAGACAAGCAAACATTTCTTCCATTACCCTTAATTTTTTAGTTGCTTTCTCATTTCATGTAAGTGCAGAAAGAACAGGTATTTACCTTTGTAGCTGTAACATTTATTCTTCCATTTTTTTCTTCATGATGGAGTTGGCAGGAGGATTTATTAAAAATTAAAGAATTTGGAGAAAATTTTGTATTTGAATATGTATTAGTGTATGACAAGAAAGATTGTAACCCATTAAAGAATGATTTGAACTCAAATATAGTTAGAGAAAACAGGTCAACTTCCCCTCAGCACACTGAAAACATAACAGTGAGTCACCTGTTAGTTTGTATCTGCATCCTTGCCTATTATTCTGAATTCACAAGGATCCATACATCACATACTCTAGATCCATAAAACACTGATTCTGGTTCATGGCAACAAATGGACCTAACAATACCTGTGTATGCATGTGTGTGTGAGTGTGTGTCTGTGTGTGTGTTTGCTGTGTGTGTGTGTGTCCTCAATTTTAGAATGATTGATTAAGGCTTTTTTCTTTTTATATTAGAATCCTGTTCTGTCTATATTAGAATCCAAATTCAAGATGAGCAATCTTGAAATATTTTCCCTTGAAACTGACTTTGCTAAAAAAAAATGAGAATTTAATATATAGTAAATATGGAAATTACAAATAATGAATTATTCTAATAATCTGTCGCTTTTCATTTATACCACCTTTTGCATCCTACCAAACCAAAAAGTTGGTACATTTTTCATATAACTCCCTTCATGTTTTGGGAAATGTGGCTCATTTCTAATTACTCTAAAATCTAGTTATCTTTGAGAATTTATGTTTCGTTTTTGTTCTCACTAAAAAGGTAATGGAGAATACATTGCCTTAAGGATCAGAGATGATGCTGGTGGATATAACTGAACTTCAAAAGGTAAGACATTAAAATATGGTTTCCTTTTTTTTCACTCTCTGTCTCTGATGCCCCTCCACACAATTACATCTATATCTTTTGTAAAAATTTTGGTCATTACCATAAAGAATATATAATGAGGGAGTTATTCCAATTTCTATGCTTCACATATCAAGACAATTGAAATTTATTTTACAGGTGACTCTTCAAGAAAGGTCAAGAAGTTAACATCTACAATAGAGTTAAGGACAACTCTTTGTCAGTCAAGCAAGAGCAATGATGTGACTCTTCCAGGAAACGATTTCAACTCTGTCATGATGATTACACTCCCATAGCCAATCTTTATATATAAGTGAATCCTAGTTGATATGGATATGATTCAAAAGCAACTGTAATGAAGGAAAAAATTCTATCTATGATAAACCCACTTGGCCACATTAAGATTATGCACTTACACTCCCTGAATCTTGCAACAGAGAGTGATTGATAAACCAGCAAATAAAATCTTTAATTATTTCAAATCTTTTCCTTGTTGTAAGTGAGAATTCTTTAGAACACCTCTCCACTCTGATATTCCAGATATGTATGATACCCATATATGTAAATAATTAATTATATGTATTTGACAATTTTTATGGGAAAAAAATAGGATTACCATACAAAAAATATGAAACTCAAATTGTTGGGTATTTTCCACTAAGATGCATTTAATATGAGCTGAGATATCACAATCAGACTGCATATGGATTTTTAAATTTTCTGTAAGTGGTTGTAGCATGAAATTGTTACTGTCTACAGCTATTATAAATGTGAGAGGAATTAAATGAACCTGTTTTATATTAGAAAACTAAAGTATCAATAAATGATCTCTTTTTGTGATGGCTATCTTTCACAACGATTAATGTATTTTTAAAATGAGCTGTTCCTTTTTAATATATGTTTCATTGTAATTATACATGTCCTTAACTTCATTTATGGTCACAATGTGAAAAAATGCAGATGTTTCAAATCAATTATATATTTTTTAATAATTATATATTTTAATATATTATTATATATTTTAATTATATATTTTAATAATTTACATTAAAATTATAAAATATATAATACAGATTATATAATTTATAATTTACAATTTATAAAAATTTATAAAATATATAATTACATATAATAATATAAAATATATAATTACAAATTATATAATTTATAATTTATAAAAATTATAAAATATATAATTACAGATTAATTATATATTTTTAAAAATTTACAATGTGTCATAACTATGCATATTGCAAAAGAATAGCCTATAATATTTGGACTTCGGAGGAATGAGATTATTAACCTTAAATGTACAAAAAGGCACTTTAGAGATCTGCCTGCTTAGTCGAATTGAAGACACAGAAAATACATTTATCTCTCAGGCTGGTGTTTAACCAATGAGGTCTTCTACAAAATAGATCCTGAGAGCCAGTGTCAAATAACAGGGTCCCAATTAGTCTTTGGTAGAATCATGGCAATGGTTTTGGAAATCTCCTGTGATTGAGTCAATAGAACAAATAATATTGAGAAATAATCTACCCCTTGAGTGAAAGCAGGGACTAAACACAAAGTAAGGAAGCATACAAGCAAAGGGCTCCCACCCAAGATATGTGACACAGGGCAAGTGTGTATTTATGTGAGTCCTTGATTATCTTGTGATGGAATTAATCTGTCATCCAGGTCTGTATGCATGTCCTCTTCTCCTAACTTTTCTGACATATTCCTTCAGTCAGAGAAAATATGACTAGCAGTGTAGTTTTATCAATGGAGAGGGAGATTGTGACAACCCCTGTTGTAAGAGAAGAAAATACCCAATGTGGTAAGTGGCCATGTGAGGGAAAAAAGAGTACTTTATTGGAAAAAAATTTGCATGAACAAATGTGTTCATGAATGAAGGAATGAAGAAATGATGGAATAAATGAAGGAACATGTAAGAAATATTATAAAGATTCATATTTCCTGTGATATTTAAAATAAAATCCCCATCCCTGCAAAGAATGTATCACAGTTAGCTAGAAAATATACCAAGAAAAGACATATTCTTCAATAGACAAAAGGTAATAAACTCACATATACTTTACTCATCTCTAAAGTGCATATTGTGAAACCTTCAAAGATACTTTGAACAATAGCAAGGTTCATCAAAATATGCAGTAACTGGTGCAATGACCTCAAATCCCATATGTTCCTATTCCCAGGAGAATGCATGTTACGATCTTTAAGAATTTATTTTTAACCTGGAATCTCAATGGAAGAAACTAGGAAATAATCACTTATATGAGAGATTAATATCTCAATATCCATGCTCATAGCAGTTAACTTATATAGTAATGTTGTGTTTGGTAAGGCTAACTTTCATTTCCCTATTGCCTGAATAATAATTAGTGTCAGAGCATGCCTGGTGTGGTTTTCTACATAGTATTGGGTATTTACATTCTACTTTCTCTATTTTTACGGGTAGACTGGACACACACACACACACACACACACACTCCCACACACTTACAATTATTTTCAGGTGTGTTGGTTGTCTTCTTCAGTTATATGATTTTAATTTGGTCCATCCATATGTTGGGCCTCTCTCTGGATCATCTTTTCCTTTGGCTGGCTGGTTCATTTCCATCCCTGAAATTATTTCAGATAAGAACACTAAGGTCAGAATTTTGATTTTGGAATGTACCCACTCTTCCTCATTTGATGCCCTCTATTCCATATGGAGGTGGACTCTATTAATACCCTCTCCCTATGGTCCAGCATTTCCTGTATGGTCCCTCTTTATTAGTCACATGATCTCGCACTTCCCAGGTCTCTGGTGTATTCTGGAGGGTCTCCTCAACCTCCTGCCCCCCAAGGTTGCCTGTTCCCCTTCTTTCTGCTGGCCCTTAGGGCTTCAGTCTTTTCCTTCACCAAATACCAGATGAGTCTACACTTACCTCTCACTTCCCAACCCTGTCTACTATGCCTCCAAGGTTCCTCCCTTCCTGCTCACTTGTGATTGGTTTCTTCTTTCTACCAAGTGGGACAGATGAGTCCTCTCTTGGGAAATTCAGATTGTTTACCATTCTGATTTCTGTGGCTAATATTCACTTATTAGTGAGTACATACCATGCATGTTCCTTTGTTTGTATGTTACTTTACTCAGGGTGATATTTTGTACTTCCATTAATTTGCCTGAAAAATAAGCATCTTTAAAGTGCAAAGTCAGATTAATAGTTTTTACATCATACCTCTGTTGTATGTGTTTATTGTTTGTGCCATTTCACTGCCTTTTTGTTTGTATGCCACCATGCCATCACCCCTTGTTCTGCAGCTCTCCAATAAAATGAACCAGGATGATGATCAGTCAGGAAATATCATTGTTTATGTTTGGTCTAGTGCTGTGTATTATAATGCTAATTCTATAGGCAAAGGGAGGATCTAGTGCTACACACCTTTTTTTATGTTATTTTGTTTTAAACTTGCCAAATCATTCTAAAATATCAGTAAAATTGAATTGGCTAGGGCCAACTGATGGACGAATTAGATGTATGTGTATATAACTGTGTCCACACAGTTGGATAAGGAGAAAGCAGAAAAGAAGAAGCTGACATGGAAGAGGAGTCATGGATTAGAAGTCAAGAGAATGTGGCCCTAATGATGTCCAGTTGTATTTATGAGCAGCTTAGATTAAAAATATAATTAGTAATATAAGCATGTTGATAGAGAAGGAATAATGTCAGAAAAGGAAAATGATTGAGAAGGTAGATGTATAGACAGGTCTTTTGACATTTGAGGGTTATTGTAAATAAAAGATGTCTCTCTCTTTATTCCTAGGTATGTAATGAATGATGTAGGGTTTAATCCTAGAATTGGAAATAAAATTTTCTACAATAGGGTGGCACCTTAACTTTAGGCACAATTACACTTTCTTTTAGAAACATAATTTCAGAATCTGGAACAGAAATATCTCCTGGTTCTTTTATGATCAAGATGTAGAGAGAATTATTTTCTTACTAAAATTTAATTTGTAAGAAGCTGCCTCCGCAGGGTTTTTCTCATTGCCCTGCCAATTCTGATACAAGGGCAAAATAATGACTAAATTGGCATTTATGATTATTAGGCATATAGTATTCACAAAGACACATGTGCCACTACCTCCAACCAAACCAAAGAATGCATCAGGGACCAGGTCATCTTCACCCTTGGATTTTCCCATAAGAATTCTATGATGCCTTGGAGGTGAAATTTAATTGCAAATAGGATACAAATCTCTGATAAACCATCCATCAATAGAAGTCCAGCTCATAGTGTAGAATACAAGTCTTCATGCCTCTCACAATCAACATTAAGTCAATCAAAATATGGAGGAGAGAAAATAAATACAATTTTAAGGCTACCTTAAGAACATGGTTTCTTTAAATAATTGCTCCACTGAAACAGCAGAACTGCTTTGCTTAATACAAGAAAATTATGTTGGCTTTAGAATAAGATTCTAGAGAAATTGAAAGGAAATTTAAATGATGTTAAATTTCCAAAAGAATATTGGTTTGATTCATGTAAAGAATACAGTATACTCATATACATGTAATAATCACCAAAGAATAGAAAAATAAATGAAAATGTTAAACATTTAAATATATAGAAGGCAGGAATATGTGCAATTAATGTAAAGGTATTCAATTGTGAAAACATGGATGATTGAACAAATCCAGGTTTTGATCTCACTGCTTAAGGAACAAACACAAGGAGAATTGAGGTTAAATAACTGTTGGGGTTCATTTCTGGGTCTTCAATTCTATTCCATTGATCTAACGGCCTGTCATGCAGTTTTTGACACCTGGCCTGTATTACTTCTTGAGGTCTGGAATACTGATTCTGCCAGAAGTTCTTATACTGTTGTGATTAGCTTTAAGTATCCTGGCTTTTGTCATTCCAGATGGATTTGAGAATTGCTCTTACTAACGCTATGAGAAACTGAGTTGGGATTTTGATGGGGATTGTAATGAATCTGTGTATTGCTTTTTCGCCATTTTTCCTATGTTAATCCTGCCGATCAAAAATCTTTTTTTCCATCTTATGAGGTCATCTTTAATTTCTTCCTTCAAAGACTTGAATTTCCTGTCATTCAGATCTTTCTCTAGCTTGCTTAGAGTCACGCCAGGATTCTCTATATTGTTGGTGGCTCTTTTGAAGGGTATTATTTCCCTTATTTCTTTCTCAGCCTGTTTACCCTTTGAGTATAGGAAGGCTACTGATTTGCTTGATTTTATTTTATATCCAGCCAATTTGCTGAAGTTGTTTATCAGCTGTAGGACTTCTCCGGTTGAGTTTTTTGGGTTCCTTAAGTATACTATCATATCATCTGAAAATAGAGATATTTTGACTTTGTCCTTTCCAATTTGGATCTCGTTGACCTACTTTTTTTGTCTAATTGCTCTAGCTAGGACTCCAAGTCGTATATTGAATAAGTATGTAGATAGAGGTCAGGCTTGACTAGTTCATGCTTTTAGTGGTATTGCTTCACTTTTCTCTCCATTTATTTTGATGTTGGCTCATGGTTTTGTGTACATTGCTTTTACGGTGTTTATGTATGGGCCTTGAGTTCCTGTTCTTTCCAACACTTTTGACCTGGAAGTATGCGGAATTTTGTCAAATGTTTTTCCCAGCATCTATTGAAATGATGATTTTTTTCTTTGAGTTTGTTTTTGGCCGTGAATTTTTCATTGATGTATTTCCATATATTGAACCATCCCTGCATCCTTGGGATGAAGCCTACTTGATCATGATTAATGATCCCTTTGTTGTGTTCTTGGATTCCTTTGGCAAAACCGATTTTATTTTGTATTTTGGAAGTAAGGGAATTCGGCTAAAGTTCTCATTCCTTGTTAGAAGTTGTGTCATTTTGGTGTCAGAAAATTGTCACTGGGCTGGTTTTGAGAAAAGATACTAAGTAAATTTGTTTTTGTCACGATATACCTTGTGTTCTCTATCTATGGTAATTGATAGATTTGCTGGATATTGCATTCTGGGTTGGCATTAGTGTTCCCTTTGTGTCTGCCTGTCATCTGCCCATGCTCTTCTATCTGTCCTAGTCATGTGTAATTCTGATAGATCTACAATTATATGTTACCTGATATTTTCTTCTTACAGCTTTTAATATTCCTTTTTTTAAGTACATTTGGTGTTTTAATCATTATATAATGGGAGGAATTTCTTTTTTGTTCAAATCTTTTTGGAGTTTTGTAGGCTTCTTATATGTTCATGGACATCTGTTTCTTTAGAATAGCGAAGTTTCTTCTATAAATTTGTTGAAGATATTTACTGGCCCATCAAGTAACAAATCTTCACACTCTTCTGTACTGATAATCATTAGGCTGGGTCTCCTCATTTTGTCCAGAATTTTCTGGATGTTTTTGTTCTGGAGATTTTTGCATTTTGCATTTTTTGACTGTTTTATCAATGCTTTCTATTATATCTTCTGTAACTGCGATTTTCTCTTCTATCTTTTGTATTCTGTTGTTTATGCTTATATACATGACTTCTGTCTTTTTTCCCTAGCTTTTCTATATCCCTTTGTGTTGGCCTTTGTGATTTCATTGTTGTTTCCAACTCCTTCCTTCGATCCTGGGTGTCTTTGTTCATTTCCTTCACGTGTTTTGTTGTGTTTTCCCATAGTACTGCAAGGGTTTCTTCATGTTTACTAGTGTTCTCCAGTATTTCTTAAAGGGAGCTTTTTATATCCACCTTGAAGCCCTCCATGAAGCTCTCCATCAGCATCAAGCCCTGTGATATTAAATCCAAGTCTTGCATTCCGGGGGTGTTTGGGTATCCAGGACTTGCTGTTCTGGGAGAATTGGGTATGG